>NW_027556098.1:140087436-140785769 GCF_003287225.1 Phascolarctos cinereus
CTTATTGTTTCTGTGTTTCTGTTTCCAGTTTATAACTCTATTTACAATTAGAAAGATTTCTGTGCACAGATGAAAACTGTAAACTGATATGAACTCAACCTCCATGATGAATACGTGCCATGTTTAATTGGTCCAGAAGCTAGGCATTGCCCCGCTCCACAGCTGCTTGCTTATTGTGGCCCAGTTGAGTTTCCTGTGTCCCTGCCACTCGTTCCTCATTCTTTATTAGGCAATTTAAATAATACCCTCGTTTCCTTGGTCCAATCTATACCACTGCCTTGCCTCACTGGTGTCAAGGCAAGATAGGCTCTTATTAGTGTACCAAATAATTTATTTTTATAAAAACTCTAATTTGAATTCTGGGTGAGTGCAGCCTTTACTCAGAATTCCCTTCATGCCATATATCCAAGCCAGGAGCCTATGAAGCTAGGGATGATGGGACCTGCACAACTATGCTGCTTTGCATTGGCATCTGGCCTCCACCAATAATTGCTTTAATAATAAATTCCATGAAACATGTTTGGCCATCTGTTTTGCTTTTAAGGAACAGTTCTCTCTCTCTTTGCCCTTGAATTTCTGATCTCTGAGGAATACACAGGGTACTTCTACTCAACACCCTTGAAATCTTTGCTTAGCTAATCAATCAATCAATTTTTATAAGTGTGTATGCCACCCAGAATACTGTGTTAAGTTCTGGAGGTAAAGCCATATTTCTTCATAAACTGCATATTACCATATAGCACTTTTCCTTCTTCCCTCCCTTTCCCCTACCAAGACACATAGGTGGCATGAATCCAGAGCCTTAATTCTCCCAAGGTTTCACCTTTTATGTTGATCACATCTTTGCCTCCAGGGCAACAGGCATCCCATAGGCTTGTGGCCTGGAATCTTCCTTCTTTAATACCCAAGAAACTTGAAGGATGAGGTCAGGAGAAGAAACTCTCTTGAAGGGAAAGCCTATTCCTTATTTATTTTTGAGTTTACCCCCAATGAATAGAAGGTCCTTTATGTCTGTTTAATTTAACTCTGCCAAATGTATAACAATAGAAATCAGCTTGCTCATATTTAAAGTGTAGTCAGTTCTTCAAAATGAAAAAAAAAGATATCTTATACATACAAAAATATCTTTTAAATCATGGTTAAATATATTATTGATTAGAAGGAAATATGGTGTACTTTAATGGAAAAAAGCACTGTAGGGCTCTGGAGTCAAAGTATCTGGGTTCAGATCCTGGCTTTGCTTCCTATGTGACCATGGGTGAGTCATTTAATGTTCCTCATCTGTCAAATGAGAGAGTTAGATTAGATTGTCTCTAAAGTCTTTTCCACCTCTAAATTTATTGATCCTTTGATACTGTGAATTCAATTCACCTAATATTTTTAGTCCCTTCTGTGTTTCAGATGCTGTACTGAAATACAAAGATGAAAATGAAGTTGCCACTCCCTCTTCTTAAGGAGCTTACTTTTTTTGAAGAGATACATGTACCCAAAGAAATAAGTGAATATATATAATATACCTACACATATATATATTTCTATCTGTGTATATGTATATATGTGTTTGTATATATGCTGTATACATGTATAAACATATATATATATGTATGCATGTGAGTATATATACACATATGTATATACACACATATATATGCATACATATAGACACAAAAATATACAAGTGTATATAGTAATTTCAGGAAGGAGAACATACACTAGAACTGAATTGAATGAATGAGAAGGGCCTACATGGATATGCTGCTCATGTACCCCTCAAGTGTGTGAGATGTGGTGTTGAGAAGCTCAGGAGAAGGGAGAGGATTGTGGCAATGGTACTGAAGGGGCAGAGCACTGTAAACCCCACCTGATAGCATGAGAATGGAGTCCAAGGAAAGGTGCCCTGTATGTTGGGGAACCTGAGCCAGCATATTTGTTTATCAACATGTATGAATGTTTGTATATATAGATGATGATGATGATGATGATGATGATGATGATGATTAAGGAAACTCAATACTGATGCTGTTTATAGATAATAGTAAACTAAAAAAGTAAGAAATGAAAAACTAAACATTTGTTTTGACTGTGTAAAAGTAGTACTGATTACAGCCATTTATGTGAACTGTTCATTTATGTGAACCATTCATGCCTAATTACCATTCATCAGATTTGGATTTGTGGATCATTAAATATGTGTCAGATTAACTTTGTTGTAACTCGTATCTGATTACTACAGTAAACTCTATACAGACATGTTCAGTCTTCATAATTGTTATTCTTGGATAACTCACAATTTCAAAAATAGGAGAAACAGTAGATACCTGAAAAGTACAAATACGTAACACATTTCTGTACATATTGTCTCCCTTGTTAGCATGCAAGCTCTTTGAGGGCAGGGAATGTGTTACTTTTGTCTCTGTGTCTATAGCCCCTAGAACAGCAGTAAATCCTTGTCAATCGACAGATTTAAAGCTAAAAATATTTTCCTCACAATAAATTTGTAAAATATATGACAAAATTAACATCTTTATTTTCCAGGGAAGAAAGTAGAGAGGGAAAGTCACATGACCATGTCTGCGAGGGTAAGAACTAAAATTAAATGCCAGTCCTCCTAACTCCATAGTAATCGGTTTTAGTGTTTTGTAAGATATACTAACTGTCCTCAAATAGCTTTACAAGGTACTAGGGGAGAAAAGATGCTGACTAACCTCTGTGCTCACATCTGAAGCTTATGACTTATCCTGTAACACCTCTATTTCCCTGTAAATGCCCTTTCTTATGTCTAGAGTCCCATTTCCCCTTTCTTTCCCATGCTACTTCAAACCTTGAAGAAAACTCAGGAGGTAATGCCACTGGTCTGGTCACGCTCTGACTCTTCATTCTACAGCAACAATTCCTGTTATATGTGCTATTACTTGATGTGCTAATATGCTGCATGGGTGTACTTTTTCACTAATAAATGTTTGGTTTGCAAAAAGACTTTGCAAATGCTTTGAGTGCAGGGATCATGATCTCTAGCTCCTTTGCATTTCCCTATAGCATTACAAAGTAGAATCATATTAATCATAAAATTTAGAACTAGAAAGCTCTAGTTCTCTGTCTTAGAGATCTCCTCATCTAAATCCCCTCATTACACAGATGTCAAAACTGACACCCAGAGTGGTGGTATTACTTTCCTTGATTACAATAGTTGGTGACAGCTGAGCCTAAGATTCTAATCCAGTTTGATCCAACAAATATTTATCAATATTAGCAAAAATAAATACATTTTTGATTTATAAAATGAGATCACATGTTCCTAGATCTGGAAGGGACCATTGAGGCCTTCTAGACTAATCCCTTATTTTGAAGATGAAGAAGTTGAGGCCCATAAAAATAAAGTGATTTTCCAAAAGTGACGCAGGGAGAAAGTGATCACAAATGTGATTTGAATGCAGGTCTTCTGATTCCAGAGCCAACATTCTTATTTCTTAAATTAATTTATTTTTAGTTTTCAACATTCACTTCCATAAGCTTTTGAGTTTTAAATTTTCTCCTCTTCCCTTCCCACCTCCCTCCTCAAGACAGTGCGCAATTTGATATAGGCGCTACATAAACATTCCTATCAAACATATTTTCACATTAATCATATTGTAAAGAAGAATTAGAACTAATAAGAAGGACCACAAGAAAGAAGAAACAAAACAAAACAGAAAAGAAAAAAAAGAGCAAATAGTATAGATCTTTCTCTGGATGTGGATAGCATTTTCTATCATGAGACTTTTGGAGATGTCTTAGATCCTTGCATTGCTGAGAAGAGCTAAGTCTATCAAAGTTAGTCATCCTTCAACATGGCTGTTACTGTGTAAAACATTCTCATGATTCTGCTAACTTCACTCAGCATCAGTCTATATAAGTCTTTCCAGGTGTTTTTTTTTTTTCTGAAATCTGCTTGCTCATCATTTCTTATAGCACAATAGTATTCCATTATATTCATGTACCACAACTTATTCAGCCATTCCCCAACTGTTGGGCAACCCCTCAATTTCCAATTTTTTGCCACCATAGAAAGAGCTGCTATAAATACTTTTGTACATGTGGATCCTTTTCGCCATTTTTATGATCTCTTTGCCATACAGCCCTAGAAGTGTTATTGCTCAGTCAGGGGGTATGCATATTTTTATAGCCCTTTAGGCATAGTTCCAAAGTGCAGAGCCAGTATTCAGTGTATGAAGAAGCTGATGAATGCGACATTTTCAGAATCCATGAACAAGCATTCATTTATTTTTATTTTTATTTTTTAGGCAATTGGATTTAAGTGATTTGACCAGAGTCACATAGCTAGTAAGTGTCAAGTGTTTGGTTTGAGGCCAGATTTGAACTCAGGTCCTGCTGACTTCAGGGCCAGTGCTCTATGCACTGCACCACCTAGCTGGCCCTACAAACATTCATTAAGCACGTACTATGTGCCAGGCATTGTATCATGTGCTGCTTAGATGCTAAGAATTTTTTCTTGTATTCAAAAAATCAAACAAACCAAAAGTAAAAACCAATGCGATTAGCATTTTGAACCTGAATTAGTTTGATATCATATGCATTATGCCTAAATTTATATAACACATTAAAGTTCAAGAGGAAAAGAGAGTTTATATACATAGATTCATACTTGCTCTATAAAAGTAGAAGACATGTTATTAGACAAATTTATAAATAAAGCAACAGGTTCAAAGAGGCTAAATTAGTTACTCAATGTCACACAGTTAAGATGGGAAAGGGAAGAGAAGATGAGGGAGAATAATCATTTATATGGTGCTTACTATTTTCGGGGCACTGTACTAAGTGCTTTAAAATATTATTGCATTTGATCATTACAACTATGCAACATAGATGCTATTCTCATCCTCATGTTACAGAGGAGGAAGCTGAGGCAAAATGAGGTTGTGACTTGCTCAGGACCACACAGGCAGTAAACATTTGAAGCTACATTTGAACTAAGGTCTTTCTGACTCCAAGCCCAGAGGTCTGTTCACTAAGCCACCAGCTGAGTATGCTTGGATGTAGAGGTGCTCAGACACAAACACAGGTCGATTGCCAAGGGCAGAGCTCCTTCCCTCTACTAGACTGCATTCAGCCATAAGGACAATAGTATAGGCACTGGTGTTGAGGGGAAATTTATTGTTGGAGTAGTTAAGATGGGGCTGGGGGTAGGGAGAGCAGTCAATGTGGCTTGAGCATGGTGCTCAACAGGGACCACTCAGAGGACAGAGAGATTGTCAATAATAAAAAGAATATTCTAATGACCTGGGTCCATGTGGAGCTCTCCTTCAGTGATATGGATCCCATAACAGATGCCTTCAAAGGAAACCAGAAAGGAAGCCTCTGTTTAACGCCTTACAGAGCTATTTTTCTGTCCAATACAAATGACTCCATGGAGTCATTCATGATGCTATTTTACCTTATGAGATCAAGCAGCCTGTCTTGATCCAAATGACATCAGGGGAACAGTGAAGACAAGAAGCAGGTGGTGGCTGGGAAGGGTCGACTATATGCAGCAGAGGCACTATGGAATTTGGATAGCAAATTCTATAAGTGGGTGCCAAGGATTCCAAAACTAAGTTTGGCAGAAACTAGGAAAGGTGAAAAGGAAGGGAATAAGCATTTATATAATGGGTTTAGGTGCCAGGTGACCATATGACTGGGTGAGGATATGTCCTTGAGTCCTATTTTTCGTTCCTATGCCTTTTGGGGTGCCACACCTGTTTGTGGTCCCCAAATTTTTCTTTTTATGCTCCCACCACTTTGTTTTGATTTGTGCTCATTAACCTGCAATGCCCAGTGCTGGTGGAGAGAGAATAAGGGTAAGACTGAGGAGAAAACATACAAATGACTTGATTAGCTTTGCTCCCTTGTCTCGTGACTCATATTTTCAGAGAGTCTTTTGATTCCTTCCTGTACTCAGAAGGCTGTCCAGGCCAGCAGTCGAAGATTGCGCATCTTATCCCACTTTCTTTAGGGCACCTTACGGGGCAAAATTTAAATGTACAGGTATTTGCTGAACTTTAGGCCTGGCCCAATGCTATGACAAAAGGTGGCATTGTCAGTCCCAATTCATTTCTCATCTTTTCCCTTTGAGCACACCTGGATGCACTGACTGACTTCCTTTATTTCCTCTTGGATTGGCCGAAGTGTGAGAAAGTCTTTGTTTAAGGAGAACTCTCTATTTATTTGAACAAAAATCCACTTTAAATATTAATGTGAAATAAACCCTGTTGTGCTTTGAAAAAAAACAAGACTAAAAACTAAGAAATACAAAGTGTCACAAATCTACTAGCTAGTTATTTGCGGCTTATGACAAACATTAAGGAATTAACTTTTTTTGGTTTTATTTGTAAGATCTTAATTTTTTATTATTCTGAACTTGACAAATGCCAAAAATCATAAACTTTTTATATACAAAGAATAGAAAAGAAGCTTGCATATAAAGTTGTTAATCTCTATCCAGTACAGCTTTTCATATGTAATAAATTCAAGACTTTCAAAGTTGTCTTGTTTATGCCTCCCTCTAAATCTGTTCTCTTCTGCACATTGTTAAATATTTTATTGATACTCTTGTTTCCTTATTTTTTAAAGTATTTTATCACTAGTTCCATCCTTCCCACAATTTTCTCCCACCCAAAACGGAAACAGACAACCCTTCCCTTGTATCAAAAAAGCATTGTCAAGCAAAATGATTCTGTAAATTATCTATATTTGAAACCCCAGTCACATTCTGCTCCTCTGGTACACCATCTCTCTTCCAACGGTTGGGAGCTTTATCATCTATCTTCTGTAATCCTTCTTGGTCATTGCATTAATTAGTTTTTTTTAATAAGTTTTTATTGATGCCTTTTTTTTCACATCACAGTTCCCTCCAATATCCCTTTCCCTACTCCTCCAAAAGAGCCATCCCATATAACAATTGTTAAATAAAAGTATTTTTAAAAAGAAAAAAAGAGGAGGAAAAACTCAGAATAACTGATCAATACATTAAAAAGTTTGAAATTATGCACAAGACTCAACACTTGTACATTGCACAACTGTAGATCTCCTACGAAAGGGAACAGGAGTTTCCTAATTTCTCTCATTTCCAACCATGCTTATCTGTAATTTTGTGATGTAACTTTTAATTCTCTCTCTCTTTTGCTTTCTCTCCCTCTGTATATGTGGTTGCTACAGTGCTGGGGATTTAATTGCAGAATCATCTCTGGTATTGAAGACAGCTTCCTCCTTAGTTCTTACATGCAGATACAGCGTATTATGCCCAAAGAATTGATATACACAGCGCGCACACACACACACACACACACACACACACACACACAGATACACTCAACATACATACACGTTATATATAAGAAGTTGATATACATCTATATATCTACATATATAGGTGATAGATATCCTGCATGTAAGAACTAAATGATTTTATGCATGTACATATATGTATATACATGTATATGAACATATACAAATATACACATATATCCACATACAAAAACAAGAATATATATAATAGTGTATGCTTATATTTTCTATATAAACATTCACATATATGTCTATAGATGTATCATATCATATCTCCATCTCACACATCCCATATTGACTAAGTAACATAGCATGTTCATCCTAACAACAGAAAGAAATCCTGAATGTCTAACCTACTGAGATCTCAAGACAAAATACAGCAACATGCTTTATCTTTTAGCATTTAAGGAATCTGCAGCTGCATCTCTCTGGAACTGCCATCAACACAGTAATAAGCCAAGAGCCTCCTTGGCCAACAAAAATAATTGTCACAAAGCCCATATTCTTTGCCTTATTTAAGGGACATGAGCCCCCTTCACCCACTCTTCTTTTCAGATACAGTGAGTGGATTTGATTTTTGCATAGAATCATTAATTCACTGTTTTCCCTTGCAACCTGTCTTTGTTGTTTTGTTTTGTTTTGTTTTGTTTTTACCTTCCACTAGAATCAGAAAGCAGAGGAGAAAGATAGATGTTCTGGCTAGCTGATGAAGGGAGGGTGGCATAAAAATGATCCACAGAAAGCAGAAAGTAAAGTCAGTTACAAGGAAGGAGATGCAAGAAAAGATGAGTATCAATTAAAGCAGACTAAAATTATTTCAAGGAAGGCACAGTTGCTTTCATTATAAATGTATGGAGAATACTTGGTGGAAAGTCTGAGGGAATTACCTGGGGGTATTATCAGATCAAAAGACTTACTTTTGAATAATGATGGAGCTGGTAGGGACATCATTCAAATCCGGGTCCCAGGACTCCAAAGCCAATTCATTTACAACCACTCTGCTACTCAAACTTCCATTTTGAACCTAATTCATTTTTGTGGAATATCTCCTTCCCTGATGATGGTAGGCAAATGAGATGATACTGGATATTGCAAAAACTAGCTAACTTCAATTATTCTTAACTGAAAAGTATCAAAACAACATATGAAGAACACTTTTTAGGGGAAGCTAGGTGGTGCAGTGAATAGAGCTTGGGCCTTGGAGTCAGGAGGACCTGAGTTCAAATCCAGCCTCCAACACTTAACACTTATTAGCTGTGTGACCCTTGGCAAGTCGCTTAACCCTGATCACCTCACCAAAAAAAAAAAAAAGAATATTTTATATTAAGAATGATGGCTACATCTCACATTTCTACAGAATCATATGAAAGAAATTTCATATACATTGTCATTCGATTCTCAGACAAACTCTTGAGATAAACGGGAATGAGAAAGAACACAATGAACAGAGAGAGGAAGTTGAGCACTTACGAAGTATTGGGATACAAGTAAAAGTAAAAAACACAAGGATTCACTTCAAGGAACATAAATTTGGATGGGGAAGACGACATATAAAAAGGGAGGGGGCAAATGTGTTAGTGGAGAAGTCTGGAGAATGAGGAGAGGAGTGGAGCCAGGAATGAAATGAGTATGGCCTGAGTACTTGAAGAAATGGTGGTCTAAGGTAGGGACTTAACCAAAAGAAAAAGAGTAGGTATTTTCCCATTTTACAGAAGAAGAAACTGAGACTTAGAGGAGTCAAATGTACTGTGTAAGGACACAGAGCTAATAAGTGGGTGAGCCTACACTAGAATTAACCATTGTTAAGTGTGCTGTATCCCTTTGCCAGTGTATCATGCAAATCTAAAACGCACAAACTACCAAATAAGGGTAGGGGAGGATAGAAGGGGGGAAAAAGCAGTCAAGCAAAACTAACAAACTGTCAGGGAGTTAAAACGCTGTCTTACTATTTCTGCCACATCTGTCTACTTTCAGAATGTTCCATTTTGAAATATGTATGTTTTATTTTTCTGTTCTAGTTGATTAGAAACATACACTTTCCCTCTTTTCCCCCAAACATAACTCCAGGCTTCATTGCATGAAATTGTGCTCTTTCCATGTATAACACACTAGATTTTTGATTTTGTATTCTTTTGCATTCAATTTATCTCAAGATTCTGGTGAGAATTCATATGATTGACCACAGTATTAAAAGGCAAAGCCATTGATATAATTATACAGCAAATCGATGGGGTAAAGATAGCTAAAACTGGGGTTGGGGAAAAGAATTTCAAGTCAACCACAGCAGTCAGAAACATTTTTTCTTTTGGGGATCACTAAAATGCTCCTCTTTCTGTCATCCTTCCCCAGAAAGGAGAAAAAAGGGGAAATCCTTTCATCTAAGTTCATTCTATCTTCATTCACCCTTTAAATGACCAACATGTGCTTCTGTCTACTGTTACTTCCTTCTGTTGAAGGTCAGTAAAAGACAGAATCTAAGATTTTACTGCTAGAAGGAACCACAGAAGTCATCTAGTCTCATAATTTATAGATGAGAACATCAAGGACCAGAGAGAAGGTGTGGCAGAGAAGCAATGTTGCACTGTCTCCTGACTCCCTACATCAAATCATCTAATGCTTGTTCTATTATACAACAATCACTGCCTTCCAAAGAAAATGGCTAGTGACCTGAATTCTTTCAGCTTTGACCTGTTAAACCTTTATCCCTATTTAGGATTGAGGCTTCTGATTATGTTCTGCTTGTGACTTTTATTTGCTCAAGTATTTTCATGCTGGTCTCAAATTTACTCTGCACAAATCTGCCTTATCTTTAAGAACTTATTTTCAATTAACAATAGAAGATGCAAGATGAAAGGCCCATCAGCACCCTGAGTCTATATCAGGGTGATCTTTCAAGATTACAATCTCAGATGTGTCAAGAAGTCTGTAAATGGACCAGCTCTATGAAAGGCACTACCCTTGCTTTCCTTTCAAAGGTTAATGGGTGTCACAAGTGTTATAAGAATCACTTTCCTCAGAATATTGCAATGGTTCAACCTTGCTCCCACAAAGCCTGATTTTTTTTTCTTTTTTTCAGTGCACTTTGTACATCAGAGGTTTATCAGTTGTGGGGAAAAAATAAAATCTAAAGCAAATGAAATAGTAATAACCCTAAACATACATCATTTTAAAAGATGCCCAGTAACCTGTCAAGGAAAATCAGGTTTTGAGGACATGTCAATCAAATTGATAAGAAAAAATAAATAAATATGGCTAAAAATAGGAACATCTGAATGTAAGCAACCCATTTGGGAAAGATGAAAAAAAGGTGAATTTGTGGTTAGTTTAGTTACAGGATGATTTCTGTACATGCAAGTACACACACACACACACGCACACCCCACATTCATTCATTTAACTATAATTGTCACAGATGTCAGATTGTATGTATTTAGAGTATGGTTTCTTAACTTGTGTTTCCTGAATTCTTTTTAATATGTATATAAGTGTATTAAAATTTAAGTGGCCTCTTTTTTAATCCTATATAGTATTTTATGTATTTCAAAAATTAGTCTGAGAAGGGTTCACTAGGCTGCCAGTGGGTATCCATGACAACAAACAAAGATGAGGAAACCTCAATCTTGAGTATTATGTTTAGTTCTGGCCACCATATTTTAAAAGACATATTGCCAAAATCAAATTGCTGCAAGAAAAGGAGAACTAGAATGAGGAAAAATCTTAAAACCATGTCACATCAGGAAATACCAAGGTTGAAAATCTTTACCTAGTAGAAGAGAAGATTAAATGAGGTTAGTGAAGGACATGATATTTATCTTCAAACATCTGAAGGGCAGAAGAAGGATTAAACCAATTTATCAGAAAACAGATCAAGGACCAATGGGTGATGTTATAAGGAAGCAGATTGTAGCTGAAAGTTAGGAAGGATTTTCAACAATTAGAGATAATCCAATAATTGAAAAGGATTGTTTTCTGTAGGTATGAAATAAGGGGCCTACATTCCGAGAAGTATTTATGCAAAGAATGCTTTGGTATCTATTAGGAAGGTTATAAAAAGGATTTTATCATTGGAAGGTGTAAATTGTCATTTTAGTACATTGGCTTTACTGTCCAGACTGATACATGGTATTTTTTTTTAAGGGGGAGGGAAGTATTTAACCTTTTGTTTCTCTGGTTCTGCACATTTCATTTAGGGAATTCCTGGTAAATGGTACTGTTGATGTGGAAATTCCTACTTTATAGGGATAAATTTAATTTTTAAAGAAATTATAATAAATAATTCCTGAGAGGTAGATTTGATGATCTCAGATCGAATACTCTATAGTGAGCCTTCAAAAATCCTTTCCAGTTCTACCAATTGCTAGTCACCCACTGGAGACTGAAGTTTCATTTGATTGTATCCAAAAATGAATATAATATGCAGTGGGTACTTTCTCATGTTAAAGAAGATGTATCTAGATTAGATAAATCAGATGATCTATTTTTGGGATGATATAGAGGTAACTCCTGATTAATTTTGAGGTTGGACAAATGGACCCTTAAGGTATCTTCCAACTCTAAGATACAAGAATTGAGTGAGGTTGAAGCTTAAGTCAGGTCAGGCTCCTCCTCGTCCCATGAGTATTGTACGATGTTTTGGATCCACGTATTTGGAACATGTGCCTTGCTTCACGTTCTTCTCTCTGCTTAAACCACCTTTCTTGTTTCCCTCCAACTACCCTACTCTTATCCATCCTTCTAAGAGCAGTTCAAGTAGCACCTTCTGCACAAAACCTTCACTGGCCATCTCAGTCTTCATTGATCACTTCTCTGAATGATACAGTTATGGTCTATAAAGTCACAAGTTAGACCTTGGTCATCCTCTAATACTTCACTATTCCAATGGGTCTGTGATCTCATTAATAGGGGTATTCCTCAAACAATGTTAATCATAACCTATCCGTGTTGATCTATGTTGGACACCAAGTGATGTTGTTTTTCTTTACAGTCAGAGCAAGTCATGAGGACTTTCTATTAAAATATGAAAGTATTATGCTCTTCACTTGTGGAAAGAATATCAACCTTGATGAAATTATGGATTCTTGAAGTACAAATATATATGAGCTGAAATAAATGTGCATGTTTCACACAGATATATTTCTGGTATATGTCTATAATAACACTATATGAATTTCCCTGAAGCACATGGAATTTGAAAATGGACTCATAATCCAGGATGGTGGAATAAGCACCAGACTTATGATTTCATTGGCACAGGGAATTCTCAAGTGAGGAGATTCACTCTATTAATGAAAGTTGGGTTCTTTCTCTGCAATTTAGAGTCTCAGAATTTGCTCAAGCACAGAGAGGTCAAATGGCTTGATTCGAGTCATACTGCCAAAAGTAAGACTTGAATTCAGGTCTCATCAGGACCAGTTTCTTCTCTATCCAATACACAATATTATCAGGAAAATGAGATAGTAATCTAGGCCTTATCTCTGCTGCACAAACAATGAATGCTCTTCAAGATCCAATTTCTAAGTTATCTCCAGGGGACGTGTCTTAAAACACTTCCTTAACCAAAAAACCCCATAAAACAAAAAACAAAACAAAACAAACCTTAGTTGCATTCATCTGGACAAACTGCCTCAGGGATCAAGACTAGTAAATTAAAACATTTAATTGAAATGCATGAGATAACTGCAAGAGAGGGCAAAGTTATAAAAACAGACTTAAAACACCAGGTTTAAATTGGTACTCCTATTTACAAGACCAATCAAAGAAGAACTTCTTCTTCATAATGTCATGTTTGGGGGTTCAAAAGAAAGATATGTGAATGTGAAAAGGTTGATGGTCAAACTTCATTAATTTAGAACCAATTATTTTTGAATTCATGATAAACTTGACAGGATTCTATTGAGGTTTACCTTACTTTTTTTTTTTCTTTTTCTGGTAGGCTGCATTTTACTTATCACCATCTTTAAAGCAAGGATTCACTAAGCAAATGAATGATGCAAAAATTCTTGGGGGTAAGTGGGAGGGGGCATATTTTACTTTATAAAGTAAGCAGTTTTTAAATAGATTAGAAGCATTTATTTGTTTTAACTCTTCATGTGCTAACTTATAAACATGTTATCTATCCCTTAAAGCAGGCCTCCTGAAACTCTCTTGAGGACAGTTGGATAGTAGCTAGTTAGAAATATTGGACAACACACACACACACACACACACACACAATATTACAATAGGTGAATTTCTTCTATCTCTCTTGACTTCTCTTTCTAGGTCACCTCCTTTTGCTGTTACTTTTTCTTCCCTCTGGACATTTTCTCTTTTGGTGACCATGCTCTTATGACTTTGATTATCATTCTTGTCCCTTTGAATGATTCCAAAGTAGGTACATTTAGGATCTATTACCCCAATGCCATATTTGAAACTATCTGTTGAACATATCTTTACCTGGATTCCCTTTAAAAAATTCAAATTGTACATATTCAAAATTGAAATTAGCATCTTTCCCTCTAAACTTTTCTCCTACCTAGGGAGCTTAGTAGTACAAGGAAAGGATAGAGCACTGGGCCTAGCTCCAGGTCAGGAAGACCTGAGTTCAGTTAATACCTATGTGACCCTGGTCATATTACTTAACCTCTATCTGCCTCAGTTTCCTCAACTGTAAAATGGAGGTGATGATAGTACTACCTCTCAAGATTGTTGTGAGGATTGAATAAGATAATATTTGTAAAGTGCTTAACACAGTGCCTGGAAAATAGTAGGAGTGTAATAAATGTTGGTTTTCTTCCTTCCGTCCTTAGCTGTAAAGTGAGGATTATAATAGCACCCACTTCCCAGGACAGTTGTGCAGATTAAATGTGATAATATTTGCAAAGCACTTTGTAAACCTAAAAGTGCTATATATAAGCTAGCTATTATTATGTTACCTTCCCTGTTTCTGTTGATGCCACCATGATCTCAAATGACCATGTCTTATTAATTCTTCCTCTGAAGTATGGCTTCCACTAATAATAGCCAACATTTAATATGGTTCTTTAATGTTTGTAAGCATTGTCTATATTACATATATTCATGTAACTACATACATATATATGCACACATGTATACGTAAATACATCTATTGTATATATGTTTGTGTGAATCATTTGATCCTCACAATAATCCTCTGAAGTAGGATCACCTACATTTTTACATATGAGAAAACTGAGTCAGTGAGACTTTAGGTGACTTGTTGTGGGGATTAAAATTGCCCAACGTACAAGAAAAAACACTGAGGCAGACCTCTGAGCCAATGGTACTTTATTAAAGGGTCCATGATCCCCTCTAATGAAGTGAACCTCAGATCTTCCTCATGATTTGAGATGCCTCCTTCTTCTAGGACCTTGTTTTTATAGGATATGATACCTAAATGTGAAAAAGAGGTATGGTGAAATACAGAAACTCATTGGTTGATAGACTTTGCTGTGGAGGGCCAAAAATTACATTATCAGCAGGGTGGGGTAGAGTCACAGATTGGGCAAAGCATGGAGCATATCCACTGGCTAAGTGGTCATAATATGGTCACTTGCTCATAATGGACAAGAGGGAGAGGTCTGCAGGTACAAAAATAAGTTGGGAGGTTTTTCATGTAATTGAGTCACCTAGTCCCCAGTAGGCTTGGTCATCATGCCAAAAAAACAAAACAAAAAACAAAACAAAACAAAACAAACAAACAAATTAAGGTGGAGGGCCTCTAGTTAGCTTCCTATTATTAAGGAAGTGAACATACAATTTACAGTTCACAGCTCTAAGGCCTCATATACAGAATTTATAATCACTACCCTTACAGAATCATAGCAAACTGATGAATACTAATTGGAATAAAGTAGGGATCCAGATGAATTATTTCTCACATCCCTATGGATTATATAGCTAACGAGTATATGGGGCAGATTTAAAAAGAACTCCAAGTCCAGCCCTCTATCTCATGTACCACAATAGAACCTATTACCACACTTGCTGAAACCTTCATTACCTCTCACCTGGGCCCTGTATTGGCCTAGTGGATGATCTGATTTTTTTTGCCTTTATTTAATCTCTCCTCTTTACCATTAATCCTTCAAAACATAATGAGATTAATCTTCAAACCTGGATGTGACCACATCACTCCTTTAATTAAAAAAAACAAAAACAAAAACAAAAAAACTTCAGGTTCTTATGGTCAGTAAGATAAAAGACAAATTCCTTATTCCATTTCTCAAGTCCCTCCAGAGGGTCTCCAATTTGTCTTTCTGTCTTTATTGACTCTGACTCTCTTTCATACCCACTATATCTGATCCCTGATATTATCCTGACCTTTTTCACATCAATGCTTATTTCTCTTTCCCAGAAATGTCTTCTCCAACATCTCTACCTTATGAAATTCTTTGATTCTTTTAAGATGTAGTGTTACCTCCTCTTTGAATTTTTTCTTAATCTTCTGAAGCTGTAAGTGAATTCATCACATATCTCATAATACAATTCAATTTTACCTGTTCATTTATCACATGATCATCCATGCTTTTATTTGTCTTATCTAATTTGTTCAACTGCAAGTTTTTTGAGGTCAAGAACTATCATCATTTATGAATTCTAAGTATCAAGGACAGCGCATTTCTCATACAAATACATATTTGGTCATTTTCATTTTATTTATTTCACCAGTCATGTCTGACCAGAAATCTTCATCTTTTCACCACTCACTCACACACACACATACACACAAACACACACACATATATACACGCACACACACATACATACAGGCACACAATACACAAACACATATACAATACACATGCACACAGCACACAAACACACACATACACACACACGCACGCACACTTACACACACACACACACACACACACACACACTTACACACACATAAGCACTCCCTATCTCAAGGCTACCCTATTTCTCTTCATGGACTCCACCATCCTTCCAGTAACTTAGGTTCATAATCTCAGAGTCATTCTCAACTTTTTATTCCTTCTTTCCAACCCCAACCTTGATATTCGACCAGTTGTCAAATCTTGTCTGTTCCAGACTACAACATTTCTTTTATCTGTCCTGTTCTATCTACTCTTGCGGACTCCACACTAGAAGCCAATTAAAAGATCTTTTGAATGAAAAACAGGACTTGAAAGAAAATTAAGGAAACTTGAACCATTTAATCTGGAGGAAAGAAAAGCTTCCTGAAGCAAATACTTTATTTAAAACTTCTAAGATTCCCATTTATTTGGAGGCTTCTACAGGCTCATCACATTTCATCTGTACCATTATACTAGTAGTCCGGGTTCCAATCTTTCTCCCTCTCTAATGCACAATCCACAGTTACCAAAATCATATTTCAAAGGCACAAGTCTAACCACATAACAGGTTCTTACTCTTTCACCTCACTCTACTCTCACATGTACAGCCTCAGCTCAAAAGCCTCTGATGGTTTTCTGTTGCCTCTAAAGTAAAATGCAGACTCTTTACCCTGATATTCAAGGCCCTGAAACATCCATTTCCATCCTACCTTCTCAGGTCTCTCTTCTGTACTGCACATTTCAATTGTACTAGTCTACTAGTCCATATCCAAAGTTACATTCCATCCTGTGGCTTTCTGCATTCTTGTAAGCCTACCTACATGCCTAAAACATATTTCCTAATCTCTGTCTGTCACAATACATCTTTTTCTCTCTTCAATGCTTAGCTCATGCTCCATCTCCTCTGTAAAACTTCCTGTGAAGTTTGTCTATTGCTGTTGCCCTCTTCTACCTTAAATTGCTTTGCTTTATATTTCTCTGTACACATGCTTCATACCCTCAGTAAAATACCAGTTTCTTTAGGGCAGGGATGTTTTTTTATTTTTGTATGATCAGTACCTAGAATAGAGTTTTAATTTATGTATTGTAGGCAATTAAGATTTTGTTAAATTTAAATAAAATATTTCAGTATTCACTGTTTATGTTTTCTACAGCTCACATAAGACTTCCCTCTAGTTAGCCCTCATTAATAAAGACAAATATGATTCTCTTTATCAAGCATAGCAACCAACTAGCCTAACCTGTATGCCAAAGGGGGGAGAAGTAGTGATGATGTATTGAGCAGCTACTATATACAATGTAGACACTGTCAGCGCTAATTCTAGAAGGAGGCATGACATATCCCTAGAACCTGTTTGAGAAGACTGGGCATGAACATAAAAAGACAATGCTACAAGGCACTGTATAAGTGTCAAACGATTGGTTCAGACAGAAGGTGCTGCAAGGATTAAGAGGAGATCAAAAGTAGTGTAGGCACAATGAAATCATCATGGAGGCGGTGAAACAAGCTGAGACTAAAAGGGTCTTTTGGCCTTATGAGAAGAGAGAGGAAGGACATTTCAATCAGAGGGAATGACGTGAAAACGGTCTGTCCTTAAGTTAAAAAAATCCTGTTAATCTAATGTCTCCTCACTATAACTCTCCCTATACTCTCAAGTGTAATTGATATTACTTTGCAGGCCAGCTGAGGCATGGAATGTCAGAAGCAAATGGGCAGTTTCCCAAATGCAAACCAGCCTACTCTCTGCTGCCTCTTTAACTCTGGGCCCAGCTCATAATCCATCTGTAGTACCTGTCCCAGACTTATGTACTAATCTAATTATTCAATGGCTCACCTGCTCACCTATATGTCATAACTTACATTTTTTATCCATTTAGTTATTTTTTTCAAAATGATTGCTCTTTTTTGAATAATCATGGATTTGATAGGGTAGATTTTGTCATTTTGATGGCAGCAAAATATCATAACTATAATTCATCAACAAGAACACTTAGAGTACCTCTGTAAGAAGCCTTTAATTAATCACCAAACATTTATTAAGTGTCTGCTATGGGACAGGCATTAGGCTAGGCTTTCAGGATACCAAAAAACACAACAACAACAACAACAACAACAACAAAACAAAGCAAAAAACCAGTCCCTGCCCTCAAGGAGCAATTCAATTGGGGTAGACAACATGTACATATATAATTATAAATGCAATACATGCAAAATACATACTATAAGGTAACTTTTGGCAAAGTGGGAGTGGATGCACTAGTATAGGGGGGATTAACAGAAAATTTTCACATAGAAAGTGCTCTTTGAGCTGAATTTTGAAGGAAATAAAGGATTTTAAATGAGTAGATTTCAAGCATGGGGGACAAGCTGTGGACAGGGATGGGACGTGGAATGTTGGGTAGGAGGTGCATCCTCCATGACTATGGAAGCTCCTTTGTTGTATATTACTTGTTTTATCCTTCTTGATATTAATAATCAGAAGGTCATTTAATAGAATTATCTGTGGTAAGGATTAATTAGAATAATTTGTAAGGAAAGTTCCTTGATAAGTGTAAAGTATTCGATAAATGTAAAATATAATGATATTAATCCACTGTCTTTTGTATCAGACCAATTCTATTAGCAATCTAGATAGCTAGGGAATGAACTACCATGGTAAATAGTGAGTGACCCTTTTGGGAGGTTTAAGCAGAGAATGGACGGACACTTCTTTCAGGTGTTGTAGGGGAAATTCCCACTAAGTACAGTTAGTTCGTCCTAGGTAACTTCTGAAGTCCCCTCCAGTTCTAAGGTAGTAGGTAGGATTCTTTGATTGTAATGGCAAGTAAAAATCAACCTTAACTATCCATCGCTGAGCACAGAATCCTATACATATTAAGTATTCAAGATATATTTATGGTCTTATTATATAATAGCAAACACCAAAAGTAGTTACTGTCTTCCTATTAATGAAAAGTATGTGTCAGAAGATTCAAAAAAAACCATGCATTCTATTAATGTTAATTATTTTCATCTCTTATATGTATATATTTTTGTAAAAGGCTGATTCCCGAATGCATCTCTCACCAGGGTCTCCTGATAAAAGCTCCAAATGGTACTCACATCCTACTGCCTGAGTCCTGCATTTCCGCAGTATGGGGGATTTGATTCAAACTTGCTGGCAAGAAGACAAATGACATGGCAGTGGTGGCTGATACCCGAAATGCTATAAAACCACTGGGGGAAGTGGTAGAGAAAGAATGAGGGTAAAGAAAGGAGATTCACTGGCTTACCCTGAGAAGCCCATGGAAACAGAGGTAAATGAGCAACAGGCTTTCCCTCTGGGCCTGACCTGGACACATTGTGAGCTGTGAGCTGCCCATGATCGAGAAGAGATTATTTTGGCTACAACAGAAGATGCACAGGTGGCCTAGGCAGCTGCACATTATTTAGTGTTTGCTGGCTTCATAAAAGCTCCAGGAATTTTATTTTTATAGCCTGCACAGTGGGAAGGAGGAATAGGAAGCACTGGAGGCCTGGCTGATGTTATTTCTCCCTTGGATTCACATTTTTCTTTCATGCTGGCACTCAGGACTAGTAATAGGCAGTTAAGGAGTTTTTCCTTTTGCTGGAAAGTTTCCCAGCAACACATGAGCCGAGAAGGAAAGCATGCTTTTTACACTTATTACTGATCTTTCCAAGCTTTCTGAAACAGGGCTGCCCAGGGAGTCTCTGACCAACTTGCCTTTGTTATTTTACCCTCTCCTTCTCCTCACATATAGAATCAAGTCCATCTTTCTTATTCTTTCTGTGATTTTGAGCAGAGGAAAACAAGCTTCCATAAAACAGGACAAATTAAGTATCTCTTTTCCTGCTTTCTTGGGACAAATCCAATAGACTATACTGTCCATTTCACTCTCAAGTTCCTTTTTTAAGTTCCTTTCATGATAATAAGCATCACTGGTGGTGTGTGATCAAAACATGCAACCCCCTTCTCTTTAATCTTTCCTCATAAAGTTTTGAACCCCAAAACTTAGAGAAGCCAAAGAGAACTCAGAATACACAGAGACAGAAGAGAATCAATATGACTGAAGTGCTACAAAAGAAGAGCTATCACTTTTCCTTACCCATAGTATCCAGTTAATAATAATTTATTGAATTGAAAACAGAACCTAAGAGAAATCAGGAAATAGGACACATTTAGTCTGGAATTAGAGAAAACTTGTTAAAAAAAAAAAGCTAACTTTATGAATAGTAGAATTCCCATTTATATGGAATTCAAACAACCAGAAATGTAGTACAAATTAAAAAAACCTGGATTTTTTTTTGTTTGTGTGTTCATTTTCTTTGGAAGGTACATCTCATATCCTTAAGATTTTTTGAGAATGGGAGAAATGCCAAGTGAACAAACTGGGTTTACTTTTCCAAATTCCTTGGTTGTACCCCTGAATCATTAGAGATTTCAGTGCAAATTCTATACATCTGTAGTAATATTTGGTGTTGGCTGACATTCATGATTAGAACTGATAGACACTACAAGATTTCAGAATGTGATTCACAGCATCGTACAATCTGAGTTGAAAGAGATCCTGGTGCTTATCTCTTTCCATCTTTCACTTGAGAGAGGGATCTTCTCAACAACTTTCCTTATAGGTGATCTTGCAGTCTCCTATTCATTACCTTCAATTCATTACTTCATACGGACTCCATTTCATGACATGTTTCTGACCCTCCATTTCCAATCGAAGCAGATAAAAAGAGGATGTTAAGTTAATTTGTAACCGGAATTTTGGTTAAGTCAAAGGAAAAATATTCTGCTTGTAAAGTCTTACTGTTTGGGACACAGGGAGATCATGGATTTTCTGAAGCATCCAACAATGTTCCCTATCACACACTTGCTGCGCTACTATAAAACAGCAACAGCAAGGATACCACCACCACCCACAGCAAACACTGCATTGTTCTGTAGCAAGGTGTGTTCTTTTGATAACGGGATTCTTCTTCCTTAGAATGCCTCCTTCTTTCTCCCTTAACTCTATCTGTCCTTCAAGGAATTTGGGTATGTAGGCATAGGGTCAAGTACCACTTCACCCACAAGTCCTTCCCAGACTAGCCCTTATTGCTTCAGCATGTATCTGAATTCATTATCTGAATCACAATGTAACCCTTACTGGGATCACTGAGTTTGGATCCTGCCTCAGTCACTCAGTAATACATGACCTTGGGCAAGTCACTTAACCTCTGTCTGCCCCAGTGGATGTATATGTAAAATAAAAGTGATAATAGCACCTACCTCCAAGGATTACTATGAGGATAAAAATGCGATGCAAATCTTAAAGCGTTATATAGGTGATGATAATGATGATGATTCATTTGCCAAATTTGAAAGTTATTGAAGGTCAGAATTAGTTTTCTCTCCAGCTCAAATACCTCCTCATGTATGAACCCTTCCTTTATTCTTCATCTGATTTCATAGCTCTGTCTTTGTCTTATTGAAGGCCCTTTACAATAGATACCTTGTTGTACTTCTTTTTGTCTTTCTCCCAACACCTTATCTTGGAAAATATTTGATATCATGACTGAATAAGGGTTTCATCCTACATAGTACCTCACACAGGAATAGTAGCTGTCCTATAAACACCTGTGACTAGATTGTCAAAGTTCCACTCCACCAGAAGACAAAGATGAACAAAGATGGCTCCCTGCCACATTTACAGCTTTTGGAGAGATTTATTCATTCATATACAAGAGCCCTCTTCTTTCCTAGAAATAAGTGTTAGAGAACCCGCAGACATTCAGAATGGCTCTGGACACAAGAGTAGCTCCAAAAGAAAGTTAAAAAAGAAGACATATTTCTATTCACCACCAAAAAAAATTGAAGAAAATAAATTTTCTTTAAAAACCATATCATACTGGGATATGCATTTCCTCACATTAAGAAAACAGGAAAGGAATGCTCTGATTGCATGGCCGTGTCATTCTTCAAGCACACCATTCTTCTCTTTTACCATAAGCTTCTTAAGAATAGACTGTCCTTTGGCTTTCTTTGTATTCACAGCATTAAGCAACATGCACCAATAAATTTTATTGACTGATTGACTGAGAAATTGCCAGGAATCTAGAGACCTAATGTTTTAATACTGATTTGCTGTCTGGCCTAGAAGAGATGCATTACCTTCTCTGTGCTTTGGATTCTTTGTTTCTTAATGGTGATCATGATCTTTCCTATAACAAATTAATTTGTTTGAAGATTAATGTATACACACACACACACACACACATACACACACACACATAATTTTTGTGCACTAAAGTCCTTTTGAAAACAAATTACTGTGTAAAGATAAAGTATTATTAACTGAACGCATAATTAGAAATGTGTCAGCTGCACATTATTTGCAGTACTATCAACAGATATCATATTTGAATTGCTTACAGTAGAATTCTAATACCAGAATCCTAATAACTGTTACTTTGAAACATCTAATTCCACTGTATTTAATAATAATAATAATAATAATAACTGGGTATGGTTTTCTTTGAAATAGCTTTATCTCTATTCAACAACAACAGTTACTAATACGACACCAAAGAAAGTAGATAATAGTAGAGAGGCTTCTCCTTTGCCACTCTCTCAAGGACACTAAACATTGAGAAATTAAAAATAATCTCAAATGAAATGTGCCATCAGTAGGTCTTCAAGCAAAGAGACTACCAGTATTATTCTCTAACTATGCACTTACAATGCATGATCCTGGAGGGCATCATCATCTCAGCTTTGTCTTGGTGTACTCTTTACTTAACACAGTTTCCTTGAATGTAATAAGTACTCAGTAAATGCTTTTTGATTGATTTTGAATCAATGAGCATAACCTCTCTAGGCCACAGTTTCCTCATTTCAGAAATAGGTGAATTAAACCTACCATCCATGGTTGATAAGAGGCTTGTGAGAAAATGGATGCAAAATACTTTATACACATGAAAGTGCTAATGCTCAGTTATCATGATCACTAAAATCAACGTCATTATATTTATGTGTGTAGGATAATTAAAGAGACTGATGGAATGCTGAATAACCCAAGAATCACAGAATGTAAAAGCTGAATGGGATCTCAGAGACAAAGACTAAAAACTTGTTCAACAACAACAACTCCAAGTGGTCACCCAGGCTAGGCTTGAGGATCTCCCACAATGGGGAACATACTTCAGTCCATTCTCCTCTTGGATTACTCTTACAAGTAGTCAATGAGGGTTTTTCCTCCATTGGCCAAAATTCAGCACCACAACCAGATCTCTTTTTTTTGGCTTATAGCTGCAGGGATTATGATTAAGAGGTTGTAGGAAAAATGGTCTTGGGGGAGAGGAGAAAGACTTTCAGATGAACAAGAACATATCTAGCAAAGGTACAGATGCAGAAATAAACATAATGTGTACAAAAGACAACAAGGAAACATGACTGAATTAGAAGATTGGCCTTAAGACTTCATCTGGGAAAACAGGAATTAGTAAGTTTCAGAGGTTCACAATGTAGCAGATGTAATTTGCTATATCACACTCCTCTGTCAAATGATAAAAGGAGAGAGGGAGGAAATAGAATAAACATTTATTAAGCACTTACTAATTGCCAGGTCCTACTTTAAGCACTTTACAGATATTATATCACTTGATACTCAGAACAATCCTTTGAACTAGATACTACAATTATCCTTATTTTACAGTTGAGGAAACTAAGGCGTAAAGAGGTGACATGGTGACAGCTCATGGTGACATATCTAGTAAGTGTCTAAAGCTAGAATTGAGCTCGGATCTTTCTCACTCTAGGACAACACTCTATCCCACTTTATACTACCTAGTTCTTCTGCTGAAAATGTACTTAGCTTCTACATTGCATATTTTGTTTAGTTTTAAGATTTTTAGAATACATCCAGTGATACTATTTCTAATTTGCTTGTCTAAGCTTGATTCCTTTGTTTTCCACCCTGGAGCACATAATCCCTAACAATCTCAACCAGTTTACTGGGAATATTGAGAGCAATGATTCAAAAGCAAGCTTTCCCTCATCAGGTACTTAGCACAGTACTTGCCAAAACATAAGAATTTAATAAATGTTTTTTGACTAACCAAACTTAGGTCTTGCTCACTCCAACACTGACACTTTAGAAATTACGCGCTCTATCTCTGAGTGAGCAACACACATGTTAATAATAACATTATAGATGTGTAGAACGAGAAGATACCTAGAATGTCATCTTAAAGTTGAAGAAAGTAATGCCTTAAGGAGGTTAATTAGTTTGCGCAAAGTGACTCTCAGTTAATAGCAGACTTGGAACTAGAGATAACATGTCTAAAACTCCTCCACCCTGACAGATGGCACTTCTACTAATTATAAATGCTCAATTGTCTAGGAAGACAGAATATTGGAATACAAACAATTATTGATTTTTAGGGGCATTGATTCAGCCCCTAACTGCCTACCATTTCTTACTTGCCCTTTGACTGCTGCAATATCAATTGGTTCCTCAACAAAAGGGTGAATGGAGGAGTCAAAGCATGGAGATGGGGGATTGAAAAGGAAGGAAGCTAGAGACATTCAAGTGTTCTTTGTGTTACAGAATAATCTATAAATGCACCATGGAGAAAGAAGCTATAATTATTGACTAAAAGGAAGGCTTTGTCTTGCATGTACCTTTCAATTATGCATACTACCTTCTTGTCCCAGGATTATGCATGACTGAGTTTTATTAGTTAGTACATTTTTTTGTAGATAGAAGTAGACAATCTGTACTTTATTAATAGAAGTTTATCCCTCTAAATGGGAACATTTATGCTAAGAGCAGTGATATAAAATAATAAATAAGAGAGATTACTATAGGATATACCGTGTTTAAAATTAGCTTCAGAAGTGATTTCTGTTAATGCAACCATTATTTCTATCCAGAACATATGCTTTTTAATGCAAGTGGAAGAAAGGCCCTTGACCATCATTTTTGATGAACAAATTAGGCCAGTGAGCTTAGTATTTTAATTTTTTCCCTTAAGTAAAATAAACCTTATTGCTCTTTAATTTTACATCTCATTGCAATAGGAGCATGAGATATAATTAAGTAACTAATGACCCTTTGGACTGAACCCCCCCAACAAACTTACTGATGCATTGAGTGAGAAGCACCTGAAAACACTGGCCTTAACAAATGAATTTATTCATATGTTTATATTTCATATGTATTTGTAAGATGTGATTGGGGAATATGTTGGAAGGAGTATATTACACTGATAATGTTTCAACAAGGAAACCCAATTATTCATATATATATATATATATATATATATATATATATGTGGGGGGGGTGGGTGTGTATGTATATGTATATGCATTTTGATCCTCTTCAAAAGCAGACAACCACCGTGTGTGTATGTATATATGTATATGTATGTGTATATTATATATATATGTATGTGTGTATATATACACATATATACATGTATATGTATATATGTGTGTACACATATATATATATGAGAGAGAGAGAGAGAGAGAGAGAGAGAGAGAGAGAGAGAGAGAGAGAGAGAGAGAGAGAGAGAGAAAGAGAAAGAGAGAGAGCAAAGTTCACTCACTGTTTCCTTTAGAAAGTATAGCAAGGTCCTCTTAATACTATGTGACTCAAAGGTTTTTGACCAGTTAATCCATACCCCACCCCAAAAAAAAGTTTGTTGTTTTTTAAACCAACATAGCTTTCTATTTTTATTGAGATCTTTTTCAGCATTTTAAAAGTTAGCATACTTTGCATACATTGCAAATTCTATCTTGCAAGGATTGAAGGCAACTTAATTTTCCACTTCTCTTCTGCCCCCAATAGAAAATATGTTCAATTACTAAAATTATGGTGTCACTCCATAAATGTTGGAAAATGTCCTCTATTTATAGTTTTACTAGCCTGCAATTTAAATTTCAGTTACATATTGTGGATTTTAAATATTTTAGTTAAATATTGTATATAGTGGCAGTATGGCCTACTGAATATAAATCTGGCCTTGGAATCAAGACAACTTGAGAGTGAGTCTTACCACCAAAGGAAGCTGGCTGTGTAACCATGAGCAAGTCAAAATATCTCAAGACTCGCAAGCAACATGTAAAACTATGGGTTACAGATATATTTCTTATTTGCATGGGTGGAAAGAATTTCCACACTGGAGATTCATTATAACAATGAAAATATAGGGCCCCCAAAGCGAAAAAGTATAATTAATAATAATAATAATAATATTAACATTAATAATAATAATATCTTACATGTATATAGTACCTTACAATGTATAAATTATTTCTACATTTCACTGGCAGATGTGAGACTACATTAGTCTTCTGACCCCTACCCAATGTTTATTCTACCTCAACAATATAAGGACTGTCAGTCTTATTGAATATTAGAATGGATTACAAGGGTAATTGTAGAATTGCCTTTGAAGGTCACCAAAAAGCAGGATTCTCATATGTCTAAATACATCAGTGTAAAGCTCTAAGTGAATGCAGTAGGATAAACGAGATAACCTCATCAGTATGTTTGAATCATAGTGATTTAAAAGTTAGGTTATCTGCAATTACTTCAGTACTCTTTCAGGGAAAGTAGCTTTCCTTGGTTGGATGCTTGTTTTCTTCTAGAACCCCTTTAAAAAAATTGTCGCATATGTGATGTCAATGGGATATTGAGGTGGATACTGTGCAATAAATGACTTTTTTTAGGCAATTGGGTTCAAGTGACTTGCCCAGTTTCACACAGCTAGTGTCAAGTGTTAGGTCTGAGGCCAGATTTGAACTCAGGTACTCCTGATTTCAGGGCCAGTGCTCTGTCCACTATGCCACCTAGCTGCCTTGATGCATTTATTTTGTAGTTATTTATTTGGAGATGATGACTGTACACATAGGAGGTAATGAGAAAATCAAGGCAAAGGGTTTAGAAAGAGAAGAGGACCAGGTCATAGCCATGGGACATTTATGTATAGGTGCCTTGAAATACATGTGATCTAGTAAAGGAAATTGAGTTGGAGAGGTCAATTAACTTGGAGGACCTGAAGATAATAGCATGGTGGAAAACAGGAGAGGAAAGTATATCGAGAAGGAGGGTTAGTCAAACATGATAAATACCACAGAAATGACAAGAACAATGAGTACAGATAGGGGGAAAATGCCATGGGATTTAGCAGTTAATATTTCAGAGAAGAACCACAGTAGAGAGATAGGTTCCAGAGCCACATTGCAAGATTTTTCAAAGTGAATATATGGTGAGAAATGGAAAACAATGAATAGCCCCTTTCCAGGTGTTTGTTAGTTGAAACTTTTGAATTTATTTCTATAACCTGTTCACTTTCTAGACTGTGAGACCCTTGAAAGCAGAAGGATCCTGTGTTTAATGGTTGTGATGTTTCTAAAGGCAGCATAGAATGATGAAGACCCAAGCATGTATCCTTCCTATTTATACTAGCTATGTAAAAATTGGACATGTTTTAAATTCTTCAAACTTCAGTATTCTTATACTCAAAATGAAGAGAATAAAACCTGTAGTACCTACCAGTCAGGGCTAGTGAGATTCTTAAAGGAGACAATGTATATAAAACACTTTAAATGTTAAAATGAAAACATATCACTTAGGTTTTTTGTTTTTCTTTCTTTTTACTTTTTAATTTCATTAATTTATTTTTATTTTTCAATAATCACTTCTATAAGCTTTTGAGTTTTAAATTTTTCTCTCCCTCCATCCCCAACTCCCTTCCCAAGATGTCACACAATCTGATATAGGCTGTTTGTATATATATATATATATAATATATATATATATATATATATATATATATATATATATATAATATATATATACATACATTCCTATTTAACATATTTTCACATTAGTGATGTTGTAAGTAAGAATTAGAACTAATAGGAAGAACCACCAGAAAGGGGAAACAAAACACAACAGAAGAAAAAAATAGCAAATACTATGCTTCAATCTGCTTTCAAACTCCATAGTTCTTTCTTTTGATGTGGATAGCATTTTCCATCATGAGGCCTTTGGAGATGTCTTAGATCCTTGCATTGCTGAGACGGGTTAAGTTTATCATATCACTTACTTTTAAGATAATGAAAGGAAGCTATGTCTAGCACCTAGAACTGAGTCAAGAAAACTAGGGTTCAAGTCTTGCTTCTATTGTGACCCTGGGCAAGTAATTTAACTTCTGCAGGCAACTAAGATGACATCACATAGCAGGTGCTCATCTGCATTGCTAGAGGGAGTTTCTTCAACAGGAGTTTCCAATAACAAGAAAATCACAGATATCCTTCCACCCTAATCCCTCTGCCTGTCCCCCCCATGGAATTATTCTCTTGGATCAAGAAGAGACTATTTTGCAAAATACGAAAGCAGAGAACTTAAGAGGTTATACGTTTGGTCCAAGTTGAGACAGGTAGCAAATACAGTCAGAATTTTACTCAAATTCCTGTCACTCCAAATTTTGCAATCTTTGTATTATACCATGGCATTTTCTATTATTGGTCTGCATATAGTAGGTGCTTAACAAATGGTTGTTAAAGTCAAATTTGTAAATGCAATGTTTCCTCATGATAAATGATAAAGCAACTACCACCTGATTCCCTTACTTCCAGGATTCTTGTGTCTTCATCCAAAATTATTTATCTGGCACATGATTGTACTCTATAAATACTGTGTAAGAGTATAAACCAATGTGCTTGCTGCCTCCTGGGAATGTATAGATAATAGGATACAGACACTTTGCAAAGCTGAGTAAAAACAACAAACCAAAACATGAACATGTAGAAATATAGTATTTTAGAGGCAGGAGGCAAGTGTAATTGAGTGGAAATCAGAGAGAATAGCTATGGGAGTAACCTATCCAGAATGACCAGGAAGAATCCATCAATCTTTCTCTGATTACTACTGGAAGCTTTTGTGGGAGATGAAATTTCAGAAGCTGCCTGTCAAGCTATAAGAAGAAGCAATTTCAAGCAGAAGATGGTTAATAGCTTAGTGATGAAGAGGTGGGAAATGTGTGTGCACTTGTGTGTGTGTGTGTGTGTGTGTGTGTGCGTGTGTGTGTGTGTGTGTGTGTGTTTGGGGCAAGAGGGTTAAGACTTGCCTGTGAAGAGAACAATAAAATGATGTCTTAGAAAAGTCAAAGGGGGCCACCACTGGGAAATAGCCATTGAGATAGTCTAAAACATTTTAATAACTACAAAGCCACTGTTAAGTTTTATTTATTACTGCTATAATTCATTCTTTCATTAAAAACACTTTTATTAAATTCCTATTGCCTTTAGAGCAGAGTGGTAAGCATTCAGGGAAGATGTAAGATTTTGATAAGACATAGGCCTTGCCCTCTTGAAGCTTAGAGTCCTAATGATAGAATTGACATTTTTGTTGTTGTTCAGTTATATCTGACTCTTCATGACTCAATTTGGGGTTTTTTTGGGGAAGATACTGGAGAGGTTCTCCATTTCCTTCTTTGGCTCATTTTACAGATGAGGAAACTAAGGCAAATAGGATTAAATGACTTGCCCAGAATCACATACTTACTAAGTGCCTAGGTCAGATTTGAACTCAGGAAGAAGTCTTCCTGACTCCAGGCCTAGAACTCTATCCACTGTGCCACCTAGCTGCCCATGGAACAGAGATACCTAGGGGGGATTTTTTGTGAGCTCTCTAGAATGGGAGTCCCCCTATTTTACTTGTTTGCTTTATGCTTAAATTATGAAGGGCAAGTTAGAGAAAAAAGTGCTCATATATCAGTTTATTTGATATACTAAAATACATAAGAAGAGAAAGCCTCATTTCATTGTCAGAAAAAAAAAATGCTAAGGATAGAGAAACTAAAATCCCAAAGACCCTAAAGGAAGAAGTTTACAACAACTTCAAGGGAAAAAGAAAAATATGCCAGACTGCCAATTTGAGAATCACCTAGGAAATAGATCCTAATGATGAAATTATGCTCAAGGTCAAATGAAGCTCCCAAATTTGATATTCTTGGAATTAGATTTGGCAGGTATAAGATCAGTTGAGATGAACAGTTTTGATGGCAGTGCTAAAAGTGGGAACTCTTAATTACTGAGTGAATGGATGGTACTGTACTTTGGATTGTTTATTTGCTTGGGCCAAGCCAATGTTTTACTGATGCATAAATCAGTGGATTGCGACTGTATGCTATGATTCACTTTTACTTGGTGACAACTTGGAGATACAGGCAAAGTGCGTTTTGGTAGTACAATTGTAAGACACTTAGCTTTTAAGCCAGACTTAAAATAAAATCCTTTAAAGAGAAATAAAATCATGTTGGTATTTTATATATCAGTGTGACAGTGGAAAGAGTAAAGAGATTGGAGTCAGAAGACTTTGCTCCTAGTTGCAGTTAAATCATTAAATAGCTGTATGATAACAACAACAACACTAGTATTTCTGTAGCATTTTAAAGCTTGCAAAGCACTTGAGATATATTCTCATTTCATTCTCACAGTAACCCTTTGAAATAAGCACTATTTTCCCTATTTAACTAATAAGAAAACCTAGGCTGAGAGAATCTAAGTGACTTGTCTAAGGACATACGTCTAGTACATTAATGAAGCAAGATTGGAATCCAGGGCTCCCTTACATCAAGTCCAACATTATATCTACAGTGCCATCTAGCTCTATTGATCTTAGGAAATGTGGAAATGTAGAATGTCTTACAAGAGTAATATAAAATAAGTTTAGAAAGATAAGCTGGAGCCATATTTGAAAGACATTAAAATTCCCAGCAGAGGAGTTTGTATTTTATTTTAAAAGCAGTGGGGAACCGATAAAGCTTCTTGAGCAGAGGAGTAGCGTGGTCAGACTTGTGCTTTATGACTATCAAGTCTTTGTAAAGGATGGATTGAAAAGCATGAGATTATACACAGGGAGACCAATTCGGAGTCATTTTTATAAAGTCTTTCTTTCATGTCCAGACTCAGCCAAAGGACTTATTGCCTAGTGGCCAACCTTCTGATAAAGTGCCTCTGCATACTTAGGTAGAGCAGTCCTTAAGTAGCAGTTATGACTGGGTTGTTGTTCCTGGGTATATGTTCCAAACCTTTACATCATGTTATAGCATTCCAGGACTGGCAATATGGTGGCATAGTCTTTAAAACCCCAATTACCTCCATGTCCTCCCAAAAAGGGATTGGAACAGGACTAATGTAAGACTAAGATGAAAAGAAGAATAAATTATGTTTTATAGTTTTTTTCAAAGCACTTTTAGATATTTTATCTCATTGGAAAATTGTTGTGCACCATATGGAGAAGAAAAAGGCAAGGTTTTTACCCTAGAGCCTCTGTGATTTCCAACTATTGTCACAGTGTGAGGCACCATGGTATGGTAAAAAGATAATTAAGCTAGTAATCTGAAGGTCCCTGGCCTTGAATCTCACGTCTGATTTTTATTAGCTATGTGATAATTGAGGAACTACTGAACCTCTCTGAGTCTCTTCTATAAAATAAGTTGCAATACTTGATATTCATCTGAGGTAAGTGTTATTAAATATACTACAAACTTTAACATTATGAAAAATAGCTAACATTATTATGTTCCCCTCCAAAAGAATAAGCTTTCTTATTTCTCCCATCCATGAACCCAGCCCTTGGCAAATGGGCTTTTCCTTTAGGGATGACCCTTTGTTAAGGTACAGGTTTTGAAGTCAGAGGACCTGAGCTTAAATAAAGAAATAAAATAAAAGTTATTTGTCAATAAGAAGTATACATATATATATATACATATATGTGTGTGTATGTGCATATATATATGTATGTATAGTATATATTAATATATATTATACACACACACACACACACACACACACACACTCATATGTATATGTATTTATGTATGTATGTGTCCCTCAGATATCTGTAAGGTTTGCACCGTTGCTCAAGCATTCTAATCAAATGAATGTGAGGCTTACTAGAATATCTCCAAGCTATTCCCAGTCTATGTCCCTGTGGGGCTGGGTAATGGAAAGAGCCCTGGTCTTGCAATTAGCCAGTCTTGTGTGGAACAAGATTTGTCACTTACTACCTAAGTCATCTTCAACAAATTAGTTCATCTCTTTTTTCCTCTCACTGTTTTCTTAATTCTCTATATTCTGGCTTTGGACCTCATTATTAAGCTAAAATTGCTGTGAAAAAGTTACCCAAATTCTTATTTGCCCAAATGAATGGGCATTTCTTAATCCTCACCCTTCTTGACCACTCTAAAGCCTTCGATGCTGTCAGTCACCATCTTTTCCTTCACTTTGTCTTAAATTGAGGTTCCTATGACACTACTCTATCCTCATTCTCCTCCTACTTCTCTGACTGCTTCTTCACAGTCTCCTTTCCCAGATCATAGTCCAGATCATGACTGGTAATGGTGCTTCCCCCATGTCCCTTAGGATCTGTCCTGGACCTCTTTCTTTCTCTATATGTACTATTTTGCTTGGCAATCTACTCAGATCCTGTGGGTTTAGTTATTACCTCTATGCTACTGATTCTCATATCTATATATCTGGTACCAACTTTTCTCTTGACTTTTTGTTTCATATTTCCAAATACTGGATGTTTCAAAGATATCTTGAGCACAACATGTCCAAAATTGAGCTCATTGGCTTTCCCTACAAGCCTCTTCCTAACCTCCCTATTACTATTGATGGTTTCAGCATCCTTCCAAATACCTAGGCTCAAAACCTAGATGTGATACTGGTCTCTTTATTTTGTTTTGCTCCTTCATATTCAATCTTTTGCAACAACTCTCAATGCTGCCTTCATAAAATCTCTTATATCCAATTTCTTTTCTCCTCTGATCCTCCCACCACTCTGCTGCAGGTCCGTTATCACCAAGCCATACTTTTTCTGTTTCCCAAGATCATAAATTAAGAATTCATAGGCACCTATGAGATCATCTCCTCTAACTCTACCATTTTACAGATGAGGAAACTGAAGCCCAAAGAGTCAGTGAGTCAAAAAGTATTTAATAAGCACCTACTATGTGGCAGTATGGACTACTGTAATAGACTGCTGGTTGGTCTTCCTGCCTCAAGTCTCTCCCCACTTCCCTTTATTGTCCACTCAGGTGTCATATTTATCTCCCTAAAATACAAGTCTGTCCATGCCACCCCCTCCCCACATTCAATAAACTTCAGTGTCTCCTTATCATCTTCAAGATGAATTAAAAAAAAAATCTCTGGCATTCATAACCTAACTTCCTTTTCTCTTTCCAGCCTTCTCACACTTTACGCACTTCCATATGCTATTCAATTCAGTGATAATGGCCTCCTGGCTCCTTCTCTCTCTAGATATCTATCTCCTGACTCAACGCACTCTCAATGTCTTCCATATCTTGAAAGTTCTCCTTCTCATCTACACATCCTGTCTTCTTTGGCTCTCTTCAAGTCCCAGATAAAACCCTACTTTCTATAAGAAGTCTTTCCTGATCCCCCTTAATGAGAGTGCCTTACTTTTGTTGGTTATTTTCAAATTTGTTCTGTATATAGCTTGTGTGTTCATAGTTACTTACATGTCTCCCTCATCACACTCTGAGTTACTTAACATCAGGAACTGTCTTTTGTCTTTCTTTGTATCCTTAGCTCTTTGCACAATGCCTGCCACATAGTAGGTGCTTATTAAATACTTTTTGACTCACTGACTCTTTGGGCTTCAGTTTCCTCATCTGTAAAATGGTAGAGTTAGAGGAGATGATCTCATAGGTGCCTATGAATTCTTAATTTATGATCTTGGGAAACAGAAAAAGTATGGCTTGAATAGATTTCTCAGAAGAAAACAGAAGTTACTTGACAATATGAAATACATACATATATACACATGTATCTATACATACATATATACATACATACACACATACATATATGTACATACATAGACATATTTCCCCTCGGATATTTGTAAGGTTTACATCTTTGTAGAACCATTTTAGTCAAATGATTGTGAGGCTTCCTAGAATTCTCCAAGCCAATTCTATCCCTTCACCTGGTGTAATGGAAAGAGCTTTGTTCTTAGAATAAGCTGACATGGGTTTGAACCTTAGCATTACTGACAAATTGTTGTGTGACTGATTTTCCTCCACTAAGTGCCCTTATTCAAGGAAAGTGGGATATAACTAGATGTTCTTAACCTTTCTTTTTAGCTCTAAATCTCATGGCTAAGAGCACCAAAATGCAAATAAAGCAAGCATTATCATCTCCCAGTATATGGATGAGGAAACAGACTCCTAGAGGCAACATGACCAATTTCAGTTGACAGGGTTATTTTGTGGCAAAGCCAGGACTAGAATCCATTTCTCTTAATTCTAGATTGGTCTTTTCATTATACTACTACTTAACAATGACATTACATGGAAAAGCAATGAATCCCAAGGCTCTCCAGGCCTTGCCATCTGCCCTACTACTGTGGTCTCTAGACCCATATAGATTGCCATATGCCTGCAAATGTACCCAAAGGGCCCTGTGTCTTGTCTTTTACCCAAATTCTACTTGCTTAGGACTTCTGAGGCTGTAGCTGTACTCTAATATGTCTATTGCCTCACATAAAAATTGTATATAACATATTCTATTTGTATTCCCAGAACTTATCATAGTGCTTGACGCATAATGAGAACTTAAATGCTTTTCATTCACTCATCATTCATTCATTCTTTCATCTACAAACCTATTTAGATGCTCATATTAGGTCTTCAGAAAACCAACTTTGAAGGGCAATGTCACTACTACTAATTACTAGAACAATATGGTCTAGACAGTAATATTGCCTAAGGCAATGTCTGTATAATATTGTTATTAGAGCAATATCACTACAGTTATCCCTTTTTAGCCCCTAGTTAAGCAATAACATATCTATAAGAGGAGAAAAAAAAGAAGAAATGCAGCACAAGTAAATGGAACAGGTACTAATTTTGAATTAAATGAATCATTCATTCAACAAGAATATATTGAGTGGACACTATATCTTGATTTCTTCAGTAGGCATGTACAGATTAAAAAAATATTAAAGACTATTTGCTGAAAGAACTTACACCATTTAAAAAATACAAGACATAAATTAATTTAAAATGTCAATCATATGACAATTTTTGATTAAGTGATATTAGTGATAAGGCCAGAAATAGTTTAGGAGGGTATGGGATATAGAAATCAGGATGGGTTGGACGGTAAGTAAAGGTTTCATAGAATAGTAGTGTTTCATGTATAATCTACATCAAATTGCTTGCCTTCTCAAAGAGGGAGATTGGGAAGAGAATTTGGAACTCAAAGTTTTAAAAACAAATGTTAACAATTGTTTTTACATGTAACTGAGAAAACATAAAATGCTAAATAAATACAAAAACCCAAATTCACAACAACAACAAAGAAAGTGGTGTTTGGGCTGCACCTTTAAAGATGGGAAAGATATAACTAGATGGGAACTGCAGGAGTCTGGTATCAGTCCTAATGGGATTCATACCATAAGTCAGAGTGGAAACAATAAAAGCCTGTGCTTATTGGTCTCTCTGTAATAGCGGGTTTCACTGGGAAGCTGTGAACATTATGATTGGTTAGATAAAATGCTTAGTTATGAAAGTCCTTGAATGACAAACTGAGAAATTTATATTTCATTTCATAAGCAATGTAGATCCAGTGGAGGTTGTTGAAGAGTCAAGTCCTTCCTTAATGACATTCCTTAATATCAATTAAGGAATCAGTTTCATACAAGTAAGATAGCTGAGAAGACATTTTGAAATCAGGGAGAACTTCTTTCCTAACCCCTTCCCACCAAGACTTGCCAACTCTGTGATCAATAATTTTACAGAGGGAATCTAGTTACACATTTCAGTCACAATCACTTGAATTGTAGTGGGAGAGGGGGGAAAAAAAAGATACAATACAGAGGCTATCTACATATGTATGATTTGTGGTTTTGAGCACAAATCTGTGCCAAATGAAAGTAAACCATGGCCACTTTTTCCAAACTGTAATTAAAATAGTATCTAATGAATTTGATTTGGAAAGTTTAGTGTCCATCTGAAATGGAGATGGTATGGCAATACTAGGTTTAAGGTTGAAAGACAATTTCTTTTTACTCGATGAACTCAATATATCATGATTCTTGGAGAGCTCTGGGGCCTAGTGATAGTACCATTTTACTTCTTTTGAATAGTGACAGAAAGATTTTTTTAGAAAAAAATGGCAGGCCAAGTTCCACATACTTCACAGCAAAATCCAATAGAATAAAAATATTTTAAAGTAATATTTTTATGTTGATTCATCCTCCTCCTTTTGATGTGATTTATGATCTTTATAGTTTAAATAAGAACTCTATTGTTAACCAATTCTCAAAGAGGGAGATTGGGAAGAGAAGAAGGAAGAGAATTTGGAACTCAAAGTTTTAAAAACAAATGTTAAAAATTGTTTTTACATGTAACTGGGAAAACATAAAATGCTAAATAAATACAAAAACCCAAATTCATATGCATTGCTATAGTAGATTCAATTCCTGTATCTGATATAGATGTAACATGTATGTATATAGACATATATGTGTATATATATATATATACATATGCAATTTATGTGTGAATATAGACATGTATATATACATGCATAGTTTTTAAGATTTCCTAAAATTTTCAATGCAGTTTTAACTTTTAATAGCTTATATTCTATCACATGTTAGATATGATAGCTAGCTATCTAGATTATATACTTACAATATATGGTAGCATTTTTAAAGGGGGATGGTATACACACACACACACGCATATACATATATATATATATTTATAATATATTTATATCTATCTATCTATCTATCTATCTATCTATATATATATATATATCTGTGTATTTACACGTACACATACATCTGTCTACATTTATACTGAGGCAACTAGATGGTACTATGGATAAAGTGCTGGGCCTGGAATCAGGAAGATCTCAGTTAAAATTTACCTTCAGAAATTAACTAGCTTTATGACCCTGAGGAAGTCACTTAAACTCTGGCTGCTCAGCTTCTTCAACTGTAAAATGAAGAGAATAATAGCATCTACCTCATAGAGTTGTTGTAAAGTACATATCATGGTGCCTAGTAGCCTGGTAGATTGCTTATTCCTTTCCTCCTCCTTTATACATACATTTATGTGTGTATGTATCAACATTTCTAAGATGTAATACAATATAATGCTGCTCTTGATTTCAAATGTATGTTTGAAACAACTGCTTAGCCCTGGCCTCCACTATCCACCAAAGAAAACCTCTTCCATGTAATCTAAGAATGTAATACCGGTAAGAGGCAAAGTCCTCTGTGAAAGGTTATATTTTGTCTTTTTTTTTTTTAATCAGACATTGAGTTGATTTTGTGAACAAGTTGTATATCTTTTCTTCAGTAAACCTTTCTAGGGAAAGAAATAGAACTAGTTAGGGCCTTATGCTTCTGTGTGATAGGCAAGGGGGCCCTTTGATAGGGTAACAGTACAGAATTTGGAGGGAGCTAGTAGCAAAAAATTTTTTTACCTATTTCACACTTTGGTTTAAAATTTTGAGAAAAGTCACTGGATTATCATCAAGTAAAAAAGGAAAAAAAAATCATCTCTTGCTGAATTTTCCAGGTTGATTTTATGAAGAGGCTAGATCCTGGGAGTTCATACAATTGTTATATACTTACTGTAAAAGAAAACTAATTAAAATGAAGCCATTTGATTTTTTTTTTTGCATTTTCAGGTTACTTCTGATGGTTAGAGCATAGAACTACATTCTAAATTTGTGCTATTTCTAGGTTTGCTTGGATGATGATAGTAAACCAAAGTGTCTTTCAGCTCCAATTTCACTCCTTCCCAATCTGCCCTGATACCACACTGATGCCAAATGAATCTTCTTAAAATGTAGATCTAGTTAAAGAATGACCCTGCTGAGGTTATAGTTTGTCCTTTCTGCGTCAGCTAACTTCATTCTGGCTGTAGATTGAACCCACAACTATAGACAAGAATTTTGAAGAAAGGAAAGAAAGAAAGAAGAAAGAAAGAAAGAAAGAAAGAAAGAAAGAAAGAAAGAAAGAAGAAAGAAAGAAAGAAAGAAAGAAAGAAAGAAAGAAAGAAAGAAAAAAGAAGAAGAAAGAAAGAAGAAAGAAAGAAGAAGAAAGAAAGGAAGGAAGGAAGGAAGGAAGGAAGGAAGGAAGGAAGGAAGGAAGGAAGAGAAGAGAAGAGAAGAGAAGAGAAGAGAAGAGAAGAGAAGAGAAGAGAAGAGAAGAGAAGAGAAGAGAAGAGAAGAGAAGAGAAGAGAAGAGAAGAGAAGAGAAGGGAAGAGAAGAGAAGGGAAGGGAAGGGAAGGGAAGGGAAGGGAAGGGAAGGGAAGGGAAGGGAAGGGAAGGGAAGGGAAGGGAAGGGAAGCTGTTGAGTACAAGGTAGTTCTTGCCTTTTAGAGAGTAAGGATGATTCATTGCAAGCTCATCCCCACTCCTGGAGAGAGGAGAGTTGTTAGAGAGTAATGACAACTCAAAGCATACAGCTTAATGTTGGCACAGCATCATCATTTTCATATTTTTCCATTGCTATATCTAGTAATCATTCCTTCCTTCATCTCATTTCAAGACCTGATCCCATTTATATTTCACTCTCACACAAAACATTCATGCCAAAATATTTTATCCATTTCCCTACTGTCCCATGTTACCAACAACTCTGGGTATAGGAGTTTTAATGTTTTGATGAGGCTAATCACATGAACTAAATTTTGACTGTACCTCATAATAGAAGAACGCATAGAACCAGGGGGAACTGAATTAGGTGGAGTTTGAGAATAATAATGACAGAACATTCACAAAGTGCTTTATTCACAAGAGCTCACTAAGTGAGATGGTGCAAGTATTCTTATCCTCAGCATTTAGATGATCAAATTGATGCTTAAAGAGGCTGTATGCCCAAGATCACACTGCTGGGAAGTGTGATAGCTGATATTTGAAGCTGGCTTTCTCTTGCCTGATCCCAGCATAATTTCAACTATACTATATTCCTGCTCTAACCCTTTTCATGAGAAGGAACAAATGCACACCAGGTAATTATATTTATCAAGTATTATCTCTATGGAAGCAGATGTAACATACTGTAGTGGAAAGCATAGAGACTTTTAGGTGGCTAAGTGGATAGAGCACTGGGCCTGCAGCGAGGAAGAAGAGTTCAAATCTGGCTTTGACATTTAGTGGCAACTAACTTCTCCACTCCCTGCCTCAGTTTCTTTATCTTTAAGTGGAAGTAATAATTGTACTAACCTTCCAGGGCTTTTGTGAAGATTAAATGAGATACTTGCAAAGCACTTAGCACAATACCTGGTACTTAGTAGGTGCTATACAAATATTATTATTATTATCATCAGTATTTCCTGATTCTTCCTAATTTTTTCTTCCAATAGACACATGATCTCATCAACGAAGGAAGTTCCTATTTTGAAAACTATACCCAACAACAATTTGGGAACTGGTCTATAACTCGTTTTCATAGGGAGCTGACTTGGGAAGTAAGAGGTTAAATGGCTTGCATCTATTTTCATAGCTAGAATACACCGGGAGCTGGATTTGAACCTCTGATCATGAGGATGATAGTGTAGCCACTGTTCCACACTGAACACTGCATCATCTAAGTTTTATTATCAGTAATTTCAGAGCTGTAAAATGAAAGGGTTGGTCTATATGATCTCAGAGGTCCCAATCCAATACAAATCCCATGATTTTCTAACATGATGACATATGCCTTCTAAAAAGATGGATAGATAAGAACAAATTTGTCGGACGATTTCTATATGCAAACATTTAAAGAATAAGGAAATGCTGTTACAACATTAAATATTTCTTTGCTTGATAGCCTGCCTAATTTTTCATGATTTAATTAGTAATATCATTTCCCAGGGCTTTGGCTTATCAATCATGCTGCAGTTAGTTCCCTTTCTAGAATCCTAAAACAGCCAGATGGGGTTTCAGTATTGCTCCCCTTCCAGTGATAAATGAGGCAATTGAAAGAGAAAATAAAAACTATTGGATCAACATTATTCAAAAAGCCATTTCCTGGCATGAAGATAGTTATGCAATCATTTTCTCAACCAGTCTTTTTTTTGTTTTTTGGTTAGGCAATGGGGTTAAGTGACTTGCCCAGAGTGATACAGCTAGTAAGTATTATGTATTTGGGGCCAGATTTGAACTCAGCTCCTCTGGACTCCATGGCCCATGCTCTATCCACTGTACCACCTAGCTCCCCCATCTCAACCAGTATTTCTTGAGCACCTAGCTTGTATTTCTATCAGTACAGTGACTAGTAACAGGATTTTATAACAGCTCATTTAGTAAGAGCTGTGTCTGTGAAAAGCAGTTATGAGAGAAAAGAATTGAAAAGAAGGTGGCACCTATCATTTGGGAAAGGGAAGAATAAATTAGGGTATCCACATGTGATGGTATACAAAATGCTGTATCTTAGAGAAGTCACAGAGACATTCTTGAGGCACACAGAGGTTAATTGACTTTCCCAGATTCACAAGAAATTATCAATAATACATTTCTAGAACAGCCAATTATTCTAATTAACTAGCAATTAAGTGCTAAACAGTATACTCTAGAAATTAACTGTACAATAGAAATTCAAAGGAGGAATATATATCAATTAGAATAGTTATGGAAGGATAAGGGAGGTTTCATTGAGAACAGGCTTGAGTTAGGTGATGAAGGAAGATTACAAAAATGACAATTTTCTTACAGCAACCCTACGATGTGAGGTGAGAAAGAGGTATTATTGCTATTTTGCAGTTGATGAAATTGATGACTCATAGAAGTTTATCTTGTCACCCACTAGGATGTGGCAGATTCAGAACCAGAACCATGACCTCCTAATTCTAATTCCAGTTCTACAGTGTCTTCATCATACTAGAAAATGTTGATGAGCAGAGGGGAGGCAGTGGGATACTTTGTTCTGTATATATTCTCTTACTCTGCATTTCGTCTTAGAAGATAAAACAGTCTGCCTAATTAGTGGACTTCTCCACAAGGGCAATCTGGTATTTGGAACCAGTATACTGCTTTTCCCGCATTGCATCTCTCATTGCCAATGTAAAAATCTTGGAAGTCAAACATTACTGACACTTTGTGTTCATGCAGAAGTCCAAATCAGAGACAGCTTTTCCATTCTGCCACTAGATTGATTTGGCAGTGCTTACTTCAATGAAACCAAAATAAGTGAAAGGAAACATTTCTTTGAAATATTTCAGGAAGGATAATAAGCACAACAGTGAAAAATGTGCACAGGAGATCAGTTGAGGAGGAACCATATGCTATTTTCTGACAATTTCTTTTGGTGTTGTTACACTTCCATGGTCTTTTGATGCATAGTCACACATATAACCAAGGAAATCACATGGAGCTCTTTAAAAAGTATATGTTTCATTTATTACAAAGAAAAGGTCACAGTTGTGGCTGGTCAGTGCACCAGGAAGAGACAAAACTACGAGAAAGCAGACTTTCTAAGTTTCAGTGATTAGGCCCTGATTTCAAAAATAGGAGGTTAGATGCACATTTGGAAACTGTGACTGACCCATGATCCAGAGGCAGATCACATCTATTGGCTATGGTGTTATTGTGAAGAGTTATTCCTCAAGGTCATACTTGAATAGCCTTAACACATTTGCATTTTTTTTTCTTTGCCTTCTTTCATGAAGAAGATGTTCTGCAACAAGATGTAACAGGGGTTTTTAGAACTTTCTGGTGCCCTGGGATGTTCAAAGGGAAAAAAAAAGTATTATCCCTGAAACCTGAAAATTTGGCACTATTATGATCTTTTGGATGGAAAGTGAACTTGAGACAGTACTGGGAGTTCTTAAAAGAAAACAAACTGAGAGGAAATAGTAGGAACAATGGGAACTGAACAGTAGTATTAGCAGTGGAGAGACAATATCCTTGGCCTTTCCTGGGTCTTCAAAAACTGAGATGAAAGAATTGTCAGCAGAAGGGCAGGAGGAGAAAACAAATGAATGAACAAAACAAAACAAAACAAACTACTGAAAAGTGAGATGAAAAGGAAAGCTGAGATGTCTAAGAGAAGAAAATTATTAAGAAAGGCCATTGAGCCTACATAGGCATCCCAGGATAAACAAATGGGTCTGAAATGATCAGTCGTTCAAGGACTGAAAAGTTAAAAACAATGGTCTGTTCTTTTTTCAACTTTTTCCTCCTGTACCTGTCCAGTAATAGACACTGTAATATATGATGCTCACATCTTTAAAATAAATGCATACTATATTTTGATTTGCTATTGCTTAGAAATAAAGAGGCCAGTAGTTAAGTAGAGATACAGAAATATTAATTTAGAACACAGAGCACAATCTCCAGGTATTAGGACTTTTTTCCTGACTGGAGGCTCTGAGTTATTATGTTTGGATTTATGATTTTCATTTTCTAAACTCCATAAGAAAAAAAAGGGACCACATGGAACTGAGGATGATTATACTATTTGTAGGTTTAAAATTGAGTTAATTGTTGTAACAGAGTGCTCTTCATTAAATATTCATTGAGAAAAGGAGAGGATGGTTAGTGGATAAAAGGTCAGTCCGTATCATTACTCCATCCCCTAAGAATGTGGTCAAAGAATGAGTATCAGTATGATTCAGTTCTGCCCCTATCCCATAGAGAAAAGGGAACAATAAGGATGAAGTTCTAAGTGGCCAACTCTACCCTTTATATTAACATTCGCTGGTGTTATAAAGATTTTAAAATGAGAGGCTTCATATCTGTATCTTTAATTCATCCTAATCTCTTTCCCTTTCAACCTCCACTTAATTTTGTTTCCCCTGGTCCTATCCATTATTCCAATATGGGCTACATTCAAAATTTAGTTTATGTGATTAGCCACATAATCTATATCTGGAGAAGGTGGTAACATGGGACAGGTGGGCAATGGATAAAATATTTTGGTCTAAGTGTTTTCAGTAAGAATGAAATGTAAACATGATTAGGTTTGGAAGTAAGATGAAGGAAGAAATGATTGCTAGATATAGCAATGAAAATGTGTCAAAATGATGATGCTGTGCCAACATTAAGCTGTATACTTTGAGTAGTCATTCTTCTCTAATAACTCCTCTCTCACTGAGAGAGAAAGCAATTTGCCCAAAGCCACACAGATGGTCAGGTCCAGACCTAGGATTTCAGCAAGTGTCTTTTGAATCTAGATACATTGTTCTTCTGAGTATTCCACCTCTCAATTCAATCAATTCAATTCAATAAGTATTTGCTACATGCCTACTTTTTACTAGGAGTCATTTGAGGTGTTGGGCTTATAAACACAAAAAAAGGAACAGTTCCTGTCTTCAAAGAGTTTATTTTCTACCAGGGGAAAATGTCATGTAAATACACAAATATGTAATTGTATGGGATCTTTGAGCCTCCACCATGTTGCTCCTACCCTCCCATTTACAAGGTATCTATGTTGCATGCAGGTCAGTTTCCTTATGGTGTCATGTATATATATATATATATATATATATTGATCACTTTTGCCTTTTTTCATGCTATATCCCGTGACTCAAATAATATTTCTTCCACTTCATTTATATCCTACTAATTTTTCATTGACTTGCTCAATTCCCATCTCCACAAGCATTATTTGCGTAATTCTATCCCACAATTAACTCATATCTTCATTTTCCAATATATTATTTTTAATATAGTATTTATTATCTACACAATAACTTTAGTACCCGTAGTCATAAAACAGTCTATAGGATACAAAAGAAAGTACAGTGGGTTTGGAAGAAAAAGGCCTGGTTTAGAATCTTCTCTGCTATTTGCATTCTATAAAACTGATGAGATGAATCAGCTTCTCTGAGATTCAGTTCATTCACAGGTTAAAAAAATAGGAATAATTATGTATGCATTATCTAGTTTACAGGGTTATTGTTATTAGGAAGGTGCTTTGTATACTGCTTAAGTGCTACATAGATATTAACTAGTGCTATTATATTAAATTTAGCACTGCATTATAAACTACAATGTTGCTATTCTTAGATATTACATAATGCTGTGTATATAGAAGGCAGTCCATAAGAACTCACTGAATGGCATTGAATCTGAGTCACTATGTTTCAAAGCTTTTAATGTTGACTGACATAATCAGGGAAAAGACTAAGAACTGTTAAAGTATTTTCCTTTTTCACAAATATCATATTCACTTGCTAGATGTGGGATGAATTAGAGAATACATATATATACATATATACATATATATACATATATACACACATATACATACACATATTCATACATATATGCATGTTTATATGTATGTATAGCTGTGTGTATACATATATATATATATATAATATATACAAATATACATACACAAACATATGCAAGTAACAAGACATTCTGATAGTTTTCATTTCTCCAATAATTCTCTGATCCTAGTTATTTGCTATCAGATATCTATGAATTATGTTGCTTAATGTCAGTTATAATTTATTATCTGCCTTCACATTTTCCCCAATCTCAGGGTTTTCTTCACACAACAAGGATTTAATTATTCAGGAGGGCAGGTTGGCAGGCACGGTGGAAGAAAGGAAAGATAGAAGGAAAGAAGGGAACAAGGAGGGGAAAGAGGAAGAAATGAAGGGAAGGAGGAAGGAAAGAAGGGAGCAAAGAAGGCAGTAAGGAAGGGAGAGAGGGAGCAGGGAGAAAGTGAGGAAAGAAGGGAGGAAGGATAGAAAAAAACAAGGGAAGTAGAAATAATGGCAAGGCACTTCTCTGGCTGGTAATAGTTCCCCAACTCTTTCATGTTTGTTAGTTTTCTCTCAACAACTGCAGCATGAGCTCCCCAAGGCCAAGGTGCTGTTTTTGAGTATCAATAGCAACTACCATGTAACTCACAATAAGTGCTTTACTCTCAGGCCCAGTCAGAATTCTACTATTCAACTAAATCCTCAGTGCTGTCAGTGGCATATAAGTGAAAACTTATTATGGATTAAACACTTTAAAATAAGAATTTGGAAAATACAGTTAATTAGGAAGATTTTAAGGTATCAGGTTAATGTATTTCTAGACAAAAGGAAGATAGAAGGTGAAATTTCTATTGAATTTGGGTTTGATATATAGATGATCATAATACCATTGCCTCTGATACTCAAGTGGGTGCTGAAAAGGAAACATTGGAAACTTGAGTAAAACAGATTTCCAGCCCAAGACAACCTGGATGATTGATCAGAAAGGTGTATCCTGCAGGGCTGGGAGCAGAGTGCAGTGTGGTGTGGGCGTGCAGGCCAAACCTGGAGCAGGCCCAGAGGACTGGATCCCAGGAAATCTCTTGCTTTGCCCGTGTTTGGATCTGGGTCACAGTTCTGGGCAGTGGTGCTGGGGTGAGGAGTACTCGTGTGGTGGAGCTTGTAGTGGCTGTGTAGAGGAACCTCTCCTCACAGTTACAGGACAGAAAGGAGTACTGGTCACGGGCCAGGAAAGGAGTAAACACCTCACCCCTTATCATACCACCTCGGAAGAACTGAAAATTTACAGGTCCCTACAAGTACCTCTGAAAACAGCTACACAAACCCCTGAAGCTTGGGACAGTACATTCTCCACATTGGAAGCAGACTCTTACCTCAACAAAAAGTTTAAAACTCAAGTAACTGGCCAGGATCATGAGCAAGCAGCGCAAAAAGAGTCAGACTATATTATCTTACTTTGGTGAAAAAGAAGATCAAAATACACAACCAGAAGAAGACAACAAAGTCAAAGCTCCTACATAGAAAGCCTCAAGAAAAATATGATTCAGTACCAGGCCTTGGAAGAGCTCGGAAGGGATTTTGAGAAGCAAGTAAGAGAAGTAGAGGAAAAACTGGGAAGAGAAATGAGAGTGATGCAAGAAAATCATGAAAAACAAGTCAACAGCTTGCTAAAGGAGACCCAAAAAAATACTGAAGAAAATAACACCTTAAAAAATAGCCTAACCCAAATGGCAAAAGAGGTCCAAAAAGCCAATGAGGAGAAAATGCCCTAAAAAGAAAAATTGGCCAAATGGAAAAGGAAGTCCAAAAGATTACTGAAGAAAATACTTCCTTAAAAATTAGAATAGAGCAATTGGAAGAGTGACTTTATGAGAAATCAAGACACTGTAAAACAAATCCAAAAGAATGAAAAATTAGAAAACAATGTGAAATATCTCATTGGAAAAACAACTGACCTGGAAAATAGATCCAGGAGAGAGAATTTAAAAATTATTGGACTATCTGAAAGCCATGATCAAAAAAAAGCCTAGACATCATCTTTCAAGAAATTATCAAGGAAAACTGCCCTGATATATTAGAACCAGAGGGCAAAATAGAAATTGAAAGAATCCACATCTCCTCCTGAAAGAGATCCCCAAAGGAAAACTCCTAGGAATATTATAGCCAAATTCCAGAGTTCCCAGGTCAAGGAGAAAATATTACAAGCTGCCAGAAGGAAACAATTCAAGTACTGTGAAAACACAATCAGGATAACACAAGATTTAGCAGCTTCTACATTAAAGGACTGCAGGGCATGGAATATAATATTCCAGAGGGCAAAGGAGATAGGATTACAACCAAGAATCACCTACCCAGCAAAACTGAGTATAATCCTTCAGGGGAAAAAATGGTCATTCAGTGAAATAGAGGACTTTCAAGCATTCCTGATGAAAAGACCAGAGCTGAATAGAAAATTTGACTTTCAAATACAGGACTCAAGTGGAACATGAAGAGGTAAACAGGAAAGAGAAATCATAAGAGACTTATTAAGATTGAACTGTTTACATTCCTGCATGGAAAGATGATATTTATAACTTATGAGACCTTTGTCAGTATTAGGGTATTTGGAGGAAAAAAATATGTATGTATATATAGAAAGATAGATAGATAGATAGATAGATAGATAGATAGATAGATAGATAGATAGATAGATAGATAGAGGGCACAGGGTGAGTTGAAGATTAAGGGGTCATATCTGGAGAATAAAATTAAGGGATGAGGGAGGATTATATTCAGAGAAGAAGAAAGGGAGAGGTAGAATGGGGTAAATTATCTCACAAAAAAACAGAAAAGAAAAGTCTCTCACAGTGGAGGGGAAACAGGGGAAGGTGAGAGGGAATGAGTGAATTTTATTCTCATAGGATTTGGTTTAAGGAGGGAATAACATACACATTCAATTGGGTATGGAAATCTGTCTTACCCTACAGGAAAATAGGGGCAGAAGGGGACAAGAGAGCAGGGGGATGATAGAGAGGAGGGCAGATTGGTAAAGTGTGTAATCAGAAGTAAATACTCCTGAGGAGGGACAGGGTCAAATGAAAAAATAGAATAAATGGGAGGGCAGGATAGGATTAAGGGAAATAGAGTTAGTTTTTCACAACATGTCTACTATGGAAGTGTTTTGCATAATTGCACAATAACCTATATTGAGTTGCTTGCTTTTTCAATGAGGGTGGGTGGGGAGGGAAGAAGAGAGAAAATTTGAAACCTAAAGTTTTAAAAACATATGTTTAAAAAAAATGTTTTCACATGCTACTGGGAAATAAGAAACACAGGAAATGGGGTACAGAAGTCTATCCTGCCCTACAGGAAAATAGAAGGGGAAGGAGAGAAAAGAAGTGGGGAGAGATAGAAGAGAGGACAGACTAGGAGAAGGGGTATTCAGAATGCATGCCATCTTGGGGTGGGGGGAGGGGTGAGATGAGTGAAAATTTGGAACTCAAAAACTTGTGGAAGTGAATGTTGAAAACTAAGTATAAATAAATTCATATTAAAAAAGGAAAAGAAACTTGAGTAATGAGAATGCTGAAACACATCCATTTTCATTACTTTTTTTTTAATGGAGTTCTCACACTTGTGAAGGGCATAGCAATGAAATAGTAATATCAGTACCCTAAAAACCCTGCTAAGTTTGCATTTTCAAGTTTTACTCATATTTTCTTTTCTAAATATATATTTCTGCTCTGAGAATGTCATCTATTGGCCTACAACTTGATCATACCTAAAGAATAAGATGGATAATAAAAGTTATAACATGCTAGGAAAAGGTACTGAAGGTCTTTATAGTTGAGATCATTTGGTTTTGTTCTTTCTGGAATAAAGCTGTGATGTCCAAAAGTTAGTGCTGAAATATCTTAAATTATTGAAGTATTCCATAAATCCAGGGTTTTCCAGGCACCAAATGTGAATTTAAGGGTAAAGAAATAGACAATTTTCCAGGAAAATTTCAATCTTTATAAACTTTCTCCTTAGGGAAATAAGAGTAAAATTTCATAAAGGTGGACCAGAGATACTGACTTTGAATCTTAAACCTCTTTTTCCACAAGATTTTCTTCAATTTGGCTCTCAGGGATCAAAGCAGATTAAAAAAAAAAAGACACGTCCCTCTTACTCTTCAATGAGAATTCCAGGGTTGGGGTGGTGGTAAGATCTATTTTCACTTATTCTCTAGGTATGCCTGATTTCCTGGTGAGCACAGACATAATCAACTTTTGCTGCCCCACTGGTTACAACTTGAATATATGCAACCAACCCCTCCTTGCACCAAATATAAGCTATGAACCAAAATCTGATTAAGATTTTTGTTTTCCTTGTAAAATGAGATTGGGATCATTTCAAATCCCGTTAGTTTATTTTTTATATCTAGAGCTCTTGCCCTTTTTCATTGATTAACTTTTGCAAGTGTTTTAGATTTAGAGTCAAGGATTTCTCAATCATTAAATGTTGAATTTTACTATGGGAGTATGGACATTTTGTTTTATTTTGTTTTGTTTCCCATGGGTCTTACTGTCCTAACTTTATTCTAAAAACCATGACATGAGTGCCCAGGATTAGGCAACTAGAGTTGAGATTAACTGAAATGCATTCTAAGAATTTTCTAATCAGGGTAGAGTGTAGGCAAGGTCAAGCCAGAAGAACCTGTGAATGGAAATGAAGAACTGAGGCTGGCTTTTTGGTCCAGTGAACAGGTATTGAGGTGAACAAATTCAAAATTGATTAGGCAAGCTTTTGGCTAGGTAGGTATACTGTGAATCATGATTTGGAATTCTGACTGGAAACAGAATTCCAGTAAGGAAAAAAATGACAAATAAGTTTTCCATGTGAGTTATCAAGTCTAACCAAAAACAATTTGGCTGTGAAAAGATAGAGGGAAGGAGTGGTAGGCAACAAAACATATCAGCATGTTGAGGAGCAAATGGAGTTATAGCGAAAAGGTTGATATGATCTTTGTTACAAAGAGAAATATTGGTAGAGTTAAATTAACAGAGACATAGGATTATAAGATTATAGATTTACAATGAGAAGGGACCTTCAAAGTTATCTAGTCCAACTGAGGCCAAGAGATCTTAAGTGACTTGCCCGAGATCACAAAGGTAAGACATGAGTTCAAGATTCTCCTTTTAATGATGGAACGTCAGGGTTTTCTGGGAGAAAAGGGAGATGTATTTATGATCTAAGATCATAGCTGAAGTTATTAAGAATGGAAAGGTAGGAGTAGTCTTGGCTTAGTTAGTGCAATAGCTTCATCATCCTCAGTCAGGGTCTCTATAGGAATCCAGATTGCTAACCTTCCTCTGAGTCCTTAGGCTTTCTACTATCTGATTCAGCCAGGGTCATGCCATACGATAGCCATTTCATATTTCTTTAACTGAATTGAGTTGGACTGAATTTTCTACAGTCAAGGCCTTATAACAATACATGTTTACAATGATATAATATAGATAGTATGTAATTCTATATGCTATATGTAAATTTACATTATGCAAATCTGACTCTAAATAAAGAATTCTGAAAGAAATCCACATTCCAAATAAACACTGCTGTTAATTTTACTGTATAGTGCTGTGCTTTCTCTCTGCTCTTGCCCCTCCACTGAGTGTTCCAAGGCATCCCACCCACTCATCTCCCCTCAAAAAGCTAAAAATACTTTTTTTTCCAATCAAATGTAAAATGGAGACTTGGCTACCTCCATGATATATAAGGTCCTGGCTTGAGACAATCAGCCTCCAAAGAGGAAGTTTTTGCCCTATTCTGCAACACCCACCCTTGCATCTGTCCAGTGTGTCTGTCTTCCATCAGTCTGCATAGGATAATACATGTCTATGCCTTGACTACTCTGTGTCACCAGTTCTCTCCTGGCTCTGGCCCCACATGTTTCTCCTCCTGTTCTCACTTCTCTGACCCTGGCCCCTGAGTGTCCTTGAATCATATGCTGGGCACCTCCCTCTATAAGAGAGCCATTTCCTTCCTTCCTTCACTGCCTTCCCCAAGTACTCCATAGATTTGAATTATGTAAAAACCTATACTTAGAAGTCAGCCTGTCCACTTATGTAAAATGAGAGCTAGATGTATAGTGAATAGCCTTCACATGATAAGCAAACTATCTGACTTTTGTCTTTGTTATATGAAAGTGTTTGAAGATATATTTATTTTGTTTCTAATCTATGAAATAAAGCAAGTATTTCCATAACATAGTAGAATAACTAACAAATATAATTGCACATAAAAATCTATTATGTATAACTTGTTATTTCTTTTAAATATATAATAAATGTATTACATAAATTTATTTTTTCTTCCCTTCCCCCACCCTAGAGATGGCTGGACACAAATACGCATATATGTGCAAAATCATTGTACATATACTTCTAATTATCAGTCCTTTCTCTAGATGCGGATAACATCTTTCTTCCTATGTCCTTTGAAGTTAATTTGGGTAATTTTAATAGTCAAAATGACTTAGTCAATCAAAGTTGTTATTAAAACAACATTATTGTTACTGTCTACAATATTCTCTTAGTTCTGCTCATTTCACCCTGTATTATTTCGTACAAATCTATTCATGTTTTATTTTTCCTAAAATAAATGAGCACATAATTTCTTATAGCACAATAGTATTCCATCACAATCATATACCACAACTTATTTGGCTATTCCTCAATTGACAGGCCACATATACTCAATTTAAAATTTTTGCTTTCTCAGTCACATATTTTTCATGAAATTTCTGAATGCTTTTGGGGCGGTCATGCCTAGAAACAAGGCGATAGCTTAAGTGAACTTTGTAGAGTCATTCATTTTGAGCAAATGATATTTGGCCTGGACCAATATGTTAAAAACACATACCAGGAAGGTTAGTCCTCCCCCAGCTATAGATCCCTTCTTTGAAACAAGTTAGAGAATTGGAACAGCTAACACACTTGCATTAAAGATGCCCATCCAGAAGTGTGCTGTGTTGAAGAGGCTTACTGTTCTCCAGGGGTGACAATACTTAGTCTAGTAGAAACAACTAGCAATAGCTAAAGAAAATAAATGAGAAAATACACCACAAACAGACAGAGAGTCTAAGAAGCACATAGCTTTATGTTATGGAGATCAAAAAAAATAATACATATATTTCTTCTCCTCAAAGAGCTGGTGCTCTAGTCAAGAAGAACCAACATAAAAACATAGAAATAAAATTAGGCAGAATATTAGAGTAAATAGAACACTTGATTTGAAGTCAGAAGACATGGGTATTATTCTAATCCTGTTATTTGTTATTGCAATTGTGGGTAAATTGGATGAGTAACTTACTTTATTTCTCTTAGATTTAGTTTCTTCATGATGGAGGGTGAGTCTTGAACTAACATTAATATGTAGTGCATTAACATTTGCAAAAATTAGCTCACTTTACAAATATTAACTCATTTTGTCTTCCAATCTTAGGAAGCAGGTAGTCTTCTTTTTACCATTTTAAGGATGTAGAAATTGAAGAAGACAGAGGTTAAGTAACCTGCCTAGGATCAGAACACTAGTAAGTGTCTGAGGCTGGATTTGGACTCTAAGTCCAGGACTTTTATCAACTGTATCACCTAACTAACCTTGAGGTGAGTGGTTGTTTTATTTCTTTCTATCCCCTCAATTCTATCTACCATGACTGAAAATATGAGTTCCTTCATAAAGAATGTTGATTGATCTATAAAAATATGAGGGAGTTGAGGTAGATGATCTCTACATTTTTTTTCCAGTTCTAAATCAAAAGCTCTTCAATAATAAGACGAGTTCATAGAACCATAGATTTAGAGTTGGAAGAGGGCTTAGAGGTCATTAAGTCCAATAGTCTTATTTTATAGATCAGGAAAGTGTTCAAGAGATGAAATATGGTGGTACATATTAAGTAGCCAATTACTAATGCAGAAAATATGATCTACTGGAAATGTGTTGAGAAAAAGGAGAGATCCCTATGGGTAAGAGTGTTAACAGAGGTTTATTGTAGTGTCGGAATCATAAGTTAACTGAATCTTCAGTTTTCATAACAATAACAAGAAGAGAGAAGAAGATACAGATATAAGAAATATTAGAAAGAATGTGTTTCCAGAATTGATTAGCTATCAGGTCCCCAAAAAGGGATGAGTCAAAAACCTTTCAGAGTTGTTGAGACTGGGAGACTGAGTCATAGTGCCATTAATAAGAAAGGAGAAGTCAAGAGTAACAATCTGTTATCTTGAGAGGCAAAGGACAAGTTTAATTTGTTTTGTAACCTGATAAAGAAGATGCATGTGAAAATATTGCAATGTCAGAATTTTAAGAAACTCACAAAATATCTATCATCCTTAGGTCCCCCAAGTATTTTTTAATCCTTCATATTTCCTCTTTGTGTATCCCTTCCCATATTGTTTCCACCCTGTCCTTGTTCCTTCTCAAGAACCACATTACCAATGGAGCCTGAGATTGGGCTACAAAGAGTTTCATCTTTTGGAGAGATCAGAAATTCCATGTGCCATGCATTTTCAAACATGAGCTGTAACTAACTCACATTTATCAGCACCAAAGTGATGCTTTGTGCCTTCAAACAGTGTTAGAATCAGCTCATGCTAGCTTACAGTGTTTTCAAATAGTGAGCTGCCATTTTACACCCAGAGCATAGCCTTAAATATGACTGAGGTCATAACAGTTTCAAATAATTTCAGTCAAGAATGCAATATGTACATGCCTGCCTATTTACCTAACAGGACACTTGCAGGCACAGAGAGTTAAATTCGATATAAGTCCATCGATAGTTGTGTCCCTTTTCATGTCCTTCCTTTGCTCTCTATGGCCTTTCCCAAGTGTGTATGGAGCTTGTCCAAATTTCATTTCATTTTTGATTATCTGACAGCCAGATAACAGGCATCTGATCAAGGGTTTAGTTAAGTGCCCCATCCAGCAGTGTTTATACTACATAAATTATTCATGCAGTACCACCCTGGACAAATCGCACTTTGATTATACAACCATTTTTCAGTCCACTCATTTACTAGAGAAGTAAAAATCATGAGAGATCATGGGAGCCACAAAAGTGCATACAAGATGAACTTGGGGTTTTCTGCCCCCTGAAAACAAGTGCTTGGATACCTTGATAAGACTAGCCATTGGGATATTACCCATCTCCTGGGGTGTTATGAGGATCAGATGAGATAATAGCTGATGTGAAAATAATTTGAAAAATTAAAAGCATTGGATAAATATAAAAATAAATTATGAAAAAAATAAATGTAAAGGTCTGAATAAAGAAGGCACTGTGTAACTCTGTGAAAAGAGAAGTCATTGAATTTGGAATTAGAATAGCTGGATTTAGCTCCCAGCTATGCCATTTGCTAGCTATGTGACCTCTTTAAGCTTCAATTTAGTCATTTATAAAATGGGATAATGATTCTGTTTGATTCTATAGATATTCCATTTTATAAATGAGTCATAGATTTAGAACTAGGAGGAATCCTTGAGTTCAATAAATACTACATTTTATAGATGAGGAAATTCAATTTCAGAAGGCAAATTACTTGTCTAAAGTCACTCATCTAAAGCAGAGTTAGAATTTGAATCAAAATTCCTTAAATCCAAATCCATTTCTCTTTCCATCATAACACCTCTGTCTTACCACATATATCCAGTGAGTTACCAAATCTTGTCCAGATTACATAGCAGTGTGCTCTAGTCAGCCTGCTAGAGGGATTATTAAATTTTCAATGTGAGCATTTGCACCCCTGAAATCAGTAATCTCCAAATGTGAATAGTGAATATTAAAATTAAATATCTGCTTGCATATATCACAGCCTCCTCCCCAGCCTGGTTGTTAAACTGTTGCCAGCACATCCCTGTATTGCTCTGTAAACATTACTTCAGACCAGAAGTGCAGTAGAGAGTTCGGGGAATGAAGTAATCAGCATCCTGGAGGCTTGGTGACTGTAGATTGATAATGATGATGATAATAAATTGTCATTTATATAGCACTCTAAGGTTTGAAAAGTGCTTTACATCCTTTATGTCATTTGAGCCTCAAAATATCCCTGAGCCTATATCAACATCTTTTTTAAAATTTATTTTATTTTTAATTCATGGAATAAAACAAGTATTTCTATAACTTAGTATAATAAAAAAGATGTTTGTACATGAAATTGCAAATCTACTATGTACAACTTGCTATTCTTTTTAAATATACAACTAAATTATCATGCATTTTTCCTTATTTTCTTCCTTCCCTCCCACCATAGAGATGCCTACCATTAGACATAAATATATGTGTATGCGTATATATGCATATATATGCATTTATATGTAGACACACACACTATATATGTGCATATATATATATACACACTATATATGTGTATATAGTGTGTATGTGTGTGTATGTGTGTATGTGTGTATATATATATATATACATATATATATATACATATATATATATATATATATATATATATAAACCATTCTATATATATGCTTCTATTTATCAGTTCTTTCTCTGGATGAAGACAGCATCTTTCTTCATATGGCCTTTATAGTTAGTTTGGGTATTTATAATAGTCAAAATATTCACTCAAAGTTGTCCTTAAAACAATATTACTGTTACTATACACAATATTCTTTTCGTTCTACTAATTTCACTCTTCATTACATTATGCAAGTCCTTCCATGTTTTTCTAAGATCATTGAGCTCATCATTTCTCATTGCACAGTAGTATTCTATTATAATCATATACCACAACTTGTTCATCCATTCCCCAACTGATGGGCATCCCTGCAATTTCCAGTTCTTTGCCACCACAAAGAGAGCTGCTATAAACATTTTCGAACATATAAGCTATTTTCCTTTTTCCCTAATACTCTTTAGAAATAGACCTAGTAGTTATGATGCTGGGTCAAAGGGTATAGGTAATTTAATAATTCTTTGGGCATAATTCCAGATAGCTCTCCAAATTTGTTGGATCAGTTCATAATTCCAACAATGAATTAGTGTTCCAATTTTTCCCACAACCCCTCCAACGTTTATTACTTTCTCCTTCAATCACTTTAGTCAGTCTGGTAGGTGTAAAATTATATCTTAAGGTTGTTTCAATTTACATTTCTCTAATCAATATCTCTTACTTCAACCCCTCTCACTGTCCTCATACAGCTATCCCCTAGTTCAGGCTCATCTCCTCTTGCCTGGCCTATTACAATAACTCCAATTATCTACATTTATCATTTTCCCTGCCTCAAGTCTCTCCATTCTCTATTGCATATTCCACACAGCTACCTGGGATTTTCCTAAACTATAGGTTAAACTGTGTCACACCCCTACTTGATAAACACTAGTGGCTTCTTGTTGCCATTAGTTTAATATTATTATTTTCTATTTATCTTTTGAAAATGTCTACTTTTGTGTGAGATTGATAATGTATACCATTATTAGTACATTATCACATATAATTTATTTGTTTGTTTGTTTGTTTATTTATTTGTTTGGTTGTTTTTTTTGGTGAGGCCATTGGGGTTAAGTGACTTGCCCAGGGTCACACAGCTAGTAAGTGTTAAGTGTCTGAGGCAGGATTTGAACACAGGTCCTCCTGACTCCAAGGCCACACCTTTATTCACTGCACTACCTGGCTGCCCATATCAAATATAATTTATAAGTAAATTTATATATATTGGGGATGGAGCTTTAAAATTGCTTACTAATGGGGTAAAATTTAAAAAAAGATGTTTGGAGACCACTGTCTTTCGGAACTGAAGCACTGAGAAGTTGTGACTTTCCCAGGGTAACAAAACTAGCATATGTTAGAAATTAGACTTAAATCCAGTTCTCTCTGAGAAATTCTGACTCTCTTCATTATAGTGATTACAGTGGCTAAAGCAAATTAACAAATATAGGCTGAACTGTGCATCAAGGTGACACAGTAGGTAGAGGGCTAGACCTGGCTTCAGGAAGACCTAAGTTCAAATCTGACCTCAGATTTTTAAAACTTGTCTGATACTGGGCAAATTATTTAATTTCTTTATATCTCAGTTTTATCATTTGCAAAGAAAAAAATAAGGATCAGAAATAGGTGAAATAATGGAGATAAGAAATAGGGATAATAACAGTACTCACATTCCAGGATTGTTACGAAGATAAAAATAAACATTTTCAAAGCTCTTTGCAAACCTTAAGGTGCTATATAAATATTAGCTATCATCAGCATCCACATCCTCATCACTCCATTTACCCAGTGTACTATATATGTAGCAGACATTTAACAAATATTTCTTAAATGAATGAATAAATCATGTTATCATCAATTCTCCACAGTACTGTAACACAATTGTGATAGCAGCTGTTAAGGTTTATAGGGAGAAATTATATTAGATTAAATGGCATGAAAAGTTTATATTTTTTTTGAGTGCTCATATCTTTGTGCAGTTTTTCTCCTTCCATATATTTTGTTACATTTTTATCTCTCAACTGTGTCAGTGTTTCTACCTTTAATCGTCCCCTCTTCTTTTATTTACTAATTTAATGTTTATCAACTGATGAAGGTTGAGAAAACATTCTAGTTCAAATTAGCGATCAATTGTAAGCACTTGTGATCTAAGAGAGGGCCTGTACTCAGAGAAAAAGGCATGAACTTAAATCTATAGATATTCTAGCAGCTAATTTGATTTACAATAACAAATCAATTGTTATTGATTACATCCTCTTGGTTTTCAACTGCATTACTAAAAGGTGAGATTTATTCTTTGGAATTGTGGGAATTCTATAAACTTGATGCAGCTTATAAAATTGACTCCATTTTTAGGCTTAGGTTTTATTTTCACTCTCTCCCTCCCAACTATAAGAATTGAGCAACAATCCTGTCTCACATCTGAAAAAGTCCCAAAACTCGCTCTTCCCTTTTCAACTTGGAAAGACCCTAATCTTTCTTCCAATAAGAAATCAGATCACCTAATTTTATACCCTGGTTTGTATTCTGTTTATTTTTTCATATAATGTATAAAATTTGTGCAAAATCTGTATTTGGGATCCAGTGCCTCCTGGGGAAGAGAGAAGAGCTGGTCCCCATTTGTTGTGCAACTGTGTGCTTTGCCAATAAATTGATGTTCTGAGGCTCTCAAACCTTGTTTTCTCAACTATTAGAGATTTTTCAAGCCACACTTTTTGGCAAAGTCAGCCAGGTGAAGAGGGATCCTGATCCCTGGTGTGTCCTCTTAAAATAATTCCCTAGGGTACTCTCTGGTTGAAATTTCACCAAGGAATTTCCTCTTTGAGGACTTCTTTGAGGTCAGATACCTCACTGATCTCAAATTCTTTCAAACTAAAGTAAGACCCCTCATTGCCAAGGAAGGTAAGCTTCCATATTATTAGGAAAGGTAAACTCCCATACTGTTGGGGAAGTAGACAATACTGAGAAGTCTCTTTAAGGGAATAAGATAAGGAAAGCTTCATCATCTCAGAAGTTTCCTTAGGGAAATAAGTTAGGATAAGTCTCCACATTGTTGGGAAAGTTCCCTTGGGGAAATTATAGAATCTGGTAGCAGGAATACCAATGGGAACCACTGTGGAACTTTTTTTTTATCTTGGGAGCAGGGGAAGAGCATATTATATTAAAATGTATGAAATCTATTCTAAAACCACAAGATATTCAGCTGACAATCCATTTTTTGCCTCAATTTGGTGCTCTTGATTTTTATACATTAAATAAATTAAGATTGGTCTAATATATATAATACACACACACACACACAACACACACACACATGCATATCCAAATGGGTCTCAAATTTGATCTGAAGAAAGGACTTTCAATTACTACAAATTCAAAGCTTTGGAATGGCTTTTAGTAAATTGTGTGCACTGTCTTTCTATGTGTCCCAAAGAATAACAGTTTTGAAATTACAAAGAGGAAATTCAATGGAGTGAAGATTAGTTCTTTAGACAATATTGGATATAATTGGGATATACAGTACTTTTCTCCTAAAAGACCATTAAAACCCAATCTTTTGGAACCTCCAGAGCTTCAAAGCAGGGGGAGAGAAATGCTAAGTTACCATTTGGAGCCTCTCTCCATCTTTTACCCTGTATTAAAACTGAAAAGTCTAGGGAAAAGGTGAGAGAGTAGGGCAAGGTTATGAATACATAAGAAATTTATTTGGCATTTGCAGTAATTTAAAAGAAAATAAAGAAAAGTTCTAGGGTACTGAGAGCACCACCACAAATCTTTGGTAAAGAGATGAAATTTTGGGCTAAAATTAAATAAGAGAATTGTGATAAATCAGAACCTATTATAAATTAGGTTTGTTATTTGGCATGAAAAAAATTAATAGCTGTGTGACTTTAAGTAAGTTATTGCCACTCTGCTTAGCTCAGTTTACTATTCTGTTGAGGATAAAAAAGACACTCACCTCCCAGGATTTTTGTGAGAATTAAAAGATATAATGATTGTGAAGTGCTTAATGCAGTACCTGGCATATGGGAAGCACTACATAAATGTCGAATATTGTTACTATCTATTATTTCCTCAATTGAACATAATTATTCCACCCTGGATAATTCAATACCAAGTTTTAGATGTGATTGGTGTAAAGTGCCAAAGGTGAGGAAATTAATGATTTTCTGTGTAAGATAATTTGGAAATGAATTCAGCTGTACTGATGTCATTTAACTGGGATTTTATTATTGAGTTTCCAAAGTTCTGTTTTTTTGAAATTTGTTAAACTATTATTGTTCTTCTGTATTAAAAATGTCGTTAAGAAAGGTAAGTTCTCTTCAGTCTGGATTCTGTCGCATCATGCATTGAGCTGTTAAAAGACTTGATAAAAATAAATAATTGAAAGTTCAATATTTAATGGGGTACATTTTGTTTTCAAATAGATAAAAATAACTAAATAACAGCAACAAAAACAACAATAATAATTTACTCTTTGGGGGGAAAATTTAAACAAAACACTTTAAAAATATCATTATCTGAGAAGTCCTCTTGAGATCTCATATTCAGGAAGGATCTAAGATCTTATCAGCCTTGCTCACCACATGTTATAAAAATCTAGAGTACTGAGGTTTGAGAAACTAAGCCTAACTCTTTGAGAAAACAGGATCTCCACTCTTATTCCTCACCCAAAAGGGAGATTTCACAACTTCACTATAATAATGACTGAGTTTTCACCTGGAAATATTTGGATATCACTTATAAAAATTATGAAAATATATAGGATGGCTTAAAGATATAACTTCCATACATTAATAAAAAGAAATCATTGGGGTTGCATCTTTGAAACTCAGATTCAAAGATTTTCTTCTTGTATTGGAGGTTAATGGGCAATATATTTTGGAGTCCTATAGTAACCAGGAATCTCCTGGAGAGTTTTGAGTCAACTATCCTGTATTCACTGTACAATGGAACTGAAGAGTGCGATTATTCTTAATTTCTAATTAAAGAATAAATGAAATGTCCATTATTTTTTGTTTCTTGTGAAGTATTATTTTAACATAAGAAAAATAATAACCTAGCCCTAAGCTGAGGTTAGTGGAATTCTCCTATTTGACTTAAAATCTCTTGGGACTGTAATTTAAAATTGTTCTGAGTTATTTTCAGATATGGTTATCTGGAATGCCCATTAAACCATTCAAGGAGAAAATAGCACATGCTGCACTCTGAGAATTACTATAGATCAATTGCTGTTCCTGTAAAAGGTGAGGGGATGACCTTGGCATTTCCTAATATAGGAGCCTCTTGCTTCAGTTTCCCTATGGTAGTATGTCTTTTTTGAACATCTTGTTAATTCTGAGCCTGGCTTTAATACCCTGTGAATAATGTGCAAATTTTGCTACTTGACTGGCCGTTGACTATGACATGTGCCTGGAATTAAACAGTGCTAAAGGAATTTTTCCTTGTTATGGCTTTTGTCAGGTCAGTTTGTATCCTTGAGGGGACAAGTTTTGATACTGTCATAACCATGCCTCTCTTTTTCCTTTCTTAACAGATTTCTAGAACTGAACAGGTGAACTATGAAATTTTGTTTGGTTTATAGATTTAGTTTAGCAACATGTAGATGTTTTTATTGTGGTAGCACTGAAACTATTGATTAAATTAAAACTACAACATTCAAGTTCAAATTATAATATGAGATGTTATCCTTAAGGGAGGATTAAAAGTAATAAGACAAAATGCTATTTACAAGTCTTCCAATTAAATGGAACAGTAAATTTTGTGAAAGCAGCAGGATCAGACTTTTTTTTCTAAGAACTAGGATATATACATATGTATATGATTGGCTCCCAAATGTTTTTAATGGGAAATTCAGACTTCGTATATGTTTGAGTAATAAATCCTCAAATTGGATTGAAGATTTTACATATAAACCTTCATTGATAATTTTAAAGAAAATTAAATAATTTTCATATTTTAAAGCATCTGTTTTAAGAAACAGAAAGGATGATTTTCCAAATCAGGCCCTAGTGGATTTTTTATTTAAGATTCTTCCTTCAGCCTGTTGATGGCATTGTCTACATCATGCACAGGTTTAAGATCACAGCAGAAACAGCAAGGGGTATATAAAACCTTAAATGCTCTGAAGTTTCAGGTGAACTATGCATTACTGATTTGATGCTTTTATAACTCTGTTTTTAATAGGATCAGAAACATAAGGCTTGAGCTGGTTTTCACAAAATTTAGGAGATTGTACCAAATTGTATTGAATTTTGTTACTGGTAGAATTTAGCACAATTACTTGTGAATCTTTACAAGTGACTTAGAACCAGAGAAGTAGAGTTCTGTTCAGAGCTGTCCTGAGAATGAGACCTATTCCAGAATGTACAAGAGAAGATTTTCCAAGGACCAAATGACTACATGGGACAACTGGGACTCAAAATGTAATGTGCTGATTAAATGAGCATTGGGAATAGGTCACTAGGATATAAAAAGACAATGTTATGTAACCTTGGTGATCATTATTTTAGCTGTTTTACTAAGCTATATAAGAGGTTGATTCCCAGTGGTCTTTCTTTTTTTCTCATATGTAATTCTGATAACAAACATAGAAAAAATCCCTTATAAATCTGGCCTATAGAAAAGTGATCCAGGGATGGAGGGGGAGGGAACAGCAACATTCTGAAAGATCAAAAAGGGGAATTGTGGCAATTGTGTTAACCAGACTCCATCTTGTACAACTGACTTAATTTTTTAGACTTGGGTTTTATTTTCTGCCCTCCTATCAGCTGTTGGTATTGAGCAATATCCTGTTTTACTTCTTAAAAAGTCCTGAAACTCACTTTTCCTTACCAACTCAGAAAGTTCCTAATTGTTCCTCCAATAAGAAATCAGATTACCTAATCTTATATCCTGGATTATATACTGTTTATTGTTTTCTTATAATGTATAAAATTTACATAAAATCTGTATCTGTGGCCCAGTGCTTCTTGGGGGTGGGGAGGGGAGCTGGTCTTACTTGATTTATTGTGTACCTGCATGCCTTGCCAAGAAGTTGATGAACTTGGAAGCTCAAACCTTCACATGCATCACAATCTGCACACAAGTGTTCATATGCTTCATGACCAAAGAAGTTGGTGTATAAGTATGGCATAGATTTCTATGAAAGCATCACATTACTTTTGGTCATAGAAAATCACACTAACATTCTATACCCATTGACTCAAATTTTACATTAGTCCCAAAGTTTTCTCATATTAGTATTGTGTTATTTGTTGCATCAAATGAGGTAAAATAGGTAAAGCTATGTAAATGCTAACTATTATTGTGACTAATATTAGTATTGACAAGATCTATGACTTTGCACTTTCTGATTCATAAGTTTATAATCATTCAAGCCACCTTTCAAACTTGAGGTCATTCTTCTGCCTCTACAAAGATAAGCCTGCCTCTACAAAGCCATTCCAGGAAGACTCATTCAAATGTTCAACTTCAGGCTTGTTGGCAGGCAGCTTGCTGAGGTAGTCAAGTGTAGCAAAGAAATAAACTAGTTATGTTGTCTAATTAGAACTGATCAGTAGTGTTCCCAGGGGTCATACATAGAGAAGGGGGCTCAGGAAGGAAATACTCAGTGGTATAATTGCATTAGAATAACTTTCTTTGAGGGAGAACAGGATTTCTTCTTGCCCTTTGCAGGGACATAGTATCCAGTCAAACCTGATGGATATAGATATAACATAAGAAGGTCCAAATTATAGGCATGACATGCAAGTTCATCTCCAAATTCCTTAAGGAAAAGTTGGACATTAAAAATATAATATTGAATAAAGCATTTTTTAATCACTTAAGAGAAATGTAATAGTTGTGATATAATCCAGAGAAAGAAGTAGAGCAATGCTTTACCTTCCCTCTTTTGCAGTGACATCACAGGAAGGAGTTATGATCTTTTTTATACCATAATTGTTTGATTATTTAAATTACCATACATTTCAAAATACATTTTGTTGTTGTTGTTATTACTGCTGCTGTTGCTTTTATATTTATAATTGTATAACTTGTTGAAAGTTATGGAATTGAAGTTGAAGTTCATGGAATAAATAATATTGGGAGACAATGCCCTATGCTAATAAAATCCCAGGCATAATCCCTTTCCTCAGCTAATCCTCCACTCAAAAATGTATTTCTTAAATTGGTATCTTGTGCTTAAGATAACATTTCCCAAATCAAGGTAGATTTTTTTTTTCTCATAAGGTTACTAGCCTTCATTAAAATTCTACTCTCTTATTTAATCACAAGGTGGAGGTGACTCTTGATTCTTGGAGGCTATGCCAAATTCTAACAGACCCTATGAACTTAGAAACACTTCAGGAAACACTTGGTGATTTGCTTTTAACTCATCTAAAGGCCAGCTGTGATTCTAAATGCTCATCACTGGGAAGTTGGCCACTAAGGTATTTTGTTTTTCAACAAAGGCAACTCATGAAAATAATCTACAAAGGACTAGAAACATTACAATCTATATTATGAAAAGAGTGACCAAACCAATGAAATGAGAATTTCTTGAAATATTTATGTAAAGCTAAATGCAGAAACCTAGGTCAAGGAGAAATTTGTGGTCTTTGATATATAGTATGCAATCAGCAAAGTTATACTTATATTCTTATTTTTTATGGAGAAAATATTTTGATAGCTGGCACAGTGGATAGAATGCTAGGCCTGGAACCACTTAACCTCTGTTTGCCTCTGTTCCCTTATCTGTAAGGTGGAGATGATAATAACACCTAATTCCCTTTATTATTGTGAGTATCAAATGAGATAATATCTTCAAAGCATGTAATACAACGTCTGGCATGTGATATTCACTATATGAATGCTTTTTTTTCTTTTCTTTTCCTCTCCTCTCCTCTCCTCTCCTCTCCTCTCCTCTCCTCTCCTCTCTCTCTCCTCTCTCTCTCTCTTCTCTCTCTTCTCTCTCCCCTTTTTCTCTCTCCCTCTCTCCTTTCCTCCATCCCCACCCCCCATCTTTCACAGCTCTGAAAACGTAATCCAAGAAATTCTGTAATTGACCCTGGAAAAGTGTGTCAACTTATTTACCTATGTTTATTCACCATGACATTAACTTTCAAACAACAATCAGTATCCCTCCCTGGCCACCACTCTTTTATATGTTGTCTTCCCCATTAGAATATAAGCTCCTTAAGGGCAGGAATCATCAAAGATTTTTTGCTTAGAACATAGTGCAGAATGTTTTTTTCATTCATTTCATTTCTTTTTTTTTCATTCATTATGGGTTGAAATATTCTAGGATTTATAGAATGAGTTCTGCTAGAGAGTATATGGCCTGATTTTATACTGAAATGAGATCAAAATAAAACCAAGAATGAATGGCAAACCTATACCCTGAAGGAGGTATATGATTTAGATAACTAGAGAGGAGACTGTGAGGAAGAGGGTATTTCAGATAAGGAAAAGCCACAAAGAGTCAGGGTACAAGAGTCAATGTAGCATGGACACAGGAGACTTGGATTTGAGTCCTAGGCCTGATATGTGTGTATGTGTGTATGTGTGTATGTATGTATATATGTATGTATGTATGTATGTATGTATTTGTATCACACATACACGTACATATACATATATGTGTGTGTGTGTATGATACTAGTCAATCACTAACTCTGAGCCTTAAATGATTAGTGTGAGAAAAAACACTTGGCAAAAAATAAAGCACTGTAGAAATATGAGTTATCATTATTAGCATTAAAGAGTGAATTATACAGTGGAACAGTATTTCCAAAATGAGAGCTCACATTTATAAAGCAATTTTAGGTTTACAAAGTGTTTTCCTTACAATCACTCTGAGAAGTAGAGTACAAATGCTATTAACCTCAATTTACATAAGATCAAACTGAAGTTTAGAGAATTTAATTGCCAAATGATTTTCCTAAATTATAAGTCATTCTTCTGTGCAACAAACTCCAATGTCTCCCTACTACCTCTAGGATCAAAGCCAAATTTTCTGTTTGCATTTACAGCCCTTCATAATCCCTTCCAAGTTACCTTTCCAGCCTTATTGTACATTAATACCTTATCATTATACACTACTAGTTTTCACACCAAATTGTCATAGACTGACTCCTACACCTGGAATACACTCCTTCCTAGTTTCTTTTAAATTCTGCTCAAGCACCACCTACTTATTCCTCCTCCATGGTCTCTCCAATTAGACTATGAGCTCCTTGAGAGCAAGGACCATATTTTTTGCCTTTCTTTGTATCCCCAGAGCTCATTTACCACAGTGCCTTGCAAAAAAATACTTAATAGATACTTCTTGATGGATTAATTTATTACAGCATAATGCAATATAATACAGGGTTGAAGGAGGTATTTATGGTTAAGGAGGGTGAGGAATTATGTGGTCAGGTTGTGGGAGGAGTTATTAGCATGCAGATTGAAATCACTGAGTATGATAGCAGGGAATGAGGTAGAAAGAAAGACTATGAGTCACCTATTGAAATCATTGAAAGAAAGTTGAGTTTCTGGATGGAGGTAACAAGTGGGAGGGTAGATAATATCTAGTTATAGTGATGGGAAGAGAATAACACCCTCAGATTACAATGCAGTCATTGGAGGATAAATATTTGAGGACTAATAGGATAGAGAAATGGTCTCTAGGCAGCAAAGGAGAGCAAGAAATATTTTCATCCCCATTATAGGTCCTGTGAGTCAGAGAAAACAAAAGGAGTGCCATCAATGAAGTGAGTTGAAATTCATGTAGTATTTCCTGGAAGAGGTGCCATTAATTTGGATGTGGAATGATTTGTTAAGTCTAAAAGACATAGAATATTTCATAGATAATAGAACAAGTGTTCCAAAGGACAACAGAATGGATTGGGCAGATTGGGAAATGGAAGAACTATGTTAGAATGTACCTGGAGCAGAGTACAGAGGATTGGAATAGGGAGCAGAACATAGATTTTTCAAAAATCTGTGAAAATTGAATGCTGGGATTGAGAAACCTTGCATACTTGGCAGAACCTGAGAAAGAATTTGCAGAATTATACTGCTCCAGTATTCAAAACAGAATTTGAAAGGCTAGTGTTTTGATATATGTGCCTATCTGAGATATTTTCTTCCAGATATTCTTTGGAACCTTAATTCAGAGACCTGGGCTACTAGTCTCTGGTCCCTAGGCTTCCATGATGTGGATGTAGGAAGAGCAAAAGCCTCCTAATAGATGTTAATCCTAAAAGTAGTTTTCTCTTTAAGGATTCCTGTGAGGAAGTAGGAAAAGTTAATGTAGATTATTGCCAAATGGAAGGTGACTTGAATGCCAGGCTAAAGAGTTTGGAATTTATTGAACAAATAATGGGGAGTCATTAAGGGTTTTGGAGTAGGAAAGTGACAAAAAGTGTCATTGTCTCCTACACATAATGCTAGAAAAGCTAGTTAAATCTTCCTTATACACCTCTGCCATATGCAAGATGGATTTGGAGGGAGTTATAGGAGACATACTGTCCTAGACAGATGGCTTCACTTTCATAAATCAAGAACATTGAAGAATTGTTGGTTGAAAAATTAGGGATATATGAGAATTACTAACAAATGAATAAGGGTTCCACAGACAGTGGGATGGGTGTTAAATGGTCTTAATGTGCTTACACAATGGGTAAATAAACTGTTAAGGTAAGTAACAAGTCTACCTTTGTAAGGAATAAATTAAGGTAATTAGAACAGCAAAAGTTGAAAGTTTAAAATATAAAAAAGAAAAAAAAATTAAATGAATAGGGTAGTATAGCCAAAGGGATAATGACCATTAACTGCTAGTGGGTATACTTGGGAGCAATAGAGATTGTTATAGACACCATTCAAAATGTGTAATGCCTTAACTAGAGTTAAGGAGTAGCTATGAATGGCCTTGTTTATTGGTGATGTGATGGGAGTCAAACTGCTATGACCAGGAAGAACATGCATTAGGAACCATATATTGTAATGTGAAGTATCCTGGACTGGAGGTCAAGCAGTCCAGGTTCTAGGGTCACTTCTCCCCTTCATCTATCTGTGGAGCCATAATTAAAGCACTTAACCACTCTGGGTCTTTGCTCATGTATAAAATCAGGGGGTTGAAATAGATACCTTGTTTGGCACACAGTTCTATGATTAAATGTGGGAAGGTATGCTGCCCTAGAGGACAAGGGTGGAAATTCAAGCTGAACATTAATGAAACTATGTGATGAATTTTGAGTGGGGCCCTCCAACAGATTGTCTAATTTTGGTTTGATCCACAGCTACAATCTGAAAACCTAACTATGGCTATAAATCTTGCACAAAGAGGATAGTTGATAAAGTGTTCCTGGCTCATTAGAACTTCAATACCTCCCTAACTAAAGGGAAAACAATGCAATGAATGAGTATTATTGATGGCAGAGAAAATGATGTCCTCAAGACAAATGCCAGTTACCAATTGTCTTCTCACTACCAAGTTGAAGTGTTGTTCTGTATTTTACACACACACACACACACACACACACACACATTGACTACATTTGTGAAAAAGGTTGTCTTCTGCCTGCATAAATAAAATAGGCAAATAGCTTGAATCAACATATAGATTCAATGCCATATACATTCACAAGGGAAAATAATTTATTTTAATGATGAGATGATTACATGGGGTTTACAACTAAGAGTTGATTGTATATCATTTCATTTGTTTCTTGTTGTTGCTATCTCCAGGGGACAACTAATTAGGGATTGTAGGTTTAGAGGTTCTCTTTTAATAACTTGCCAAGCCTTTCTGACTCATCGTGTTAAAACATTTTCCATTTCTCAAGCATTTCCTTCTTTTTACTTTGTGGTTCAAAACTCATTATTCATCATTTTTCCGTGGCCAAATGTATTTGCCATCCATTAACCATCTATTAGCCTTAGATTTTCAAATGAGGCAATTTTTCCTCTATCAGTCCACATTGTGCCCCATTATTTGTTGCTCCCCACAACATATTCACATCTGCACATTTCCAAGTCTGGCTTTGAACAGTGAAGGCGTTTTTATCACTTATACAAATCAGGCAGGATAATGCAAGTCAAAATAAGCATCTCTTTTTTCACCCCCATCAAGCTGGAATGCAAATGTGATGCTTTTATTATTGGAGTCCTATTACATAAAATATTTTCCACTATCTTCTGGCTGATTACAGAGTTTGGAAATAGTGTGATGATATAACAAGTCCATACTAGAGATCTGTAGTATGAATTCTCTACAGTATCTTGGTACCATTTCAACAGGAACCACTGAAATGTTGCACGTTCTTTACATTTTAGTAGGATTAAAAGTGAATAATCTCCTTCAAAATTAAAAAAGAAACAACTCTCTACTCTCCCTAATCCACAGCATATTTTGATTAGATTTATTTATATCTTTTGTTTTTATATAACCTAGATTCCCCCATTATGTCCCTCTCCCTCCCCCTCCCAGAGAGCTACTTCTTATATCAAATTTTTATAAAGAAAAGGAGAAATGTTTTTTTTAATCCAGCAAAATGAAAAATGCATAAAAAATCCTGACATCCCATGCAATGACCTACACCTCTTGAACCCTCACCTCTGCAAAAGATAGGGGAAGGTGTTTTCTCATATTTCTTAATTGAGTCCAAGCTTATTCTTTATAATTTCACAACATTCATTTTCACTTCTTTTTGTTGTTATTCTTTCCATTTACCTTGTTGTAGTCACTTAATCCATATCATCTTAAGTAAGGAGACCCATAAATGTGTACTTATCTTAGTCCATTTTGTAATAATTAGTTATGTAGGTACTACTCTATGACTTTTTTGTAAAGTCCAAGAGATGGAGGGCACTGCTTTATGTCATTTTGTATTTGCCCTAACACCTAGGCTAGGAATCCCACACAGTACTTAATAAATGTCTTTAAATAAAACAACGTGTCTATATTTTTCCTCCTAACCTAGGGCTTGTGGTATGTCTCTATACGCTCAGATACCAATTGCTATCAAACAGAAGTTGTGAAACCTAACACCAAGATTTGAACCATTAAACTTAATCAATTTATGCTTCATATGGAGATGGGAAAAAATTGTCACCTAGTAATATGATTTCATGGGTTTTAGGAAGGCAGTGTACCTCTACAAAATTCTAAGACTTATAAAATCCTAGATTCTTAGAACTAAGGAAGACCAACCCCTTCTTTTTACACATGAGAAAACTGAGCCCAAGAAAGATAAAGTATCTTGTGGAAGGTCACATAGCATGTTAACGGTTTCTCTCATCCCACTGATTTATAAAATTATTTTGACAAAGACCAAAGCCTTTTATTCTAAGAATATAGATAAGACTTGGAAGGTACATGCTTTTGAGTTACCTGACTTCTGCCACCATAAAGATTAAAATTCACATTGTAGTTAGTAGAAGTGAATGGTAGCAAGCAAAATAGGCTTGGATAAGGGCCAAGAGACTATTTCATACCTAAAATATAGGGCACAGAAGGAGGAATCTGAGACAATGTAGCCTTACTTTATCTACTTCCTTATTTTGCCCCAGATTTGCTTTACAAAAGTTAACTGACTTTTCCACATGAAAAGGTCTCATATCATACAATCCACCTCTTTTTCTATAGGAGGTACTGTGCCATGACTATTTTTGATCCTGTTTATAAACAAGCAATATCAAATATTGACTTTGTGCAGAGCCCAACTTGCTATATGGAAGGGACATAACAGGGCAAAATATAAAATGATATACTGCCATTATTAAAAAGTTTGAAACAGGAGAATAACATGAAAAAGTGGGGTTAAGGAATTTTGATCAGGCAATTGTAGGCAGAATGAACTGGAAAGAAGACAGACTAGTCAGGACAACCAACTAGAAGGCTGTTGGAATAATCCAGATGAGGGCCTGGTTGTGAGTGATGACGAATGTGAAGGCTGAGGATCATAGATTTAGAGATGGAAGGGACCTCAGAGTCTGTTCAATCTAACTTTATTTTATAAAGGAGGAAATTAGAGCCCAGAGGGATAAGCAGTTTTACTCAGATAATAAACATTAGAGGTGAGATCTGAACCCAAGTCTTCTGTGTTCAGAACCAGTGTTTGTTCCAAAATGAAGGAATAGTCATCAATATATGGTGATTAGTCATGTGGGAAATGAAGACATGGTTCCCAAGGAGACCCAGAAAGGGAGAATGTTTGCACTGACTACACATTGACTGATCAATGAATGTACATTTATCAAGAATCTACTGGGCATTGTATCTAGGCATATATAGTGATATAGTGCTAGGCATATAAAGACAAGAATGAAATGATCACTAGTCCTAATGAGTTTATGTTCTAGAAACTAAAACCTATTCTGAGTAAATACAAGGTGAAACCTAAAAGTTGATGGCAATTTCTATGCATGGAAACAATTTTACTATAGGATTAACATAGCCTTGCCCAGTTTTTTGTTTGGTCATTTGGACCAGAATTATGTCATTGTTATAGGCAGTTCCTCATGAGAAATTTATTCTGTCAGTACATAAAGGCATCTTCTTAAAAAATGATTGTCTTAGATCCCTGAGATATGGGGATGTTAAATTATTTACCATCATTGCAGTTATTTTGCAGCAGAAATGGAATTTGAACCTGGTTTTTCCACACACTAAGGATAATACTCTATGACACTGTGACTATCCATTAAGACATACTTCTTCCCTACTATCCTGCTTTGCAAAACTCCAAGGGTACCAATGTCTGAATAAATATAGGTGTAGTTTAGATTACAGAAACATTGTACTGCAGGGGAGAGGTGATTTTAAGATGAGGGGTTAGGGTGTGGCAATAAGAGGTAATGGAGATGATAACAGTACAGGAACTATGTCTTGTCTTTGACAATGGGAATTTTTTATTATTGTACTGAAACCACATGCACCTGTCAACAGGGGAAATAGTAGCTGTTCCTGTTTGCAGGAAACTTAAAGATAGAATTAGGCCCAGGATGGGAAAGATAGCATGGGGCTAATGATGACTGTGGCTAATTTCCAATTTATCTCTGAAACAGCCTACTTTGGGGTATAAACAAGTCAGAATCATCCTCTCCTAACAGCCAGTAGGTTGCTTAGAATGTTTGTCATCAAATGTTCTAAATCTATACTAAGAGACCATTGATGTAATTGAGAGTCAGAAGGCTGACTTTTTTGTATTTTACCTCTGCCACTAGTAAATAAAGGAACCAAAGCAAATTATTTGTTGACTCTGTGTTTCAGTTTTCTCTTGTTTAAATAGAGGGATATTAATAACTCTCTAATCTATCTGCATGACTTGAATATTGTGGAAGGTCAGAGAAAAGTGACTATTAAATATCTTTAAAAAACACCTGTATATAGGGTAGCATTAATAGTAATGATTGTAATATAATGTATATAAAGGCTGGAGATATACTAGGCTGATAACTCTAAATTGGGGACACAGGTTAGACATCCACCACAAGTAAAGGAATGAAAGAAACATTTGTTATTTGCTAGGCACTACGCAAGCATGTTACAAATATCCTATCATTTGCTTCTCTCAAGAACCTTGGGAAGTATATATTATTTATTATTATTGTCATATCATAATGAGGAGATTGAGGCAAACAGAGGTTCAATTATTTGCCCAGGGTTGTAGAGTTATTAAGTTTCCTCACATACTAATACTTGTATGTATATATGTGTGTATGTGTATGTGTGTGTATGCGTTTGCTTGTACATATAAAATAATGACTACAGAAAAACTCAGAAAGATTTACATAAACTTATGTAAATTAAAGTAAATGGAACCAGGAAAACAATATATACACTGACTACAGCAACATAAAGGAAAACATCAACAACTACAAAACAACTGAATCTCAATGATACTAAATGATGAAACTCAGTCCCAGAGAAGATAATATACTTTTTTTTTTGCAGAGGTAGGAAGACTATGAATGTGGAATATTGCCTATGTCAACATCTAAAAATATGTTGGTTAGTTTTGCTGAACTACCTGCTTTATTATTATTTTTTTATTGTTGGAATAAGAGGACTGGAAGATATATTAGGAAATATTAAATTTCATAAACAAATATTATATATATATATACTTATATATACATATACGTATGCATGTGTGTGCATATGCATACGCGTATGTTATACATATGCATATATACATACACATATGCATATTTTTTTAAAATTTAAAAACCTTCTAGTTCAATCCCTGGCTAACCACTTTGCCACTGTACTTTACCTTTCTTCCCTTCTTTCTTTTGTTCTGCAACCAGAAACTATGAAAAAATCTTTTCTGCCACTGTTCCTACACGTGGTGAGTCAATCTACTGCCATATGGTTCTACTACTCATTTCTGTAAATTTGCAGAGCAAAGCATTCCTTCTTGGTCACCCCTTCTCTAAGTGTGCTGGGTTTTTTTTCATATTGTATTCTATGTTAATTGAGGTCAGAGATTGTGTTTGCCTTTGTATTTATGTTTTCATGGTTTGACTTAGGATTTAGCACATAGAAAGTACTTAGTAAATACTTTTTCATTCATTCTTTTTTTTTCTTCTATAAATGAGAAATAATGAGGGGGCTGACTTGCTTTAAGTCACACAACTTTTCTCATTGAAAATTTTCTTTTCTCTTTCAACTTCAAGTGTGATTATAGCACACAGTTAGTGTAGCCTGAAACCTTAGAGGTATTTCTAGCAACAACTTTCTATAAACTGATGATAAAAGAAATGTCTCTTCTTTCCCTAGAGAGGCAAGGTCAACAGATGGGGAATGTTTCTTAGACTATCAGACATGGTCATTGGTAATTGATTTTGCTTAATTATGTTTACTTTTTACAAAGGCAGGGCAATAGAGTATAACCAAAAATGACTATTATGTTAATAGCAAAATAAATTAATAAAACAAAAGAAAATCTTAACTTTCTTCCTACAGTTACTAAGCATTGCCTCTTTCATCTATCCCATCCTCTCCACTATCATCATTGTCTTATACTAGTCACAGCCAGATTACTGAAAAATTTATTAAACTTACCTCCTTAATTCTATTCCTATTTCACTCTAAAGTCAAAGGATATGCAAAGGCCAATCTCAAGTGATGAAATATAAGGTATCAGTAACCATAAGAAAAAATTTAAAAAGCTCCAAATCACTGAAAAATAAATGTAAATTAAAACAACTCTGAAGAACCACTTCACCGTTCTCACATTAGAGATGCTGACAAATAAAGGAAATTAAAAATGTGAAAGAGCTATGAAAAAAGGAATATTAATGCTAAAAATTGTAATGCCTCCTTATTTACTATTCCATCAATTCTAAATCATAAATTCTGCGTATAAATTCTAAATCAATTCTATTTATAATTATCAAGATTTTTTAGGAGGTGGAGCCAAGATGGTGGAGTAAAGGCAGTCTTGCCTGAGTTCTCCCCCAAACCCTTCCAAATACCTTTAAGTAATGACTCAACAAATTCTGGAGTGGCAGAATCCACAAAAAGACAGAGTGAAGTAATTTTTTTTAGCCTAAGACAACTTAGAAGGTTGGCAGGTAAGATCCGTTGCACCGGGGGAGAGAGATCAGTCCAATGAAGCCATGCCAGAACAGATCTGGCCTCAGCAAATCAGGAGCAGGCCTACTGAATCAGTGGGAGCAGTGTCAGTTTCCAGACTTTTCAGCCTACAGATGGTAAAGGGATCTGACAATAGGTCAGAAGGAGATTTACAAGGGACCCTTTGCTGGCTTCAGGGGGAGAATTTTGTTGCACTGCCTATATTTGGATCTGAGTTGCAGTCCTGGATCTTATTGGATTTTTTTTCTGATAAAACTTCATTCCTCAAACATATAGAAAACAGAGACAAATTTAAAGAAATAAGAACCATTCCTCAATTGATAAAAGGTCAAAGAATATGAGCAGGAAGTTTTCAGACAAAGTAATCAAAGATATCTATAGTCATATAAAAATGCTCCAAATTACTATTGATAAGAGAAATACAAATTAAGACAACTTTGAGCTACTACCTCATACCTATCAAATTGGATAATATGACAGAAAAAGAAAATGACAGACATTGGGGGGAATGTGGGAAAATTAAAACACTAATGTAATATTGGTGAAGTTGTATATTGATTCAAGAAAGATTTAAAAATAATAAGATTTAAAAATAAAAAAACAAAAACAAAAAAGTAAAAATGAAAAAAAAGACATACAAACAAAAAAATATATTTTTATAGTTTGACCCCCTATTTAACCTTACTACCCATTGTGACTCCTCAGTATGTGCCCTTTAGTCAGATGTGTACTTCTTCACTGTCACATATACTTCAGAATCCCATTTACCTCTGTTATATTACTTTTATTCCACTAGACAATAGCCAATGTCTTTCCGTCTTTCTACATCCTGTAAACTATAACTAGATTTCAAGGTTTAGTTCAACTCTAACCTTCTCCATGCAGCCTTGCTGGATTATTCCCTCTTCTTAAACCCTTGTACTCTTGTAGTATACACCCACATACCTACACACCCATCCACCCACATGTATAGGTATATATGTAGGTATGTATATACACATGTGTAAATGTATATATACACGCATGCATGCATACATATCGACATACATATGTTTATAGATATACACACATACATGTATATATTCTGTCCTTTCAATCAATCAAAGAAGAACGTATTAAGTGCATACCATGTGCTGGTGTTGGAGATGCATATACAAAATCTCAAGGACCTTATATTCTAGTAGGGTGAAATAATATCTTCATAATTAAGAGAATACAGGATAACGTACAGACATCTATATTCTAATAAGTATATCTATGCTTTACATGGATATAGTTATACATATATGTAAATATACCTAGATCATCTAGCTGTATCTATAAGCCATGGATATGTAAATGTGTATGTATACATGTACCTATGAACAATGATATGAGGAAAGACTAGTAACTACGAGCCTCTTAAAGGACAATTAAGTGTTTAAGGCAAAAATTATATTTTGTATGTCTCAATTTCACCCAGCACCAGCACTGTGTTAACTATTGTTGGGGCACAAAAGTTCTTGAGTTCTTGAAAACTTGGAAATAATGGGGGAAGTGTTTTGCTTTCTAGTTGAAAGAAAACCTAAGGAGATACTTCTTACCAGTTAAAGTGGGACATCTGTTTCTTGTTAGTGTCCAGTGGGTTGTTTTGTATATTTCAGGACATATGGCAGGAAAAGAAGACATGCACATCAAACAATTGTTAATACCTATGAATGACTAGCTATTATGCATAGAACATTCCAGGCTGGGAAATTCTTCCTCAGCAATAAAAACAAACAAACAAACAAAGAAACAAACAGGTTTTCATCAGCATCACTTCCCATCTCTGCCATTTAATTAATCTGTCATTTTAGGTCCTTGTCCACAATTTGGTATTCTACTTTTCTACACCTATTGTATATACTTCCCTAAATATACTTTACAGATAAGCCTAATGAGACTACTTGTTGTCCTCCATATTTCCTTTCTATTCCCATTTCCTTGCCTGTTCTGCGTACTAATCTCTATGCTAGCAAGGTCCTTCCTCCTTCAGTTTACCTCCTAGTATAATACTATCCAACTTTTAAAACCCAACCAAAATATCATTCCCTCCTTCCCTGATCCTGCCTACCCTCAATGCCAATAAATGTTTACTGCCCTCAGCCCTCACAAAGAAAAAAAAAACTTTGTTTTGTACTTCTCCATCTTTTATTATTTTTATTGTAGTTATTTATGTACATGTTTATATTCCCCCATTAGACTGTAAACTTGGAAAGGGCAGGAACTCCTGTCTTATCTAAACCTTGTATCTTTTCCAGTAGCTAGCCTATTGCTTAATACATGTTACTGGAATTTATTGGATGACATGAATATAATTTTAATTGTTATATTATCATTCCAAAATCCTGTAATATCTTCAGAACCCTCCTCAAATGGAAGCAATAAGCATATATTCCCATTATCTTTTCCTGCCTAGAGAGAGATCGTGTAGTATATAGAAAGACAACTGGAGTATGAGGTTCAATATCTAGTCCCAGATCTGTTTCTAAAAAGTTACTTTGGACAAATCACAGAACTTCTCCTTAGTTATTTTTTTCTCTTTTTTCAAATGAGGATAAGTGACATGGAATCATTTTGAAAAGAATGAGAATATGTTCAGCACTGTCTCATATGAAGAGGTGGACCTTCTCCTTGCCAAGGCAAACCTCTCAACATGCACAAGTGATCCTATTCCATTCCATCATCTCTATCCAATTGCCCCTTCCATTTTCTACACATATTATTCACACATTATTCTCTCACTTATTTTTAATCTTTCTTTGCCTATTGTCTGATTCCATATTACTTACAAACATGCCTAGGTTTCTTGCTAACTTTCACTCTTCTCCCTTTTGTGGCTAAATTCCTCGAGGAAGCCATCTACAATTAGTAGCTTTTATTTTCTTTCTTCTCACTCCTTTATTAACTCTATGCATTCTGGCTTCTGATTTCATCATTTAACTGAAATTCCTCTCTCCAAAGTTAGCAATGATTTCTTAGTTATCAAATCTAATGGTAATTTTTAAAAATCCTCATCCTTTTTGATCTCTCTGCAGCCTTTAACACTGCTATCACTGTGATACTTCTCTGTGAAACTTCCTTTTGTCTAGATTTCTGTGATACTAGTTGCTCCTGATATTTCAACCTGTCTGACCACTCCTTGCAGGCTCCTTTGCTTCATCTTCATCCAGGTCATACCTACTAGAGGTAGATTCCCCCCAAGGCTCTACCTTGGTCATTCTTCTCTTCTCTCTCTACATGAGTTAACTTTGTGAACTTATCAGGTCTCATTGTTTTAATTGCCTTCTGTGGAATAATAATTCTCAAATCTACTTATTCAGTCTTAACTTTTCTCCTAACCTCCAGACTTATAAGTTCAGCTGTCTCCAAACATGTCCAAAACCGAACTAATTATCTTTCCCCTCAAACTCTCACCTTGCAAATTTCCCCATTACTGTCAAGGGCACCACTATCCTTCCTGTCATTCAGTCTAAAACCTAGGTGTCATCCTTGACTTCTTATTCTCTCCCACACTCCCCACATTAAATTTGTTGCCAAATCCTGTGAATTTTATCCTTGTAACATCTCTTATCTACTCTCTCTTCTTTCCTTCAGCACTGCCACTACCTTGGTACAAGTCCACATTACCTCATACCTGAACTATTGCAACAGCCTGTCTGTTGGTCTCCTTGTCTTAAGTTCCTCCCTGTTCCTGTTAATCCTCAACTCCATTACAAAATTCATCTTTACAAAGCACAGATCTAACATTGTCAACACCAATTCAAGAAATCCTGGTTGCTCTATATCATTTCCAGGATTAAATATAAATTGGTCTGTTTGGATTCAAAATCCTTTACCAACCAGCCCATCTAACCTTTCCAATCTTCTTACACCTTACTTCTCTTTCCCCACATCCATGTTCTGTTAAATATAATATCAATTTCTTTGCTTGTTCCTTGAAGAAGACACTCTATATCTAGATTCTAGACATTTTTACTGACTGTTACCTATATTCTCCCTCCTCATTTCTACTTTCTGGCTTCCTCCAAGTTCCTGCTAAAATCCTATTTTCTGTGAGGAACCTTTCTTGATTCCCTTTAATTCTACTGCTTTGCCTCTATTGGTAATTTTAAATTTATAATGTTTATAGCTTGTTTGTACATAGTTATTTTCATGGTTTCTCTCCTATTAAATTGTGAGCTCCTTGAGAGCTGGGACTGGTCTTTAACTTCCTTTGTATCTACAAGCAGTTATTAAATGTTTATTGACTGAATGACTGACTTTTATGGCTAGAAAGCATCATGCCCCATACAAAAAAAGGATAAATGAATTCTATTAGTTTATCTTTCCTCTCTTCAATATTATATCTTCCTAGTCACCTAGGTTTGTAATCTCAGCAGTATCCTCAAGTCCTCATTCTCCTTCACTCCAGGTCTCCAAAATAAGTATACATGATGTAGGTGGCAATAGACTTTGTGTATCTATTCTATCTTCATAATGTCCCTCAAATCTAAGAACACTGGCTCTGGCATCAGTTGATCTTATGCTTCTTAACTACATGACATCTCATTTCTAGAATCTCATATTTGCAAAAAGAGGATATTGAACTAGATAAATTCAGAGATCCCTTCTTGATCTAGATCTATGATTCTTTGGTCTCATTCATAGTGTGTATTATATGTTGTTCAGTTGTTTCAGCCATGTTTGATTTTCTGTGACTCCATTTGAGTTTTTCTTGGCAAAAATCCTGCAGTGATTTACCATTTCCTTCTCCAGCTCATTTTATAGTTGAGGCAACTGAGGAAAACAGAGATAAATTATTCGCTCAGGATCATACAACTAGTGAGAGTCTGAGGTCAGATTGGGACTCATGAAGATGAGTCTTCCTTGGAAAGACTTGTATGGTCTGATGTGAAATGAAGTGAGCATAGCCAGAAGAACGTTGTTCACAGTAACAGCCACATTGTGTGATGACTAATATTGATAGACTTAACGCTTTTCAGCAATGCAATGATCTAAGACATCTCCAAAGGCCTCATGATGGAAAATGTTATCCATATACAAAGAAAGAACAAACAAAGAGCTTGAATGCAGATTGAAGCATACTATTTGCTATTTTTTTTTCTTCTGCTGTGTTTTGTTTTTTCTTTCTGGTGGTTCCTCCTAATGTTTCTAATTCTTACTTACAACATCACTAATGTGAAAATATGTTTAATAGAAATGTATATGTATAGCTTATATCAGATTGCATGCTGTCTTGGGGAGGTAGGTGGGGAAGGAGGGGGAAAAAATTTAAAACTCAAAAGCCTATGGAAATGATGGTTGATAAATCAAAATAAATTAATAAAGTTTAAATAAAAAGAAAGAAAAAAAAAAGATGAGTCTTCCTAAACTCAAGGATTGGTGCTATCCACTGCACCACCTAGCTGCCTCTACTCACATAACCCCCAATCTAATTCAGTCCTTTATTGGTTCTCATCTGGCCTACTGAAAAATCTTCATATTCAGTCTTTCTACCTCAAATCTCTCCTGTCTCAAAACCATGCTCCACATGGCTATCAAAGTGATTTTCCTAAAGCACAGGTCTTATGTCTCTTCATTACACAGCAGGCTCTAGAGCCTCACTGTCACATCAAGAATCAACTATCAGTTTCTCTGTTTTACATTTAAATCACTTCATAGCCTGACTCCAACCTGTCTTTCTAACCTTATTATAGCTTACTCCTTACATGCTGTCTTCAGTCCAGCCAAACTATTCTTCTTGCTTTTCCTCACACAAGATATTTCATCTTGAATCTCTATGCCCCCGGGCTTAGAATGTGATCTTCCTTGTTTCTTTCAAAGCTCAGCTCAAATATAGCATGCAGTCTTTTACATGAAACATTTCTCATGCTTCTTTCTGCTTTAAGTGCAAAAAGCACCTACTGCTAGTGCATCCTGCAAAGAGTTGTTTAGTTGTTACAATTGTGTCTGACTCTTTATCACCGTATTTGAGGTTTTCTTGGCAAGATATTGGAGTGGGCTTCCATTTCCTTCTACAGCTAATTTTACAGATGAGGAAACTGAGGTAATCAAGGTTAAGTGATTTTCTCATACATCTGTCAAGTGCCTGAGGTCAGATTTGAAATCAGGAAGATGAGTCTGCTTGACTCTAGGCCTGGGGCTCCAGCCACTGTACCACCTGGCCACCCTCCTGAAAAATTACTTCATTTTTATTTTGTACATATTTTGCTTACACTATTTTTTGTATACATACATAGATACATATATATATATATATATATATACATATATATATATACATATATATATATATATATATATATATATATACATATAAATATGTATGTATGTATGTGTGACAGTTGTTGAAATATCAACTGAGAATACTGCTAGGTCCAGATTACTGCAAATAATGAATCTACTTAAGTGGTGCATTATTCAAATTTGCACTGCATGCTTCCATTGGGCTGGAACCAATCACTATGTTTCTACATAATTATAACTAAGAATAATGCAAATTCAATATTAGTGACCACTTCAGAGTATTCATTATTTGTACTAATTAAAACCTAATTTAGGTACCTTTAGTCAGCATTTTGGAGAGAACATGGGTAGAGTCAAATGCCTATGTAAAAGGTCCTTTAAATTCCTATTACATATAAATCAATTTAAAAGAGTGTGGGGGGATACTTAGAAAACTCACAATTTCACTGGAAACAGTTCTTTGAAACTATTATTAGATCTTCTTAGACTTCTATCCTGTATCTAGTATTCCTGCCCAGGATTAGCTTCCCCACTATTTGCTCTTTCCCTTTTGCTTGTCCCATACCTTTCTTTATCATCCTCTCCCCACATTACCTTCAGATTCCAGAAACTGTAAAGGTCAAGGCAATATGGTATTGCAGACAGAACCCTGAAACTGAGCTCTGGTCTCACCTTTGTCATTTAGTTACCTTGCAACCCTGAGTAAGTCACCTGACCGCCTTGAGACTCTGTTTCTCCATTTATAGCAAAGAAATTGTAGTGTCTGTCTTACCTACCTCTCAGGATTGTTAAGAGGATCAAGACAAATAATTGGCATGAAAGAGGGACCATTAAGCACAAGATAATTGCAAGTTAGGGTTATTTCTCTACTGCCTTATCATGCACTACAACTGATTCTGGGTTCTTGAATGCTTTGCAAGTGGGGTTTAATCCCTGACAGTCCCTATTACCAAGGAGGAATATGATCCTATTTCCCCAGAAGCTCTTCATTAAGTGGGTTTCAGAGTGATTAACTTTTCTGCAACAGAAGTTGCTGAGATTCTTCTGCCAAGTTGTGATCTCTACCAGAGTGAGCAACCACTCCAAACCAATTATACATCCTGCAAGTATAAATGTTGATAATATCATTATTATATCCTGCTTCAGCCTTGGTATCTCCATCATTGCTGGCTTTATCCTTCCCTTGAATTAACAGAGGCATTTGGTGAGCAGCTTTCGGTTTTAAGATTTTCGAAGTCCTGTGCATAAATAATCTCTTGATTCTCACCACAAGCCTATGAAATTACCACTACAGTTATAATTATCCTTAGATATCAAAACTGAGAAAGAGGATAAGCTACTTTCCTGGCATCATGCATCCTTGTTAAATGAACCAGAGAAAATGGTCATTTATAAACAAAACTCATTCTTAATCATTAATTTATAGGTGAATAATTTGTACTCTCATTGTACTAAGTTATTAATAGTAGTTAACTGAGAATTCATTAGAATTAAGCCTGTTACATATAAGGTATTCAGAATAAAAAAGTTTTCTTTTCATTCTGAAGCATTTGTCATACATAAGCACTTTTTATTCAACATCACTTGAGGGTTGAACTTGGAAATATCTTCCTCCCTTATCATTGAGATGGAAACTCAGGCAGAGGCTAAAGAAACAGCTTATGGAATGGTGTGACCATTCCACAGTGCTCAGTCTGTAATCTATCTCCTAATGCCCAAGTCTCTCCACCAGGAATAATAGGTTCATGTTTACTAATTTGATCTTTTGCTTAATTATAATAATTCCCATCTAATCATTGTCATGTTCAATAAATAAACTCAAGTGGTTCCCTCTGTCCTTTAGAATCAAATATAAATACCTTCTGATTGGCTTTTAAAGCACTTTACAACTTGGCCCCAATTTCCCTTTCCCATACCTTGCCCTACCCTCAAATTCTGGTTTAGCCTGACTAGAATTCTTACTCTTCCTCACATGTGACATTCCATCTCCCATATCTATATCTCTGTATTGGCTCTCCTCCATTCCTGCAACACACTTCTTTGTCACCTTTACCTCACAGAATCTATTTCTTTATATATTTAACTCAAGTTCCACTTTAATACATGTGTACATGTTATGTCTTCCCACAGAAGGTAAGACCCTTAAGGGCAGTGACCATTCCTTTTTTTTCTCACACCACCTAGTTTACTACATTGATTTGTAGGTAACAGGTGTTTAAAAAATGCTTGACAATTGTTTGGTTAATCACTACAATTATCTTGAATAATAACATTAATGTAACGTGGGGTATGTATGAAGTATATGAATTGGCTGTATTGTTTTCAAAGTTGGTTGGTAAACTACTTCAGTAGATAATTCAAATTATTTCTGTTGGAAAGAATCCACATTCTACAGTGTTAGTCATGCATTTTCTACCTATCTGAAAGGGTATTTCTCTCCTTTTTCCTAGCTAAGGTTTCTACATTGTCCAAGGCCAAGTTAAGATTCATCTCCTCATGATGTCTTCCCAGATTATGCCAAGCCTGAGAATTTTCTACTTCCTCCTTTTTGTCATGAGTCATGCAGTGCATTGTTATTAGCTGTCTTTATATTTTTGTGTTTTTTTTTGTTTCATTAACTAGAATATAACCTCAAATGCATGAAATTAGTGAAATCTAAGCATTCAGGAGGATGGGAATGGAATATTCAAATCTCAAGTCCATTTGGCTGTCAGGCCAAAATCTCTCCTAGGATGGTCCATGCTCAGAAAAATAATTATCCGTTCTCCAGCCCCCAGCATTTTATCCAGTGAAAATAAGATTTGAGGCCATTAGAGCTAATTTTTACTGAATCCAAGAATTAATGTAAATGCTTGATCCAAAATGATTACAATGGCAGATTTGTAATTCCTCCTTGATATCATATCCATTCATTATCAATAACTGTAGAAACTTTGTGTGTTTCTCCTTTCACAATCAGGTACTGGAATGGAGCATAGCTTCACATTTTAGCATTGAAAGCAGATGAACTTTAACCTGATAAACCTTCCAGACTAAGATTAACATTACTTTCAATACTGTGAGCAAAATAGGATTTTACCATTTGATTATTAGTCAGCTAATTTGTGGATTACAGTCCATCCATATCAAACTGTTAAATCCAACATGATGAAGTGAATTTCACTCATTATGTAAATTCCTGTTTCTGTCAAATGGCACAATCATTTCCCCACTACCTCATGAAAGAAACTTTTTGACTTTTTAAAAGTTTTGCTATCTAGCAGCAACTTTCTTTCTTTCACCGACCCCATTCTCCATAGCTCATTTCAGTAATCTGGAATGCCATTTCTTACTTGTAGGTGGTAGATGTGTTATGCTGGCATTAGCCTCTTCCTTTATAGGAATCGTATAAAAGATCTGAGACCAAGGCAGAAGCAACCAATAGAATCCTTTTTACATGATGTCACCTAAATATTTACAAAGTACTTTCTCATTACCATTCTGGTAGGTAGATAATGTAAGTGTTACTTCCATTTTATAGATCAGCAGTTGTGACCTGCCCACGGTGACACAGGCAGAAACCATTAAAGCCAGAATTTGAACCCAATGACACAGCGGAAAGAAAATTGCCTTTGACCCAGACAAACAAATATAGAGTCTGAATGCAGATGGAAGCATACTATTTGCTCTCATTTTCCTTTGTTGTTTGTTTTATTGCTTCATTCTTGTGGTTCTTCCCATTAGTTCTAATGGTTATTCACACCATGACTAATGGGAAAATATGCTTAACATGAATGTATACGTAGAACCTATATCAGATTGTATGGCATCTCAGGAGTTGGGGCGGGGGAAGAAATGGGAGAGAGAGAAAATTTAAAACTCAAAATTTTATGGAAGCAAATATTGAAAATTAAAAATAAATTTATTTTAAAAAAAGAAAAAAGTGCCTTTGGAGTTAAAAAACCTAACCTCTGTTAATTGCTACCTGTGTGGACCTGGAGAAGTCATTTAATCTCCTTGGCTTCAAATTACTCATCTGTAAAATGAAGAGGTTGGATTATGTGGAATCTGCAGTCCCTTCCAGGTCTGGAGCTACGAACCTATTACTTCAAAGCAAGTAAGCCATCTTGTGTAGTTGGGCTGTTTTTGTTGTTGTTTTTTGTTTGTTTGTTTTCTATCCGTGGTTGTCAACTCAGTTGCTAGACATGTTCCTGTGTGCTTTCATTTGGGGGATTCTTTCAGGAGGTGAAGTTCAGATTGTATTTTAACTTTTCCCTCTGGTTCTAAAGAGTTCTGGGTGGTTTTCTTTTAAGGGTTTTTGGTATATGGTGTGTAGGCTCTTTTGTGGTCATAATGTTCAGATAGTCCAACGATTCTTTTTTATTTTCCTTCTCTTCAATCTCTTCTCCAAATCAATTGTTTTTGGGGTGAGATACATTGCATTTTATTCTGTTTTTTAGATGTTTTACTTTGTTTTAATATTTCTTGTTGTTTCATGGAGTCACTTGTTTCTATTTTATCCATTCTGATTTACAAAAAGTGTGTTTCTTGGGCAAGGTTTTGTACTTCTTGTGATAAGCTGTTAATTCCCTTTCCAGTTCTTTCCTCCATCTCTCTCATTTCTTTTTCACTTTTTTCCTCAATAATTCTCATTTGCTTCATAAAAAATTAAATTTAAAAAATTAATTTTGTTTTATATCTTCTAGGAACTCTGGTTGAATTTGGTACAACTCATGTTTTTGGTTTTTCTATAAGGTTTTGATTATAGGTGTTTTGAAGTTGTCTTTCTCTGTGTTTGTGTTTTGAGTGTACCTGACACCATAATAGCTCATGATTATGGGGTTCATTGTTACTTGTGAATTTTTCTGCCCTACTTCTTGAATTTAAAATTTATTTTAGGACTGGGCTTCCAGAGGGAAGCTCTGGGGTGGTCTTGCTGCTGCTTTCTTGGGTATTGAGTGTTACATTATTAAAGAATCCCAGGGATAAATTTAGGACTAGAAAACCTTCAACGTCAATGCTCCCAAAGTGGTCTCAAGGGCAAAATCTGATTGTTGCTCATCCTGGTCTGAGCTCTTCAAGTTCCTAATCTTGATTTGAGTTTATGCAAGAAAAGATTGCCATAGGACTCAGCCACCATCAGCAAACTAAGTTGTCCATGTTCAGAATGACACAATTACAGATGTCCATTTGGAACAAAATCCTGACCTGGTTATTCCTCTCTGGGCTGTGCTATATACTGGAAACGATATCTTATTTTGTTCTTACAGTCTGTGCTAAATCCCTGCTCCTAGCTTTTAAACTTCCTCCTTTCTCTCAGAAATGCCTAGGTGGTAAAGTGGATAGAGTTGTAGGCCTGGATTCAGAAAGACCTCAGCTTAAATCTGCCCTCAGAGACTTACTATGTAAACTTAAGTAGTCACTTACCTAGTCACTTAACCTCTATTTGCCTCAGTATCCTCAACTGTAAAACTGGAATGATAGCAACACCAGTTTCTTAACATTGTTGTGAGGATCAAATGAGATAAGGTTTATAAAGCATTTAACTCAGTGCCTGGCATAAAGTAGGTTTCATATAAATCTCCCCTCCCATTTTCTCCATACCATTTATCCTGGCTTACTTAGCCAGGAAAACTACCCCTTTGTACAGGTCCCTGACCTGGACATGTGACCCCAATTGGATAGTGGCAACAGTGCTGTCACTTGTCATCTGTCCTTATTACAACGCCCCAGTCTGAGTCTAGTGATATCCTTGTATGGGCATAGGACCTCTTCTTTCTCTGGTGCACACCCTCTCCCTGGTCCAAGTGCCAGCATGTTCATGGACTGTTAAAAATTTTAAAAAAGTTAGACCTTAAAAGGTGCCATGAGCTTTATATCCTTGGATTTTCTTATCTTGTCAAATATGAATAAGGTACAGCTAATAGTAACTTCAATGCAGCAAGGAAAAAAAAATAAGCTGGCAAAGGAAGAAATGACTGAAAATGCAAAGTTCTGAAAAGTGCAAATAGAAAGTAATGCTAAGACCTATGCATAACAAGATTGGGCTCAAGCTGGATATTTTGGAGATTGTTATGTGAAATAAAATATATAGTCATCACAGATTTGTGTTCATTTTAACATAATTAAGTTGTGTGCTTTCAAATTATATTAATTGAAGTTGAAAACATGAATGAAATGCACTCTAAATATCAAATCCAATAAATATTTATTAAATGCCTACTACATGCCAGGTACTGTACTAAGCTCTAGAAATATGATTAATAAAGAGAAAGATAGGCCCTGCCCCAAAGGGGATTACAATGTATTGGAGAGAGACAATACAGTAAAACTGGCATGAAATAGGGGGATACCCTAGGGGGTACCCAGCATGAGAACATCCTTGTTCTGGGGAATTGAAACCAAGCAGAGCATCAGATACAAAGTGGAATGAGCTGTGTTTAGTTTCTTCCCTCTATAAAGGAAGGCATTGGGTGGAGTTTGGTACTCTTTTCTCCAGGCCTTTAATGAGGGGGGTCAAGGAGGCTAAAAAAGATGGTGTCAATCAAGACTTGATTTAACACCATGGTGGTGAGTTTAGAAGTAATGAGTTTTTCCTGGAAGGAGCACCTGGCTGAGTTGAAACCAGGCAGAGTGCAGATTCAAAGTGAAGAAACATCATTTAAAGATAAATTGACTCCAATTCAGGAAAGTTACACCACATAATTGTTCACGGCATAGTATTTCTTCAGACCCTTTGGAAAATGAAACATGGTGTGTGGTGTTTGTCAGTTTTTAAATGTTATTTTAATATGCTATTTATGGTTATTAATGTCATTCAAATTTAAAAGCTATAAAAGGCTTAAAAACTGCTTAAGGATTTTATGAATATGGACACAAACAATGGACTAAAATTAAATTAAATTCAATAAACCTTTATCCAACACCTACTATGTCCAAAGGATTGTAATAAATATTATCCCTGCCCTCTTAGTTTTTGTAGGTGAGTACAATGTAAATACAAAGATCTATAATATGCAACATTACATGGTAAGTTCGTGAGTAGAGGCAGCCTATTGTCTTGGACTGGAGGCTAGGGAAGTCAAAAGGATCTGAAGTCATCAATTCAGTCCTGATTTTGATACATATTGTGTGTGAGAGGTGGTGGGACAGGCAGAGAAGGTGAGAGGGTGAGAGGGTGAGAGAGAGGGTGAGAGAGAGAGAGAGAGAGAGAGAGAGAGAGAGAGAGAGAGAGAGAGAGAGAGAGAGAGAGAGAGAGAGAGAGAGAGAGAGAGGGAGAGAGAGAGAGAGAGAGAGAGAGAGAGAGAGAGAGAGAGAGAGAGAGAGAGAGAGAGAGAGAGAGAGAGAGAGAGAGGAAGGAGAGGAGAGGAGAGGAGAGGAGAGGAGAGGAGAGGAGAGGAGAGGAGAGGAGAGGAGAGGAGAGGAGAGGAGAGGAGAGGAGAGGAGAGGAGAGGAGAGGAGAGGAGAGGAGGAGACAGACAGACTGACCACATGGGCAAGTCACAACCCCTCAGTGGATTAGATAATGCTCTAAGATTATAAATTTCAGAGACTTGGCCAATCTGTTTCAGCTAAAAGAATGTCCACACCAGAAGTTCCTCTTGCCAGTGAAGTCATAGGTACAGAGCTACATGGGACCTTAGACGTCATCTAGTTCAACTACCTAATTTTACAGAAGAGGAAATTGAGAACTGCTGATTTTAAGTGAGTGTGCAAAGTCACACAGGTAGTATTATAGGTGGGATTTGAACCCAAGTCCTCTGAATCCAGAACCAGTATTCTGTCTAGGCAATTTAAAAAAAGCGAATTGGAAAGTTTAAGACAAAGTGCTACTTTGAAGAGAAAATTTGGTGATAATGAGGTCAGAGAAGATTGTGTGGAGGTTAGAATATGAGTTGGGTGCTAAAAGATGAGTAGGGAAGGTAAAGGATGACCCGGGGTGGATAGAACATGCGGAAAGTGCTATGGTAAAGTAAATTTCATGCAATAAGATGTTGTACAAATTTATCTCAGTACTTTGAAAGACCCATGATTTCAACATGTTGAAAATTCCTTCTACCAGCACATTTATTATCCAAATGAAATAGACTTTAATGAAGAAGGAATGTGATAGAATTGTGCCATAGATTCAGAGACTAATGATGAAACATGATTGCTATTGTTAATGCTTTGTTAATATTGTTAAAATATATTCCAATAGCAGCATTGCTCAAAGCAAAGAGGACAGTGGCATCTTTCTGGTGACTGAGTTTTACTTTGCAGAAAACAATCAGTAATAACCAATTGATTGAGTATAACAGGAACTGTAAAGCAAAAATGTCTACATTATACATGTCTCTTCCATCCCTGTATCACACTAAACAGCAGGGACTGTTTGATTCTCACATGTTCCCACTATTGATGAAAGATATTTCCTTTCCTGGTCCCTCACTTGCCAGCTCCACTTCTGTGGCCACTAATTCAATCTTACGAAAAAGCCACCAGTCATGAAAAACACTGAAGTATATCAGAAAAAAATATTTGTATAGCAATCAGGACACTTGGATTCTCTCCTAAGCTTTGGAACTATATCTATTACCTTGAACAACTCACATGAACATCTCTGAACCTCTCTAACCTGCAATTCACTAAGTAAATGAGAGCTTGTCAAATTCAGGGACAGTTATACACAATGGGAACTTTGCCCACCTGGTGTTAAACGTGTGTGGTAGAAAATTATCTTACTTCCAAATTGCTTCCCCCACTGGCCTTCCACACTCTCTGAAATTCCATAAATTCAAATGTATTCCTATAAATTTTATAAATTTAGATATTGCTTTCTCCAGGCATTTTCTCTTAAAACATACCCCTGGTAGAGGTTGTACATTAAGCTGTTATTGGTCATTACTATATTTTTTTATGAATTAGCTTATTACCTCCCTTTCCTAGCTTGGAATAGGGTATGGGGGAAATGGAAGTTTAGATGGACAGAAGAGGACAAAATATACATACCCATATATGCATACATATATATGTATATATGTACATACATATATATAGTATTAAATAATATAGCATTTATAAGTAGTATTTTGGGGGGTGGAGTGGGAAGGGAAATCTATGAAGGCAATGAGGTATAATATGATGTAGAGAATACTAACAGGGAGTCAGGATACAAGTGTTCAAGTTCAAAATCTGGAATAAACTAGCTGGGTCATCTTGAACCAGTCCTTTTTCTTATTCTTGACTTCAGTTTCTTCATCCACAAATCAAAGGGTTTGAACAAAATGATCATTTAATTTTTCTTCAGTCTTAATGATCCTATGCCTCTATTTAATCAACAACCTCAATAAAAATTCTCATTTCACATAAGCATTTATCCTAATAGTAGCAAACTGTCAGTGGGGAAAGTGTGGGAAAAGACAGTGGGAAAACACCATCTATTCTCTTCTTTCTCTTCTGAGTCCTTCCATTCTCCCAGGTTGTACTAGAAACTTAAACTAGGTAAACGTGTTCTCACATCCTTTGCCTTAGGTCATGTACCATCTCTTTCTGTCCAAATGACCAAATTATAATTGTACTACCCTGAAGTATTGCTTGGATCATCCATATTTAAGGTTCATCAAAACAGGTTGTACATCTAATCCACTGTAAGTGGTAAAAATATATCACATCCTAAAAATGCCAGTGGCAACTACCAAAACAGCTCCCAAACAACCCTAGCCCTTTTGGACATGTATTTTATGGGATGAGGGCTAGAATATTGCAATGTGAAGAGTCATTTAGGGATTGATGAATTCCATCCATTATGAAAACTATCCTATTGCAATTGGTTGAACTTGATGTGGAAAAGAATCTCCACATTTTACCTCCCGATTAAAAAATCCTTGGTTAGTTTGTTCTTGGTGTTCCTGGTAGTGGTTTTACTGGTAAGAGGAGAAAGTTTGTGTGATATCCCTCTGTGGTATAGTGGAATGCATCTGGTCTTGGATAGATAAGAAAAGCTTAACCAATTTCTAGCTATGTCTCTGGGACTCAGTTATTTCTTCTGTAAAAATAAGGATAATAATACATGCACTACCTACCTGATACTGTTATTTTTGAGGATCAATTGATTAAAGTATGTGAAAGTGACTTGCAACCAAAAAACACTAGGTAGATTTTAAATTACTACTACTACTACTATTACTGCTGCTGCTATTAAATTAATTCTTGACCGTCTGAGTGGTTCCTGATGTTCATTTTTTTTATCCTTACAAAATATAGAATTTTTTCCTCTTTGAATATTCTTTCAAGGAGACAAAATAGAAAAAGAACTGGATTTGGATGCATAGTACCTGGATTCAAATACTGGCTCTTCCACATACTGGGGATACAATCGATAAATAATTTAATTTTTTCTGGGCCTCAATTTCTTCATCTGTAATATGAGTAAGTTGCATTCAGAGGTCCAATCAGAGTTCCAATTTTTTTGGAACTCTTTGACGGCCATAGGTGAGGCCTATGGACACTTCTCTGGACCTTTAAATGTTTAAAATAAATACATAAGTTTATAAAAGACATCAATTATATTGAAATACATTTTTCAAAATGTTTCATTAAAACTTAATGGAACTCAGGTTAATTTTTTTTAATGAGATGAACAATCTGATTCTTTCCAGCATTAAGTATATAATCATTATATTCATGAAATCTGAAATTCCCTTGTCTGAACATACTACATTTCTATTCCACTTCTCTCCTGCAACACAAACTCTGTTCTTGGGCACATCTGGGCATGTAGTCCTTTTTCTGTTCAGTTCTTTCCCAGTCCATGAATCGTGAACTAACTACATTCTCCCTTACCTACCTTGACCCTTCCATAAATCAATTTAAGTCTACTCTGTCTTCTTTTATTTTTGGTTGTTTGTTTTGAGTCTCTTTCCTCTTTATTGTATCAAGATAAGGCATGTACAGCACCCTGCTAAACATCAACCTAGGTAACTCCCACTTTGGTACAAATGTGTTGTTAAATGAATCAGGAGGGAAAATCACAAAATCATTAAACTGTGCTGACTGGGTCTGCTTCACACTTATGCTATTAGGAGGTTTTTCAATTGGGCCCTCAATGCTTCAAAACAATCTCTTTATATCTCCCTAATTAGCTCATTATCTCATTGCAGTAGCACTTCCAAACTTCTGCATACTTCCTCAAATGTTCCATGGCTCCACTCCCCCCAACCCTGCAATCCTCTCAGCTGAGAATTTTGCTTCATATTTTATTGAACAAATTGAAACCATTTGGTGAAAGTTTTCTCTTTTCCCTTCTTCCTCATTTCATATCGCCCAGATGCCTCTTTCCACTATCTCCTCCTTCATTTATATCACACAATTGAGAAGACCCTTCTCCTTGCCATCCTACTAGATGCACAAATGATCCCATTCTATCCTATACTTTCTAGCAGATGGTGATCCTCACTGTCTTAATTTATTTCAAGCTCTCTTTGACTGCTGGGTACCTTCTTTCTGTCTACAAACATCTCATATTTCCCCATCCTCAAAAAACATTCACTTGATCTATTCATCCCAGCTAAGGATTATCCTATACATCACCTCACTTTTTGTGTCTAAACCCCATAAAAATAGCTTTCTACAAGAGATTCCCCGATTTCCTTTCCTCTTGCTTTTTTCTGAACTTTCTACCAGCTGACTTCCAACCTCATCATTCAACCAAAATTGCTGTCTCAAAGTTTCTAATGATCATTTGATTGCCAAATGTAATTGCCTTCTCTCAATCCTCATTCTTCTTGATTTCTCTGAATTCTTTGATACCATCAATTACTATCTTCTCCATGCTATTCTTTTCTTTCTAGGTTTCCACAACACTACTGTCCTGAATATCCTTTTACCTCTCTCCTTTGCTAGATCATCGTCCTGGTCATGGAATCTCTTCTTCCTCTATACTATTTCATTTTGTGATCTCATCAGCACCCATGCGTTTAATATCATCAGAATGATGATGGTAATGCTTTTCAAATCTATTTGCCCAGTGCTAACATCTTTATTGACTGTCAGTCTCACATCTCCAACTGCCTCTTTGATACCTTGACTGGATGTCCTGTAGACATCTCAAAATCAGTGTGTCCAAAACAGAACTCATTATCTCCCCCCTTAAAAATGCTAATTTCATCCTATCTTACTTATTACTATTAAAGGTATGACCATCTGCTGAGTGACCCAGGCTAGATGTCATATTGGACTCCTCAACCCCTTCCTCCATAACTCCCATATTCAATCTGTTGTCAAGTCCAGACATTTTTATCTTCATAATATTTCTTTCATGTGTATCATCTCTCTATTGTCATTGCCTCTACCCTAGAACAGGTTGTCATCATTTCATGTCTGAGATATTGCAGTAGTCTCTTGATTGGTATCTACCAGAAATTTCTTCCCACTCCAGTCCATCATTCATCTACTCATCCTGGACTATTGCAGTAGTCTCCTGATTGGTATTTGCCAGAAATCTCTCCCACTCTACTCCATCCTCATCCATGCAGCTATCCAGTTGAATTTCCTGAAGTGTGAATTTAATCATGTCACTATCTTGAATCAATAAACTGGTGGCACAGTAGTCAAGAGTGCTGGGCCTGGAGTCCAAGAAAAGCTGAGTTCAAATCCAGCCTCATATAGTTTCCAGTTGAATCCCCCTGTGTAAGCTATTTAACCTTTGCCACAGTTTCTCCATCTGTAAAATGGGGATAATAATAGCACTAACTTCACAGGGTTATTGTAAGGATCAAATGAGATAATTGTCAAGTGCTCAGCACAATGCCTGGCATGTAGTAAGTACTATATAAAGATAGCCATTATTGCATTATTATCATATCTATATATTATTATATATAATATGTAACATATATACTGTATGTATTATTATATACTTTTGTCTCTCTATATTAACATCTCTTAAGTTTGCTGACATTCAAAGCCCTTCATAACCTGCTGTACTTCATGCCCAACTTTTCATTCTTCTTCTGCCTTACATGTTCCCATGAATTCTATGATCCAGTGACTTTAGCTTCCTTGCTATTCCTGGTTCAATAATCCCTATCTCCTAACCCAGGGTATTTTCATTTGCTGTCTCCCATTCTGGAATGTTCTCTTCCATCACTCCTTCCTGGCTTACCTGCCTTCCTTCGAGTTCCAGCTGAAATCACATTTTCTATAAAAAGCCTTTTCCAATCCCTCTTATTCTAGGGCCTTGTATGTGTTGGTCATATGCAATTTTTCTTGTGTCTATCTTGTTTGTACATAGTTGTTTAGATGTTGTTGCTCCCATTATACTGTGAACTTCTTGAGAGCAGAATCTATCTTTTGCCTGTCTTGAAATTCCTGACATTTATTTAGCAAAATGCTTGGCACTTACTAAGTACTTAATAAATAGTTATTGACTGATTGATTGGTATTTCTGTTTACAGGTAATTAGGTTTAAGCTTGCAAAATTTTATTAAAATTTTATTGCAAAACAAACATTGTTGACCCGAAAACATGAGATATTGAAACAGTGTTGGACAAAGAGTCAGAATTTAGTTCTATTTGCAGATCTAACTATATAATTCAAACTTGGGGAAGGAATTTCACCTCTATGTTTCCTCTATAAAACTTGTCACAATAAGGAATGGAGAGGAGGATGAGATAGTAGGAGAAAAAGGAAAGCAAGTTTTCTCTGAATCAAGAGGAAAGTGTCCAGAGAAGAGGTAGATTATTCAGCAGTGTCACATAATGCTAAGAGGTCAAGAAACATAACAACTGAAATATTGCCCTTAGGCTTAGTGTTTAGGTCACAGGGGTGGAAAACCTGTTGCCTCAAGGAAATGTGTGCCCCTTTAGGTCCTCAAGTGTTGCTCTCTCAATCAAAAGGCCACACTTGAGGACCTAGAGGGCCACATGTGGCCTTGAGGTCACAGGTTCCTCACCCTTGGTTTAGGAGATCACTGGTAACTTTGCAAAGAACAGTTTCACTATAGTGGTAGTGACAATAGTTAAAAAGTGAGTAAGTGGAGGGGAAGTAGAGAAAGTGAGTTCAGAATATTCCTTTTGGAAATTTGACTATAAAGAAAGAAGATGGTTACATGATATCATATATAATTATATCATCATATTGTTTCAAGTAGATAGAAGGGTAAAATGAATGCTTTTAAAATATCTTATTCAAAGGCTTGTGGGGATTTGAGCATGGCTCTGGTTAGGGGTCTTACTGTTATCACTCTTAGTGAAGCAGGGCAACTGGGTTGTGGGGACAGGGGAGCAGCAACTGCTACCAATAACCATAAAGTGGGCACTAGCCTTTCTACCCAGCATATATTGGGTACAAGAATAGATAGATGGAACAACACGCATGTGGTTCCTAGGGAAGAGATACTTATTACTGATGAAAGAAGGGGGTCAGGTGAGACTTCTGTGTAGCAGTTCAACCAGTGTTGGCAGTCTCTTATTCCTGAGTGGTTTTTTCCTGTTCCCATAAGCTGTATGCCCCTGGGATAATGTTACATGTCATGCCAGGATGGATAGAAACTCCTCAAAATACCAAGAACACAAGAGAATATACACAATGCCCAAACCCTAATTCTGATGTTCATATCTCAAAGTAACTGTTATAATTCTTGACCTCACTTTCTGAGTCCTTCATATTCTCTCGTACACAATTGCTTCAGAAGTTAGTGGTGTGGGCCAGAACTGAAAGGATTATACTGGGTGATTTTTAAGGGAGAAGCACTACAGAGATTAGTAGAAAAAACAAATAACACAACGATTTGTCATCAGAGGACCTAGATTCAATTCCAGAATCTGCTACTTACAACTTGAATGATGTTGGACAAGTCACTTCTACTCTCTGGGCCTTAATTTCCTCATCTGTAAAATGAAGAAGTTTTACTAGAGATGCAGTTTGATACATAAGATAATGTTTTATATTTGAACTAAAAAAAAAACCTGCATTCATATCTTACCTCAGACACTGACTGTGTAACTATTGGCAAACCCACCATTTTTAGGCCTCCTATGAAATGAGGGAATTTAACTCAGTAATCTCAGAGACCTCTTCTAGTGCTAAATCTATGATACTATGACTAAATTCCATTTTCTTCTTTTAAATCTTTTGATCTTAAGTTCCCTCTAGACAACACTGTAAAGTCTCTTTTTCCTAGTTTGGCTCAGGACTGGGCCCAACCAAGAGCAGCTAGCAATCTGTTTATTTGATAAGTAGGTTAACCATTCCATTACTAAGTGTGAGTTCTCTTACCTCATCACCTCATTTTCTATCTTGGGTACATGGAACCAGAGAAGTTCCTCTAACTGAATGTTACATGATGAACACAAGTAGCCAGAGATTGGATATCTGCTAAAATGATTGCCAACCTTTCAGTCAAAGATGAAATAAAATTTTTAATGATTTATATGGGTCAAAAAGTATATTATATGACAGATTAAGCATAATACTTAAACTTTTCTGCCTTAGAAAATAATTTCCACCCCTTGAAAAGAAAAAAAAATGCAATAATGAAGTGAATAACAAAGCTTTGTTCAATCTGGCACTGTCAAGAAGGATTTCAGGATGAATCACTACCAACATTACACTAATCCAGATTTCCCTGGTGTTTGAAAGGCATGAGTTTCCTAAGTGCATTGAGTGGAAAGAATTTAGAATTTTTTTTTTAAGGCAGAAAAGGAAATCTTTCCAGGCCTTACCACTTTGGTTCCTGAATGTGATAAAAAAAGAAATGAGTTAGCATACTAAAATCCTTCACCCAAGACGCTTCCATGCTCCTAGAATCACCAAGGGAGCTTTCCATCAATTGCTAGATCAACTTCCTTCTTGCAGATTTTGCCCAAAATACCACGGGGGAAAATTAATCTCTGATCTGCTTCTGTGTGCAAAATAAGAAGAATCTCAAAGAGATGTAGAGTGCTCCAGACCCTTGCATATTCACTACTTATGTGAATCTTCTGATGATTCACTTTGTTAAATGATTAATTACACCTCCAATTTGTCTGTTGTTCAAATCTGAGTTTTTATAGTAGGGTTTACTTATCATGAAATTTATTTGAAGTATGCACTTCCATTTAATAAACATTTATTGAGTAACTGCCAAGTATAAGAGACTCTGCTAGGCACCGGTGATACAATGGCAAACATAAACTAGGCCTTGCCCTCAAGGATCTTACATTCTGTTGAGGATATGAGAGGCCAGTGAAATAACAAATAAAATCTCTTTCACCACTTTGTCTTTAGGAGAGCTTCCTGGCTTCTTCTTCCCCTCGCATTCCTGGTAAGAAACTTCTAGGTTTACTTGGTAGGGAATGTTTTGAGGGCAAGTTGTAGGGAATAGGGCAGTCTTTTTTTATTTATGAATATTGTATAATCCCCCATCACTGTATCCATTTCTGGCTTATGTAGCCTAAAGGTTGAGTAAAACAGGATAATATCTCCACCCAAATAACATTATTCCTATGGAATTAACTTTCTCCTGTGTTGTTCCTAATGCAGGAAAGCTCAAAAGATTGTTCTGACACCATCTAGTCCAGTCCCTTTATGAATTTGTAAAACTAATTAATGACATCAAGCAAGTAACATAAATGTACTTGAGCAGAATTGAAACAATGATTCCAGTTGGCTACTTGCCTTTAAACTTTTTGTTCAGGCTCTTTTTATAGTACCAAATCTCAGATGTAAGCATGGGCTTTTCTACAGATTACAGGGGGAGCTGCCCACAAGGCTCTGAATAATTTCATCTGTTTTCCAATCTCCACTCGGTAAATCCCCACCTCCAGCTGCCATTCAAATTAATAGGATTGGTACAGGTCTGTATAGAAAAACAAACTCAGTCATGCTTCCCTCATTCAGAACTGCTTAGACTGAATAATCATGAGAGATGTCTTCATAGTAGATGAATTTTGGGCAGCAGTAAGAGTGGATATGGGTTCCTCTCAGCCTTGAATTTAACTCTAAGTTCTATTGAGTCATCAATTCCAAACCAGTAAATCTAGGAAGAGTAATCACTCTATCTAGTACACAGTGGAATACCACTCCCCTTCAATAATCCTTACATGGGAGCAAGGTGAGACTGCAAGGCATAGCTGGTTTTAAAGAGAGTAGACCTGAGTTAACCTTGCAAAAACTTTAAAAATTCATTTGACTACAAAACCTTAATGGTTTCCTAATTTTGATGGCATAAAATCAAAATACCTTTATCTTTGCTTAAAAAAAATGTCCTCAATGATTTCGCCCTGTCCTGCCTACCCAATTTTATTTCTAATCTCCTTCATAATAATATGACACTTTTATATTGATTTAAAGTGTGTTAGGTATATTACCAAAATTATTGCATTTGAGCCCCATAAACCCTGCAAGTACTTAGCCCCATTTTAGAGATTAGGAAACTGAGACTTCTAGAGGTTGTGACAACCACTGTTACAAATAAGTAGATGCAAAGCTAGGATTTGAACCTAAAAATTCCTGGCTCCACATCAAAACTCCATGCTTCTCTCTACCCAGGACAGTCTCTTTGTTGTTGTATTAATAGCTAGCATTTATATAGTACTTTTTAGTACTTTTAAGTACTGCAAAGCAGTTTAAAAATAAAATCTCATTTGATCCTCCAACAATCCTAGGTGGTAAGTATTACCATTATTACCTTTTGACAGATAAGGAAATGAAATTAGACAGAGGCTAAGTCACTTGCCAAAGGTCACACAGCTAGTAAATGTCTGAGGCAGAATTTGACTTCGGGTCTTCCTGATTCCCAGTCCAGTGTTCTATCCAATGAACCACTTTAACATATTTTCATTCCGGCTTCAACACTTTTACTCATGCTATATCTTTCAACTAGAATGTCTTCTCTTCTCTCCACTTATCTAAGTCATAAACATACTTCAAGAAAGTTCTAATCCCATTTCCCTGATGAACTCTTTCTAAGCTGTCCTAATTCCTGGGTCTTTTCAATCTTCAAGACTAATATAGCACTTGAAGTAGGAAAAGTACATTTTCTCACTTAATTACTATAGTAGTCTCTATTTCGTGTGTCTTAAGTCCCCTCAAAATTAAGTAGCACTCTAACAAGATTGAGGGAAGAAATTATACCTTGGAAATTTGGGCTTTCTAGATGCCTATCAGCAGTTAGTGCCTCCCTTTCACACATTTTCTTGTATTTATTTGTATATTTTTGTACATACTTAATTACACATTTTTATCTCTCCCAACAGTATGTGTGTTAATTGAAAGTAGGGCCTGTTTCATTTTTGCCTTTGTATTCTCAGGGCCTAGGAGAAGACAAAGTAGCTGACCTCAAACACAAATAGAGACAGCCCAGTGCCACAGTTGCTAGTATTATCCTTATTTTATGATTGAGATAACTGAGGCAAATACTGGTTAAATGACTTGCCCAGGATCACATAACTAAGATGTGTCTGGGGATGGACTTAAGCTTGGATCTTCCTGAGTCCAGGTCTGGTGCTCTATCCACTATACAGTCTAGCTGCCACTAATGGCACCATTAAGTACCAACTCCTCTGTTTAGAATTTAAAGTTATTCAAATCCTGGCCTCTACCTACCTTTCCACTTGTTTTATACATTACTCCCCTCCACACATTTGGTAACCAACCTACCAAAGCCTACTTGCTCATCCTTACATACAAAGTTCTATCTTTAAGTAAAGACAGAAAATGGTACTTTGGTTAACAACTATAAATGAAAGTGAGGTTATTCACAGAGAAGACAGAGTATGTACCCCAAAAGATAAGAGTGATGAACTGATAGATTTCAGAACACATCAGTTAAGTTTATAGTTGAAAGCCACCAAAAGTTGTTGAGTAATAAGTCTAGGTTATCAGAGAAACTACTATGAAGCAGAGAAGCAGAAGTCATCCAGGGGATGGACTAGTTAGAATGAGATCTTATGACCCAGTGCAACATTAGTAAAACACAGAGTGGAACAACTCACCTTAACAGTAGAATAATCTTTTTAACAGAGAAACTACAACAATTGAGGAAATTTGGTGGGCAGTTCATTCCTGAGATGGAAACAATATACCAGTTATACATCTAGATTTAGAACTTTTACTGAGCACGTGGGTCTTCCTCATTATATATTTGCTTGTTGGGTTTCTAGAAGGATATTCCCCTTCTTCCTCACACATACTGAGTGCATTGATGGGAGGTGACCCAAATTCCTATGTGGATTCTGATATTTATTTTAACTGTTTTTGCTTTCGTATATAAATATCTGTGTTCTTACAATTATTATTTTTGCCTCATTGCTAAGTATATGGTTATGTTTAATATTTTAAAAGTATCGTTATTCTAAGTGGCTGGTTTTATATAAATGGGAACACATTAATGGGAGCCCAAGAACAAGATTAGTGACTTGGGGGAGTGTATTCTTTCACCACAAGCTTAGCCATAGACTGCTAGAAAATTGGAATATAATACACAGTTGTAGTCCTCTGGCAACTTAAACTTGCCAGTTTGAGGGCCCCTTTGAAAGAATGCATCTAGACCTCCCAATGTAAGTAAAACTTGGATTAAGAGAGCCAACCTAGAAGTGAAGCAGGTGTTCACATGTCCATGTGAGGGTTGGAAGGTGTGACAATATAGGTGATGATTCTATTTAATCAGCATGCAAATAAAGGTAGATAAATGATGAGAGCACATACAGCTTTCCACCAAACCTCTGGCTTCCAGTAAACAGTCTTCTCTTCACTCTCCTCCTTTACATAAAAAAGAATTCTCAAAGAAAGCATGTGAAATGATATTGTCTGAATATTTTATATTGAACTGTCTCTCCATTGTTTTCCTAGAATAATTCACCTGCAGAATAATATACCTTCCTTAACATCTGGTCCCATTAGCCTCCAAAGACTAATGAGCAAACATTATAATACATCCTGACTGTAGTTTCAAAAGTTTATGCAAAAGGCAAGGGTAAAGAGGCCAGAAGGCCCAGGGTTGCAGGAGTTGGCACTACTGAAAGAACTTGAATGACAATATTTTTAGAATAACTGCAAGTTCATGTTGAAGCTAACTTTTCTTTTGGATGGTTAGGGGACCAGTGTCATCCCTAAGAGAATACAGGATAAATTACAATATGCTTACTCAATACCCTTCCTTATGTAGGAAACCTCAGCCCAAATTAAAATGTCCTGAGCACTTACAAAGAGAAAAAGGACCCACAATGGCAAGTAGTTTAGAACTGAGGAAGAAGGATCTTACTTACCCCTTTGAGACTGATATTTTGGGGCTAAAAAGTAAATGTTAAGGGATGCTTGTGTGTAAATTAGTCTTTTTTTTAACACCTGGATGTGATTGTCTGTCTGACAGCTTCCTTTCAATTCTTAATAATTATTCTTCCATTAGGGTAGGTCTGTGGTCATACCTTCATGCACTCTACCTTGGCTAAAATCAGTACATACAATGAATTTACTTATACTTCAAAATTACTGGTCATAGGAGAAATTAGTGAAAGGAACAAAGGACAAACAATAGCATTACAATCAGTTTTAATTGTCACATTTTAAAGATGCAATTTTTTTCTAACATTTTTCTATGGTTCTTTTCTCTCTTTTTCACCTGGCCTTCCTAAGTTTCGCTCCACTTTCACTCTCTGACCTCTGCTCTCTCCTTCTCTTCTGTCTTCACTCTCTGCCCTCTGTTTTCTCCTTCACTTCTGTCTTCTGGGGGTAGGGATAGGATGAGTAATGAAGGTAATTACTTTCTTTCTCCACCACTCAAACCTTAATTTCATTACATATTGTTGCCTTCACATATAATGAGGGCAGTGGTATGGTATGAAATAACACAGTACTACCCAATCAGCAGGCCTGTATCCTCACCTGAGCTCTGCTTCCTTTAGCTATGAGAAATTGGAAGAGTCATTTAACCACTATTTGCCTCAGTTTCCACATTTCTTTTAAAGGAAGTGATACTAGCACTACCTTCGAAAGGTGCACCAGGAAGTTAACAGCTTGCACTTATATGGAGCCTTAAGGTTTACAAAATGCTTGATACATACTATTTCATTCAACCCTACAATAACCCTGTGAGGTAGGTACTATTCTTATCTGTATTTTATAGAGAATTAAACTGAGTCAAAGGGAGGTTAAGTGACTTACCTGGGGTCACAGCTAGTAAGCATCTGAGAAAGGATTTGAATTCTAGTCTTTCTGATTCCAAGGCTAAGTACTTCCTAACACACTGAGATCTCTTTTGTAAAGTATCTTGCAACCCTCAAGCTCTATATGTGTTAACTGCTATTCATAGTATTCCTATCACAGGATGTCCCATTGAAAATGAAAAAGCCATTAAAGGGGATGCAAGTGGAAAGTTGGGCATAAAGGACATGAAAGACAAATTGCCCTTGTCATTCCACTTACATGGCTCAAATTCCAGTTTGAGAAGCAGTTTTTCTAGAGTCAGATTACTATTTTCCCCTTATAAGCGTAATCAAGGCTCCCAGACCTCTATTTATTAGTCTATGACAGAAAAAAATAAGAGTGGCATTACTTACAGTCCCCAGGATGGATAAGGTTTTCATAGATAGATCTGAGGCCTTTGTGTTGGATAAAATGGTCTGGTGTCAAGGGTTCCAAAAGTTCTGTCAAAATTAACTTAAAAAGAAAAATAGACCAATCCCTAAGTAGTTCTTCCAATCCAAAAGTGGCCTCTGTTGCTTTTTGTGAAAAGACTTGGCAGATGATAAGACAAAAATGGGTAACTTTTATCCATTAACTTCTTTCTCTTCTCCTTATCTTGAACCTCTCCCTTGATATTCACCTATACCTAATTACCTTCTTTCTTTAACAAAATATCCCTTATCCCACTGAAGAGGTCTAGACGTGTTGGGGTGCTGGAAACGCCAAATTCGAGGTACTGGGCCCTGCCTGAAAGAATTCAGCTCAAATCTTCTTCAGCCAGAGGAAAAGTTTATTAAAAAGGATAAAACATATAAGCCAAGTAACACCCACAAAAATGGACATGCGTGAGAGAATCTCAGCCTTTTAGGTTTGGGATTCTCTGCCCTAATGAGGGCTAAGGGCAATCCTATATACTTAAAATGACTCTGGGTAATCAGGGGAGGGTCTGGGAAAAGGTTGTGGGTGTGAACTCTGATTGGAATAACATCAAACAGATGGAGCTAGGGCTCTCAAAGGGAAACTAAGGGATTCTAATTGGAATAAAATCAAACAGGTGAGATTAGGGCCCTTAAAGGAAAACAAGGGGATTCAAAAAGGGAAGTCAATAAAAACCTAAAATAGAGGCCAAATTCCCTTTATGGCAAGGGGCATAGACCTCAATTTGGGCCACACCCCATCACCACTACCACTTAGTCGGGATTAGTTAATTACTGTCAAAGCCTAACATTTGAAGAAAAAATGGGCATTTCTTGATTTAGATATTTTTCTAAAGTGAAATAGACAGGAATGGAGTCATACTTAACAGTTTAACAGCAGGGTGTAGATTTTCAAACGTAATGTCCCCAGGATGGTAAGACCAAGATAGTTAAGTTGTCCTCTTCCCACTCCCCTGCGCAGTTTGAAGAATTTAATATAAAGGGTCACTAATCTTTGAAGCCAATAAACTCACACACATTAATTCCAGATTGTTTGTAATGTGAAGACTTAATTCTTGGTGATACTGTAGACTTTAACATTTGTCTGCAGTTCTCCCAGGTCTCTAAGTCATTAAACATTTTTTTTTAAATTTTTAGGTAGCTGGGGTTAAGTGATTTGCCCAGGATCACACAGCTAGTAAGAGTCAAGTGTTTGGTCTGAGGCCTGATTTGAGCTCAGGTCCTCCTGACTTCAGGGCTGGTGCTCTATCCACTATGCCACCTACCTGACCCCAAAAGCTATATCTTTGAAGAGAAGCATAGATCAATTCCTAAGTATTTCCTTCAATCTCAAGATTTCCTACTCTTTACACATATGTACCCACTCCACATCCCTTTCTTTTATTTTTTTAAAATTTCTTTTACATTTTTAATTTTGTATTTATTTCATTATACATTTGTTAATTACATGTAAAAAAATTAACATTTAAAAAAAATTGGTTCTAAATATTCTCCTTCCCTTCCCTTTCTCTCTCTTCCTTGAGAAGGCAAGTGACTTGATTGTGATGATATATATAAAGTCATGAAAAACATATTTCCATATTAGCCATCCACATCCCTTTCTATTGCAGGGCAATTCACTTCACTCAGAAAAGTCACACAGTCTTATTGAAAACTAGTATTGGTTATAAACAAGGTACTATAAAAAATACAAATATATGCAAGGTATTATAGAAAATGCAAATATATGACTTCCAGATATCACAACCTATTTGGGGAGCTACAGGTGACATAGCATATACTTTTCTGCAAAATCTATTTTGTACTAAACCTGGATGAAGCTACTGTGTTATAATTCCACTGGTAGAGAGTATGACAAGGACTTGGGATTTTCTTAGTGTGGAACACCCTGGTATTGGGCCCACTTTTTACCAAGCCTGATCACAATCTGTCTGTTACTTAGTAAGTTTGCAGGTATTCCCTGATGCACAGAGTGATACCACAGATAATAAGTATAAGAGGTGTCATTTGGACCTTTTTTTCAATGGTACATGGCACCCCCATGAAAACTGACCATGGGGCAGCTAGGTGGCACAGCACCAGCCCTGAAGTCAGGAGGACCTGAGTTCAAATGAGGCCTCAGACCAAACACTTGACACTTACTAGCTGTGTGATGCTGGCCAAGTCACTTAACACCAATAAAAAAAAAAGAAATCAACTAAAAAACTTGAAATAATTAACAACTATAGCATTCACAGAATATAAAACCCATATGAATCATCTGCATTTATATATATATATATATATGTATGTATGTATACAACCAACAAAGCTCAGCAGCAAGAGATAGAAAGAGAAATTCCATTTAAAATAGAAGCAGACAATATAAAATGTTTCAGAGATTACTAGCCAAGACAAATTCAGGAACTACATCAACACAATTACAAAATACTTTTCACACAAATGAAGTCAGATCTAAATAATTGGAAAAAATATCAATTGTTCATGGGTAGATAGAGCTAATATAATAAAAATTCCAATTCTACCTAAAATAATTTACTTATTCAGTGCCATACCAATCAAACTACCAAAATTTATTTTATAGACTAGAAAAAATAATGAAATAAAAATAACAGAAGGTCAAGAAAATTAAGGGAACTAATGAAAAGATGCAAAGGAAGATAGCCTAACCACACCAGATCTAAAACTATATTATAAGGCAGCAACCATCAAAACTATTTGGTACTGACTAAGAAATAGAGTAATGGATCAGTGGAAAGAATTAGGAACATAAGACACAGTAGTAAACGACTATAGTAATCTACTGTTTGATAAACCCAAAGATTCTAGCTTCTGTCATAAGAACTCACTATTTGATTAAAACAGCTGGGAAAACTGGAAAATAGTATAGCAGAAACTATTCATAGATCAACATTTCATACCATGTACCAATATAAGGTCAAAATGGGTGCATGAATTAAACATAAAGAGTGACACCATAAGCAAATTAGGAGAGCAAATAATACTTTAAACCTGTCACATCTATAAAGAAGGGAAGAATTTATGACCAAACAAGAGATAGAGAATATTATGAAAGCAAAATGATTACTTTTGATTACATTACATTAAAATATTTTTTTTTTCACAAAGCCAAAGTAACCAAGATTAGAAGAAAAGCAGAAGGATAGGAAATAATTTTTACATCCAATGTCTCTGATAAAGGCCTCATTTCTAACATACACATATACAGATATAGATGTGGATATAGATATATATAGAGAGAGAACTCAATCAAATTTGTAAAAATACAAGTCATTCCCCAACTGATGAATGGTCAAAAGATATAAACATGCAGTTTTTGGATGAAGAAATTAAAGCCATCTATAGTCATATGAAAAAATGCTGTGAATCACTATTGATTAGAGAAATGAAATTAAAACAACTCTGAGATATCACCTCTTACCTATCAGATTGGCTAATATGACAGAAAAGAAAAATGACAAATGTTGGAGAAGATGTGCCAAAATTTAAACACTAATGCATTGTTGGTGGAGTTGTGAACTAACTGATCCTACCATTCTGGAGAGCAATTTGGGACAATGACCAAACGAGAGTCAAAATGTGCACACTCTTTGAACTCGCAATACCACTTCTAGGTCTGTATTCCAAAAAGATCACAAAAACAAGGAAAATGGACTTATATGAACAAAAATATTTTATCAGCTCTTTTTGTAGTGATGAAGAATTTGAAACTGACGGAATGCCTCATCAGTTGGGAATGGTTGATCAAATTGTGGTATATGAATGTAATAGAATACTATTGTGTTGTAAGAAATGATGAGTAGGTGGATTTCAGAAAAACCTGGACAGAGTTACATGAATTGATGCTAAGTGGAGTGAGAAGAACCAAGAGAACATTGTATATATTAACAATAACACTGATATGGACTTAGCTCTTCTTGGAAATATAATGACCCAAAAATTTCCCAAAGACTCATGACACAAAATGATATCCACATCCTGAGAAAGAATGATGGAGTCTGAATGCAAATCAAAGCATATTATTTTCACTTTTCTTTTTGTTTTTGTGGCTTTTCCCTTTTCTTCTGTTTCTTTTTTCATGAAGTGACTAATGTGGAAATATGTTTCCAGGACTGGACATGTATCTATCTCTGTCTGCCTGCTTGTCATCTTGGGCAGGAGGGAAGAATGGAGGGGAGGGAGGGAAAAACTTTTGGAACTCAAAATACTATAAAAATGAATGTTGAAAACTATCTTTACATATACTTGGAAAAATTAAATACTATTTCCTAAAAAAAAAAAAGACTTATTTATTGGAAAACAAGTTGAACAAGTCTATCAGCAATGCATAATTATAAGAAATAAGGAACCATGTTGAGAAAAACAAAACAACATCTATCTATCAGACACAGTTACAATACAAATTTTAAAATATTAGCTCTTAACAATGCTGAAATTATAAAAAATAGTCAGGAAGAAAATATAAAGCTAATGGGAAAAGATGTTTGTATAATTGGAGATCAAAGATGAAACCAGAATGTCTATTTTTTTTTTATGTTGTCATTATTATTAAAGGCCTTTTGAGGGTCTAACTTTCAACATCCTCCATGTCCTATTTTGGATATGTTCAAGTTGTTGAATATACACCCTGTAGGGTAGTGCCCAGAACTCAGCAAAATACACCAGATGTTGCCTGACCAGGGTAGAATATCTTTTTGACACTGTCTATATTAATGTAGCTTCAAATGACTTTGTGTCAACATAGTACTTCATAGTGAACTTACAGATCTCCACAGATTTTTTTGTTATTATTGTTGTTTTTAAACCATTGTCTAGTGTTTCTCCATCTTATTAAAAAATATATATACATTTTTTTAATACAAGGGTAGACTTTTAAGACATGGTCCCATTAATTTCTATTTCATTATTATTCTAATTATTTGAACCTATTAAAATATTTCAATCACAATCCTATCATGCAAATCATTAGCTATTATACCTGGATATACGCTACTTCTACTTATGGTAAGTGTGCTTTCTAGTTGTTGATAAAAAAGTTGAATTGCATGTATCAAAGGAAATGTCTAGTTTGCTAGAGAAATGCCCCCAGGTTCCCGGATCAAACTGGAATCACAGATTAAGAGGGAGCAGGGACCATAAAGATCAACTGATTCAACTTTTCAATCTCACAATTATGGAAACTATTAATAATTATAATAATAAAATGATATATAATAATATATAATATAATAAAATATAATAATAATAATAATAATAAAAATTGTTGTTCAGTCATTTTCAGTTGTATCTGACTCTTCATAACCAACCTCATTTAGGTTTTCCTTGGCCAAAGTACCGGAGTGGTTTGCCATTTCCTTTTTCAATTCATTTTATAGATGAGAAAACTGAGGCAAATAAGGTTAAGTGGCTGGCCCAGGGTCATGAGGCTAGTGTCTGAGACCATTTTTGAATTTACAAAGATGAGTTTTCCTGGCTACAAGCCCAGAGCTCTATCCACTGTGCTACCTAACTTCCCAGTAATACTAGATGATAAAATAATAATAATAAAAATAATATTGTATATAATAATACTATATAACAATACTAATAATAGCCAACTTTTACATAGTGCTTTTTCTGTGCCAGGAACTGTGCTAAGTAAGCACCTTACAATTATTATTTCATTTGATTCTCACAATAACCCTGGGAGGTAGGTGCTATTACTGTTTCCATTTTATAAATGAAGAAACTGATACAAGGAGTGGTTAAGTGATTTGCTCAGGGTCACACAGCTAGTAAATGTTTAAGGCTGGATTTGAGCTCAGGTCCCTCTGATTTCAGGCCTGGCACTTAAAATCCACTGTGCTAATACCTTTCTGTTCATCCATGACGTTCTATTTTGGGTCCGTTTATCGAACCAGGCTTGTGTCCACCTTATCTTACTGTCATATAGCCAACATTTCTTCTTATTATCTAAAAATAACATCATAAAATATTTTTCTAAAATTCATTTTCTGATCATATCTGGCAATTCCCCAAATGAATAAATAGATGATTAGATAAATAAATAAATAAACAAAGTTCAGAGTGACCTGGGTCTCAGCTTTCATGGCATTTGAATTGATATTTACAGTATTTTCTTTTTTTAACAGGGTCACAAACCTCTTCTATTAGTAGTATCATCCACAATTTTGCCAGAAATTAAAGCCAGACTTCCTAATTATCTACAGTTTGAAGAAGTAACTGATTTTACTTTCTTTATAAAAATGGGAAGATGTTTGCCTAACTGTAGAATTGTAGCACTTCTCTTTCCCAGGAATATACACTCACTCACTCACATACACACACACACCCACAAATACATGTGTATATACTTGTATGTTTATATGTGAGCCAGCATATGGGATTAATTCTTGTGCATATGTATGCATACACACACACACACACACTCACACACACACACATGCACACACACTCATGCACAAAAGAATTCAGCAATTCCATATGCTAGTTCTTTTAATATCGTGCAATGGAATTTATCCAGTCCTTATGACTTAAATTCCCCACCTCTTATCTCTAGTATGATTCCTCTCTATCAAACTCAGTCTTAAGAAATCTATAGAACATGTCATACTCTGTGTAGTGTTCCCTCATTCATTTTGCTGGTGAGCATATGTTCCCACAATATTTGGGAAAAATATATAGAAGCCATTGATCCGTCAGTCAGGCAAATGGAATTTTATTTCATAAGAAAAGATATATCCTGGATTGAAATACGTTACTTCAAATACTGCTGCCTTTTAAATTAAATGGAGTATAGTAAAGATGATATTAGTGGACGATTAAGCAGAAGAGGACAATGATTGAAGTCCAAAAAAACAAAGAGATTGGTATTTACAAAACTGAATATTTCAGAACTGAAAGTTATCTTTCTTTGAATTAAAATATGAAAGAAACTTATAAGTACGTTCTGTAGAATGATTTTGTACAATTATTTCTAACATATGCCTATTTTTTTTCTTTCAGAGAGATCTCATTTTAATAGGTCATCATATTCAGACTACTAAGGTACACTGCACAATGTTAAACAGATTAAGAAGTGCTGAAGGGGTTACAAGTGGAAAAAGTTTAAGAAGCCCTGCTGTAGAGTTTAAACTTATAATGAAAGTGTACTCTGTAGCATAATCTATAATGGCTTTAGTGTTTTAGGGGGTGGAGATATCAACAAGGTAAAGGATGGTATAAAAAGGCTTCATAGGGCCTGAGCTAGGTTGTCAAACCTGGCTATCATTTTAAAAAGATAAGCCTTGGACCTGGACCAGGCGAATAACAAAAATGAAGTCAGAAAAGAAGGCAAATGCATGCAATGTTAGCTAGGGCTAGTGAGGAGATACGTTTGATGAGAGCCAAGGTTCATGCTGGGAAATGCTGGGAGACTGTCACACTACCTTGGGTCTTTTCTTATCCAGCCTAAATATCTTTACTTCCCTAACCATTCTTCATATGACATTTTCTTTCCACCATTTCCATTGTCCACCCTTGGGTATGTTCTCATTTGCCAATACTTCAGTGTATTTGTCATCTCTTCACTTTGTCATTTTGTCCTATGGTGCAGCTCACAACCCATCCAAACTTTTCATTTTGTTTTGTCTCATGATGACAGATAGGATGTTAGTGGGCCATTGATTCCAACACCCTCATTTAACAGATGAGGAAAATAAGACTGAGAGAGGTTGGGTGAATTGCCCAGATTTACATAGCTAGTAAATGTCTGAAGCGGAATTTAAACTCGGGTTTTCTTGACCCTATGCCCAGCGCTCTATCCCCTGTGCCACCTATATACTCTATTCTCCCATAAATCTATTGAACATGCTAGAGGCCTTCCTCTATTCTTTTAACATTTTTGTCAGCAATCCTCTCAGCATGAAGTACCCAGGAGACAATATAACACTCTATTTCTTATATTACCATGAAGTGATATTTGGAAGCTTTCACAGAAGAGAGATGTTTGGTTATTACAGATGTAAATTTTATACTTAAAATCTGAAAGGCATATAAATAATCTTTAGTGATACCTTGTGTTTTTAAGGTTCTCTATATCCTGGTCCTATTCTACCAACAAGGTAGTGTGACAGTGGATAGAGAGATGGCATTGGAGTCAGGAAGTTATTGCTGTTTAGCCATTGCAGTCACATCTGACACTTCATGACCCCATGTAGGGTTTGTTTGTTTTTTGTTTTGTTTTTGGTTTTGTTTTTTTTTTGGCAAAGATACTACAGTGGTTAGCCATTTCCTTCTCCAGGTCATTTTGCAGGTGAGGAAACTGAGGCAAACAGGGTTAAGTGACATGCCCAGAGTAAAACAACTAGTCAGTGTCTAAGGCCAGATTTCAACTCTTGAACATGACTTTTCCTGACTACTGACCCAGCACTCTATGTGCTGTGCCACCTAGCTTGGAGCCAGGAAGACCTACATTCAAGTTTCCCCCCACCCTGATACTTGTGGGTCCTGGGAAAAACCAATTAGTCTCTCAGTGCATGAATCAACTACATAAGAATATCAGCTATAGAGGTGTTGATCTATGAAGGCAGAGATAAGAGAAGGTGTTGACCTATAAACGTAAAGAGAGTTTATTCACTAACAATGAAAGCATAGGTCTAATCCTTATCGCTAAGAGAAAAAATAGAAAGAGAAAGATGATAGTAATCTTTGAATATTTGGATAGCTACCATGTGGTGTTGTTGTGTGTTGCCCCACAAGGTTGTGGAAAAGATCAATGTGTGGAAGTTAGAATATATCAAAAAAGAACTTAAAATTAGAGCTTTATAAAAATGAAGGCTGACTCATGATGTACTTATTTCCCTGTCTTTGGAGATGTTGAAATAGAAGTTATCAGACAACCATTTTTCAGAAAAATCATAAAAGAGGTTTCTCTACTCTGTAGGAGGTTGGCCTAAATAATTTCTGATGTCCCCTCCAACTCTAAGGTGTGAGATTCTGTGATCCTGTCAAGCCTACATAATGTTATCATCAGTCATTTACTAGAAGCCAAGCCAAGACTTGTTACTGAAAAGTCAAATTAGTAATTATATTTCCTTTAGAAAGAATTATTGCATCCTATAAAAGAAAATAGGAAAAAAAGAAAGAGAGAAGAATTAATGGAGATAGTCAACCCAGCTTGGAGTCTTACTTGCTTTTTAAACTTTGAGGCATTTTAATCAGAAAATGACATCCAAATAGATAATTTCCTGACATTTCCAAAGATATCTCATGATGCAATATCAGAAGACACCTGCAGAATTAGGGTTTGTTACCTCCAGAGTTCACAGAGGAAGTTTTATAGGGAAAACAAAAGAGAAAAATCAGGCAACTACATAGGAAGCCTGGCAATTTCATGCATTTATTCACACATTTTTGAGTCTGATTGCTTGTTTGTTGCTTCAGTTCCAGCACTGGCAACCTTAAAGGGATTGCCAAATGAGCCTGTCCAGATTCTTGCCAGCAGTAGATGGGCAGTTTCTGCCACCAAGACCCTAGGGAAAAATGCAAAGATAGTTGAAGTTGATCTCTATGGTTACAGAGTGCCTTCTTTCTAATCTTGGCTGTCTGTCCAAAGACCCTCGTTTTAGCATCTGACTCCAGTCTGCCCTCACAAAGGAGTACTGCATGCTCCCAAACTCCTTCTCCTATTTCCGCTATCAGAAAAAAGAATTCAGAAGCCAAAATGTGAGACCTAGTAGAGACCTTAGAGGCCATTTTATCCAAGCCCCTTAACTTGACGAAGTTTAACTTTACCATTGGTATTGCAATTTTTTTAAATGACCAGAACGCTTGACTTAGTATCAGTAAGACCTGAGTTTGAATCTTTGTTGTGTAATTCTGGACAAGCTTATCTGTGCCTCAGTTTCTTCATATGCAAAATGAGGGGTTTGGATTTCATAGCCCCTGACAACTTTCTGCTCTATACTATATGATCCTGAAATGAAGCTGTTTAGTCCTATTGATTCTTTAATTGGTGGAATAGACTTGATAATTAATTATGACAAAGATGATGATGGGTACTTTTCAGTATTCTTACCTATTTCTCGCAGATAACCTTCCCAGACATGAGAAGAACAGTGATCAGTTACTAGGTACTCCACTTTGAAAAGTTTCCATCCTCTGCTTTAGCACTTTCTAAGTTGGAGTAAATGTAAGAATACAGTAGCCAAAAAGTGGGATTTTCATTTTCTGAATTGGAGCCAATCCAGAAGAGTAAACGGACTTCCACACAAATCAAGTGACATCATCACCTCCTTGACATAACCACATTGCACTCAGATAAAAGCACTTAATAAATCAAATTGTATTTGCCAACCAAAATTAATATTCACATAGAAAACATAGAAGCCTTTACCCCAAACAGTATATTGATTAGAATAAAAAACATCAATGGAGTTCTACATTTTCTTTCTGAATTGATTTTGTTTCCCTTGCTTAGCTATTCCCTGAATTAACTTTACTAATAAATGTTCACAGGGGTTCATTCCCCTCAGTGTGATGCCACAGATTGAGCCTAATTATGGTCTTCTGTCCTAAGTCCAGATCTTTTGTCAGATACTTAAAGGCTTAGAAGAATTTGCCAAGGTGACAACTAAAGTAATAATCCATCTTGTTGGTAAAGGACAAAGACATGAACACATTGTGTTAAGAAGTTTTTGTTATTAGAAATAGAGAGTGTTCTATAGCAAAAGGCGTACCTTGTAAATATTATGTTTTTATTTAAGTACTTTGCCCGTTTTATAACGTGATTGACGTAGCTGTTCTGTTAATGCTGACACATGGTTCAATGTATAAATTACTACTAGTCTGCCACTAAAATAACTGCAGTACTGTGAAGAAAATCAACGAGAGGATTTCTATTACAGAATCACATTTTTAGAAACAACTTAAACCTGGTTTGATTTATGAAAGAACTGTGAATATGTGGACCTGCCTACTGCTAAGTAACAAATGGACAGAGTTATTAAACACACACACAAACACACACACAGAGACACACACACACACATAAAAAAAACCATAGGCTCCTATGATACAGTTGACACTATTTTGGGTTATTTCAAAATAGCAAATCAATACTCTCAAAAAGAATAACCTTGTAACTGTCTGCCTCTTCTTGTATTTTTTCATTTAATTAGATAACTGCTAAAGTTGCTTCCTGTTTCTGGGGTGACAATATCCTATCCTAAATAAATTATCAAACCAAGGTGTTTATTTATCCAAGATGACTTATCATCCATAAGCTTAAGTACCACGACCATACTACAGAAATTGTGTGCACATAGACACATGCCCACAGACACACAGACACACTTTTATATTACTGAAATGTCAAACAGGTTATGTTGAAGCTTAGCTTTTACTCCATCATGTTGCAAGAAGAATATGAGAAAGTTATGCATTTACAAGCAGAATCTAAGGGACAGAGTTAAATCAGAACATAAGCCCTTCTACCTGGTACTCTTACGAATGCAGCTCAACAGTGGAGAGGTTAAAACAGTAGGAGTATTCCTATTTCCCTCCCAGACAACATTCATCCATCTCACTGGCAGATAACATTACATTTCAATAAATGAATAATATTAATTTCCATCTGAATGTCTATTTCAATTTATTATCCAGAGGGGTAAATACTCACTGAGTGACACCCAAGTCAATATTGACCTTGAGGTATAATAAATTTTGACATTCCCTGGAATGAGAGTTTCACATAAAGGCTATACATACAACCCAATTAGTATTATTAACTTCAAAATAATAGTACAAAACAATTGATTCCTCCAAATATATCACAATCTAAACTTCAGGGTACCTGGCAATCCTAACTCCTCTCTCTCCACTTTCTCATTGTGATGTGGAGGTGATGTTTGGTAGTTAAAGTTATTACCAGTGAAACTCAAAGACTATGTAGGTGCTATATTGAGTTTGGGTAAAATCTGTGGGTAGAGGCTCAGCATACCAATAGAGAGACTTTTGCCACTCTCAGTAACATTGTTAATAACTGAATACAGAGAAAGTGGCAAAAAGAGTGATGCTTCTTAATGCTAACTGTTTTCTGGTCTCTGCTTCCTTTTAATTGGTCAGATATTGCATGACTGCTCCTGTACTTTTATCATTTCACAAAAAACAAAACAAAACAAAACAAAACAAAATCTAAGGACTATTTTGATGAGGTCTTATAGTATGCCACAAATATATTTTTTAAATATTCATAGATAAAAATTAGAGAATACATAATAGCTTCAAATGAAAAATAACCTTGATTTTTTTTTTGTCCAAGCCTAGATACTTACTTAGATAGTTTAACCCCCTTGGTCTCCATAACATTTACTGACTTCGACCCAAAGGCATAAAGTCTGAATATATACTATGTGAATTGAGGAAATGTGAAGGCCGTTATTTGGTCTACTACCTCATCCTGGTTTGGTGAGATATGTGGCTACATTCTATAGACTGATGACTAGGTAAACTAATTGGAATGGAAAAAGGGAGAACAGAAAGCATGAAACTGATGAATTATAGCTACCGCTGAGAAAGAGGTCTGCAACACGTAGATGGAAACACAAGGATGAACACCACTTTTCTTGAAGATACCTTTTGCTCATTGACATCTCCTTGTAGGGAGGGGTCAGGGTGGCATGCAGGACTGATTACTGTGTGACATTTGGGGAGAAACAATGACTGGGGGACAAAAGGACAATGTGATATGACTTAGAGGATATAATGTGCTATGTCCAGGGTTTTAAAAATAGATTTAGATTACATTAAAGACTGTATCCTGGCTATTCATGAGCTTTGAGATGATGTATATGGATCTGCTAGCTCATAGAAAGTAGTGGGTTTATTGTTTTTACTATTATTTTGTTATGGTGTGTGTGTGTGTGTGTGTGTATGTGTATGCAGAGGTAAGAGAGAAAACACATGAGAGGTAAAGATTCTAGACTTAATAATAATCAGGATCTTCAGGGCTTAGATATAATGGTAAAAGACAGAAGTAGCCAGAAAAATAGTAAAAACAGGCAGCCTCCAATGAAGTACTATTTCAAGTGTGTCTGCTCCCTACCGAAATCAATATTATAATTGATGGCTTAAATTACAAGAATAGGGTATCACTGTTTGAGATAAAGATATTTTGTTCTGTTAAAAGGCTAATGTTAAAATCAGGGGCCAGAGTCAAGATGGAGGAGAAAAAGGCAGGAACTTCACCAAGTTTTTCCAAATCCCACTCCAAATAAATTTAAATAATGCCTTAAAATAAATTCTCAAGTGGCAGAAGGTCTGCAGGGAAGGTCTGTCTCATGGGGATGAGAGTGGAGTGGAGTTTGACATAGACTGCAACAGTGCAGGCAACACTCCAGCAGAACAACAGAAGGCCTTGGGGGTGACTGATTCAGCCACAGCAGCTGTGGAACCAGGGCTTCTGGTGTTCTCAGCCCTCAGATATTAAGGGAGTTAGACAACTGGTTAAAAGAAAATTACGAGGTTCACTTTGTTGGCACTGGGCATACGACTCTGTTGCATTGCCCATACAGGGATACAGGTGTTAGTCCTGAGTCACAGTTCCAAGGTGAGAAGGAGCAAGAACACACCAGAGCCTGTAGCTGCAGAGCAACTATGACCTTGGCAACAGTTCTGGGGTGGGAAAGAGTGCTTGTAGTTGCTCACAGAGCAGAGCACAGGCCTGGAGAGCAGTAAAAAAATATATTCTTAGACCATACCATCTCGGAAGAACTGAAAATTAATAGAATCCCTCTGAAAACTGCTGCATAAACAACCTGAAGCTTGTGACAGAGTCCCCTCCACCTTGGGAATAGAGCCCAACTTTAACATCAAGTTAAAAGTCAAGAATTAGCCTGGAAAAATGAGCAACAAAAGAACCTGACCATAGAAAATTACTATGGTTGACAAGGAAGATCAGAAGAAGCCAATAAAATTAAAACTGTTATATCAAAAGCCTCAAAGAAAAATGTGAATGGGTCTGAGTCCAAGCAAGAATTCCTGGAAGAGCTTGAAAAATTCAAAAATCAAATAATGGAAATAGAGGAAAAATTGGGTAAAGGAATGAGAGTGAGGTGAGATAATAATGGAAAAAAACTGTCAACATGTCAATAGCTTGGTAAATAAGGCATAAAACAATAAAGAAGAAAGTAACAGCTTAAAAATTAGAATAGGCCAAATGGTAAAAGGTGCAGAAAAATTCACTGAATAGAAGAACTCCTTAAACTGTAGAACTGATCATATGGAAAAGAAGGTACAGAAGCTCACTGATGAAAATTCTTTAAAAATTAGAATTGGGCAAGTGGAAGCTAATGACTTTATGTGACATAAAGAAACAATAAAACAAAATCAGAAGAATGAAAGAATAGAAGAAAGCATGAAATATCTTTTTGGAAAAAACTGACTCAAGAAATAGATCCAGGAAAGACAACTTTGGAATTATTGAACTATTTGAAAGCTGTGTTTAAAAAGAAAAATAACTTAGATATAATCTTTCAAGAATATATCAAACTGCCCTAATATTCTAGAACCAGAGGGTAAAATAGAAATTGAAAGAATCTTCCAATCACCTTATGAAAGATATCCCAAAGGAAAACTTCCAGGAATATTACAGCCAAATTCCAGAGCTCCCAAGTCAAAAAGAAATAATGCAAGCCACCAAAAGAAACAGTTCAAATATCATGGAGCCACAGTATGGATAACATAAATTTTAGCAGTTTTATATTAAAGGAGTAGGGGGCTTGGAATTTTATATTTTAGAGGGCAGAGAAATTAGGATTACAAACAAAAATCATGTATCCAGCAAAACAAAAGTATAATCCTCACTGAGGGTGTGTGTGGGGGGATGGATATTGAAAGAAATAGAGAAGTTTCAAGCATTCCTGATAGAAAGACCAGAGATAAATAGAAAATTTGACTTTCACGTACAAAACTCAAGAGAAGCACAAAAAGGTAAACAGGAAAGAGAAATCATAAGGAGTTCAACACAGTTAAACTGTTCACATTCCTACATGGGAAGATTATACTTGCAACCCCTAGAACTTTCTCATTATTAGGGCAGTTACAAGGAGAATAAATAGACAAGAGGGCATAGGGATGAATTTAATATGATGGGATGATATCTAAAAATAAAATAAAATTAAGGGAGGGTTAAGAGGAATGCATTGGGAGAAGGGGGAAAGGAGAGGCAGAATAAAGTAAATTATCTGACATAAAAGGGGTGAAAAAGAGCTTTTCTAGTGGAGGAAAAAGTATATAAAGTGGGAAGGGAAGTGGGAAGGGAAGTGCTTGTTACTTACTGTCATCAGAATTGACTCAAAGAGGAAATAACATACAACTTAGTTGGATAAAGAACCTATTTTATCCTACAGGAAAGTAGGAGAGGAAAATAAAGGAAGGGGTGGTGGGGTTGATAGAGGGAGAGTAGATTAAAGGAGGCAATAGTCAAAAACAAAACACTTTTCAGGATAGACAGGGTGAAAAAAGAGAGAGAAAGATAAATAGGGGGAAATAGGATGGAGGGAAATACATAGTAATCATAACTGTGAAAAGGAAAAAAATACAGCAAGTTTCTCTAATAAAGGCCTAATTTCTCAAATATATAGAGAATTAAGTCAAATTTATAAAAAAAATAAGTCATTCCCCAATTGATAAATGGTCAAAGGATATGAATAGGCAGTTTTTAGAAGAAGAAAACAAAGCTATCTGTAGTCATATGAAAAAAATGTTCTCAATCATAATTGATTAGACCGCAAATTAAAATGACTTTGAGGTACCACCCCATGCCTATCAAACTGGCTGATGTAGAAGAAAATGAAAATGACAAATGTTGGAGGAGATGTGGGAATATTTCAATTTCAATATTTCAATTGATTCATTGTTGGAGTTGTGAACTGATTGAACCATTTTGGAGAGCAATTTGAAACTATGCCCAAAGGACAACCAAATTGTATACTTTTTGATCCAGCAATACTAAGTCTGTATCCCAAAGAGATAGAAAACAAAAAGAAAAAGGACCTATATGTACAAAAATATTTATAGCAACTCTTAGAAAGTGCTGGCAAAGAATCAGAAATTGAAGGGATGACCATCTATTGGGCAATGGTTGAATAAGTCATGGTATATCTTGATTTGTTTCAATTACTAACAGAAGGTGGATTAAATATCCTCTCTCCCCTACCAGTTTTATTGTGTTTTCCTTTTCAGTTTGGTAGTGGTTTCAGTCTTATTGTTTGTTGGTTTTCTTAGTAAGGTGCTTTTTTGAATTTTCTTATCCTTGGTGTCCTTTATGAGATAAAATCTTACTAAATTTAGTGTTCAATTCCATGCAGCACACACCTCAGTATTTATGCTGTACTCAGCTGTAGTCTAGGCACAAAGGAAGAAATCAAATACTTCAGAATGATTCCAACATAAATTGCTCTAACTCTGAAACTTGAGCTGAGGTTTGAAAATTATGTCATCATTCTCTCTTCTGCGAAAAATGAAGTTGCTTCTCCATTTTTTTTTAAGTTTTGGCAGTCAGCTCTCTTATTATACAAGGGAAGGGTCCATACTGCTCCATTTTATCTTTCCTTGAAAATGGAAAATTGAACTCCAAAGGAGAAATAACCACACTACCTCCATTTAGAGAATGGTTTGTTGCAGAGGTTCTACCCTTTAGATGTTTAAAGAAGACTGATTCTTTTAGCAATGGGAGACCCCTATTCCTTTTATTCAAGTTCAATACATGTAAAATGGCATTCTTTACACATGCAAAATTGAGAACATAGAAGTGTCAATCTTTGACACCATTACCTTTACCCTACTTTACCCTTTCCCTCCAAAGAAAATTGTAGTTTGAAGATCACTGGACTAAGAGTTAGGAAACCTGAGTTTAAATTTCTGTTCCAGTACTTACAAGTTTTGCAATTGGTAGGAAATCATTTAACCTCTCTGTGCTCAATTTTCTCACTTATAAAATGGGCATAGCAATACCTGCATTACCTAACTCAAAGGATTGTTATGAAGAAAGTGCTTTGGCAGATTGAAGTTCTATATAAAAATGTGTATATTATCTTTGCCACACCCAGGGAACCCAGGAGTCCCTCCTCAGTCAAAATCCAGGTGTTTTATATTTCACTTAAATATTAGTTTAAAGGTAAGTTGCTCTATTTCCTTCCCTAGAATTATCCCTAATCCTAGTTGATAAGAGCATTAAGTCATTGTAATTGGTATTAGATAAAGGGTAGAAGACACATTTTGAGGGACAAGTGGGCATTCTCAGGCATACAAAAAACACATTATGTAGCCCACTCTACCCATGCATAAGGCCAGTTCTGGTAATCCAGTGTTCTGGAGGAATTAATTTTTATTGCATCTGTCCATGTGGGTACATCAATTCAGCATTTTAATCAAATACGCTTTTCACTAGCCCCCTTTTGTTCTCATATTGTTAATATAATCACTAGCTCAAGAGGAAACCATTTGTCAAACCCAAGCAAAATGTGCAATAACTTCATAAGAGTGAGGAGAGAGTTAAAGGGAGGAGAGAAAGAGAGAGAAAGGAAAGGAAGACGGGAGTAGGTAGGGGTGTGAGGGAGGAAGGGAGAGAGAGAAGAAGAAGAGAGGGAAGGAGGGAAAGAGAGAGAGAGTGTGTGTGTGTGTTGCATACACACACACATTTAGAGAATAATGCCTTAGGGCTAACACCTACATAACATCTGTCCATCAGGAGAATTTCCTTCGACTGGTATCTGCCTTGGAGTGTCTTCTAAGGGATTTTACTGCTTCCAAGGATGGGTAGTTAAAAATAATGTACATCATGAACAATGTTTTGGCATTTCCCTTCACTTTCTTTCTAGCTTCTGCATTACTGTTGTCATCTCTTAAAACTCAATCAATTCAGATAATCCAGTGAACAGATGGCATTAATCAACCCTCAAGAATATGCACAAAAGCAATTAGAAGTACAGAGACACCACACTGATGCCAGCAAATCAATTATCAATGATAGAAAATCAACATGGCACCCCCAGCTTCCTATGTTACTATCTCCACCAAGCATGCCCCTGATCCTAGTAATGATGCTCTGGCTTACTTACTTTCCAGCAGAGGGATAAGAATGACGATGTTCAGGCTTAATTACACATTCCTTAATGACTAGTCTTCACTTTGCTGACAAAAAAACCCAGCATAATTTAGGGACTGGATCCATCAGGATGATGGATCTAGACAGCATATGCTATACAGTGTCATGCAAATATGAAATATAGCGCACTGAGAATACAGTAGTTTGATATTCCCAGAAAAGAACTTCATTTCAGAAAACAGAACATCTTTGCTCGCATCTACAGCCCTCGTTTGTCAAAATGAATGGAGGCAGTCATAGAAACATTTGAAAATACATAGTGTTGTCTTCAGTGAGCTCAGAAGTTTGTATCTCACTCTGTCTTAAGGAACCTGGCTGCTGTTTTCTACCTTGCATTATGTAATGGTAAACCCTATCAAACTTGGTGCATGGCCAAAAAAGCTACCCATCTTCATACAGCACTGGTATTTGAGTCACATCTCAGAAATGTTTTAAAGCAGGATGCTGAAGCTCTATACATCATCTCTGGGGTTCATGACCCAGGAATATTTCATAACAAGGTTCTTAGGGAATTTTGCTAACTAAGCCCCATGGGATGGGATTTAAAACAGTACTACCTCACACTGACTAGGGCAGCATGACAAACTATGTCTCTAGCAAAGTTCCACTATATTTTCCAGGCTACATAGTAAACGCTCATTAAAATTTCATAAAGCAAGTTAATAAAATTAGCTCAAACTTGGCACTGAGGTCTGTTGGTTGAAAAGGATTTTTCTTTTAGTAGCAAATGGACTTTTGACACATAAATAAGAAGTCAATCATGCTCTCATAAGAGGAAAGTTATGAAAGCAGCGTTTCAGCATACCTATATTTCATGAGCAATTCCTTAATTTCTATGAATATAAGTGAAATTGTTGTACTTCTGTTCCTTTATATTTCAAATAATAGCAACTGTGATGATAAAAATAACAACAGAAGGCCAGTTTTACATGACCCTTTATGCTAAACAACAACCACACAAGGCTGGTATGGCAAGAATTTTTGTGGCCATTTTGCATACAGGGAAATTGAGGATCAGTGATGTCCAGGGTCAAATGGCTAGTAAATGGTGTATCCCAGACTCTTGACTCAAAGTCTTTTGCTCTTTCTAGTTTATGGACATAAAGTATTATCAATAGCTGACCTCTCAGTACATTTAGGGTCTCTACAAATAATAACCACTGTTTTGTATAAAATAAGACTCTCTGCTACCAGCTGGATTGTAAGTACTTTTGTTTATAAACAGAGTTAGAAATGGGAAGGCTCTTCTCCTGCTGTCAAATGGAAGCCATTAAGACTGACATCCAAAGGACAGAATTTACATTTAAATTAGTCTGTAGCTGGAAGGAACATTATATGACAAGGGCACCACCCTCATCTTAATGGCAAAAGAAATTGATGTTTAGGGAGGGAAATGACTTGTCCAAGATCCCACACAAAGTTAATTCCATAGTGAGAATGAAAACCCATTCTACTTGGCTCAGAGTACATTTTTTCTGTTTTTTTTTTCCATATATGATGAAATGTCATCATTCACTTTAAATATCTACACTGGATTCTTCTGCTAACTCTGGGCTTGAGGAGCAGCTGTTGGGACAATGTTATGCTTATGTTATAATGAGGTCCCTTCGGTAAATAAGCCTTTTTAGACAGGATCTAAATGGATCCAAACTTCTATCACAACAGATCACAATTTAGTTAGGCCCTGATGTTTTAATAAAAGGATTTTGGATGTTAGACATAGCCAAATGACAGCTACATTGGTAGAATATGTGTGTATGCACACACATATGCATGTATACACACACATGTGTATACACAGAGATACGTGTATGCATACATTCATTGTATATATGTGTATATGCACATGTGGCTATATCTACACATGTATGCATACATATATACATACACATATCAATATATCAAAGTTGGTCATAAAACTATGGGCAAAAGACAAGCAGATTAGTGATCATTCTTCAAAGGGACAGAAATGCTAAATCTTTTAAATTTATATTCATGGAGATTAATGTTCTCAGAATTCTTAACTGCATAATAACTTTTCATTTAGTTTACTTTTTCTGTTAGGATGCAAGTGGAAGTTTATACTAGTGTAGCCATTTAAGTCCATCTCATCATGTGAGAAATGTTTCAAATGCATTTAAACATTTACTCACTGGCTTCCTTCATTTATGTTGGTCTTTAAATGTAATGAGAAGATGCATGAAGAACTCAGTGAGTGCTAAAATGATCATCTCCCTACTCCCTAGTAATTTTGTTTGTGGTTTTCCAGTGATACTTGCTATTCAGAGGTCTTGTGGATTTCCTTATTTTAATGTTTAAAATTATTATCTGCATTGGTTTCTCAAATATATCTGAAGTGGAGTCCTTCCTTCTCCTCAAAGACAAGGCTAGGTGCCTTCTCTGCATTCCCTTTCTCTCTGCCATTAAGTGTACTTGAATGTATATAAGCAAACAGTCTTGAAACTATCAGAAGATTAAGAAAAAATTAAGATAATAATCAAGCAAATGGCTTCAATTATTGACATTTATGATTAAAATCAGTCTGATAATGCCATTCTCCTTCTTACCATTCACTTTCTTTGCATTGCTAAGTTAGATGTAATTATGACAGTAGATTGTATTTTCTATAGAAAGTAACATTTTAAGTTTTCTTTCAGGATTAAAGGTCATTAGCAACTATTTTTCTTAGAAAATTTATGAAATTTTGTTTTATACCTTAATGGATTGAAGCACAAAGGCATTGCATAACCAGACCGTATTCTTACAGCTCAGTTGTGGCATAAGTAGGACCACAAATCTAGCTCTTTTAACTTCGGATTTTCTTTGGCTTTAACTTACTAAGTAATCACATTGATTCTTCATGGTATCATGGATTCAGAATTATAGGTAAAAATTATTTTCTATTTACTTTTGGGGAATTATCACTACCTTTGGAAAACCAACTCATATCCTTAGGGAAAATCTAAAAGACATGCTTTATAGTTACTTAATATCATGAAAACTTGAAATGTTTTTTGAAGAGTTTTTATTGTGATCTCTGTAAATGTCTCCAAATATATCCCCAATAAAGCTTTCTAGTTCAACATTATTTATTTGATTGTTTCTTAGTTACAAACTTATAAAACCCGTAACTGGGAAAGAATGACCAGATTTATTTTAAGGAACAGGTAACTGAATTTTGACTTGAATTTTAAATAGATATGTTTTTTTTAATGTATAGGCATATGAACAGCACCAAAGCCAGATAGCATTTATTCAGATTAATTTGTTGTCAGATATGAAGATGCTTTGTGAAACAATTCATAACAAAAACCATTGTCTCAAGGGATTTGAAATATCATTTTGACATGTAGAAAAAGCAAATGTGAGAGGGGAAAAAAGTTCCTTCCAAAATATTTAGTAGGTTTTCTTTACTGATTTTATTCTAGGTGAAAAGCAACTTTGGTAGATTTCCTCTTTTTTAAGGAAGATCTTCATAATAACTCCATCTCTCAAAAATTGCAATGAGCTACCTTGGTAGATGTTTAGATCACCATAACTGGAAGTGTTCAAGCAGAGACTATGTGGGTGACCATTTTATTGAAAACATTGTAGTTAAGATTCATGCTTCAGGTAGATTCTTGGTCTAAGTTTCTTCCCAACTCTGGAATTGTAACATTTCACCTTGTGTTTCTAAATACTCATCTATGCTCATGGTAAATGACTATAAATGCATATTAAGCGACTGCTCTTTACATTTCAAGAAGATGATATGTGCACTCCAGCATAGAGAGGAGTTAGGGCCAATTGACCTCATAGGCTCTATTAAAACTGAGAATTGCAAGTAACTCATTTCTCAGTGAATAAATAAATGTTGTACATTATAATAAGAAGATTGCTCATTATGTCTTAATTCTCATTCAAAAATGTTTAGGAAGCTCCATGTGTGCATTAAGTAGAAATGTTGATTGGAAACAGAGAAATTAAATTGTCACTGATGAAATAGTAAAAATCAATTAGGTCAAAGTTTGCTTTTAAATGTTTGAAATTGCTTTATTGCTGCATTAGTAATGAAAACCCTCAATCTTAAATCCATGCCAGTCAGCATTTATGCGATTTACTAAAACATGATTCATAATTCAAATAATTTAAAGAAAATGCTTTTCTTTACATCTTTTTTTTTTGGTCAATTAAAAACTCTCCCATACAAACATCTGCTACCACTGGAGTAACTTCTTGAAAACATTCCCCTCTCTCATTCTCACTTTGATCCTGCATTCAAATTAGTCATATACAAAATATGATATATGGAAAATTCAGCTATTTTTGACACCACACCTTTGCATCATTAAGACAATACTGACCTCTAGTGTTCTAAGAGATAGAAAAACTACCTCAGCACTTAACTTTCTCACACCAATTTCAGTCAGAAGAGATTCTTTTTCTAAAGCACCATGGGATTAATTTCATTTAAACACACACACACACACACACACACACACACAGAGAGAGAGAGAGAGAGAGAGAGAGAGAGAGAGAGAGAGAGAGAGAGAGAGAGAGAGAGAGAGAGAGAGAGGGAAAGCTTCAGCAGATGCTATCCTGTCCCTACCTATTTTCTGACCTATTTTTTTTTTTAATGCCAGGGGCATCTGGAGTCTTCCTATCAGAGAGACTGACCTCTATCAATTCCTTCTTAGCTTGCAAACTTCAACAAAATCTTTATAAGGGCTTGTGAATAAGCCTTGTGGATTTCTAATGTTCTGAACTTCTGACTAGTGACCAAAGTAATGGTGCTGTCTGGGGATATCTCAGCTATTTAAAATATGGCTAGTTCTGTTCTTTCTGGATGTGTGTCTTGTCAGGACTACATCTATAATTGGTGCCCTACTGCACCAAGGGCAGTGAGAGGAAGAAGGGGTTACTTTGGTAGTAATACCCCTCCACCCATTTCAATATGCATGATTACAAGCATGCCATTACAAGGAACCTTGGCCAAACATTGGAGAAAGGGGTGTGAAAACTTTGGAAAATACTGTAAGATCATCTTCTGAAAACTCAGAGATGGCTTAATTGTGTTCTGCTTCATCTCAGGGATTCCAGAGCATTTGAACTCCATCTTCCCCTGCCTGGCGAGGGTGCTAAGTAGTTGGTCTCCAGCTTGTGAAGGGATTGACAATTCATTCAAGTTTGACGAACTGGGTTCTTTAAAGACACAACAAGCATAGTGCTGGTGGCGGGATTTCTGGGTGTCCAACCCTCATTGTCATTACACCAAACATCAGGTCTCTGATGAAATTAGGCTTTGATTTCTAGCGTGTACATTTGCTGACTTTTCATGAATGTGTTGTCACAAATATTGGGGGGGGGTCAAATCTCTACCTCCAAAATGGGGCTAGCCATTGATTGTGCATCTCACGTACTCTGCTATGTCTCTCCTAGGAGGGATATAATCAAATCATTGTTCAAGACTGATACCATTTTAGAGACCCCAAAAGGAGTCTGCTGTAGTGGTGGTGGTGGTGGAGGTGGTGGGGTGTAATTTTTTTTTTAAAGGCATATATTGTAGTGCTCTGAGCATAGTGCAAATCTGAGCTGCATTCAGAAATCAGCCACTGTCACTGCGAGAGGTGGCTCAGAGAATCTCTCTAATGCTAGCAACCCCAAGTGTCATACAGTCTGAGCTAAGCGCTGTTCTCTGGAGAACCGGGTCAGAGGAAAGGTTCCCAGCTAGGGAAGAAACTGGGAGGATGGTCTTAGCTTCAAGATAAAAGCAAAGACCTTCAGTTTCCTTGGAACTTTGAATTTTAGGGGTTTAAAGACAAGGGACCTAGCAAAGCTGGTGAATCTAAACATAGCTAACTTTCAGAATGATTTGAGTAAGAGATCCACACCTATTGGCACCTTCTCTACTAACCGAGTAAGAGAAGCTAACTGGCCGTCCTAACGCCAGTTTCCTCCCATCTCCCAGCTCCTTTCCCCGACCCTGGCTACTTACAGTTTGTAGCTGTAGATCCTATATGCCACAAGACGGAGAATAGTAAAGTCAAAACGCTAGCCAGCGAGGGTACAGAATCCATTTCCCTCAAGCGGTCTCTCCCAATTTAATCCCGAATTTCGCAGGGACCAGTCGAGCTTCCTTTTTTCTCTCTAGCCTCTGCACAGGGTTCCCCCCACCCCCCCGACCCACCCCCCCCTCTTCCAGTCACTAGCTTGTTCACTCCATCCCGAGCCCAGTAACATAAGACCAAAATGGTCACTGGGGGTCTTGGCTCTCCTCCTCCTCCTTGCCCTCCTCCTCGGGCTACTGGGCTTCTGCTGCAACTGCTGTTCGTCCTTCTTCCTCTTCTTCCTCTTCCCCCACTCCTTAAAGGTGCAAACCCCAAATGAACTGCAGCAACAAGCGCTGCCGAGATGTACTGGCAGCGGAATCCACCTCCTTGCTAGGAGGGCTGGAATCAGCACTCGGGCGGTGTACAGCTCCTTATAGGCAAGTGGGGTGGCGCTGCACCGCCTCCTAGTCCTGGAGACCCGCCCCCAGATCGCCTATAAGAAGGTTGACTGGGCGGGTCTTTGCCCCACAAGGCAGGCCTTTCCTAATAAGCGGTAGAAGTGGAGGCAGTGGCAGCAGCGGCAGCAGCGAGAGGCAACAGCAGCGGCAGTGACTGAGACAGCGGCAGCATTCCTTGGTTCACTGGACGAGGTGGAGGCAGCCCAGATAGCAGCAGCAGCAGCGAACCACCGCCGCCGCCGTAGCAGCGGCAGAAGAGTTGCAGCCGCGCACATGAGCTACCTGGGAAGACGGGAGACGAAAGTAGAGGATATTTTAAAACAAAGCTTGGACAGTGAAGAATTTTTAAAAGGTGGAGAAGAGGAGGAGGAGGGGGATGGAGCATTTAGGAAAAACTTCTATGGAGAGCGGTTTTATTTAAGATGTTTATTGGGATGGGGGATGAAAAATTTCAATTTTGTCAATGTCATTAATTTTCCTCCTATGGGAAAAAAAAACTGATATTGGCAGGATGAAAAAAAAATACGTATTTTATCTCGTTTGATTTCTAACCTCCACCCTTTGTCTCTCACGCCTCTACTCCACCACCTCATCCCGATACTTTTTTTTCCCCCAGTGTTTTATGATCTTTCTTCCTCCACTTACGTCTCTTCTTGTTGTCCAGCATATTATTTGGAATCGGAGGTTCCTAATCCTTTTGATAAGGCTTAATGCGTTAGCAGCCTAGTTCAGAGACTACTGCCTCTAGTTGGTTCCCAGGGGTAAATCAATGTCTGTTGAAGGGAGAAGAAGAGAGGAATGATATAGTCTGGCTGGCTAGGATGTGAGGATTTTACCACGAAGGCAAAAACAGGGGGAAAATCCTTTCATTTATGTCAAGTGCTCCAAATTAGAAAGTGTGGTCCAGCCTTGGGCTTCTAGTCTATATTCGGAATATCTGAAGCTTTGTCATAATTTAACTTATTTTGATTTTAAGGGAATGTGCCAACCCCTAACAAAGTAAAGAACTTATACTTACTTTTCTATTCTGGCTTAAAGTCAGAATTAGGGGTGACTTTTTTTTTCAACCCTGTTCTCAGGAGAAAATATTCTGATGTCAATTTTTTCCTTGTGGACTCTGTAGGATGCATATGCTGGTTGTGTTTTGCAAGAATACCAGTTGTGTAGCTTACTAAAGCTATTGGTGTATTCCTCAAGTAGTATCTCCAATTGAAGAATTCATGAGACTTAACTTTGATATGTCTGTGTTTCACTCCCAAACTGACAGTGCTATAGTGAAGTACAGAAATTCATTAGTGATTCAGTTTTTGTTATGGGGGGGGAGATAAAATTGGTAGGTCCCTGTTACTTACGAATGAATGCCCATCCCTTACCAAGAAATGGGATTTTCAAAATCAAATGTACTGCTTAGGCCACTAGATTTTGTGGGAAAATATACACATTAATCCAACTGATGTTTTAAAATCAGTGTTGCAAAACCCAGACAGAAGAAATTTTAGCATGTAGAGTTAGAGGGAATTTAGAGATCATCTGGCCCAACATTTGCCTTTTGCTGCTGAGGAAATTGTTGAGAATGGAAAGCTAACTCCCAGTGCTTTCTCTTTTCTCTCTCACTGAATTCCCCAAAATAAGTTAGCTTACAATGTGACAATTGAAATAAAAATTTTAAAATTAATAATGAACACAAGCTTACTTTCCAGGCAGAATGGCTTAAAATGATACTAGTAGCACCAGTGAAGAACCCTCTGAAATGTGAAGGTGCAATCAGGGAAATATGTTTTTAGTCCCAGAATCATAGATGATCTTCAAGTAATTAGTAATATTTGGAAACCATATATAAATGTGCATGTATGAACTCACGTACAGCAAAGAAATTAAAGTTCATATTAAAGTCCTTTTACACTTACATTTTCCTTTGTCAAACATACTTATTCTCAGAGCAACATGAGACATTTGTCTAAAATTTACTAACAGACTATGAATGAAGTGGAAGGGTAAACAATTGTTCTCATAGACAATAGTATAAACAATGCCACCTTCTGGGGGCCTTTTGCCAGATAATTTTTATGAGCAGAAGAATTTAAATTACTCTTAAAACTTGTTTCACCTAAACTGATACTTACCTATTGAAGTAATTTCACAAACTCTTAACCTGGAATATTATAATGGAAACTATATAATCTCACCCTGTTTTCTGCCTCTGTTTCCATGTTCTTTTTAATTCAATGACTCAATTTTCAGCCCCAGGATAACCAGTGAATAATTCTCCTTAATCTTGGCAACATCTTTTGGAGGCAAACAGAAACAGTTATTTTCCCCATTTTACATAAAAAAAAATTACACAGATGTATGTTGTGCTTAGTCTAGACAACACACACACACACACACACACACACACACACGCGCACACACACACACACACACACACACACAAATATATCATGACTAAACCAGAAAGGTAAGTCTAAATTAAAACTCCCCTGGCTGCTGCCCTTTTCCTTCCTGTATGTTCTCTTAGGAGGCACCTTTGTTGACTCACTGTATCAACTAGGAAGATAAATGCCTCCTAAATAAGAAGCACTATGCTAGGCTTTGAGGATATAATGTTACAAATTGATTTCATACCCTCAAGAAACTTATGTTCCACTGGGAAAACATTATAGGAAAAGGGAACATTCGTGTATTATGAGATATAGGTGCCCAAAATATTTAATGTCACAAGAATTTATATGGGGCACCGACATAAAATTAACGAACTACTCTATTTTGAATACTGGCTGCCATAGCTTATTTCAAATGCAAACCTCGTGCTTTAATTTGCTTTGGTGACCAAATGATACCTTCTACTACCTTGATCCCCTAATTACACAGTTACTCAGTGAGTTAAGTAGTTAAAAGGGAGAGAGGGTGATGGCTTCGTTAGACATTCAGTGTATTATTCATTGAGATGCCTGAATCTGTGCTTTGCCCCCAATTGTTAAGAATAGTTTATTTCACAGAAGCTAACCTGGAATCTGGATTTGTCTTTAAAGGATCTGATGTCAAACTCTGGTTCTGATGTGACCTGGGGTAAATTAATTTCAACTCTTTAGGACTCAGTTTTCTCATGAATGAGAAAGGTCAAATCAGTGGTTTCAAAAACAATCTTCTAACTCCTATAATTTATGACCACAATTTCTATAACATAAATGGAATACAATCAACTAAAAGGTAATTGTTAGAAACCTACTGTGTGTGCTCAGTGTTTTGGTAGTTGCTATATGAAAAACAATTTTTGATTAGAGGCAAAAATAGCATAGGACAAGCAATTAGAGAATAACACAATAATTTAAAACTAAATGTAAAATATTGTGGTATACAAACCATCATTGATGTAGGAATTGTGTAGAGATAGATCAGTTTATACTTCAATAGTATTAAAAGGCCAAAGTCCATGTCCAACTATAATGTTAAATATTAAGATCGATGTTGTAATTCTTCAGTCATTTCCAGCTGTGTCTGACTCTTTGTGACCCCATTTTTGGGTTTTCTTGACAAAAATACTGGAGTGGTTTGCCATTTCCTTCTCCACCTCATTTTGTGGTGAGGAACTGAGGCAAACAGGGTTAAGACACTTGCCTAGGGTCACACACAGCTAGTAAGTGTCTGAGGCCAGATTTGAACTCATGAAGATAAGTTTTCATGATTCGAGACCCAGCACTCTATTCCACTGTGCCACCTGGCTGCCCTGGTAATATTAGTAATTTGTGAATTTTTATCTTTTAAGTCTATCCTCTTATATTTTTATTTCATAGGGAAATGTTTCTAAACCATTCTAAGAAACGCTGAAACACACCAAGTGTTTTTTTTAATGAATTTCATATTTTTACATTTTTGTTAATATATGTTAAGCAATAATTTTGAAGCATTTTATGACAAAGATTCTTCTTCCAAAGGTTTATTTCAACCAAAGGGCTTTGCCACCATGGGAAAAGGTGAGAATCATTGGCATAGAGAAAGACTAAACTGAAACCTAGAAACAGCTCTTGCAATAAACAAATAATTATTGACAGATCACAGAATTTGTCTGATATATGAAATTAAGTCTACCTCCCCCTGGTGGGGACAGAATGGTATTTAGCTAATTTATAGATTCCTTGATTAGTAGAAACAGAAACTTAAGTCTACGTTTGAAAATAGTCAAGCAAAATAGAATTATTCCATTTTCATGTGTTTTACACATGGATTAAAAGGGCCTTTCTACTGAATAATGTCCTCAAGATACCATTTAAGTTACCTATATCTTGAGATTGGGTGCAATAAATAAGCCTTAAGGGTAGAGATAATCACAAAAGCCTTTAATGTTATGTGAAACTGAAAAACAAACAAAAATAACTTTTGCACAACCAAAATCATTACAGCTGTCACAGAAGGAAAGTTAATCAAATGAGGAAATAAAACTTCCTATCAAATATCCCTGATAAAAAACTGATATGCAAGAGATATAGAAAATTAACAAGATATATTTGACCATCAGCAAATCCTAAATCAATTCTGAAAAAGAGAAGCTCAGTCAAGTTCTTACCCTCCCCAAATCAAAACATTCAGTGAAAGTTCTATTTCTTCTCTGTTATTTGTGAAATAAACATCTCTGAGAAAGAGAAAACTTATTTACTTCATCATTCTCAGATGCAGTTTTCGTTTGAATGGAAAATTTAGCTATATCTGCTCTATACAGTCAACTAAAGGGGTTAAGGAAACTTCGGTAACATCCATAATTCCTTGTTACCAAAATCATGGTGTTGTGTGTGTTTTTTTTGCAATGATTTGGATATTTTTAGTTAAATATTTTTTCTCATCCTTAAAATATTTGTATACATTTATCTACCCAGGCCAGTTCTTAGTAAGAACTTACTAAGTCAGATAGCAGAATTCTGTCAAGGAATTATTCTCTATGTACTTGCAGGCTTAACCTGAAAACAGTACTGTAAGACTTGTAAGAGGTTTAGTTTGAGTGAAGGGAAGGGATCTCAGCTTGGTTGAACTTAGGCTATATGCTCCAGCATAAGTAATGAAGTAAGGATTGTCCCAGTGTGCATGGAATTTGGTCAATCCTTTCCTTGATTTGTTTGTGTTATCCTGAATCCGAAATGAAGACAAGGATTATTGAGATTCCCCTGGGAGAGGTATATACTCTGTTTCCTGAATGCAACCTGTACTGATTATCACAGTGAAACAATCAACCAACAAATGTTTATTCAGTGCAGATGCTGGGCTTACAACTGGAGGCAGGAAAGGAAGAGCATGAAGAAATGGCTTCTACCTTCAAACAGCTTTCAATTGAATTGAGAAAAACAGTTGAAAACACAAGGAACAATTAGCAACAAATACAGGACAATATGTATTTAAGTACTAAATCTACAGAACCTAGGTGTTGTAGAACTTCAGAAGGGTGGCATTTTCTAATAACTGTGTCCTTCAAAAGATGATCCTTCATTTTTTCTTCTCATTTTTAATCATATCTGGACCTAAGTGAAATTGGTAATCATCAAGCCCCAGAAAGAAGAATCTTCTACAATCCTGCTGATACCTTGCTTCCAAAGCCATCATGCTATCATCCGGTTTTTAAATATGGTTAATAAGAGGGGCAGCTAGGTGGTGCAGTGGATAGAGCACCAGCCCTGAAGTCAGGAGGACATGAGTTCAAATATGGCCTTAGATCAAACACTTGATACTAGCTGTGTGACTCTTGGCAAGTCACCTAACCCTAATTGCCTAGATAGATAGATAGATAGATAGATAGATAGATAGATAGATAAATAAAATTAAATTAAAATTAAAAAAAGTAAATATAGTTAATAAAGAGCAAGATGAATATGTGCTATTCCAGGTTCAAGTAAGTAAGAGGTCTTTAAGAAAGTCAGTGTATAATCTGAACATGGAACTTTTGATATCCACAACTTTGGATCCAGCTTGATAAACTAAAAACATTTTCCTACTTTGTATTTTTCTGAAAATAAAATAATTTGGCAAGAGAGATCAGATTTAATGGGATCATTTCATTTTGTACCTTAATCTCCAGTGTCTGTGCCCTTCATTGCCTTTTGTATTAAAATCAGTTTGGGAAATACTGTGTGGAACACCTATAATTTGCTTTTTATTGGCATTTTTGATAAGGTGGAATGAATACTAGCCTGGAGCCAGCAGGGGGTGTGGTGAATAGGAGAAAGGAAAAACAAAAATCTCTTTGCAATACTTACAAAGTAGCATGGACAACTTTATAAGTTGTTGACTTGTGAACTGGAATAAAAAAAAGACAAGGACAATCCTGATGAGGTCTTTTAAAAAAATTCTACTCATTCAGTACAATTCAAATATTCATTCAGTGTTTACTGTATGCAAAGAGCTGTGGGGGATAGTTACAGTTAAAATATTAAGGCATTTAAAGAAACAACAACAACAACAAAAGACATTTAAGATTTAATTCTCTTGGAAGTTATAAGGCAGACATAATACACATAAGAAGACCCAGCAGACTAAACAGCACAAGCCAATAAATGATTTAAATTTAATGATTTGAATCAAACAAATGCTTGGATTAGATAAAGAATTTGTTGAGAATTTATTATGTGCAAGGCAGTGAGCACATGGAGGATAGTAATTTAAGCAAGCAAAATAGTCTCTACCCTCAAGGAGCTAACATTCTAATGGGTGATGACAACATCTAATGTATAGTCAGAAAGCAGCGCAGATTGGGTACCTGAGCAGTAGCATAGTAATTAGCAAGGAGGAGAAAAAATTCAGAAAGTACATTCTTGTGTGTAATGAATCATGGCTGGTCCCGTACTGTGAAATAGTGCTCCATTTTGGCTGTTGACAATCAGGAGAGTATGGACTTAGGGCAGGGTCTTAGAAGGTTTCTCCAGGCTTAATGTGTGCACTCTTTCAGATGATGGGCCATCCCTAAAATGTCTTCTTAGAATTCATTTAGACACAGACACTGGGGAAGCCACAGACATTGAGAATATTTTGAGAATCTGCTGGGACCTTCATTTCTGTTAGTGAAAGCCAGGATCTTGCAACAGGAGAATTGAATTAGGCCAGCATACAGGGCAGCCTATAAGTAGTCTATGAAGAACCATGTCTGGACCACATAGCTATCCAGAGTAGTTCCTTAATACCTTCAGGACTGGTAAGAAATCCAGAAAATGGCCTTAAATCCTAAGGCCCCTGTGGGTGTTATTCCTGTTTTCCATTACTTATACCATAAGTCCTGGTGCCGAGATAGGATCCAGGCACAGATCTCGTTTATTTTTTTTTTCTGTGAGCCTTTGGAAGTAGGTGTTGAGACTCTTTCTGAGGTAGACCCAGCGCAGTGGGAGATTAAACAGGAGGAATTTAGGAGACAAATGAATGAAATCTTCCAGGTGATGGGAACACCATAGTTTCTTTGCCATTTTGTTTTATTCTGTTTCATAAACCATGCAGTCACAGAAAAGCTGATTGAATCATCAATATAGGCAAAAAACAGGGAGCAGGGGATTTCCAAGAGTCAAGATGGGAATGAGAACCATAGATATTTTCTTGCATATTTCTAAAAAATTTGTAATGCTAATCCACATTCATACTCCTATATCAATACTGAAATGAAGGGCCATGGCTCACTGTGCCAAGGGGAGATCCTGAAGGTGAAAGAGTAGACTAAGAATTGGCAGACTAATCACCCTGTGGTCAACAATAGGGATACTATAGTCCTTAGGAAGGCTCATGCATAAACCATTGTGAAGAGGCCAATTGCCCAATAAACTTATTTAGTTGATGATTTAAATATAGTTCCACCTGGTTAGTGCATAATACATTATATTCCCTTGATGGTAATTGGTAAAGTGATGCTATATCTTTCTGCAGGCTTACACAAGGAAGGATTGAACCCTTACTGGCTTCTTAGACTAGTAAAGTGCTCCAATTATCACCTGGGTCACTCATCAAGTATAAATACAACCTTACAGAAATATCACATATAGATGGCATCTTTATCAAAACTGTAGATGATACAAAGCAGAAGAGTGGGGAGAAAGCACCCACAGAAGAGATAGTAGAGTCAGTATTCCTGACTAGAAAAGTAGGCTAAATCAAGTATAATGAAATTTAATCACAATGCATGTATTAGATTTATGTCAAAATATAAATTATACAAGTATACTAGATGGAGAGGTTTGACCAGAGAATGTTTTCAAGTGAATTGCAAGCTCATTGTGAGCCTAGAGTGTGATATGACAGGCAAAAAGTTTAATTCATTCTTAGGTTCAGTTAAGGGAGGCAAACAGCCAGGAATAAGGAAGAAGTCATTTTGCTGTGCTTTGCAGACCTGGATATCACATTCTAGGAAGGACATGGATAAGCTAGGCTGTATAGTAAGGATGATCTAAGGAAATAATAGCTGTCTTCAAATATTTGAAAAGCTGTCACTTGAAATAGGGATTGTATTTATTTATCTTGGACCTGGAAAGATACAATGGGTGGAATTTATAGAGGGATAGATTTAGACTTGACGAAAGCACAAACAAAACAAAACAAAAAGTCTCTATAAACTTCCCAGTTACAGCTATCCAAAGAGGAATGGGCTGCCTCAAGAGATAGTGGATATCTCCCATCAGATGTCTTCAAGTAAAGGTCAGATGATGATTTGTAACACATTTTCTAAAGATGCTTCTTGTTTCTATTGGTTTGGGCTATATGACCACTGAAATCATTTCTAAATCTATGATTCTACAATCACTGTAGCTGTTTGAATTGGACCAATAAAAACACAGTCTTAAACTCTCAGCTCTATATTAACCATATGGGAAGGTAACCATTCTTGACCACTGCAGTGACTATGCTAATGCACAACAGTTTAGGTTGGCTTTTGTCCTTTTTGCCCTATACCAAGGCCAGCAATCAAGCCTCAGCTCTCTACCTTTTTAGAACTTAAAGAATACACTACCCCACCATGTAGTTTACTGTCCATTCTCTCTTCTAATCATTATAGAATATTCTTCTACATTCTTGCCTACTCTAGAAAGTCTTCCAGTCTTTTCCTTCTCCACTAGAATACTTTCCTTTTTGCTCTTTGGGAAGCAGTATGGTATAGTGAATTGAAATCTGGGCTCTGAGTTTGATTCAGGAAGAACTTGGTTCAAGCCTCACATTCTGACTCATTCTTTCTGTGTACTCCAACACAAGTCATTTAACTTCTCAGTGCTTTTCACAATGGTCTAAGATTATAACTTGCTGATCTGCATTAGTAGAGGGAATTTCCTTATTTGGGAATTCCTTATATCAATGAAGTCACAGATCCAGTTCCTAATCTTATCCTGTTTATTGTCTCTTTTTATCTGATTTTCTGCTACAATTTTATTTAAAAATTGTTTTTTGAGGTGGTTCCCTTCATAATGACTTATGGGACTGTGTGACATCACCTGGAGGGGGAGGCATTAGCAGAGAATATATTTAAGCTACCATATTTCTAGAGAGAAAGCTTCCAGGACAGGTGATGCTATACCTTTTATTTCATTGTTTGGTCCTTGAAGTGTTGAAGGAAAACCACATCTGTATAATGGAAAAAAATACTTCAGCAATATAAAAGTCTGTTTATTTTGACCAAATTCTTCCTACTTGGGAAGGAGGGGGAAAAAACCCAACATCAAAATTCTCATCCTTCAAGTTTACTTAGTGCTCTAGTTACAAGCTATCTTCCCTGAAGGAATTAAGATTGAGATATTTGGAAATGAAAGAAAAGGGAAATACTGAAACACTTTGTTTAGGAAAAATGTACAAGTACATGAACATTTCCTTCCTACTCTTAAGCAGTGAACACTCCTTTAAAAAAAAAGATGGAAAAGAAAAGCTATCTATAATATGTAAAGATGATTCTATTATTTTGAACTTTTGTTTTAAATGTCGCAAAAATTCAGGCTATCGTGCAGAATGAATCAGGAAATGTTAAGACTAGAAAGAATGTTAAAGATCTCTTCCAATTGCATCATTTTCAAGTTGAGGACATTCAGTCTTGCATAGAGTGGCAGAAATCACATTTGTAGTTAGTAATAGAGCTGTGACAATAACCAAAAGTCACATGAAAACAGCAGGGATGAGAACTGGATTTCATCACAGGCAACTCACAGAGTCACACAGAAAGCTTGGAGTGTCCTTCTCAAAAGTAATATGAAAGGGGCAGCTAGGTGCCGTGGTAGATAGAGTACCAGCCCTGAAGTCAGGAGGACCTGAGTTCAAATCTGACCTCAGACCAAACACTTGACACTTACTAGCTGTGTGACCCTGGGCAAGTCATTTAAACCCAATTGCCCCCCCCAAAAAAAAGTAATATGATAATAAAAGCTATCCAAACCATTTGACTCTGTGATGTCGATCACTCTGTTCCCTTGATGTTCTTTTCTTTCTAGATTTACATGACAATGCTCTGTACTCTCCTACCTATCTGATCATTCCCCTTTCTCCATTTCTGGATTTTTCCTCCAGGTCACATCAGCTAACCATGGGAGTTCCCCAAGACTCTGTACTGCACCCTCTTCTCCTCTTCCTCTATACTATTTCACTTGGCAATCTCATTGGTTTTAAAAGAATCTCTATGAAGATGACTCCCCGATATTGTCCAACCTTAATCACTTTCCTAACTGCCAGTCTCATGTAATCAATTGTCAATTAGATATTTTGAACTGGGTATACTGTGGATATCTTAAATTCAATATTCCAAAGATGAATTTATTATTATTTTTTTAATTCCCTCTTCCTTACAGTTGAGGAAATTGAGGCAGATAGAGGTTAAAGGACTTATCCAGGGTCACATGGCTAGTAAATATCTGAGGCCAAATATGAACTCAGGTCTTCCTGACTTTAAGCCCAGCACTCTTTGAACTGCATCACCTCTCAACATCTAACAGAGAAGTCTGTTAGGGTAAATTATATTAATTCAATGAAATCACATAAGAATTCAAGGATGCATCTGTTAGGGGCAAATACATTCCCTGCTCCACAAATTCTTATACTAAGGTTAGTCAACTTTTTTTTTATTACTATTTCCATATAATTGGTTTCTTTTGTAATCCTTAGTATTTTATTATATGTTTTTAAAATCATTATTCTAAGAAGAGGTTCATAGGCTTCACCAGTCTACCAAAGTGATCCATAACATTAAAAAAAAATTAAGAGTGCTTGCCTTCACTCAATGTGATCATCACTGAATTATTACACACTATAATTATTGACATTCATAATAAGGTCTGTATTCATAAATGGGTTAAATTATATTCAATTATAATCTGTTTTAAGAAGGTTAGGATGAGTGCCATTTGTTTGTATCAGAAAATATTGATAATCAAAGGATTAACTTCAGTTACAACACAGTAAAGACTGAAATTTGCCTTCCAATTTCATAGTAATGAGATGTTAATGTAATGTTTTATGAACAAAACCCATAATTATTGAGCAGGCAAGTAGTAGACAATCCTTCCTGAACATCTTCTTGGAAGAGATGGATTTTGATCTGATCTTAAGAGGGACTAGCTGCCTCTCTAAATTCTAGCAATTCAAAGTGATGGACAGGTGACAATCATACTTTACAGATTACATCTTGACTTCCTTTTTGAGTGCTGGAAACTCATTCTAAAAAATAAATAATTCTTGGTCCCCTACTCATCTCTAGCCTCTTTAGTAAAGTTTTCCTTTAATTATTCTCTGACTTTTGAGTAAATATTTGAAATTATGTTCTCACAGAATTACAGAATATCACAGTGATGGAACAGGGAAACCATGGTTATTTTGCCCAATTTGTACTCGAACAGTAATTATCTTAGCAAGTGATCATCCAGCCTATGCTTAAAGACTTCATTTAGTTTTGTGGACCCAACCACCTTGTGATGAAGCTCCTTCATTGTTTTTGGAATAATGAATGGAGGGCTCCAATCATCAGGAAGTTGGCTTTTTTTTTTCTGAAAACTATGTCTGTCCCTCTACAAAATCCACTAATTGGTCCTACTTCTTGCTAATCACCTCATTGAAGGAGGAATAGCTACATAGAAGTTTCATGTGATTTAGATTTTTTTTTCTTCTCTTGCAAGAGAAAAGTATTGCAAATATTAAAAACAGGATTACATAATCTTTACTTTAAATATTAGATTTGTCTTACCTTTCAAGGAGATGTTATAATTAATTGACAAGTAACCTAGATAAAGCCAGGATGGAGTGGTAGAAACGAGTATAGTGAGCTCCACACCACAAACTTCACCAAACAGATGTAGAGAATACACCAGACCAAATCCTGATGAGGAAATCCTGAAAAAAAGTCATAGTGAGTGATTTGTTTAGCCCAATTCCACATGGGGAGAAAGACAGGGATGTGTTTTGACACTGGCGAAAGGGTAGGACCAGGAACAAGTGGCCCAAGCACTCCACTTCTCAAAGAGATGCTGTGCATCAGAAGTCAGAGATTTCTTGATCACTGTGAGGAGAACATGTGTCAACTGGAAGGTTGGCACCAAGTACTCAGTTCTGGGTCACAGTCCCAGGGCAGACTGAGGAGAGCTGCACAGGGGAATGTTGGAGTAGGAGGCCCTAAGCTCTGTATCAATAAAGAATAAAGTTCAGAAGCTAATAGCATCAGCAACAGTGGAGTGGTTTGGCTTCTAAGAAGAGATTAAGATCTTATTTCAAGCATCTAGTCTACCCAACAGAGGACTAGCCAATGCAGGAATCCCATACCAAAAGTGAAAATACACTTCATACTCTCAACCAAGAAAGATTGCCAACTGCTTAATAAGGGTCTGATTCTAAGAGCAGCAGTTGACTCTTGCACAGACCCAAAACCAGCAAAGGAATTTGGATATTTCAGAATAGGGGGAGGGGAGGGCACATAATCATTTATTTTTTTCCCTATATGAGTCAACTTTGGGATCATGGAAACCTTGAAAGTCCTCAGCCTGTCCTTGAGAGCCTACAATAATATAACACTCAATACTCCAAGAAGGCAGCAACAGGACCAACACAGATTTTCCTTCCAGACAAAGCCTGGCCCTCACTTCATAACTGAAGTGTGGAAGCAGAAAGGAAGAATGGAGGAAAAAAATCAACATAATGAACTATAATGGTGGCAGAGAGACTCAAGACAAAAATGATGTAGCACAGTGCTTTTTAAACTGTGGGTCATGAGTGGAAAAAGTTTAAGACGCCCTGCTGTAGAGAATGATTATAAAGAATGTACAAGCAATGCGTCACTGGGAGTGGGGGAATACAGCCTGGGCACAAGCTGAGCTAGAATTCCTGAAAGAGATGAAGTAAGAGGTGTTTTTTTAATATAAATGAAATGAGAGCACTCAAGGAAAAAAATGGAAAATAAATGAGATTTCTGGAATAAAGAATTAGAAAAGGAATTGACATCTTGGCAAAAGAGGTACAAAACCTTGCCCAAGCAGCAAACTCCCTAAAAATTAGAGCGGACCAGATAGAAGCCAATGACTCCATGAGGCAACAAGAAATAATAGTCAAAAGGCTAAAGAAGTATCACATAACAAAAAAATGACCTAGAAAACAGATTGAGGAGGAAATATTAAGTAACACTGGACTATCTGAACATTATGATATAGATATATTTTAAGAAATCATTCAAGAAACCTTATATTCAGTGCCATTCCAATCAAATGGCAAAAAAATTGCTGAATTAGGAAAAAAATAAAAAAATTCATTTCAAAGAACAAGAAGTCAAGGATATCAAAGGAACTAATAAAAAATGTAAAGGAATTAAGTTTAAGGGGAATTAGCCAAGATTGAGGAATGAAATAAACAAGTTGCCCAAGCTCTCCCTAGCTATCCTTGGAAACAATGTTGAATCACAACTCTAAAAGAATTCTGAAGTGACAAAATCCACAAATAGATGGAGGAAAACAATTTTCCAGCCCAAGAGAAATCAGAAGGACAAAGGTCTCTCTCACTTGAATAAAAGTGGAGCTCAGCCCAATGCAGGCGGTATGTGAGCAAGCCAGCAGGAGGCTCTTAGCCACAGACTAGATCAGCAACAGTGCAGGCTGAACAGGCTAGTGACACAGCAGGTCAGCTATGAGACCTCCAGCCCCAGAGCAGTAGGCAAACCTTCAGCCCCAGAACCCAGCGCACAACAGATATGACTAGATGGGCCACATCAGTACAGTAGGCAAGCCACCAGCCCCAGAGGCTCCAGTGCACAAAAACAGTGATCAGAACCCTGGTCAACAATTCAAGAAGCTTGGGCCAGTGCCCCTTGTACCCGAGGAACAGAGCTCAACTTTTAAAGGTGAGTAAAAACCAAAAAAGGAACCATAGTCATAGAAAGCTACTGTGGTGAGAGAGAAGATCAAAAAAAAATATCAGAGATGACAATAATGTCAAAAGGCCTAAATGCAAAAATGTCAAAGAGGAATGTAAATTGGTTGAAGAGCCCCAAAGGTCCTCTTGGAAGATCTCAAAAACAATTTTAAAAATCAAGTAAGAATGGTAGAAGAAAAAATGGGAAAAGAAATAAGAAGTATGCAAGAAAGAGTCAACAGCTTGGAAAAGGAAGAACAAAAATGAATATAGAAAACAATTCCTTAAAAAAAAACGCAATTGGCCAAATGGGGGGGAAAATCACTGATGAAAACAACTTCTTAAAAAGCAGAATTGGCCAAAAGGAAAAGGATGTACAAAAGCAAAATGAAGAAAATAATTCCTTAAAAACTAGAATTGGGCAAGTAGAATCTAATGACTCTGTTAGACATCAAGAATCAGTCAAACAAAATCAAAAGAATTTTAAAAAAAATTGAAGAATATGTAAAATGCCTCATTGGAAAAACAACTGACCTAGAAAATGATCCAGGAGGGAAAATTTAAGAAATATCAGTCTACCTGAAAACCATGATAAAAAAAAAAGAGTTTGGACAACATTTTTCAAGAAATTATCAAGGAAAACTGCCATGAGGTCCTAGAACCAGAGGGTAAAAGTCATTGAAAGAATTCACCAATCACCTCCTGAAGGAGGCCCCAAAATGAAAACTCCAAAGAATATCATAGCCAAATTCCAGAATTATCAGGTCAAGAAGAAAGTACTGCAAGCAGCCAGAAAGAAGCAATTTAAATATCATGGAACCACAGTCAGGATTACACAGGACTTAGCAACTTCTACATTAAAGCATCACAGGGCCTGGAATATAATATTCTGGAAGACAAAGAAACTTGGAATATAACCAAGAATCAACTATCTAGCAAAATTGAGTATTATTTTTAGGGGAAAAGAAGGATATTCAGTGATATAAAGGACTTTCAATCATTCTTGATTTAAAAACAAACAAGCAGAACTGAACAGAAAATTGAATCTTCAAATACAAGACTCAAGAGAAGCATAAAAGGGTAAACAGGAAAGAAAAAAAAAAGATGTTATTCAAAAAGGTTGAATTGTTTCCATTCCTAAATGGGAAGATGATACTTGTAACTCTTGAGAAAGTACACCTTTATCATGACATTTAGAAGGGGTATAAATAGAGAGTGTGGAAATAAGTTGAATTTGATGTGATGATAAAAATAATTAATTAAGGGGTTAAAAAACAGATTATACTGCAATACTCCTTTGGGAGGGCAGACTGGAGTCAGATGCTACAATGAGGAGGCAGAACAGGGTAAATTACATAACATGAAGAGGCACAAAGACCAATTACAGCAGAGGGAAAGACAAGGGCATTGTTTGAACCTTAACTCTCATCAGATTTGGCTCAAGAGAAAATATTCAGTGGGTTACAGAAACCTATGGCATTCTATAGGGAAGTAGGAGGAGAAATAAAGAAAAGGGAGCAGATGGATAAGTCAGGGAAGAAGGGAGGCAAGAAGTAGTAGAGGAAAGGGGAAAGAAAAGGGAGGGGGGCTGACAAAAGGGAGGGGAGATTAAGGGAGGTGGTGATCAGAAGTAAAATACTAGGACCAGCTAGGTGGTGCAGTGGATAGAGTACCAGCCCTTGGGTCAGGAGGACCTGAGTTCAAATCCAGCCTCAAAACTTGACACTTACTAGCTGTGTGACCCTGGGCAAGTCACTTAACCCCATTGCCTAGTGCCCCTCCCCAAAAAAGAAAAAAAAAACACTGGTGAGGAGGGAAAGGTGAAAGGAAAGAAAATATGGGGGGGGGAATAGGATGATGAGAAAGAAACACTTGGTAATCATAACTGTGAATGTGAATGGTAATTCTTCCATAAAATGGAGGCAGATAGCAGAGTGGCTTGAAAAATGGAATCCTACAATAGGTTGTTTAAAAGAAAAACATCTGAAGCAGAGAGATAAGATGCGGAGTAAAGGCAAGAGCCGCCTATATTATTTATCAACTGAAGTGAACAAAGCAGGGGTAGCAATACTGATCACTGACAAAGTAAAAGCAAAAATAGATCTAATTAAAAGAGATAGAAAAGGAAACTACACCTTACATAAAGGTACCATGGACAATGAAGTAATATCAATAGTAAACATATATGCACCAAGTGGTATAGCATCCAAATTCTTAGAGGAGAAGTTAAGTGACTTACAGGAAAAAATAGACAGCAAAACTATTCTAGCGGGGGACCTCAAACTTCCCCTTTCATAACTCAATATATATAACAACAAAATAAACAAGATAGAAGTTAAGGAGGAAAATCAAATTTTAGCAAATTTAGATAGGATAGAATTGTGGAAAAAAAATTGAATGATGATAGAAAGGAATATCTTTATTCTCAGTGGTACATGGCACTACACTCAAAATTTACCATGTACTGCAGCACAAAAACCTCACAAGCCAATGAAGAAAGGCATAAATATTAAATGCATTCTTTTCAGATCATGATACAATAAAAATCACAAGTAACAAAGGGCCATATGAAGATAGACTAAAAATTAATTGGAAAATAATTTAAATCTTATAGGATGTGTGTCAAACAACAAATCAAAGAAATAATCAATAACTTCATCCAAGAGAATGACAATAATGAGAAACATGCCAAAACTTATCGGATGCAGCCAAAGCAGTTCTTAGAAATTTTATCTCTCTAAATGATTATATGAATAAAATAGATAAAGAAGAGAACAATGAATTAGGCATGCAACTAAAAAATCTAGAAAAAAAACAAATTAAAAATCTCCAAATGAGTACAAAATTAGAAATTCTGAAAATCAAAGGAGTGATTCATTAACTTGAAATTAAGAAAATTATTGAAATAATCAATAAAAATAAGAAATGGTTTTATGGGGAAAATAATAAAATAATTTAAAACTTTGTTTAATTTAATTTAAAAAATAAATTACTGGTAATAAAAATGAAGAAAGTGAATTCACCACCAATAAAAGGAATTTAAAGCAATAATTAGGAGTTATTTTGTCCAACTGTATGCCAATAAATATGACTTGGATGAATATTTACAAAATATATATATAAATTTCTGAGGTTAACAGAAGAGGAAATAAAATACTTAGAAAGCCCATTTCAGAAAAAGAGAAATTTAGTGAATCAAAGAACTCCCCAAGAAAAAAAATCTCCAGGGACAGATAGATTTACAAGTGAATTCTACCAAACACTTAAAGAACAATTCATTTCAATATCATATAAAATATTTGGGAAAATAGGTGAAGAAGGAGTCCTACCAAAGGCTTTTTATGATACATATATGGTACTGATACCTAAACTGGAAAGAGCCAAAACAGAGAAAGAAAATTATAGACCAATTTCCCTAATGAATATAGATGCAATTTTTAAAAAATAAAATATTAGCAAGGAGATTACAGTAAGTTATCATGAGGATAACCCACTATGACCAGGTGGGATTTATACCAGGATTGCATTGCTGTTTCGATATGAGGGGAAAATCAGCGTAATTGACCATGTGAATAACAAAATTAACAGAAATCATATGATTATCTCAATAGATGCAGAAAAATCTTTTGACAAAGTACAACACCCATTCCTCATAAAAAACACTAGTGAGCATAGGAATCAGTGTGGTTTTCCTTAAAATGATAAGTAGCATGTGTCTAAAACCATCAGCAAGCATTACATATAATGAGGTAATGAGGATAAGCTAGAAGCATTTCTAATAAGATGGTAGGGGTGAAAGAAGGATGTCCATTATCACCATTATTATTCACTATTGTACTAGAAATGTTAGCTTTAGCAATTAAAGAAGAAAAAGAAATTGAAAGAATTAGAATAGGCAACTAAGAAACAAAATTATCACAATTTGCAGATGATAATACAGTATACTTAGAAAATCCTAGGGAAACAACTAAAATTTTATTTGAAATAATTAACAACTTTGGCAAAGTTTCAGGATATAAAATAAAGCCACATAAATCACAGGCATTTCTATATATTACTAATTAACCCCAGCAGCAAGAGATGGAAAGAGAAATTCCATTTAAAGTAACTATAGAAAATATAAAATATTTGGGAGTTTACATGCCGAGGCAAACTCAGGAACTATATGAACACAATCACAAAACACTTCTCACAAAAATAAAGTTGGATCTAAACAATTGGAAAAATATCAATTGTGTTTATATAGGATGAGCTAATATAACAAAAATGACAATCCTTCCTAAATTTATTTACTTATTTAGTGCCACACCAATCAGAATACCAAAAAATTATTTCACACAGCTAGAAAAAATAAATAACAAAATTCATCTGGAAGAACAAAAGGTCAAGAATATTAAGGGACTTAATGAAAAAAGAGAAAAAAAAGACACAAAGGATGGTGTCCTAGGGGTACCAGATCTAAAACTGTAAAGTAAAGCAGCAATCATCAAAACTACCTGGTATTGTCTAAGAAATAGAGTGGTGGATCAGTGGAATAGGTTAGGTACACAAGACAGTCAATGAGTATAGTAATCTACAATTTGTTAAACCCAAAGACTCCAGCTTCTAGGATAAGAACTCAGTATTTGACAAAACTGCTGGGAAAACTGGAAAATAGTTTGTCAAAAACTAGGCATAAACCAACATCTCACAATGCATACCAAAATATGGTCAAAATGGATACATGATTTAGAAATAAAGGGTGACACCATAAGCAAATTAAGAGAGCATGGAATGGTTTACCTGTCAGATCTATGGAGAAGAGAAGAATTTATGACCAAACAAGAGATTGAGAACATTATGCATTGCAAAATGGACACTTTTGATTATATTAAATTAAAAAGGTTTTGCACAAACAAACCAATGCAACCAAGATTCAAAGGGAAGCAAAAGGCTGGGAAACAGGCCTTTTGTTGCTGTTGTTGTTTTTTTTTACAGCCAGTGACTCTGATAAAGGCCTCATTTCTAAACTATATAGAGAACTGAGTCAATATATATGAGAACTTGAATACAAGTCATTCCCCAATTGATAACTGGTCAAAGGATCTGAACACACAGTTTTTGGATGAAGAAATTTAAGCTATCTATAGTAAGATGAAAAAATGCTCTAAAGCACTATTGATTGATGTAATTACAAAATTAAAACAGCTCTGAAGTACCACATCACATCTATAAGATTGGCTAACATGACAAAACAGGAAAATGATCAATGTTGGAGAAGATGTGGGAAAATTGGAATACTAATGAATTGTTGGTGGAGTTGTGAACTGATCCAACCATTCTACAGAACAATTTGGAAATATGCCCAAAGGGCAAACAAAATGAGCATACCCTTTGATCCAGCTATTGCATTTTTAGGTCTGTATCCCAAAAAGATCATAAAAAAGGGAAAAGGACTCACATGTACAAAAGTTATTTATAGCAGCTCTCTTTTTTTGTTGTTTTCAGAAAAGAATTAGAATTTAATTTTGGTTCTTGTTGAAGCAATCGGGGGTTAAGTGACTTACCCAGGGTCACACAGCTAGTAAGTGTCGTGTTTGAGGCTGGATTTGAACTCGGGTCCTCCTGACTCTAAGGCTGGAGCTCTCTCCTCTATGTCACCTAGCTGCCCCAAAAGAATTTGAATTTGAGAGGATGTCCCTCAATTGGGGAATGGCTAAACAAGTTGTGGTATATGAAAGTAATGGAATACTGTTTTTTTTCCATAAGAAATTATGAACAGGAAGGATTCAGAAAAAACCAGAAAGACTTGCATGAAGTGATGCTGAGTGAAATAAGCAGAACCATGAGGACACTGTACACAGTAACAGCAACGTTGTGCAATCACTGACTTTCTTAGACTTAGCTCTTCTGAGTAATGCAATGATCTAAGACAATTCTTAAAGACTCATGATGGAAAATACTATCCATATCCAGAGAAAGAACTATGGAGTCTGAATGCAGATTAAAGCATACTAGTTTCTTTTCTTTTTTCTTTCTCATGGTTTTTCACTTTTGTTCTGATTCTTCTTTCACTACCTGACTAATGTGGAATTATGTTTAATGTGATAATACATGTATAGCCTATATCAGATTGCATGCTAATTTGGGGAAGGGAGAATGGAAGCAGGGGGAAAATTTTAGAACTCAAAATCTTATAAAAGTGAATGTTGAAGACTAAAAATAAATAAACAAAATGAAAACAGAAAAAAAAGACTATTAAGGTAGTTAGAAGGAGTACACTTACAATATATGGATACAAATTGACTTTCACGTAATGATTAAAAAAGAAAGGGTAAAAAAATGATTGTATTGGAAGAAGAGGAAAGGGGGAGGCAGAGTGGGACAAATTACAGCACATGAAGAGTCGTGCAAAACCTATTATAGTAGAGGGAAAGAATTGAGGGGTGAGCATAGTGTGAACCTTACTCTCATTCGATTGGTCTCAAAGGGTGAAAAACATACACACTCATTTGGGCAAAGAAATCTATCATACCCTATAAGAAAGTAGAAGAGGAAGGGGAAGAAAAAAAGGGGAGGGTTGAAAGAAAGAAAGGTAGTTTGAAGGAGTAAAACACTGTTGAGGATGGACAGTGTGAAAGGAAAGAGAGAGAAAAGTATAAACAGGGGGAAATAGGATGGAGGGAAATAGGTAGTTAGTAATCAAAACCATGAATGTGAATGGGATGAACTCCCCCATAAAAAGGAAGCAGATAGCAGAGTGGATTAAAAAAAATAAAATCCTACAATATGTTGTTTAAAAGAAACACATTTGTAGCAGAGGCACATGCACAAAGTAAAGATAAAAGGCTGGAGAAAAATATATTATGCTTCAGCTGAAGTAAAAAAAAAAGCAGGGATACCAATCCTGATCTCAAACAAAGCAACAGTAGAACTAATTAAAAGAAACAAGGAATGAAACTACATCTTGCTCAAAGATACCATAGACATTGAAGTAATATCAATGTTAAAGATATATGCACCAAGCTGTATAACATCCAAATTCTTAGAAGAGATGTGAAGTGAGTTACAGGAAGAAATAGATAGCAAAACTATACTGGTGGGGGACCTAAAACTCCTCCTGTCAGAACTAGGTAAATCTAACCACAAAATAAAAAAGAAAGAAGTGAAGGACATCAGTACTGTGATTATCTTGGGAGAGTCTGCTTTCTAACTGTGGAATAAAATTTAAAAAAAAAGTTAAATAGCATAGACCTCTGGAGAAAATTGAATGGGGATAGTAAGGAATTTCTTTTTTTTTTCCAGTGGGACAGGGCACTTACACAAAAATTGACCATGCATTAGGGCATTAAAACCTCACAATTCAATTCAGAAAGGCAGAAATATTAAATGCATTCCTTTCAGATCATGATGCAATAAAAATTACATATAATAAAGAGCCATGGAGACATAGACTAAGAATTAATTGAAAACTAAATAATTTAATTTTATAGAATCAGTAGGTCAACAATAAATCATAGCAAGAATCAATAATTTCATGAAAGAAAATGGCATTAATGAGACAACATATCAAAACTCATAGGATGCAACCAAGGGAGTACTTGGGGAAATTTTATATCTCTAAATGCTCGTTTAAATAAAAAAGAGAAAGAGAAGATCAACAAATTGGGCATGCAAATAAAAAAAAGTTAAGAAAAAGAAGAAATCAGTTATCCCCAATTAAACATCAAATTAGAAATTCTGAATATCAAAGGAGAGATCAATAAAATTGAAAGTAAGAAAATTGTTGAGCTAATAAACAAACTTATGAGGTGGTTTTAAGACAAAAATAGATAAACCTTTGTTTAATTTCATTAAAAAAAAAAAGAAACCAATTTACCAATATCAAAAGTGAAAAGGGTAAATTCACCACCAATGAAGAGGACATTAAAGCAATAATTAGGAGCTATTTTGCCCAGCTGTATCCCAATAAATCTGACAATCTAAGTGAAATGAATTAATATTTACAAAAATACAAATTGCCCAGATTAATAGAAGAGGCAATAAAATACTGACACCACAATTCTACTTTTTTATTTTTTGATTAGTTATTTTTTAAAATTTTTATACCAGGAATGCAGGGCTGGCTCAATATTAGGAATACTATCAGCAAAATTGACCACATCAATAAAAAAACCCAATAGAAATCATATTGTTATCTCAATATATGCAGAAAGTTTTGACAAAATACAGCACCTCTTTCCTATTAAAAACATTACAGAGCACAGGAGTAAACAGAGCTTTCCTTAAAATAATAAATAGTATCTAACTGGAATCATCAGCAAACATCTGTAATGGGGATAAGTTAGAAGTCTTCTCAGTAAAATTCAATATTGTACAAGAATGTTAGCTTTAGCAATGAGAGAAGAAAATGAAATCAAAATAATTATAATAGGCAATGAGGAAACACAACTATCACTCTTTGCAGATGATTATGATGGTATACTTGGAGAATCCTGGAGAATCAACTAAAAAAAAAAGTACTTGAAATAGTTAACAACTCCAGCAAAATTGCAGGATATAAAACAAACATATGAATCATCAGCATTTCTATGTACTACCAACAAAGCTCAGCATCAAGAGATAGAAAGAGAAATTTTGTTTAAAATAAGTGTAGACAACCTAAAATATTTGGGAGTTTACTTGCCAAGGCAAACTCTGTAACTATATGAAATAATCACAATTTTAAAACACTTTTCACACAAATAATGTCAGATCTAAACAATTGGAAACATACAAGTTGCTCATGGGTAGGCTGAGCTAATATAATAAAAATGCTGATTCTACCTAAATTAATTTACTTATTAAATGCTATAACAATTGAACTAACAAAAATTATTTTATATGACTACAAAAAATAACAAAGTTCTTTGGGAAAAACAGAAGGTCAAGAATATTAAAGGGATTAATGGGAAAAAATGCAAAGGCAAGTGGACCAGCCATATCAGATCTAAAACTATATTTTAAAGTAGTAATCATCAAAACTATTTGGTACTGACTAAAAAATAGAGTGCTGGAGCGGTGAAATAGATTAAGCACATAAGACACAGTCAATGATTATAGTAATGCCCTCTTTGATAAACACAAAAACATCAGCTTCTGAGATTATAACTTTCTATTTGACAAAAACTGCTGGGAAAACTGGAAAATAGTACAGCAGAAACTAGCATAGAACAACATCTCACACTGTATACCAAAATGTGGTCAAAATGGACACATGATTTTGAAATAAAGGGTGACTCCATAAGCAAATTAGAAGAATATGGAATAGTTTACTTGTCAGATGGAGAAGCAGAGGATTTATGACCAAACAAGAGATAGAGAACATTATGAAATGAAAAATGTATAGTTTTGATTATATTAAATTAAAAATTTTGTGCACAATCAAAACCAATGCAACCAAGATGAAAAGGAAAGCAGAAAGATGGGAAACAATTTTTACAGCGAGTGTCTCTGATAAAGGCCTCATTTCTAAAATTTATAGAGAACTGAGTCAAATTTATAGGAATACAAGTCCTTTTCCAATTGATAGGTGGTCAAATGATATGAACAAGCAATTTTCCAATGAAGAAACACAACAATTTATAGTCATATGAAAAGATGCTCCAAATCATTATTGATTAGAGAAATGCAAATTAAAACAACCCTGAGATATCATTTTACACCTATCAGTTTGGACAAAATGATTGAAGGGGAAAGTGACAAATATTGGATGGGATGTGGAAAAACTGGGACACTGATTCACTGTTTGGGGAACTGATCTAACCATTTTAGAGAGCAATCCAGAATTATTCCCAAAGAGTTATTAAATTGCCCATGTCCTTTGACCTAACAATACCACTAGTAGGTCTACTTCAAAAGATGATTAGGGAAAAAAGGATAGAACCTATGTGTTCTAAAATATTCATAGCAGCTCTCTTTGTGGTGGCAAAGAATTGGAAATTGCAAGGATGCTTGTCAATTGGGGAATGGCTGAGCAAGTTGTAGTATATAATTGTGATTGAATACTACTGTGCTATAAGAAATGATGAGCTCAATGATCCTAGAAAAAAACATGGAGAGACTTGCATGAAATAATGAACTGCAAAATGAGCAGAACCAAGAAGACATTGTACATAATAACAGTGATTTTGTTTTAAAAACAACTTTGAGTGACTGAGTTATTTTTATTATTATAAATAACCAATTCAACCACACAAGACATATGAAGCAAGACACTACATCCAGAGAAAGAACTGATAAATAGAAGTATGTATAGAATGGTTTTACATATATGGAGATATATATATATATATATATATATATATATATATATATATATATATATATATATACACACACACACACACACACACACACACACACACACACACACACACACACACACACATAGGTCTAATAGTAGCCATCTCTAGGGTAGGGGGCAGGGAAGAAAAAAGAGGAAAAAAAGAAAGTTATATGCTAACTTTATTACATATTAAAAAGGAATAGGAAGAAGTACATAATAGATTTGCAGTTTCAAGTACAATCATTTCTTCCCTATTCTACTATGTTATGGAAATTATTGTTTTAGTTCTTAAATTCAGAATAAAATAAATAAAACCTTTAAAAATCAAAAAAAAAGGAATCTGCCTACATCTATTTGAACTCAAGTACAAAGTGGAAATAGAATCCACTGGTCAGCACCTGAAAGAAACCCTAAAATAAAAGCTCTAGGAATATCATATCCAAAATCTAGAGCTTCCAGGTCAAAGAATATAGGCTCAAAGCTAACAAAAAAGAATTCAAGTATCACAGAGCCACAGTCATGATCACACAATATTTAGCAGCTACCACTCTAAAAGAGCATAGAAAATGGAATATTATATAGTAAAGGATAAAAGTAAAAGATATTGGTTTATAGCCAAGAATAACTTACTAGAAAAATTGAGTATAGTTATATGGAGGAGAGAAGGGGAAATGAAACAGAGGGTTTATTAGCATTCCTGATTAAAAGATCAGAGCTTCAGAGACATTTTGAAATTCAAACATAGGAATGAAGAGAAACATACAAAAGTAAATATGAAAGAACAATGATAAAGGACTAAAAAAAGGATAAACTGCTTATATTCAAATATCAGGAGATGATACATGTGTCTGTTCTGAACTTTATCATCACTGGGGTTTATAAAGGCCCTCCACTTAGAAAAAGCCTAAGAGTGGTTCTTTTATGTGCTGATGATCTGAAGAAAAGAAAGCAAAGAGAGGAGGATAGGAGTACCATGGGGTTGAAGGAAGGAAGATTAGGGAAATTATCTCACATAATCAGGGTGATCAAGTAGACATACATACAAACCAGATGGAAAGGGAAGATGGGCTAACTGAACTTCTCTCCCTGTCAAAAGAAGGAAGAAAACATGTGCCCATGTACATGCATTCATGTACACACACACACTTAGGTACATAAATAATTTCAGTCAACTGGGGAAAAGGAGGGAAGGTTGGGGAAGCGGAGAGGAAGAATTAAAGGAAGGGTACAAAGGAGGGGCAGCTGGGTGGTGCAGTGCATAGAACTGGATAGATTGGACTTAAAGTGAAGAAGACTCTTTCTGAATTCAAATCTGACCTCAGACACTTACTACCTGTATGACCCCGAGCAAGTCACTTAACCCTCTTTGCCTCCATTTCCTCATCTGTAAAATGTGCTGGAGAAGAAAGTGAAAAACTATTCCAGAAACTTTGCTGAGTAAACCCTAAATGGGGTCACAAAGAATCTTACAGGACTGAAAAATGACTGAACAAAAATTAAGGTGGGAATTAGTTCTAAATAAAACAATCTCTAAGGGTATGCAGAAATACTTATAATATTTTTGAAGTGTCAGAGGAAGGAAATGTGAGTGGCATGCCTATAAACTGGGGAATGGATGAACGAGTTATATTATTTGATATGATGTGTGTGTGTGTGTGTGTGTGTGTGTGTGTGTATGACAGAATACTGTTATGCTGAACTCTTTCCAGCATAATGATCAACCAGGATTCCAGGAAACTATAATGAAACATGCTACCCACTTCCTGATGAAAAGTTGAAAGACTTGGAATGTTAAATGAGACCTTATTTTTTTAACACATTCAATATAGAAATTCATTTTGATTGACTAAACATGTTTGTAATTGGTTTAGTTTTTCTTGTATTCTCAATTAAGGGTAGTAAGATAGGAAAAGATTGGGATAAAAAGGTGGGCAGGCTGATCTTGTATGATTAAAACAAATAAAATATTAAATAAGGAATCTAGCAGCATTAAATAAATAGGATATTCATATATGACACAGAAGAATAATATACATTACCTCCTTTCCATTTTCAAACTTAAAAAACAACAAAATACTTTGAGTATTCTATAATGCTATTTTCTACCCCCACCTTCTAGTAGAGTATAAGTTCTTTGAGGGAAGGAGCTTTCACTTTTTATAATCATATTTTATGTTTCTTTACTTCCTTGAAGATAGTTGGTAATTATTAAAATTGGTTGATTTGAGCAAGTATGGGTTTATATGCTTCTCAGCATATTACCCAGCACTCTGTCCATTATGTCACCTACTTGCCCACAAAAGGTAGTAGATCAGTGCAAACAAATAGTTCTTGGAAGATCTTTTGAAGTTGTTTAAACAATAAAAAAAGCCACAGCAACAAAAGACATGGCAACATTATATTACTGACCATCCCTTAGAGTAATTTCTCAACATGAAACTACATTTTATAGGTAGATAACATGCATTTAGATTTTCCTTGATTATTGGATTCATTATGGTATACGTTACATAAAAATTTCACCTCATCTGTTTTGAGCCTTCATTCTAGACTGAATGAGAATGTGTAAAATAATCTAAAAATGGTCTGTATAGTATTATTACTAGAAAAAGAATACATAATAATACACATTTAATTAATTCTAAAATCATTCATTCTAAACAAGTAGGAGTAAAAGATCAGTGAACACAACTTTAACTCATCCATTCTAGGGAGTAGGATTCATTCCCAAGTAGTTATTGAAGGGGAAAAAAACAACAATAAAACAAAACCTCAACGACACATACTCTAGCGTAGGGAAGTCATGTTTGACTTGAAAGATTTAGCAACCAACCTGGGCAGTTTCACTCATGCAAAGTTTAAATTTCTGCTCATTGTGTCCGCTGCTCTCTACCTCAGTTATCACCAGATTCCTCTCAGTAGCTATTAAAAGGCTCTATACTACTGGCCTCCTTTCTAAGCCAGCTGTCACCATGATTGCCTGTGTCAGATAACTGGCTCCCTTTCTTCACAGAAGAGTCTTTTGCCTTTTGCTATAACCACTCTGTGTTTCAGGCCCATGGATTCATAATATATTCATATTCATTAAAGGAAGATGCAAATATTTTAATCCAAACTTATTTCCCAGGTGTTCACATTTAGGGGGTGAGGTGTGGAGAAATGGGGCAGGGAGAAAAATGGGCTATGTATTCACCTATACATATACATGTGTATCTATATATGTATTTTGTGGGTCATTGCTAGAGTGAAGTAATATATGTATATGTGCCTATACTTAGTATTACCTACTTTGCATGTACACACACACACTTACGTGCACATACACGTATACATGGATAAGTGTATATACCTATGTATGTATATATATGTATGCAGATATATCTCACTGTAGTAATAACTTACATTTAAGTAATGCTTCATATTAACAAAACATTTTACAAAGTATTTCATTTGGTCCTTTGTGAAGTAGATAGTGCAAAAATTGTCATCTCTACTTTATTGAAAAGGGAACTGAGGTTCAGATGTTATTACTTGCTCAAGGTCACATAGAAGTGACAGAGCTGAGACTTCAAGCTCATCTTCTGACTATAGTTTGAATGTTCTTTCTGTTATATCATGCTGAAGAATATAGGTGAGGGTCATGTGTAGCCTTGAATAATATGACTGTCAGAAAGACAACTGGGCTGATGGACAGGAATTGGAATTTGGAGGTGGAGATGGTAAGAGAGGAGTAAATATGGAAGGAGAATAAAAGAAAAGATACCAATATTCCTAAACAAGTAAGTGTTCCTTAAATGAAGGGAGACACTGCATATTACTGTGAAGGGCTTCCACAAAAAAGGTAAAAGTCATTAAAGAAAATTCAGCCAATTTTCAAATTTTCTACTGTCTAGCCCTCTTTTAAAGATGAAAACTTAATGCTCCACTTAATTTCCAGCCATTTACAATTTGATTCTAGTACTTTGTGTATGTCCTCCTTGAAATGTAGCATTCAATTTATTCCTTCGTTTTACTGGGCACAGCCCTCACTAACTTTTAGCTCTATTTATAGTTGAAGGAGGGTAACATACACTGCTCTTCCCTTTTCACAAATAATAATTATAGACCAAGGGAAAACCAATCCTGGCTTAGAAAGCAGCCAACACAGTTTTCAAGCCTTTGACAATTGTCTGGCAATTTGTCTAGGGAGGGCAATCACTTATTTCTGACGCATTAATAATGTGTCTCAGAAACTAAGTGGCAGTATCCCATCCTCACTAAGAGATAATTTTCAATAAAGCCTGAAGCTGCAGGCATGAGAGATCCTGCATTAAAGGTTTCAGCAAAGCAGATGAATGGAAAACAAGTAGTTTTCAAAGGGCTACAATTCAAACCCCAGGGGGTTGGGACAACTTCTAGTTCATTCATTAATTATTCCTACCAAAATTATTAGAGATTATAAAGGCAGTTTTATAGTCTGTGAAATTTAGAATTCTATTCACCTCTTCACCAAATACTTCCATGGAATTTTCATATGTAAAAAGGCCTGCTAGTTTCTTCCTTCCTTTGTTCCTTTTTTCCTTCCTTCCTTCCTTCTTTCCTTCCTTCCTTCCTTCCTTCCTTCCTTCCTTCCTTCCTTCCTTCCTTCCTTCCTTCCTCCCTCTCTTCCTTCCTTCCTTCCTCCCTCTCTTCCTTCCTTCCTTCCTTCCTTCCTTCCTTCCTTCCTTCCTTCCTTCCTTTCTTCTTCCTTCCCTCTTCCTCCTTCCTCCCTCTGTTCCTTCTTTCTTTCTTTCCTTCCTCCCTCCTCTATTCCTTGCTTTCTTCCCTCCCTTCCTTTGTTTCCTTCTCGCCCACCCTCTCTTTCTTTCCTCCCTTTCTTTTTCCCTCTCTCTTCATTTTTTTCCCTTCCTCCCTTACTTTCTTCATTTTTCTCTTCCCTCCCTTTCTTTTCTCTGTTTCTTCCCTCCCTTTGTCTCTCCCTTTCCTCCCTTTATCCCTTCATCCTTTCCGCTTCCTTCCCTTCCCTTTCTTTCATCTTTCCTTCACTTATTTCCTTCCCTCCCTCTCTTCATTCCTTTCTTCCCTCCCTTTCTCATCTTCTACCTCCTTCCCTCCAATCCTTCCTTTCTTCCTCCTTCTCTTCCTTTCTTTTTCTTCCTCTGTCTCTCCTTTTAATTCTCTGGATTAGCAAAACGTAATGAACTTATTTATCCTGTTGATAAAGCAAACTTCCCAATATGTTGAGGATGTGTTCAGAGAAGTTGTATGGATGGGAGCACTTAGTTTCACTCCTGGTAATGAGCTTTTTGGGCAGCTGAAATTCCATAGAAAACAGTATTTCTGATTTTCCTCTTCTTTGACAGAAAACCTGATTAATGGATTTCAAACCCCATGTCTTGGTTTTCTGGCAATTTTTCACTCTCTGGAAATGAGAACTAGATTCTGCATGGGTCTATGAATTACTACCATGCACTCTGAAATTTATGGAATTGGATAGGATTCAATTAGATTCTGGGGAAGGGGTGTGTATGCATAAAGTGTGTATCTGACTTAATCTTGATCAGGCGTTTCATAGGAGGGATTTTAATTATTGCAGTTTGCCATCTTTGAACCATTCATGTATCTCAATGCTAATATTTGTTTTCTATTAAACATAAAATAAAGTCAGTCCAGACCAATTGGATAAAAATGGAGACTAGATAAGAAGATAACATCTCTTTTTTATTTTTTATTTTTTAAATTTTATTAATTTATTTTGATTTATCAACAATCACTTCCATATGCTTTTGAGTTGAAAATTTTCTCCCCCTTCCTCCCCCCCCACCCTCCCCAACACGGTGCACAATCGATATAGGCTTTACATTTACATACCCATTAAACATATTTTCACATTAGTGAAGTTGTAAGTAAAAATTAAAAAGCAATAGGAGTAATCATCAGAAAGATGAAACAAAACTCAACAGAAGGTAAAAATAAGTGATAGCGATTAGACTTCCATAGTTCTTTCTTTGGATGTGGACAGCATTTTCCAACCTACGGCCTCTGGAGATGTCTTAGATCCTCGCAGTGCTGAGAAGGGCTCAGTTTAACAATCTTAGTCATTGCATAACATGGCTGTTATTCTGTACAAAGTCTTCTTGGTTCTGCTCACTTCACTCAGCATCAGACCATATAAGTCTTTCCAGGTTTTTCTGAAGTCAGCCTGTTCATCATTTCTTATAGCACAATAGTATTCCATTACATTCATATACCACAACTTGCTCAGCCATTCCCCAATTGATGGGCATCCTCTCAATTTCCAATTCTTTGCCACCACAAAAAGAGCTGCTATGAATATTTTTGTACATGTGGGTCCTTTTCCCATTTGTCTGATCTCTTTGAGATATAACCCTAGAAGTGCTATTGCTGGCTCAAAGGGTATGCACATTTTTGTAGCCCTTTGGGCATAGTTCCAAATTGTTCTCCAAAATGGTTGGATCATTTCACAACTCCACCAACAATGTATTAGTTCCAATTTTCCCACATCTTCTCCAACATTTATCATTTTCCTGTTTTGTCATGTTGGCCAATCTGATAGGTGTGATGTGGTACCTCAGAGTTGTTTTGATTTGCATTTCTCTAATCAATAACGATTTAGAGCATTTTTTCATATGACTATAGATGGCTTTAATTTCTTCATCTGAGAACTGTCTGTTCATATCCTTTGACCATTTATCAATTGGGGAATGGCTTGTGTTCTTATAAATTTGTCTTAATTCTCTATATATTTTAGAAATGAGGCCTTTATCAGAGAGACTGGTTGTAAAAATTTTCCCAATTTTCTACCTTCCTTCTAATCTTAGTTGCATTGGCTTTGTTTGTGCAAAAACTTTTCAATTTAATGTAATCAAAATTATCCATTTTTCATTCCAAATGTTCTCTATCTCCTGTTTGGTCATGAATTCTTCTGTTCTCCATAGATCTGATAGGTAAACTATTCCTTGTTCTCCCAGTTTACTTTTAGTATCAACCTTTATATCTAAGTCATGAACCCATTTTGACTTTATTTTGGTATATGGTGTGAGATTTGGGTCTATGCCTAGTTTCTGCCATACTCTTTTCCAGTTTTCCCAGCAGTTTTTTTCAAAGAGTGGGTTCTTATCCCAGAAGCTGGGGTCTTTGGGTTTATCAAATAATAGATTACTATAGTCATTGACTACTGTGTCTTGCATATTTAACCTATTCCACTGATCCACCTCCCTATTTCTTAGCCAGTACCAAGCAGTTTTGATGATTGCTGCTTTATAATACAATTTAAGATCTGGAATTGCTAGGCCACCTTCCCCTGCATTTCTTTTCATTAGTTCCTTTGATATTCTGGACCTTTTGTTTTTCCAAATGAATCTTGTTATTATTTTTTCTAACTCTATAAAATAATTTTTGGTAGTTTGATTGGTATGGCACTGAATAAGTAAATTAGCTTAGGTAGGATTGTCATTTTTATTATATTAGCTCAGCCTACCCATGAGCAACTGATGTTTTTCCAATTATTTAGATCTGATTTTATTTGTGTGAAAAGCATTTTGTAATTGTGTTCATAGAGTTCCTGGGTTTGTTTTGGGAGGTAGACTCCTAAATATTTTATAATGTCTACAGTAAGTTTAAATGGGATTTCTCTTTCTATCTCTTGCTGTTGGGCTTTGTTGGTAATATATAAAATGCTGATGATTTATGTGGGTTTATTTTATAGCCTGCAACTTTGCTAAAGTTGTTTATTATTTCAAGTAGTTTTTTACTTGATTCTCTAGGATTCTCTAAGTATATCATCATGTCATCTGCAAAGAGTGATAGCTTTGTTTCTTCTTTGCCTATTCTAATGCCTTCAATTTCTTTTTCTTCTCTTATTGCTAAAGCTAAGGTTTCCAGTACAATATTGAATAATAGTGGTGATAATGGACATCCTTGTTTCACCCCGATCTTATTGGAAATGCTTCTAGCCTGTCCCCATTACATATAATGCTTGCTGAAGGTTTTAGATATATGCTATTTATTATTTTAAGGAAGACTCCATTTATACCTATGCTTTCTAGTGTTTTTAATAGGAATGGGTGTTGTATTTTATCAAAAGCTTTTTCTGCATCTATTGAGATGATCATGTGGTTTCTGTTGGTTTTTTGTTGATATGCTCAATGATGCTGATAGTTTTCCTAATATTGAACCAACCCTGCATTCCTGGTATAAATCCTACCTGGTCATAGTGTATTATTCTTGTGATAAGTTGCTGCAATCTATTTGCTAGTATTTTGTTTAAAATTTTTGCATCTATATTCATTAGAGAAATTGGTCTATAATTTTCTTTCTCTATTTTGACTCTTCCTGGTTTAGGTATCAACACCATATTTGTATCATAAAAAGAATTTGGTAAGACTCCTTCACTATTTTCCCAAATAGTCTATATAGTATTGGAATTAATTTTCTTTAAATGTTTGATAGAATTCACATGTAAATCCATCTGGCCCTGGAGATTTTTTCCTAGGGAGTTCATCAATGGCTTGTTCAATTTCTTTTTCTGAGATGGGGTTATTTAAGTATTTTACTTCCTTTTGTTAATCTGGGCAATTTATATTTTTGTAAATATGTATCCATTTCACTAAGATTGTCAAATTTGTTGGCATATAGTTGGGCAAAATAATTCCTAATTATTGTTTTAATTTCCTCTTCCTTGGTGGTAGCTTCACCCTTTTCATTCTTGATACTAGTAATTTGGTTTTCTTCTTTCTTTTTTTTAATTAAATTAACCAAAGGCTCTATTTTATTGTTTTTTCATAAAACCAGCTCTTAGTTTTATTTATTAGTTCAATAGTTTTCTTAATTTCAATTTTTAATTTTTCCTTTGGTTTTCAATATTTCTAATTTGGTGTTTAGTTGAGGATTTTTAAGTTGTTCTTTTTCTAGTTTTTTTAGTTGTATGCCCAATTCATTAATCTCCTCTTTTTCTATTTTATTTATGTAAGCATTTAGAGATATAAAACTTCCCCTAAGAACTGCTTTCGCTGCATCCCATACGTTTTGGTATGTTGTCTCATTATTGTCATTCTCTTGAATGAAATTATTGATTGTTTCTCTGATTTGTTGTTTGACCCAATCATTTTTTAGGATTAGATTATTTAGTTTCCAATCATTTTTTAGTCTATCTTTCCATGGCCCTTTATTACATATAATTTTTATTGCATCATGATCTGAAAAGGATGCATTTAATATTTCTGCCTTTCTGCATTGGATTGTGAGGTTTTTATGCCCTAGTACATGGTCAATTTTTGTGTATGTGCCATGTACTGCTGAGAAAAAAGTATATTCCTTTCTATTCCCATTCAGTTTTCTCCAGAGGTCTATCATAACTAACTTTTATAATGTTCTATTCACCTCCTTAACTTTCTTGTTTATTTTGTGGTTAGACTTATCTAGTGCAGAGAGGGAGAGGTTCAGGTCCCCCACTAGTATAGTTTTGCTGTCTATTTCTTCATGTAACTCCCTGAACTTCTCCTGTAAGAATTTGGATGCTATACCATTTGCTGCATATATGTTTAGTAATGATATTACTTCATTGTCTATGGTGCCTTCTGATAACATCTCTTAATAATGTGTTGCTGACTAAAAGAAAATTAAAGCTTTAAGAACTTTGATTTAGTTCACAAGAGATCAACTTTCCCACTTTGGGGCTGATTTAGGGTTTCAGGTTAGTGGGTGCTCTTATTAAGAGCTGCAATCATCACATTCAATTACATTCCCTTATACAAGCTTGGGTTCACTCCCTTGCTACAGTCTACATGTTTAATGATAAAAGGCTCAGACTTTTCCTGCATTTTAGATTAAACTTAGGGACTTACCAGAATGCTGAGACATCCTGCATTGGGAAAATTCTAAGCTAACTATTTGAAAGGATGGAGATGAGGGTGGGAGTGATTGGTTTTTAGTGTTGGGTTTGGATGTGGAACTAAACTGACAGCTTGCAATCATACAAACATAAAATAGTTATAAACAATAATTCAGTAATTTTATTTTTCCTAGACTGTGTCTCAAGTGAGTTCATAAGGTCAGCAACAGGTCAATTAAGTAAAAACATCAGACCAACTATATGTGTAACAAAGGAAGTTAAAATGCAGTAAAGAAACACAGTCTGACATCTCAGATTGAGAGCTAATAGGGACCTTAGAGATAATTTGAAGTAAGTGAGGTATAGAATGATTAAAAAAACTTGCCTAGGTTAATCAGGTAGTAAGCATAACAGGCAGGATTTGAACCCAGCTCTTCTCACTGAAGTCAATATTCTTTTCTTTGTACAACCTGCTTCTAAGGAAGAATCCTGTATTTGAAATCAGTTACCCTGCACTTAAACCCTAGCTCTTCTATTTACTCCAAGGGTGATTTTACTTTAGTCACTTCTCTTCTCTGGGTTTTGTTCTCCTCATCTGCAAATTGAAGGGTTTTGAGGTCTATTTCAAATATAGATCTGTGATTTCATGGCATTGTAATCTTAGAAGGCATAGCAGGACCATATTGCCATCAAATATTCTTCTGCGACTTAGATGCTTGGAATTTCCTTATACTGGGGATGAAGCCTCAAGAACACAGCACTCCACTAAAACTTTGATCCTGCTCTTGACTTCAGAATTTTGTCCTTCATTAGTGGACCATAAAAGCAGTTAGAGGATTTTTAAAAAAAATACCCAGTACCAAAGGGAAGAAGATCTAGCACATAAGTGCATTAAGATATAATGATATCATGGCAGTTTTAAATGCCTTTTTTTCTTCTTCTGGAGATATGAGAGAACTGAGATAGTGTAAAGCAAACATTCCAAATAGCAATTAAAAATTCTCAAAATGTTGCAGTGTGATTTAAGAAATGAAGTGAAAAGTAGCAAAATTTTCATATTAACATTCCACAGCAGCTTTTGTAGTGATTTTGGTAAATGGTTTTTAAGCTATTGTATATATCCTTTTAGTTCCTCCAAAAAGCTTTCCCTAATATTACCCAGACCTGTTAGATTCAGGGATCTATTAAGAAAAAAAAGGGGGGAGAGATGGCCACAGGGAAAAAAAATCTATTACTTAGCAATATATAGGAAAGACATGAACTTGTACTGGCTTCTCAACAGCATGAAGGCATTTTGGACTAGCATTCTAGCAGAAGTAAAGACTACATGTGGTATTCAGAATCAGAGCCTCTGCCACCATTCATGCTGTCTAAAGGTCAGAAGCTGTTGATCAAAAGATTACTTCAAATTTTTCATTTTTTCACCATTTATTCTTCAGTATGAGTATGAACACAGCTAAAGACTCAATGCAGGCCATAGCAGAGAAGAATTAGGCAATGCATAAATTACAGTTTTCTTTCCAAATCCATTTTCAAAAACAGTACTTTGAATTTGTCAGCTTAACTTTATTTCTGTACTCTTTCACACAAAATTGTTTGTGTTGACCAAGTGTTATCTCAGGTTTTTTAATGAATTTGAAAATTGCACAATTTTCCTTAGAGAGGAAGATTCATGTAGTGAAAAAGAAAAAGCTAGATTTGGAGACAGGAATATCTGTGTTTAATATCCAACTCAGATATATCTCGGCTATTGTTCTGGTCAATTTAACCTCCTTGTGACTCACATTCCTCATCTGTAAAATGGGAATAATAATAGAAACTCCTTCACAGAGCTGTTTTGATGATCAAGGGAGATAATGTGCTTTTAGCATTGCAGGTGTCATATAAATGTGACATATTATTATGGTTTCATCAAAGAAATACTAATTGGACAATTATTATGGACAAAGTACTATGCTATGGCTGATGTAAACACCACAGGATCCTAGATTTAGAGCAAGAAGGGGACTTATGATTCTTCTTGCCCCATTTCACATTTGAGGAAAATGAGGGTTCGAGTGTTTAAATGAACGGCTTGGGGTCAAACAACTAGTAAGTTATAAGAGGCTTTTGAACCCAGGCCAACCAATACCTTCCTGACTCCAGGTTCAAGAACTACTCCATACTGCTTCCCCCTATTTATTTCCAAATCGATTTACTATAATGTGATAAAGATGAATAAAGTCTGTCAGCTTTTGAAACATTGAGAAGAGACAGTTAATGGAGAAGCTAAAAGATAAAATAGAGAGAAGGGGTGAGAAAAAAAAACTTTCTTTGGAAAACTTTCTTAACTGTTATTTTATGAAGAAACATGAAGGACATATTATGGTGAGTGAGTCTGGAGAGAGATTGTTTAAAGTGATGATCTGGGGAAAGATACAAAAACCGTTTTCCTGTCATAGTTGAACATAAGTTAGAAGAAAATGGAGGGAAAAAAGATAGAAAGTCCTTTCTATTTTAATCTTTACTTTGTGATAAGGATGAACATAATTCTTGAGAAATTCCTTTATTTTGTGTCTTACATGAATGGAATAGGGGAGCTATTTTTCCAGAAGTAAGGAGAAATTATCTTGAGTTTACATTGGTGCACTGAACTGATTCTGGTTGTGAATATTCTCACAGAGAAAGTATTTTAAAGGTTTACCTATTTTGTATTTATTATTGACTTCTTTGTTACTGAGTTATGTATCAGTCTTAGGAGACTGAGGAATTTAAGGCACATATAGATATACAAGTAACTAATGTTGGAAAAGGAGGGGTTTTTTTCAGATTGTTAAATAAATAATGTTTGATGAACTTGGTAGAGGAGATTAACCTGATTAGCTGAGAGGTATGTTGAAATAGTGTTAATTCATAATGAAATTTCCAAAGATACTCCTGAATTACCCTAAAACTCAGGATCATGGGATTAAATATGGGAACAATTTAAGTAGCAGGTTTATGGGTGATCCATGAGTGAGGTTAGAGAAAACACCTAATCCTTGTTTGTTACACACGATGGGGTGCTTTTTTTAGCTCTGTTACACTAACTTATATTGTTTATCTTTTTTTTTTTCATAGATATCTCAGCTAGCTGATTAGGTTGTACCAAACTTACAAGTAGGGACTATGTCATGTGTTTCTTTATATTTCTTTCACCTATTATACTTTACACATAGTTGATGCTCAATAAATCTGTGGTGTTGAAATAGAAACATGACAAGGATTGAAACTGGTAAAAAAAAAACAAAACAGAAAGACATTGGATATAAGGAAAGAGGATGATCAAAACTCTGTTCAATTTAATTTGACAGACATTGATATAGGGAAAGGACAAGCCTAATTTCATGAAGAACAGAAGCTGTCCCAAAACCTTTGTGAGTATACAGGGAATAAATCATGAATGAAGGAGAAAATGAATCAAAGTAGCCTAGGAGGAAGGGTTGCACGTAATCCTAGTTATCTGCAAATAGTTTTGGCTTAAATTAGTTCCATTCAAGTAATATGAACTGCTTATTGTTTACCTGCATACTTGTGTGTTCAATAGCAAAGGCTCAGGTGTTAGTTTAAATGTTGTAAACATTTATTAAATAAAGTGTGTCCACTCAACTTGGCAGGGGGAAAAAACTGTATTCAGCTATTTCTAAATGCAGTTCCCTGGGAATTTTACACTTATAATGACATCCCCCTACCAAACATCTCACAGACGCTAATATTCAATAAGGTCTAATTCTTTCTGAGTTTTAAGTTCCACAAGAAAGCCTCTCTGAGTGATCCGGCTGTAATTCAAAGCTTCAGTAATACTCTTAACTGGTGAAAAGAACACCTTGGTTTCTAAGATCAGAAGAAGCTAAATGGATTTTTGATTAAATTTTCAAAACTGTTCCTTATGTGGATGAAGCAGGGAAATTTTTAGCCTAGTAGGTAAATCTTTTAAAAGCACCAAAATCTTTGAAAATAAAGTTCCATTAATGGATACACATTCACTACCAGCCTTCTATGTGTAGGTATTAGTCAACAATCATTTATTAAAAACTTATAATGTGCCAGGCACTATGCTAAGCACTAAGAATGCAAATTCAAACAGAAAGACAGTCCCTGCCCTCAAGGGACTTATATTTTAATGAAGGAAGACAACACACAAAATGAAATTTTAAAGGGGTGGGGAGGGAAAACGCAAAGGTATACAGTATGATTGAGTGGTAGAGAAAGTCCAGAGTGAAGTCAGGAGTTGATTATAAGTGACTTTTTTTAATAGGGTGAGATTTGAGGTTTTCCAGGTGTTTCCTTCCCTGACACAAATATCTCCCTGCCTGCTTGCTGCTGTTGCCTATAATTTGGACATTACATTTTGGGATCATGTGAGAGTTGTTTCTTTTAAGTTAAGGTATTATAGCTGTTACAATGTAAATATCCCTGGGAAAGATAACATATAAGGAATCTTAAAATATGTATTCACCTTTATGTGTGAATTAGGTTATCTAATACTTTATAGTATGACAGGTAGTTTGGTAATCAGGTGTGAATAGGGAAGAGGGTTGGAGACAAAGGCCTGAAGGCATAGCATTGGTAGACAACCTTGAAGAGAGGAAGATTTGGAGCAGTCCTAAGTTGCATAAATTCTCAGAGGACATGGCTGAGTGCTAGAATATGAAGAGTACTTATAAGGGAGTAATTGAAATGGAAAGAACTTTCAATGACCACCTTTAAGTTTTCCACAATTTTGTGAAAGATTGATCTGAAGCTGAAATATTCCAATCCAACCCATTTTTTTGGGGGGGGGGATCAGTAGTGGGGAGGATTGAAAGGAAATAGCCTTAATTTATGATTTCATTAGTAGGGAACCCTGTGTGGAAATTCCTTCAAATGATGAAGATAGCAACTCATTTCTAATTTGTAGTTTTAACAAATTTCTTAGAATACTGAAATTTTAAGGGACTTGTCCATAATCACAATGGCAGTATGTGTCAGAAGCAGACCTCAAAGCCAGGCCTTCCTCACCTAAAGGTCAAGAATCTCTCTGCTGTGCCATCTTGGTTCTCATTCACAATTGTGGTGAACATTAATACGACTCATTAAAAAATGACAAAAGGAGAAATTAAGAATACTAGTTTCTTATTAGAATTTCATTATGACAACTTAAAACAAATTATGGCAGTGACATCACTGCATAGAATCAGGGAATGATAAATAGTTATTATGTTCTAAGTCATCTACTCCAGTCTACACTCCCCACTACAGTTTGCAGAAAAAAAAACTGAGTTGCTCTCAGTGGAAAATATTTTTTTCCCCTAGATGATATAGTTAGTGGAAAAGCCAGGAGTGGAAATCGGGCATTCTGCCAGGACTTTACTAGAGCCAATTCAAACCTTAGAGAGATGATTATTAAAATTTCATTGTGAGCATTTACACTGGAGAAAAAAGATGCTATAAATCAGGGCTTGATTTATTTTGTTGTTGATGATGATTGTTTAGACTTTGAAAAGTGATGGATAAAATATTGATAATGCAGATTAAAATTGTAAAGGTGTGTTTTGTGTATTTATTTTGGAGAGCTGGTTGTTAAACATTTATAAACATACCTCTATCTGACTACCAGTCCAGTGTACCTTCCACTGTATCATGCTTTCTACCTTCTTGGTCCTTTTGTTGAACTAGTTATAAAACTAGCACAGGGCTTACTTTTCTCTCTGCTTTCTAAGGTTGACTACATTCCAGAATGAATCAGTTGAACAACATGGAGGTAAAGATGAAATTGCTTTCGTATAAACCTTTTAATTAAATCAATTAGATGTCCTTGTAATGAAGGGAGTATTTATATGGAATGTAGAAGGGAACTCAGCAGCCTTATTAAATCCCTTTTTTTAAGAGAAACATAGAATGCTTATTTATGAATGCCTTGGCTCCTTCTTCAGCTAATGCTGGATCTCTTCACAAATAATCATGCATATGCTTATTTGATTACATGATGAATTCCTACATACTCCACTCTCAGTATCATATCAGTTTTTTGAGGGAAAGAATAGGGGGTTTTTTTGGTCTGTTTTTATTTTGTAAATGTTATCTTAGTATCCCAAGTGACTGAGAGGGATTATTGAAAAGGGTGGTGGTTCTCAAAATATAATCAATGGAACTTTTAGAATCCTCAAAACTCTTTTAGAGGGTTCAGAGGCCAAAATTATTCTTTAACACTAAAATATTATTTGCCTATTAAAATATACCTCCCTTTTCCAGCCATATAACTGTATCATAGCTGATTTTCTTCATATACTTCAACCAAAACAACATATCTCAACAGATTGAATGTGGAGGCAGATATAAGACTCCACTTTTCTTCTATTATGGTAGACATTGGTGAGATTTACAAAATAAAGTAGAGTGATGCCACTTTTATCGGTAATTTATTGGAAAAATATAGTTCTTTTTCATAATATGCACTATTTTTATTCACATGTGATAGGTTTGAATTAATAAATATTTTAAATTATCATTTTTAATTTCTCATATGGAAAATAGCAATAGATATGACCCACATAAACACATAAACTCTTGGAGTCCTCAATATATTTTTTTTTATAGAATGTAAAGGAATCCTAAAATTAGCAGTGAAAATGGCTGGCATAGTAGATAGAGATCTGTTCTTAGAAACCAGAAGGACGTGTTTCAATATCCTGCCTCCACCTCACTGGGACTGTGTTACTGGATGAGTCACTTTAGGTAACTCTTTAAATCTCTAAGTTTTACAGAAGGTGCTGACCTACATTGGGAGAGGAAGTTTTCCTATCTGGGAGTTCCTTATAACAAGAAAATTATAGAGACTTTTTTTTTCTTAATAATATATAATATTCCCCTCTACTATTCCTATAGAGATTGGGTGCTTAATAAATACTTACTGGGTTGGATTGCAATTTTTTGGAAGCTGAAATTTTTTCACATGAATCCTTTTGCCAGAGATTGGAAACTATCTTGGACTTTTCTAAGGAAAAAAAGTGTTTCTGGAACAGCCTATCAGAGGTTTTGCAATGCCCCTTTTACTTAGAGTAACAGAAAACAAAACAAAAAAATCCTTCCTAGAAAACAAGAGAGAAAACAACAGGCTTACTTGCCATTGATGGCAAATGAGTGGTTTGGTCACCTAATCCCTTGGTTGAAATTCTTCCCTTGTCATCCTCAGACTTCATTGCATGTTGTTTCCTTTTGAATTATACTTGCTGTTGCTGTCCTATTTCTCTGGTCCCAATTCTAGATATGGGCTACAAGCCAAAGCAACTTTCAGCTGCTAAATAATTGGAGTTCAGGAGAAGGGTTGTGGTTAGATCCTGGAGCTAGAGTTGAAACAGATGTCTAGAGAAAATATTTTTAACTGCCTGGTGCCTAACCACTCTGGCAGGGGGGTTATTCTGTGTGATCGATCAAAGAACCCCTAATGTATTGAACCTTTAAATGGAAGTTGTATTTGCTGTTACACATCTAATTGTAGAAGGTGGTATGAGTAAGGTAGTCATTTCTCACTGTGGTGCAGAAAATTTAGCATCTTATTCCTCTTTATTCACTTTCTTCTGTCCATCTGGATCCATCAAACACCAGCTTAAGCCCCATTTCCTCTTCGGAACCTTCCCTAGCCAGTCCAGTTTCTACTGACATCTCCTCTTCTGAATTCAATGCTTCATTCAGCTCATAGATTAGATCTAGATAGGACTTTAGATGTAATCTAGCCCAGTCCTCTCATTTAACCTCTCATTTAACCTATAAATAATACAACAATAAACCTGATAGGCAAAATCAGGGTATTGGCCTAGACGTCATCTAAAGTCTATTCCAGCTCTGATTTTATGATTCTAATCATTGCAGGAATTCATACATACATGAGAGGTTGGCTATTTGGGGGGCAGAGCCAAGAAGGTGGAGTAAAAGTTATGACTTGCTTGAACTCTTCCCCCCAAGCCCCTCCAAATACCTCTAAAATTACTCTAAACAAATTCTAGAGCAGCAAAACCCACAAAAAGACAGAGTGAAAAAAATTTCCAGCCCAAGACAACCTGGATGGTTGATAGGAAAGGTCTGTTGCCTCAGGCTGGGAGAGGAGCATAGTTCCCTGTGGGCCTTGCAAACAAAGACAGGGCCAGAGGAAACCCAGAACAGGGCTCAGAGGACTGAATCATAGGAAGCTGTGGCAGTTTCCAGACTTCTCGACCCACAAATGCCAAAGACAATTTAGAAGGTCAGTGGGAAAGGTCTGTTGGACCTGGGTGAAAGAAGAGCCTGGCCAAGCCCTGGCCTGAGTGTATGCATGAAAAAGTAGAAGACAATGTGAAATATCTCATTGGAAAAACAACTAACCTGGAAAATAGATCCAGGAAAGATAATTTAAAAATTATTGGACTACCTGAAAACTATAATAAAAAAAAAAGAGCCTAGACATCATCTTTCAAGAAATTATTAAGAGGGCAGCTAGGTGGCACAGTGGATAGAGGACTGGCCCTGAATTCAGGAGGACCTGAGTTCAAATCCGCCTCAGACACATAACACTTACTAGCTGGGTGACCCTGGGCAAGTCACTTAACCCCATTGCCTAACCTAAAAAAAAGAAAAAGAAAAAAAGCAATTATCAAGGAAAACTGCCTGATATTCTAGAACCAGAAAGTAAAATAGAAATGGAAAGAATCCACCAATCACCTCCTGAAAGAAATCCCAAAAGGAAAACTCCTAGAATTATTATAGCCAAATTCCAGAGTTCCCAGCTCAAAGAGAAGCAGCCAGAAATAAGCAATTCAAATGTTGTGGAAACACAATTAGGATAACACAAGATTCAGCAGCTTCTACATTAAGGGACCAGAGGGCTTAGAATATAATATTCTAGGGTCAAAGGAGATAGGATTATAGCCAAGAATCACCTACCCAGAAAAAAAAAAACTGAGTATAATCCTTCAATGGAAAAGTGGAAATTCAATGAAATAGAAGACTTTCAAGCATTCTTGATGAAAAGACCAGAGCTGAATAGAAAATTTGACTTTCAAATACAAGACTGAAGAGAAGCATGAAAAGGTAAACAGGAAAAAGAAATCATAAGGGATTATTAAAGTTGAACTGTTTATATTTCTACATGGAAAGATGATATTTGTAACTCATGACATCTTTCTCAGTAGTAGGGTAGTTAGAGGGAATACACACACACACATACACACACATTCACACACACACACACATATATATATATACATATATATACACATACATACACATATAATATACATACATACATATATATATATATATATATATATATATATATATATATATATATATATATAATATATATTATATAATATATATACACAAATACACACACATACAGAGGGCACAGGGTGAGTTAAATATGAAGGGATGATATCTAAAAATAAAATTAAGGGGTGAGAGAGGATTATACTGGGAGAAGGAGAAAGGGAGAGGTAGAATGGGGTAAATTATCTCACATAAAAGAGACAAAAAGAAACTTTTACAGTAGAGGGGAAAAGGGGGGAGGTGAGAGGGAATGAATGAATCTTACTCTCATTGGATTTGGCTTAATGAGGGAATAACATACACACTCAATTGGGTATGTAAATCTATCTTTCTCTACAGGAAAATAGGGATGAAGGGGATAAAAGGGGTGATGATAGAAGGGAGGGCAGATTGGAGGAGGGAGTAATCAGAACCAAACACTTTTGAGAAGAGACAGGGTTAAAGAAGAGAATAGAATAAATGGGGGGCAGGATAGGTTGGAGGGAAATATAGTTAGTCTTTTACAACATGACTATTATGACAGTGTTTTGCATGACTACACATGTATAACCTATATCAGATTGCTTGCCTTCTCAGTGAAGGTGGAAAGGAGAGAATTTGGAAATCAAAGTTTTAAAAATGAATGTTAAAAATTGTTTTTACATGCAACTGGGAAATAAGATATACAGACAAAGGGATATCGAAATACATCCTGCCCTACAGGAAAATAGAAGGGGAAGGGGATAAGAAAGGGCGATGGTGGTGATAGAAGGGAGGGCAGATTGGGGGAAGACATGTGCAGAATGCACACCATCTTGGGGTAGGGAAGGGGAGAAACAGGGAGAAAATTTGGAACTCAAAATCTTGTGGAAGTGAATATTGAAAACTAAAAATTAATTAATTAAGAAAAATAAGTTGGATGGCTATTCATTTGGTATTGATAGACTATCTAGGATTATTATCTGTTTTCATGTGTGCCTTTATATGTATGCATATGTATAATGTGTATGCCTATGTTTAAATCTATATTTAGGAGATACTTATATAGAAATATGAATATGTATATAAATACCTGCATATATCTGTATACATATATTCTATACCACAATAATTTCTAGCATTCACATATCAATTTGGGGTTTAAAAAGCATTTTATGTATATTATCATAATATTTAATGGTATTACATAATTTATCCCTGTGAATTAGGTGCTATCATTATCCTCATTTTTACAGATGAGGAAACTGAAGTTGAAAGTAGTCAAGGGTCACAGGGTTAGAAAATGTCTCAGGCAAAACTTAAATTCAGGTCTTGCTGAATACAAGTCTAGCACTTATCTACAGTGCCACCTATGTGCTTTGTATCAATGCATGAGAGTATGTGTGCATGTATATGTGCTTTCTCTCCCAGTTTAACTGTAAGCTACTCTGAGGGAGAGGAATTGTCTTATATTTAATTTTAACCCTCATAGCACATAGCACATAGGAAGTACTCCTATTGGAGTGGATTGGATCAGATTTCACTATATTGGAGAACACTGACTTATATAGTTCATTCCATATCCAGAACTCATATCTCCCACTTCATTTTTTTTTCCAAATGAAAATTCAAAGCTCCATGTAGAATCTCTATGGTCTTTCCTGTAGTTCATCAATGTAACTCATCCTCCAAGGTTGTCTCTTTCTGATATTTCATATTATATTTTCATGGAATATATTCTCATTCTCTTAAACAGCAAGTATGATGACTGTTCTCAAGCTGTACATGCTTCTTCATTGTTTCATAACTTAAATCAGGTGAGATTGCATACCATTAGAAATACCATTAATATTATTATCACTGTTATTATTAAAATTTCACCTGGATGATATAGGTGTCAGTGAAAGAAGGATTTGCCTGTACATATATTTTTAGTTAGGCTTTTTGCAAATGGCTCTAGAAACATAACAAAGAAATAGTTTTCAATTCATTTCATTTCAATTCAATTATTAAGTATGAGGATATTCTCTATAAAGATACATAGGCCAGAAATGAAAGACCATGGATGGTAACAGAGAATGGTGATGTCACCTGTGAAATATAATGAGCCCATTAATCCATATATAAGGATCCCTGCTGGCAGCATATTGATTTAGTTACATGATGTTGTATTATCTATGTTTTATTGTATTTTAAGTAATTTTAAATTATAATTTAATCTGGTTTAGGTACCACTTGGGAGTGTTACAGACCATATGCTTCCACTGGCGCCATATTTGACACCTCTGGTAAAGAATGTGAGGTAATATAATATGAAAACAGTTTGGAAAGGAAGATTGTGCAGGTATTTCAATGTTAAAAAGTCATTTTCTAAAATGCACAAACCTCTTGGATTTGTTACATTATTGGGTGAGTATATGGTAAGAGGGACTGAGTGAAAGAAAGTGATGAAACAGGTACTGAGCTTTCTTTTTCTACCTGAGTCAATTTATATGGAGTGGGTGGTTAGATAAATTCCAGGTGTTGAAAGACCTTCCCAACCTCAGGTAGAAGATGTGGCATCTGAGCAGGGAATAGATCAAGTTTAAAATGAAAAGTAAGGATTGATCATCTTTATAGGTTATGGAACTAAAATTGTTTTTAAATTACAAATGAAATAAAAATCCAAGACACTAAAACAAACTGAAACTGCTTTTAAGAGATCATATTTAGGGCATGAATAGCTTAGGAATTAAGTTGCAGAGAACGCCTAGCATCTGATTCTTTGTCTGGTTCAACCTGTCTTTATAAAGTCTTGTTGCTTTGATGATCTCTGTCTCCCATATTCCTCTGACTCATCAACCTATGCCAACATAATGTCATGGTCAGAGAATGCTATGGTCTTTCCCTTCTTGACTCACCCAGGCCTTTAGAGGACCATAGACTCACATAATAATGGAGTCCAATAATAAGATATAGTATCAATGACCGCAAGTAATATTCTCTCCTTTTGGTTAGAGAAACCAACAATTATTTATTATATGTCTATTATGTACCTATACCATAGTGGGAACTATGGAGGATACTTACAAATCTAAAACATGGCTTTTGCCTTCAAGAAGCTAAAATCTATCTGTGGAAAAAAACTAAAACCTGAAAAAAATCATAAAAATCAAGTATCTTTCACCACAAATTAATGTATGTATATATATATATATATATATGTATATAATTCGATAATACTTGACATACATTATCTCACTTGATCCACACAAGAACCCTGTCACGTGGGTAGGATCGATATTATCCACATTTTACAGATGAGGGAAATTGAGATTCCAGGGTTAGGTAACTCAGCCAATATCACACAACAGCAGGACTTGTACCCAGGTTTTTTGGCTCTGAGGCCAGTGCTCATTGCACTATAACAAATGGAGAAGAAAAAGCTCTGTGAGGAGTATGAGATTTTTGCTGAGCCCTGAATAATTAGTATGGCTTAGATAAGCATAAGGGAAACTGAAGACTCTGTGTGTGTATATATATATATATATATTGTGTATGTGTGCGTGAAGGGAGACAGTAACAATGTGAATAAAGTAATGAAGACAAGTATGGCCACTCCTTCTGGGTAGAGGATAATGTGGAGGCTTACCCCAACTGAAGAAGTAGGTCTATGGTGGCAAGTAGAGTACAATAGGGCTCTGTGACCTGAGGAACAGTAGACTGTTGAGGGTCATGAAAGTCACACAGAGAATTTTACACTTGGTGCTGCCGGCAAGAAGGAACCCTTGTAGGTTCTTGAGCACAGGTATATATCATGATACAGACTGTCTTAATAAAATGTATAGCTGAATTAGAGGAGGGGAAGACTGAATGTAGTAAGACCCTCTAAAACAATATTGAAATAATTGGGGTGTTATGAAATGAACCTGGGAACACAATTTTTATGAGTAGAACAGAAAAGAATTGTAAATTAGAGAATCCTCAAAGCTTACCACTTCCAAGCAAAATGCTTATATCCATTTCTACCTATTACAAACCAAATAACTAAATGACCAAGAAAACATGAGTAAAATACTCTGATTTATTTTTCTACTTAGTAAAAAACAAAAAAACTTCCCACCCACTTAAAGCAGCACAACCTGTAGACCTGAAAGTTGGTTAAAGAGACAACAAGCTAGGTGATAAGTAAATTCATATTGTTTTATTCCCTGAAGTTAGTGCATGCACATGGAATCAGAGCTTTAACTCTGACTCAAGCAATTTTTGGAGGACATTTAAACCCTGTCTCAGGATGTCTGTGTTACTAAAAAAAAAAATACAACCTCCATATGTTTTTTAACATATAGCATGGGAAAGGAAGTTTCTTAGGTGAATAGGCTGTAAATACAAATAAATAGGAGAATGTCAAAGTGTCCATTGAAATTATAGATCCAGGATATCTGCCTTTCCCTTACATAACATATGTCCATATGAAGAGGTCTAAGGTTTTTGGGGTTCTGTTGGGAACCCCAAGATCATGGTACCAGGCCCTGTCTGAATGAATTCAACTCAAATATTCTTCAGCCAGAGGAAAAGTTTATTAGTGATAAATCACATAGGCCAGGTGACGCCAGTGAGGAGGAGTGGGCATGAGAAAGTCTCAGCCTTTTGAGCATGAGGTTCTCAGCATCTGAATGGGGGCCAGGGTGGATCTTAAATACTAAAGTAACTTTGAGTGGCCAGAGAAGGGGGCTGGGAAAAGGGTCTAGGTAAGAATTCTAATTGGAGAGGTCTGAGAGATTGAATAGACAATCGGAATAGCTAATGGAGGGAACAGAAAGGCATCCTCAAAGGGAGAAAAAGGGAGTAGTTTAAGTGTTTTATGGGGCCTGTAATGGAGGGAGCTGGAAGGCATGTGAGTAAGGCCAAAAGGTAAAGGCTAAGGTTTCCAAAGAGAGATAAGGAGCTGGGTTCTGTAGACAAATGGTAGCCAGGTTCCCTTTGGGTCAAAGGGGGCGGAAAGCTCTGCTTGAGCTCACAAAAGATACCAAGATAAGAAGAGTCCTACTATTCAAGAAAGTGTCTGGTCCCAGGTATCACCTGTGCTTAGTGATCACAAACAGGAAGTTGCTGACACAAGAACGGGTATTCTTAATTCTCTCACAGAAGATTAATTCAGGTTTTTGGCTCTTACTGGGGCTCGATTAATCTTAAATGACTATCAAGCCATATATTTTCTAGATTTTCTCATTTGTTACAGCATATAGCACACTGATATCATTGCCTCCAAAGCTTCAAAAGCAGTGTTAAAGGCAAGGACGACCCTGGCCAAAGTCATTTAGTAGGCAAAGATTGTTCTGTGCTGGGCATCTTCCTTCCTTTTACTCTGATCCCATATCCCTTCCTGGTTTGCCTACTGCTGTCCTCGCAACATACTTCTTTCTCCCATGTTCCATTTTCAAAGGGCCTTGCTTTCATCCAGCCATCCCAATTAAGAGGTTTAGTGGATTGAGTGCTGAATTTGGTGTCAGGAGACTGAGCTTTGAATTCTGGTTTTGTCACTTTTATGACTTTGGTGATATTAGACAAGTTCCTCCAATTTTCCTGGCCTCAGGTTTCCACATTTATAAAATCATAAGGCTGGACTCCTTGATTTCTAAAGTACTTTTTGTTCTAAACATATGACTTTATGACCTAAGGTGCTGGCTAATCATTCTTTGAGCCAGTGCAGAACCCCTGGAGTATTTGGATTCCAATAGGATTCTTCTTGACTGAAAAGCCTTTAGCAAAGAAAGGAATACACTTATATGGTGGGATTTCAGCCACTATTGCTAATTTTAGAATCAGGGCTCAAAGTTCAGTTGGTCAGCAGTGTTTACAAAGCCCTGGCACTTTACTAAATAATGGGAATACAAATACAAACAAAAAGAAAGACAGTGTTTGCCCTCAAGGAGCTTACATTCTAATGGGAAACAAAACACTTAAAGAAGAAAAGGAGTAAAAAAAAATTGAGATAAAAATATACCTGGAGGTGAGGGGCAGTGATACAGAAAGCCAGAAGAGTGATACCTGGTGGGAAATTAAGAGATGGCTGGCCTAGATACTGTAAATATACAGAGGTACTGAGAGAAACCACCTAATTAAAGAGGGGCACAAGGGCTAAAGATACTTCCAAAGTGAGAAATTCAGGGCAGAAGTGATATTCCAGGATGAAGAGTTTTCTTAGAGAAGTCTGGAGGAGGTTAGCCTGGTAAGAAATTATCTTATGAATCATATAGTCTTACATTTTAATGGATGAATACACTGAGGCACAGTGAGGTTGTGGATGGGGGTAGGCATTTTAGAGTTGGGGACCTTCCATGTGTCTCTTTAACCAGCCTTAAAATGGATGTCCACTTCTTGGTCAAAAGATACTGACATAGAATTGTAACTAAACAGGAAATAGTGCTTGGAGGATCAAACCATAATCAATGAAGTTTCCAACATGTGCTATTTAAAGTGATGGCAAATGCTGGTTCTAGAGACAGTGATTCATAGGTTACCATTTAGGAACTCTAGTCAAGGAGGCTTAACACATTGTAACTGTGAAGGAACTAATTGGTGATTGCATACAGATTTTTTCCACTCATCAATGTATACATAATACAGTGACACTTAATTTTTAATCTCCTTCCCTGTCACTTCTTTATTCTTCTGGGAAAGAAACAAAAAAGAAAAGAAACCCAAATTACCAGCTGTGCCTTTATTTTATTTTGTTTAAATAAGCAAATCTTGAAGATTCATAATGTAGTGGTAGATATGATCCACCAGGTGGCACAAAGACATGAATCATGAAGTAACTGGGCATGCTCCTCATTCCATCTCTTTTTGAGCTAAAAATATTTGGGGGAAGTATGCTGTGAACATAGTGGATGACACATCATTCATCTTCAGACACAGGCTTTTGAAGAGAAACAAAATAGAAGGGTTTTATTTTTTGCCAGTTTTTTTTCTTTTTTCCTAAGCTGTCCACTTGGGGTTGATTATTTCTTGAGATTTGAAATTGATGCTTAGAAAAGTAGCTTGTTCACAAGATAAAGAGAATTGGAAAACAGAAACAAAAGAAGAAATAGGCACTCTTATAATTTCTGCCTAAGCCCAGAACAAGGAGGAACAATTCTTTTTTCTAGGTATAGTCATATCTCTGAGGGCATAGCTGTAAGGATATGTAAAAACCACAAGGGGATGACACAGAGTGTAGTAGGAAGTACATAGGATTGAGTGTCAGGAGACTGGGCTTCTAGTCTTATTTTGTCAGGAGCCAGTTGTAGGACCCTGAAAAAGTCAACTTTCCCTCCCTGTGCCTCAGTAGTCTCATTTGTACAATGGGAATGCTAGACTAGCCATCCTGTAAACTGTGTTCTAGATCTGATTGTCTAAGAAGGGTAGGGAAAACAGCAAAGTTTATGTAGGCAAATTGTAACAGAATGACAATCAAAAAGAGTAGGGCATTAAAAAAAAGAAAGAAAAAAGTATAGGAACCAGACACAGGAGACTTAAGCTCTTTTTCCAAATTACCTTAGCAATGAAATGAAAGTGTTGGCCTAGAATCTTTAGGAGGATGTTTATGGAATCTCAAGAAGAAAGAACAGAATGGAGCCATTATGAAATGAGCAGCAGATCTGGATTAAAAAAACCTAGTTTATTAGATAGCAATGTTTACTTCAGGCAACTCACTTAAACTAAAAGCCTCAGTTTCTTCTTCTGTAAAATGAAAAGGGGTAGAAGAGATTATCTCTAAATTCTAGTTTTTAAGCCTATGAAAAGTAGAATGAAGTTTCTTTTCAAAACAAAAAAAATGAAGGCAAATAAATACTATTGTACATTAACAAAAATATTTAAAGAAACTGACAAGAGTAGTATTTTTGTGCATAATCTGAAAGTTAATATGCTTTAAAAAACCTGGAGCTATACAGTTACAGTTCTTCATTTTTCAGTATGAAAAGAGCCATCCTTTGGTGTCTACCAAGCTTATTTTTTCTATCTTATAGTAGTTTATCACATGCTTCCCAATGTGTCCCAAGATTCTGTTAGAGGTGGTTGTGGGATCTATTGAAAAAAAATCATTAATGATGGATTGCTTTTTTCCCTCTTGAACCACCATAATTCACTTTTCCACATTACAAATTACAAAATGAAATGGATTCCACTCTATTTTAAAATGGACTGAAAGGAAGATATAACCATCTCATGAAATGTATCCCTTTGAAATTCATTTCCTTCCTGATTCCTGGTCAGGTATAATGGTTTTAGGTGTCTTTGTTTTTGCTTTCTTTTTTAATGTGAAAAAAAATGAGCAGCAACACAGTAGAGTAAAGGTAGCTCCGCACTGGGTGCTTTTCCTGACTCATTCATGTCTTATCTGAACCTCAATGCCATTATCTATAAAATATGGAGTGGGAAAACAAATGATTAATTAATTGACTGATTTTTAAATGGTTCAATGGAAAGTACATTCAACTCAGTGTTTGAGAACGGTTCAAATTTGTTATTTCCTGCATGAACATGGACAAGCCATTTAACTTCTCTGGGTCTTACCCCAGTTTTATCATTTGTAAAATGGCAGAGTTGGATTAGGTAACCAATGGGATCCCTTTTAACTCTAAATTTATGCTCCTATGACTCATTCTTTAGCTCCCCACCCTAGCTCTAACTTTCCTTGATTTTATGGAATGATTAGGAAAGTTCTCAAAGGTTCTAGATTCTAGCATTTGAACTTTTCTGCACTCTTATAAGTGTAGAACCAGGTCACTGATACAACTGGTTTCCACTGTTACAAATGATCCAAGATTAATTTGCACAAGAATCCATACTGTTATTTAAAATGAGATGCATGACCATTATGCAAAACCATATTAATACTGGTTGTTCAGGAAACCTATTTGGAAAACTATATAAAGTTCAAATGCAGGAAAAAGCTTAGAAGTTAACAGCAGCTAGGTCATACACTTGATAGGGTTCGAGACCTCAACTCAGGAAGACCCGAATTCAGATCTGACCTCAGATACTTATTAGCAGTGTGACCTTGGGCAAATCACTTCACCTCTATCTGACTCACTTCCTTCCTTTGTAAATGGGGTTGATATTATCCCCTCCCAGGTTCATTGTGAAAATGATTTTTCTAATGCTTTTTATAAACCTTAAAATGCTATATAAATGTTAGCTAATAATGACAATGTTTCATGAAATAGTGACCATCCTCTCACTAAACATCTTTAAAAGGAAACTAGATGCCCACTTTTCAGGAGTGCTTTAGAAGGGATTTTTGCATGGGATGGGGAATTGATTTAGAGGGTTCATAAAATCCTTTGCCACTATCAGATATCGATCATTCTTTCATACAAGTTAGGGATAGTCCTGCCACAATTCAGGAAGACAGAATAAATATCATGTAGAGATCTAATGCACTCATGCTTATCACTTTGGGAAAACAATTCTATGCTTATTTAACAAAAGGATTCGCTGAATAGCTATTGGGTATGTTCCCATTTACTATAAAAACAAAAGTAGTGATAAGCTTGAGTTACTAGGTAAAACACAAATGAGTTAATGTCAAGAAAGCACAAAGGCACCTAAAATTTTTATTGGTATTTATGTTTTTTTCCTGAAAATACTTTAAAAAAGATTTATAAATTAGGTGTAGCAGTCTCACTTGGCAAGATATAAATTAGTTTGTCTATGGCAAACTACTCAGCACCCTCAGCTTCCACTTCTTGTAACATATATTACCCTTTATAAGAGAATGTTAACATTTACAGAAATGTAAACTGCCAAAAATAGATATTTCACTAATAATTTGAAAAGGACTGAGATGACTGAGGGTTGAAGAGTTAGAAGAGGTATATTTTCCAGCTTTCTTTTACTGAAAAGGAAAACCAGGTTCTAATTGCCTTTATTTCTCTATATTTTTTTTGCTTTGAAATATGTTTGTAAGAGAATCTCAGTTTCCTGGCATATTTAGTTGATCTATTAGACCCTGATTTAACTCTACTAGGCAACATTGGATGAAGTACAAACAATCTAAAGAGAAGGTTTTAGTTAAGATTTCAAATCCCTCCCCCTCCTTTCCTTTATATTTATTTGTCTTCTTTCCTTCTTTCTTCCACCCTATTCCCTCCTTCCATGTTCCTTTCTTGCATTTCTCCCACCTTCCCTTTCTCTCTCCTTCTCTTCCTTCCTTCTTTCTTTTCTCCTTCCCTCCTGTCTTCCCTCATATGAAACTAAGCTGAGCCTTGGAAAGATTTCCAAGAAATAAAGTTTAGAAGAAATAATATTTCATTCATAAATGACAGCTTGTATATAGGCACAGAGTTGAAGATTAGAATAATAATAACAAGCATTTATATATCACTTCAAGGTTTATTAAGCACTTTGCATATGTTATCATTTAATGTTCATAATAACCATGTAAAGTAATTGCTGTTATCCCTATTTTCTGGATGAGAAAATTGAGATTAAGTGTAGGTAAATAAATTGTCCAGAATGACATGACTAGTAAGTGCTTGAGGCAAGATTTAAAAGCAAGTCTTTCTGATACTAGGACCAAATCTTTAGTCATTGTACCATCTATATGGCTTAGAATGCCAAGTTTGGAAGAGACCATAAACTAATTTGGATGGAATTCAAAGTACGTGAAAAGAAATAATATGAAATAAGCCTAAGAAAGACACATTGGTCCTTAGAGGTGGCCAGGCTGAGAAGGTTATTTTGCCCCTAGAGGAAATAGACAACCATCAATGATTTGTCAGGTGTGCATATGGTGAATTAGAGAAGGCAATACACTGGTAATGAGTATTTAGAGGGATAATAAATAGTTGCATGAAATGTTTGAGGAAACATTGCTGTGTACAGTTTATTGAGATTCCTAAGAAGGAGAGCAGTTGTTAGGATGAAGAGAGAAACAGTGAGCTATGGAATCACCTAAGAAATAAGGGAGAGTGACCTGGGTCCTGTAGATGACTATAACAAGGATCTGGATTGGGCAATATCGGAAGATAAAGAGAACCTCAGAGAACATGCTCTCATTAAATGATGATAGCAGAGGAAAGATCTGAAATGTGACTTGAGGAGCAAGGAGAATACTTCCTGTTCCTGGTCTAGTTTGTTTGGCAACATGAGACCATTCTACTCATGCTAGAAGGAGTGGCCAGAATTTTCTTGGAGGAGCTCCGTTCCTATGAAACATGAAACAAATAGGAAATTTGAGAGAAAGATCCTTAAAATGAAGGCAAGTTTTAATGGCTAACCTAAATGTGGTAGGAAACAGTGGATATAGTGGATGAATACAGAAAAGCATGAGAAGGCAGGTGAATTGATGCAAAATGAAATAAATAGAATCAGGAAAACAATCTGTACAATGACTGCAAAAATATAAATGGAAAACCTACCAAAGACAAAGCAAATAAAATTCGATGCTGCAAAATTATAATGACCATGCTTGGCCCCAAAGTAAAATTTGAGAAAGTGTCTCTTCCTATTTTTTAGAGAGATGGGGGAGTAATGGTATAAGCCACTGCCTATGTCATCAGACTTTTTGTAAATGTAGGTTAGTTTTCCTGTGATTTTCTTTTTCTTCTTAGTTATAAGAAATACCTCTCTGGAAGGTGGAGGAGAGATATACCTTGAGAAATGTAAGTGATGTTGCAAAAAAATCAATAAAATTTAATTTAAAATAATAGGAATGAATGTAGTATTATCACATGTGAAAGAGGAAGGCAGAAAATCATAGAAATTTTGAAACATTAGAGATAAAGGAGATAGACATGAGATTAAGTAGTAATAGCTTTTATCCCAAAGATATGAAAGAAATAAGAAAATGACCCATTTGTACTAAAAATATTTATGATAGCTCTCTTTATAATGGCAAAGATTGGAATCTAATGGTATTTCCGCTTTGAGGGAATGACAGAACAAATTACGGTATCTGAATGTAATAAAAATTTTTGTGACTTAAGAAAGGACAAAAAGGAGAGTAGTGTAGAAAGGTGGAAGATTCATATAAATGATACAGAGTGAAATGACAAGAATGAACCTGAACAACTCATATAGTACCAACTTTGTTAACAATAAGAAAAAAAGACTAACAACTTTAAAAGATAAAAATTCTAATTAACAAAATGACCATCAATCATCGTAAAGAAAAGATGATAATGCTGCCATCCATCTCCTCACAAAGACATTATGGACTCAGTGAAGAATGAGACCCACATTTTTTAGACCAGGCTAATGAGAGAATTTGCTTCATCTAACTATGCAAAAATTGTTTTCAGTTGAAGTGATATTTTGTGGGATAGCTAGGAATTGCTTCCCCCTCTACTGGGAGAGAGAGAAAGAAAGAGAGAAGAGAGGTGAAGAAAAAAAGGAATCAAAGACAAGTAAAACAACTTTAAAAGTTACATATTGAATTTATTATGACTGTATTGAAAAGGAAAAGCAACTTCTACATAATTGAGATTTGCAGTTTCATATAAACTCTTGTCCCTGTATTCTACAATGTACATAGAAAAGCTCATTTTATTTGCTGTTTGTGAAATTCATTTTTTAAATTAAAAGTTAAAAAAGAAGAAAATTAATAAGTCAGGAAGGTGGTGTTTGTAGCAGGATAGTAATTTAAAATTTAAATATAATGGGAAGAGGAGATTGGTATATGTTTCCCTGAGGATCTGGAAATACTGGTTGACCAGGGTTCCTACCATGAAGGATATTGTAGAAATAAATATAGAGAATAGATTCAGTTTGTCCTCTTTCAAACACAAGGGAAGAAGCACATTTTGATCTCTAGAGGGAAGTTGAGGCCTTTATTGTTATATTATTTTTTGTATTCAAGCCACCTTTTAAATTCATTCATCCAGAAGTAAAATTAAGCTGGAGTGTCCAGAAATTCGTGACACAAGCAGTGGGCAAGAAGTAGGCTTAATACTTGTAGGGCAAGGCAGTGTACTTAATCCCCACAGTAACCCATAGACCACATTCCCTATGCAATTTTGAAGAAACATCAAGCAGAAGTCAGGAGAGGTAAAGAGCATAGTGTGGGCTGCCCCTTTCCTAGTGTGACTGTTCCCACAGTCAGATTGCCTCTATAGGTACTGCCAAGCCTGCCTAGCCCACCTTACCACCCCAAATGAACTTCCCACAGGTGCCAGGGCTCCTGTTTATGACTTTGCATCCAGCGCTGTGTAGATAGATATAAGAACAGGTCCACACTTCCTTCCTAGAAAGGATTTCACAGAACCAGCTTCCACTCTGACTTCTTTCTGGCCTATTACATCTGACAACCTAGTAGAAGGAAAAGATCAGATAATGAATAATAGTTACACCATGTTGTCCACCTCCCCAACACATTCCCTTTGTTCTTCCAATTAGTTTGTACTTACTTTGAATATATTTTACACATATTTATATGCACACATGATATTTCTTTCAATAGAAGTTTCTCCAGTGCAGGAAAAGACTTTCCATTTTCATCTTTGTATTCCCAGTGCTTAATATGAAGGTAAATGGCAGGTTGACCATGACCTGGATCTCCTGTCTCCACTTTTCTTTGTGATAGACAAACCAGTTTGAGAGAAGGCTGCTAAGTCCATTTCTCATTAGCCCTTGTGGTTTCCATCATAGAGGTGAGGCTGGTGATTAGAGGAAGGCAGCTAATATTTTTTGTGCTAAGCATTGCATCAAAGCTGGTGAAAAAGTGAAATATACAGGGTTTTTTAAAAAATTTCTTTTATGGTGATACAGTTTTAGGAAAATTCATAGAGGCAGCAGTTGTGTTACTTTGAAACATCTTATCCGACTGATGGGATCTGTATTTGTTGTGTAGAAACCTGCCACACTCACAGATAATCATAAGTAATTCTGTAGGTAAAATGTGTTAGTATTTCACTCCCATTTTGATTAAACACCTCTTTGGAGGACTCATCACACATCCACAAAGGAAATCTGTTTCTCATCTACTTCAGGAAAAAAAAGGAGAAAAAAGAACCTTTTTCACCTTTGAAGTGACAGGTTAAAAATCCTTTCCAGCTACAGCACATGCTGTGTTACAGTAACCATATTTTCTGAAATCAAAATGTGACCACGTGGTCAGACAAAAGACATGCTTTTCACAAAACTTCATTGAAAAACTGTACTATCCCTTTCTAAAATTTATTTTTTCTAGAAAATGAGAGACCCACAAATATGGGGGTATGTGCTACTGGTCACAATGAGTTGGACTTTCAAGGCCAATTTTAATGAAGCATTAATTCTTTTTTTTCTTTTAAGTATTGAAAAACATATTTCCATGTTATCCACGTGGCAAAAGAGAACACACACACACCCCAAGAAAATAAAGGTAAAGAGAAATTTTAAAACCTATGTTTCAATCTGCATTCAGAGTTTATCAGTTCTCTCTCTGGAGGTGGATAGCATTTTTCATCATGAATCTTTAGGAACTGTCATGGATCATTGTCTTGATCACAGTAGCTAAATCTTTCACAATTGACCATCCTTACAATATAACTATCACTTTCTATGATGTTCTCCTGGTTCCACTTACTTAACTTTGCCTGAGTTCATATAAGTCTTCCTAGATTTTTCTGAAACCATCCTACTTGTCATTTCTTAAAGCACAATAGTATTCCATCACAATCACATAGCAAACTGTGTTTAGCCATTCGCCAATTGATAGGAATTTTCTGAATTTCCAATTATTTGCCACCACACAAAGAGCTGCTATAAAACATTTTTGAACAAATGGATTTATTTCCTCCAGCAGTAGTGTTCCTGGGTTAAAGGGTGTAGACATGTTTATAGCTTTTTGGGCATAGTTCCAAATTGCTCTGCAGAATGGTTGTACTAGTTCACAACTCGGCCAATAGTAGATTAGTGTTTAAATTTTTCCACATCTTTTTCAGCATTTGTCATTTTTCTTTTCTGTTATGTTAACCAATCTGGTATGTTTGAGGTGGCAAGTCAGAGTTGTTTTAATTTGTATTCCTCTAATCAGTAGCAATTTAGATAATTTTTTCATGTGACTATTGCTAGCATTCATTTTTTCTTCTGAAAACTGCCTATTCATATTATTTTACCACTTATCAACTGAAGAATGACTCTTATTTTAATAAATTTGACTCAATTTCCTTGATATTTGAGATATGAGGCCTTTATCAGAGAAACTTGTTGTAATCTCCCTTCACTTTGCTGTTTTCCTTTTAATTTTGGCTGCATTAGTTTTGTTTGTACAAAGCTTTTTAATTTCATATCACCAAAATTGTTGGAGTTTTTTCTTTTTATTTCTCCTGCAGTCTCCTCAGTCTCTTGTTTGGTAATGAACTCTTTCTTTATTCATAGATTCATAAGTCTGACAGGTACATAACTCCATGTTCCCCTAATTTACTTATAATATCATCTTTTTGTCTAAATCAATCAATTTTGACCTTATCTTGGTATTGAAGAAATAGAGTAAAGGCCACTTAGAAAATGGAGTTGGTTTGGCATGAGAATGTAGAGAACTGTTGTGGTCTAGGGGTATTGAGAACCCCAAAATGCAAGGGCAAATAGTGCAGGTCTGCCTCAAAAGAATTCAACAACTCAAGCCTTCTTTCAGTCATGAGATTTTAAGAATCTGTGTATGTGGTAGGGACAAGACTGTGTTTTTTTTATAGGGGGAAAAAAGATTGTGGGAAGATCAAGGAGTGGCAAATAGCCTTGGGTGACCCAGAAGTAACAGAGAAGGGGTCTAGATGGAGTTAAGGGTGGGAAGTAGCCTAGAGTGGTCAGAAGGTAACAGACAATGAAGGGCTCAGCTGGGTCAGAGGTAACAGAGAATTGAAGGCTGGGCTGGGCCAGGGCCACAATGAAAGGCCAAATGAGAGGATTATTGAGTATCTAGGCGGGGATATGTGGGAAGGTTCAGCATCTGGTTGCTTTTTGTGGGTCTGGGTTTCATACCCATCAGAACCTGTTGTACTCCATCTCATAAACACTGACTCTCTTGTGCTGTAACATATATTATCCCCCTTCTTGTTTTTTTTTTTTTGCTGCAAAGTTAGATTATATAAGCCATCTATTATTTCATACAATGTAGGTAGATGCTTTAATTAGCATCTCCCAATTCTGGGAAAAGAAAGACCTCAAAATCCACTCACCTCTTCCCAACTCAATTGAAACTCATGCTTCCCCTTTCTCAACTTGAAAAATCCATCATCTTTTCTCTTGCTGTTGCTTGTAATTAATTTTCATTATTTTTATTAATTTTACTAATTCTATTTTTTTTAGCTAGGCAATGGGGTTAAGTGACTTACCCAGGGTCACATAGCTAGTAAATATTATGTGTCTGAGGCCAGATTTGAACTCAGGTCTTCCTGAATCCAGGGCCAGTGCTCTATCCACTTTGCCACCTACCTGCCCCTCCTTGTACTTCATTTTCAAAGAGGACCAATAACATTAAAGAGTGATGTCTTGACTTGCACATGAATTGGATTTAGCTGAGGCAGAGTTTCACAAACTCATCAGCCTCACTCTTTCCTCTATAGTTACTGAAGTCCAGTGACACAGTGAGAAAAAAAAAAAGTAAGAATGACTGGCTACGTCCCAGGATGCAATATGTGACCTTGGCATTTTTGTAAATTAATGTCTTTCCCAAGTCTCATTTTTTTCTGAGGCCATATCTATTCAATCACTAAGGACTAGGTAAGAACTGAGGAGCAATTATCAAGGAAAACTGCCTGATATTCTAGAACCAGAAAGTAAAATAGAAATGGAAAGAATCCACCAATCACCTCCTGAAAGAAATCCCAAAAGGAAAACTCCTAGAATTATTATAGCCAAATTCCAGAGTTCCCAGCTCAAAGAGAAGCAGCCAGAAATAAGCAATTCAAATGTTGTGGAAACACAATTAGGATAACACAAGATTCAGCAGCTTCTACATTAAGGGACCAGAGGGCTTAGAATATAATATTCTAGGGTCAAAGGAGATAGGATTATAGCCAAGAATCACCTACCCAGAAAAAAAAAAACTGAGTATAATCCTTCAATGGAAAAGTGGAAATTCAATGAAATAGAGGACTTTCAAGCATTCTTGATGAAAAGACCAGAGCTGAGTAGAAAATTTGACTTTCAAATACAAGACTGAAGAGAAGCATGAAAAGGTAAACAGGAAAAAGAAATCATAAGGGATTATTAAAGTTGAACTGTTTATATTTCTACATGGAAAGATGATATTTGTAACTCATGACATCTTTCTCAGTAGTAGGGTAGTTAGAGGGAATACACACACACACATACACACACATTCACACACACACACACACATATATATATATACATATATATACACATACATACACATATAATATACATACATACATATATATATATATATATATATATATATATATATATATATATATATATATATATATATATATATACACAAATACACACACATACAGAGGGCACAGGGTGAGTTAAATATGAAGGGATGATATCTAAAAATAAAATTAAGGGGTGAGAGAGGATTATACTGGGAGAAGGAGAAAGGGAGAGGTAGAATGGGGTAAATTATCTCACATAAAAGAAACAAAAAGAAACTTTTACAGTAGAGGGGAAAAGGGGGGAGGTGAGAGGGAATGAATGAATCTTACTCTCATTGGATTTGGCTTAATGAGGGAATAACATACACACTCAATTGGGTATGTAAATCTATCTTTCTCTACAGGAAAATAGGGATGAAGGGGATAAAAGGGGTGATGATAGAAGGGAGGGCAGATTGGAGGAGGGAGTAATCAGAACCAAACACTTTTGAGAAGAGACAGGGTTAAAGAAGAGAATAGAATAAATGGGGGGCAGGATAGGTTGGAGGGAAATATAGTTAGTCTTTTACAACATGACTATTATGACAGTGTTTTGCATGACTACACATGTATAACCTATATCAGATTGCTTGCCTTCTCAGTGAAGGTGGAAGGGAGAGAATTTGGAACTCAAAGTTTTAAAAATGAATGTTAAAAATTGTTTTTACATGCAACTGGGAAATAAGATATACAGACAAAGGGATATCGAAATACATCCTGCCCTACAGGAAAATAGAAGGGGAAGGAGATAAGAAAGGGCGATGGTGGTGATAGAAGGGAGGGCAGATTGGGGGAAGACATGTGCAGAATGCACACCATCTTGGGGTAGGGAAGGGGAGAAACAGGGAGAAAATTTGGAACTCAAAATCTTGTGGAAGTGAATATTGAAAACTAAAAATTAATTAATTAAGAAAAATAAGTTGGATGGCTATTCATTTGGTATTGATAGACTATCTAGGATTATTATCTGTTTTCATGTGTGCCTTTATATGTATGCATATGTATAATGTGTATGCCTATGTTTAAATCTATATTTAGGAGATACTTATATAGAAATATGAATATGTATATAAATACCTGCATATATCTGTATACATATATTCTATACCATAATAATTTCTAGCATTCACATATCAATTTGGGGTTTAAAAAGCATTTTATGTATATTATCATAATATTTAATGGTATTACATAATTTATCCCTGTGAATTAGGTGCTATCATTATCCTCATTTTTACAGATGAGGAAACTGAAGTTGAAAGTAGTCAAGGGTCACAGGGTTAGAAAATGTCTCAGGCAAAACTTAAATTCAGGTCTTGCTGAATACAAGTCTAGCACTTATCTACAGTGCCACCTATGTGCTTTGTATCAATGCATGAGAGTATGTGTGCATGTATATGTGCTTTCTCTCCCAGTTTAACTGTAAGCTACTCTGAGGGAGAGGAATTGTCTTATATTTAATTTTAACCCTCATAGCACATAGCACATAGGAAGTACTCCTATTGGAGTGGATTGGATCAGATTTCACTATATTGGAGAACACTGACTTATATAGTTCATTCCATATCCAGAACTCATATCTCCCACTTCATTTTTTTCCAAATGAAAATTCAAAGCTCCATGTAGAATCTCTATGGTCTTTCCTGTAGTTCATCAATGTAACTCATCCTCCAAGGTTGTCTCTTTCTGATATTTCATATTATATTTTCATGGAATATATTCTCATTCTCTTAAACAGCAAGTATGATGACTGTTCTCAAGCTGTACATGCTTCTTCATTGTTTCATAACTTAAATCAGGTGAGATTGCATACCATTAGAAATACCATTAATATTATTATCACTGTTATTATTAAAATTTCACCTGGATGATATAGGTGTCAGTGAAAGAAGGATTTGCCTGTACATATATTTTTAGTTAGGCTTTTTGCAAATGGCTCTAGAAACATAACAAAGAAATAGTTTTCAATTCATTTCATTTCAATTCAATTATTAAGTATGAGGATATTCTCTATAAAGATACATAGGCCAGAAATGAAAGACCATGGATGGTAACAGAGAATGGTGATGTCACCTGTGAAATATAATGAGCCCATTAATCCATATATAAGGATCCCTGCTGGCAGCATATTGATTTAGTTACATGATGTTGTATTATCTATGTTTTATTGTATTTTAAGTAATTTTAAATTATAATTTAATCTGGTTTAGGTACCACTTGGGAGTGTTACAGACCATATGCTTCCACTGGCGCCATATTTGACACCTCTGGTAAAGAATGTGAGGTAATATAATATGAAAACAGTTTGGAAAGGAAGATTGTGCAGGTATTTCAATGTTAAAAGTCATTTTCTAAAATGCACAAACCTCTTGGATTTGTTACATTATTGGGTGAGTATATGGTAAGAGGGACTGAGTGAAAGAAAGTGATGAAACAGGTACTGAGCTTTCTTTTTCTACCTGAGTCAATTTATATGGAGTGGGTGGTTAGATAAATTCCAGGTGTTGAAAGACCTTCCCAACCTCAGGTAGAAGATGTGGCATCTGAGCAGGGAATAGATCAAGTTTAAAATGAAAAGTAAGGATTGATCATCTTTATAGGTTATGGAACTAAAATTGTTTTTAAATTACAAATGAAATAAAAATCCAAGACACTAAAACAAACTGAAACTGCTTTTAAGAGATCATATTTAGGGCATGAATAGCTTAGGAATTAAGTTGCAGAGAACGCCTAGCATCTGATTCTTTGTCTGGTTCAACCTGTCTTTATAAAGTCTTGTTGCTTTGATGATCTCTGTCTCCCATATTCCTCTGACTCATCTCAACCTATGCCAACATAATGTCATGGTCAGAGAATGCTATGGTCTTTCCCTTCTTGACTCACCCAGGCCTTTAGAGGACCATAGACTCACATAATAATGGAGTCCAATAATAAGATATAGTATCAATGACCGCAAGTAATATTCTCTCCTTTTGGTTGTTAGAGAAACCAACAATTATTTATTATATGTCTATTATGTACCTATACATAGTGGGAACTATGGAGGATACTTACAAATCTAAAACATGGCTTTTGCCAAGAAGCTAAAATCTATCTGTGGAAAAAAACTAAAACCTGAAAAAAATCATAAAATCAAGTATCTTTCACCATTAATGTATGTATATATATATATATATATGTATATAATTCGATAATACTTGACATACATTATCTCACTTGATCCACACAAGAACCCTGTCACGTGGGTAGGATAGATATTATCCACATTTTACAGATGAGGGAAATTGAGATTCCAGGGTTAGGTAACTCAGCCAATATCACACAACAGCAGGACTTGTACCCAGGTTTTTTGGCTCTGAGGCCAGTGCTCATTGCAAATTACGGTATCTGAATGTAATAAAAATTTTTGTGACTTAAGAAAGGACAAAAAGGAGAGTAGTGTAGAAAGGTGGAAGATTCATATAAATGATACAGAGTGAAATGACAAGAATGAACCTGAACAACTCATATAGTACCAACTTTGTTAACAATAAGAAAAAAAGACTAACAACTTTAAAAGATAAAAATTCTAATTAACAAAATGACCATCAATCATCGTAAAGAAAAGATGATAATGCTGCCATCCATCTCCTCACAAAGACATTATGGACTCAGTGAAGAATGAGACCCACATTTTTTAGACCAGGCTAATGAGAGAATTTGCTTCATCTAACTATGCAAAAATTGTTTTCAGTTGAAGTGATATTTTGTGGGATAGCTAGGAATTGCTTCCCCCTCTACTGGGAGAGAGAGAAAGAAAGAGAAGAGAGGTGAAGAAAAAAAGGAATCAAAGACAAGTAAAACAACTTTAAAAGTTACATATTGAATATATTATGACTGTATTGAAAAGGAAAAGCAACTTCTACATAATTGAGATTTGCAGTTTCATATAAACTCTTGTCCCTGTATTCTACAATGTACATAGAAAAGCTCATTTTATTTGCTGTTTGTGAAATTCATTTTTTAAATTAAAAGTTAAAAAAGAAGAAAATTAATAAGTCAGGAAGGTGGTGTTTGTAGCAGGATAGTAATTTAAAATTTAAATATAATGGGAAGAGGAGATTGGTATATGTTTCCCTGAGGATCTGGAAATACTGGTTGACCAGGGTTCCTACCATGAAGGATATTGTAGAAATAAATATAGAGAATAGATTCAGTTTGTCCTCTTTCAAACACAAGGGAAGAAGCACATTTTGATCTCTAGAGGAAGTTGAGGCCTTTATTGTTATATTATTTTTTGTATTCAAGCCACCTTTTAAATTCATTCATCCAGAAGTAAAATTAAGCTGGAGTGTCCAGAAATTCGTGACACAAGCAGTGGGCAAGAAGTAGGCTTAATACTTGTAGGGCAAGGCAGTGTACTTAATCCCCACAGTAACCCATAGACCACATTCCCTATGCAATTTTGAAGAAACATCAAGCAGAAGTCAGGAGAGGTAAAGAGCATAGTGTGGGCTGCCCCTTTCCTAGTGTGACTGTTCCCACAGTCAGATTGCCTCTATAGGTACTGCCAAGCCTGCCTAGCCCACCTTACCACCCCAAATGAACTTCCCACAGGTGCCAGGGCTCCTGTTTATGACTTTGCATCCAGCGCTGTGTAGATAGATATAAGAACAGGTCCACACTTCCTTCTAGAAAGGATTTCACAGAACCAGCTTCCACTCTGACTTCTTTCTGGCCTATTACATCTGACAACCTAGTAGAAGGAAAAGATCAGATAATGAATAATAGTTACACCATGTTGTCCACCTCCCCAACACATTCCCTTTGTTCTTCCAATTAGTTTGTACTTACTTTGAATATATTTTACACATATTTATATGCACACATGATATTTCTTTCAATAGAAGTTTCTCCAGTGCAGGAAAAGACTTTCCATTTTCATCTTTGTATTCCCAGTGCTTAATATGAAGGTAAATGGCAGGTTGACCATGACCTGGATCTCCTGTCTCCACTTTTCTTTGTGATAGACAAACCAGTTTGAGAGAAGGCTGCTAAGTCCATTTCTCATTAGCCCTTGTGGTTTCCATCATAGAGGTGAGGCTGGTGATTAGAGGAAGGCAGCTAATATTTTTTGTGCTAAGCATTGCATCAAAGCTGGTGAAAAAGTGAAATATACAGGGTTTTTTAAAAAATTTCTTTTATGGTGATACAGTTTTAGGAAAATTCATAGAGGCAGCAGTTGTGTTACTTTGAAACATCTTATCCGACTGATGGGATCTGTATTTGTTGTGTAGAAACCTGCCACACTCACAGATAATCATAAGTAATTCTGTAGGTAAAATGTGTTAGTATTTCACTCCCATTTTGATTAAACACCTCTTTGGAGGACTCATCACACATCCACAAAGGAAATCTGTTTCTCATCTACTTCAGGAAAAAAAAGGAGAAAAAAGAACCTTTTCACCTTTGAAGTGACAGGTTAAAAATCCTTTCCAGCTACAGCACATGCTGTGTTACAGTAACCATATTTTCTGAAATCAAAATGTGACCACGTGGTCAGACAAAAGACATGCTTTTCACAAAACTTCATTGAAAAACTGTACTATCCCTTTCTAAAATTTATTTTTTCTAGAAAATGAGAGACCCACAAATATGGGGGTATGTGCTACTGGTCACAATGAGTTGGACTTTCAAGGCCAATTTTAATGAAGCATTAATTCTTTATTTTTCTTTTAAGTATTGAAAAACATATTTCCATGTTATCCACGTGGCAAAAGAGAACACACACACACCCCAAGAAAATAAAGGTAAAGAGAAATTTTAAAACCTATGTTTCAATCTGCATTCAGAGTTTATCAGTTCTCTCTCTGGAGGTGGATAGCATTTTTCATCATGAATCTTTAGGAACTGTCATGGATCATTGTCTTGATCACAGTAGCTAAATCTTTCACAATTGACCATCCTTACAATATAACTATCACTTTCTATGATGTTCTCCTGGTTCCACTTACTTAACTTTGCCTGAGTTCATATAAGTCTTCCTAGATTTTTCTGAAACCATCCTACTTGTCATTTCTTAAAGCACAATAGTATTCCATCACAATCACATAGCAAACTGTGTTTAGCCATTCGCCAATTGATAGGAATTTTCTGAATTTCCAATTATTTGCCACCACACAAAGAGCTGCTATAAAACATTTTTGAACAAATGGATTTATTTCCTCCAGCAGTAGTGTTCCTGGGTTAAAGGTGTAGACATGTTTATAGCTTTTTGGGCATAGTTCCAAATTGCTCTGCAGAATGGTTGTACTAGTTCACAACTCGGCCAATAGTAGATTAGTGTTTAAATTTTTCCACATCTTTTTCAGCATTTGTCATTTTTCTTTCTGTTATGTTAACCAATCTGGTATGTTTGAGGTGGCAAGTCAGAGTTGTTTTAATTTGTATTCCTCTAATCAGTAGCAATTTAGATAATTTTTTCATGTGACTATTGCTAGCATTCATTTTTTCTTCTGAAAACTGCCTATTCATATTATTTTACCACTTATCAACTGAAGAATGACTCTTATTTTAATAAATTTGACTCAATTTCCTTGATATTTGAGATATGAGGCCTTTATCAGAGAAACTTGTTGTAATCTCCCTTCACTTTGCTGTTTTCCTTTTAATTTTGGCTGCATTAGTTTTGTTTGTACAAAGCTTTTTAATTTCATATCACCAAAATTGTTGGAGTTTTTTCTTTTTATTTCTCCTGCAGTCTCCTCAGTCTCTTGTTTGGTAATGAACTCTTTCTTTATTCATAGATTCATAAGTCTGACAGGTACATAACTCCATGTTCCCCTAATTTACTTATAATATCATCTTTTTGTCTAAATCAATCAATTTTGACCTTATCTTGGTATTGAAGAAATAGAGTAAAGGCCACTTAGAAAATGGAGTTGGTTTGGCATGAGAATGTAGAGAACTGTTGTGGTCTAGGGGTATTGAGAACCCAAAATGCAAGGGCAAATAGTGCAGGTCTGCCTCAAAAGAATTCAACAACTCAAGCCTTCTTTCAGTCATGAGATTTTAAGAATCTGTGTATGTGGTAGGGACAAGACTGTGTTTTTTTTATAGGGGGAAAAAAGATTGTGGGAAGATCAAGGAGTGGCAAATAGCCTTGGGTGACCCAGAAGTAACAGAGAAGGGGTCTAGATGGAGTTAAGGTGGGAAGTAGCCTAGAGTGGTCAGAAGGTAACAGACAATGAAGGGCTCAGCTGGGTCAGAGGTAACAGAGAATTGAAGGCTGGGCTGGGCCAGGGCCACAATGAAAGGCCAAATGAGAGGATTATTGAGTATCTAGGCGGGGATATGTGGGAAGGTTCAGCATCTGGTTGCTTTTTGTGGGTCTGGGTTTCATACCCATCAGAACCTGTTGTACTCCATCTCATAAACACTGACTCTCTTGTGCTGTAACATATATTATCCCCCTTCTTGTTTTTTTTTTTTTGCTGCAAAGTTAGATTATATAAGCCATCTATTATTTCATACAATGTAGGTAGATGCTTTAATTAGCATCTCCCAATTCTGGGAAAAGAAAGACCTCAAAATCCACTCACCTCTTCCCAACTCAATTGAAACTCATGCTTCCCCTTTCTCAACTTGAAAAATCCATCATCTTTTCTCTTGCTGTTGCTTGTAATTAATTTTCATTATTTTTATTAATTTTACTAATTCTATTTTTTTTAGCTAGGCAATGGGGTTAAGTGACTTACCCAGGGTCACATAGCTAGTAAATATTATGTGTCTGAGGCCAGATTTGAACTCAGGTCTTCCTGAATCCAGGGCCAGTGCTCTATCCACTTTGCCACCTACCTGCCCCTCCTTGTACTTCATTTTCAAAGAGGACCAATAACATTAAAGAGTGATGTCTTGACTTGCACATGAATTGGATTTAGCTGAGGCAGAGTTTCACAAACTCATCAGCCTCACTCTTTCCTCTATAGTTACTGAAGTCCAGTGACACAGTGAGAAAAAAAAAAAGTAAGAATGACTGGCTACGTCCCAGGATGCAATATGTGACCTTGGCATTTTTGTAAATTAATGTCTTTCCCAAGTCTCATTTTTTTCTGAGGCCATATCTATTCAATCACTAAGGACTAGGTAAGAACTGAGGAAAAAAAGATAGCCTAATTTACCATCATAAAAGGATCTATCTGGGAGGAAAAGACTCTCAGAGTTTCTGGCTAAAAAGAATACAATTGCTATTTACACTCATTCTTAGCATCAAACCCTCAAAAACTGAGCAACAGAAGCTTGAGATGAAGGCCAGAGTTATTTGGGTTTAAAGGCACAGTAATCAAGTAGCTCCATTTGAATCATGATGGCTTTTTTAAAGCCTGTTGTTTTTTCAGAGCTATATTTCAAGAAATCACAAATTAAATCTATACGAGGCAGAACAAATTGTCCCAGCTTAAAAAAAATAGACAAAAAAATTAGCCCCCAAACCACATGATATCTTACAATATATGAGACCAACAATTATATTCCTTTTGACTTAGCATCCACATGTAAGTGTATGATGCCACAAGTAAAAAGAGGGATCATATGTGGAAGAAGAAGGAGGAGGAGGTAGAGGAAAAGGAGGAGAAGAAGAAGAAATGATAACAGCATTCTACATCTCAAACTGGCAGGTTGGGTCCTGAGAGGACAGCTACTACTACTCACATGTTGTTATTTGTCCTTAATTCTTTTTTTTTTTTTTTTGCAATTGGGGTTAAGTAACTTGCCCAGGGTCACAGAGCTAGTAAGTGTCAAGTGTCTGGTTTGAGTCCATGTTTGAACTCAGGTCCTCCTGACCTCACGGCCAGTGCTCTATCCACTGTGCCACCTAGCTGCCCCTTTCTCCTTCATTCTTGAAGAGGACCAATTGAAGAGGTCTAGGGGTTTTCGGGTGCTGGGACCCCAAGATCACAGTACCAGGCCCTGTCTGAAAGAATTCAACTCAAATCTTCTTCAGCCAGAGCAAAAGTTTATTAGTGGTAAAACATATAGGCCGGGTGACACCCATAAGGACAAGCAGGCATGAGAGGTTCTTAGCCTTGTGGGCCTGAGATTCTCAGCCTCTGAATGAGGGCCAAGGTGGATCTTAAATACTAAAGTAACTTTGGGTGGTCAGAGAAGGGGGTTGGGAAAAGGGTCTAGGTAAGAATTCCAATTGGGGAGGTCAGAGAGATTGAATAGACAATGGGAATAGATAATGGAGGGAACAGGAAGGGAGAAGTTTGAAAGGCATCAGCACAAAATCAAGATGGGGCTAGGACTTTCAAAAGGAGATAAAGGAAGGCCTTTCTGGGGCCTATAGACAAAGGGAGCCAGATACTTTTAGGGCACATCTGAATAAGATCAAAAGGTAAGGCTAAGGCTTTCAAAGGGAGATGTGGGTCTGGGGCCTGTGAGTCAGATTCCCTTTGGGGCAAAGGGCGAACATCTTGGCTTGGGCCCCACCCCCATCACAATGATATCAGGAGGGTGACATCTTGGCTTAAGTGTGAATTGGATTTAAATGAGGCAGAGGTATGCAAAGTCATCAACCTCACTCTCTCCTTTAGAGTCTTCTGCAGTCCAGTGGCAAGACAAAAGTCAAGACAATTGGCAATGCCTCCTATCTCTCCTCTAATTAGCAATCATATTACCTATATTTTTTAATCATGGCTTATATCCTGCTAATTGTTTTCTTTTAATGAATAAAAATCAGCTTCCCCTTTTATGTGAGGTCTAGTGCCAAGCAGAGGAGGGCTATTCTTGATTTGTTATTTGACATTCATTGCTTAATAAATCAGTATGCTCTGGAGCTTGATCCACTGATTCCTGTTACTTCAGATTTCACTCATTATAGCATATGGTATGAGGTGTTAGTCTGTCTTTAATTTCTGACAAACTACTTTCTAGTTTCCTACTGATTTTTTTTTGTCAAATTGTGAATTTTTACCCCCAAAGTTGGATCTCTTGGTTTATCAAAGACTAGATTTCTATGGTAATTTGCTATTGTGTACTGTCAGCCTAATCTATTCTACTGATCTACCCAGATTGTTTTAATGATTACCATTTTGTAATATAGGTTGGAACAGCAAATTGGCCTTCCTTCACATTTTGTTTTTCACTGATTTGCTTGATAATCTTGACCCTTTGTTCATTTCCTGATGAATTTTGTTTCTATTCTTTTCTAGCTCTATGAAATAATTCTTGTTTGGTATGGCACAGAATATGCAAATTAACTTGGTAGAATTGGCATTTTTATTATATTGGCTGGGCCTATAGATAAGCAATTAATATTTTTCCAATTGGTTAGATCTGTTTTTTGTGTGAAAAGTGTTTCATAATTGTGTTAATATAATCCCTGGGTTTGTCTTGGTAGGTACATTCCCAAGTATTTTATTATGTCTGCAGTTATTTAAAATGGAATGTGTTTCTATGTCTTCCTGTTGGTTATTGTTGATAACATATAGAAATTCTGATGATTTATATGGGTTCATTGTATATCTTGAAACTTAGCTGAAGTTGTTACTTGTTTAATTAGTGTTTTAGTTGATTCTCTAGGGTTCTCTAAGTATACCATCATATCATCTGCAAAGAGTGATAGTTTTGTTTCTTCATTGACTATTGTTATTCCTCCAATTTTTTCTTGTCTTATTGCTATAGCAATTTCCCTTTTTAAACCAATTTAGATGTGTGAGTTTAAAATATTGTACACACACACACATACACACACACTATTTTCTTCTCCACTTCAAAAGTTCTTTCTTGCATTTCTCTTTTTATGAGATAATTTCCCCAGTTCTTCCCTTTCCTTCCTCTCATCTCTGGTTGCATCCCTCTTTCTAACCTGTTCAGTTTTTGTACATCACCCCAACATAATAAATTCACTCTTGCACTCTTTCTGCATAGAATCTTTTTAAGTGTGCTAATAATGATAAAGTTCCTAGAAGATACATGTATCATCTTCCCATATAGAAAGGTTAACAGTTCATCCTTATTGATTCTTCTATGATTTCTTTTTCATGCTTACCATTTTGTATTTCTCAGAGCCTTATATTTCATAGTCAAATTTTCTATTTAGCTCTGGTATTTTCATCAGGAATGCTTCAAAGTCCACTAATTTGATTCATAGTTTTCCCTTGAAGTATTATACTCAGTTTTGCCGGGTACGTTTTTTTTTTGGTTGCAATCTCAGCTCTTTTGCCTTCCAGAATATCATATCCCAAGCCCTTTGTTCCTTTAATGTTGTAGCTTCCAGATCTTGTGTGATTCTCACTGTAGCTCCAGAGTGGCAGAGCAAACAACAGTTCAGAGTAAGACATTCTTTCTACTCAAGACAACATAGGAGATAATAAAGAGAGATTTGTGACATGTAAAATGTAGACTAGCCTGGGCCACATATGGGTGAAACACTAGTGTTGGGACCAAGTGGTTATGACAGAAGCAACAGCAGCAGCTTGAGGATCTCTCAATCTATGGATGGTAGGGGGATCTGGCAACTGATCAGAAAGAAATTACATGATACTGCTGTTTTTGAAAGATCACATTCTGATGTTTGAAATAGTTTTTCTTTGACATTTTAGCTCTGGAATTTGTCTCAAATATTCCTGGGAGTTTTCATTTTGGGACCTTTTCCAGATGGTAATCAGTGTTCTTTTAATTTGTATTTTGCCCTCTGGGTCTAGAATATTGAAGGAATTTTCCTTCATGATTTCTTGAAACATGGTGTCTAGTTTCTGTCTTTGATCCTGGCTTTCATGTAGTCCAATAATTTTTAAAAGACCTCAACATATTTTCTAAGTTATTTGTTTTTCCAATAAGATATTTCATACTTCTGTTTTGTCAATGCTTCAGCACTCAACCACAAAGGAATCTCCCAGTGCATTAGCAGAAACTAGGGAGGCAGCATTGCAAGAGGCCCCAGGCAGATAAACAAACCTGCAGCACCCATCTAAAAGGATCTGAAGAAAGCTAAAGGAAAGGAAAAGCAGGCAAGCTAGAATTGCCTGAAAGTTCCAGCCTTGCTGATTCCAGCCCAACATGAGGTAAGCTGCCAGATCCCTATAGACTGCAATTACCAACATAAGAGGCTCCAGCATACAAAGCCAGTGACCAAGACCTAGGGTCCCAACACAAGAAGCTTGGGTCAGTGCCCTCTGTTCCCCAGCAGGAGAGCTCAATCTCTTTAAAGGCCAGGGAATAAAGAAAAACCATGAGTAAAAAAGAAATGTACCATGATTCATATTATGAGAAGAGTGAAGATCAAGATAGAAATTCTGAAGAGGACAGCATTGTCAACAAAACCACATCTGCAACATCAAAAGGGAATATGAACTGGTCTGAAGCCCAAAAAGCCTTCTTAGAAGAGCTCAAGAAGGATTTTAAAAGTCAAATGAGAGAGGTAGAAGAGTCCTTAAAAAATACAATTGGCCAATTGGAAAAAAATACACTGAAGAAAACAAGTCCCTAAAAAACAATTGGCCAATTGAAGAAGGAAGTACAAAAACTAACAGAAGAAAACAATCTGTTAAAAACTAGAATTGGACAAATGGAAACTAATGACTCTATGAGAGAGCAAGAATCAGTCAAACAGAAACAAAAAAAATAGATGAAAACATAAAATACCTCATTGGTAAAACAACCAACCTGGAAAATCATCAGAAGAGACAATTTAAAAATTATTGGACTACCTGAAAATCATGATGAAAAAAAAGCCTGGACAGTATCTTTCAGGAAATCATAAAGGAAAACTGCCCTGAAGTCCTAGAACCAGAAGGTAAAATAACCATAGAAAGAATACACACTCACCACCTGAAAGAGATCCCAAATTGACAACGCCAAGGAATATAATAGCAAAATTCCAAAATTACCAGATGAAAGAGAAGGTGCTGCAAGCAGCCAGAAAGAAACAATTTAAATATCATGGAACCGCTTCTACATTAAAAGACTGCAGGGCATGGAACATGATATTCCATAAGGCAAAGGAGCTTGGATTGCAGCCAAGGATCAACTACCCTGCAAAAATGAGCATGATTTTTCAAGGGAGGAGATGGATATTCAATGAAATAGGGGACTTCCAAACCTTCCTGATAAAAAGACCAGAGCTCAACAAAAAATTTGATCTTCAAGTACAAGATTCAAGAAAGACATAAAAAGGTAAATGGGACAGAAAGATACAAAATGTTGTTAATAAGGGCAGACTGTTTACATTCCTACAAGGGAAGATGACACTTGCAACTCTTGAGAACTGTATTGTTATTACACCATGTTAAAGGAGTATACATAAAGAGGGTGGATATTAGTTGACTTTGATGTAATGATAAAAAAAAATCTAATCAAGTGGGTTAAATGGATCCAAATAAGTAGATTAGTCTGATCTTAGAAAATGTATTGAGAAAGGAGGAGGCAGACAAGGGTAAATTACATTACAAGAAAAGACAGAAAATCCTATTACAGCAGAGGGAAAGAAGGAGGGGGTGAGCATTGTTTGAACCTTACTCTCATGAGATTTGGCTCAAGAAGGGAATAACATTATCAGTTAGGTATAGAAATCTAACTTGCCCTATAGGCAGTAACAGGGAAAAGGGGAAAGAAAAGGGAGGGGGGATAGAAGGAAGGGAAGAAGCAGTAAGGGCAAAGGGGAAGAAAAGGGAAAGGGATAATAGAAGGGAGGAGAGAATGAAGGAGGTGGTGGTCAAAAGCAAAACACTAGTGAGGGGGGAAAAGAGAAAGTAGAAAGAAAAGCATAAACGGGGGGGAAAGGATGAAAAAGATACAAATAGTAATCATAACTGTGAAAGCTGAATCACTATCTTTTTTTTCTCTTCTGTCGAGTTTTGTTTCCTCTTTCTGATGGTTCCTTCTATTGGTTTTAATTTTTACTTACAACTTCACTAATGAGATAATATGTTTAATAGGAATGTAAATGTATAGTCTATATCAGATTATGCATTGTCTTGGGGAGGGTGGTGGTGAGGAAGGGGGAGAAAAATTTTAAAATCAAAAGCATATGGAAGTGATTGTTAATAAATCAAAATCAAATTAATAAAATAATTTTTAAAAAAAGAAATATGTTTCGGAAGTGGGTACAAGAAATAGAAGTGCCAAAGAGCATCTGGTCCTTCTTCCATTGCTAACACAGCAGTACCATGTAATTTCTTTCTGATCAGTTGCCAGATCCCCCTACTATCCATAAATTGAGAGCTTCTAAATCTGCTACTTCTGTCATTGTGACTTGAACCCAGCACTAGTGTTTCACACATATGTGGCCCAGGCTAGTCTCCATCCTACATATCACAAATCTCTCTTTATAATCTCCTGTGTTGTCTTGAGCAGAAAGAATGTCTTACTGTGAACTTTTTTTTTGCTCTGCCGCTCTAGAATTCAATTTGAGGCATTATTTTAAAGTCATTTGGAGAAGAATGTTGGGAGAGCTCAGCTTTCTCTACTTTGCCTTCTTGGCTTGGCCTCAAATCTTAACTCTTAACTCCAAAATAAGATGTCCTTTCCCTCTCCTGTCTTCACATTTGTTGCTTAATCAGATATTCCTGATGGACATCTGCTGTAATATTATCTTATATTCTTAGTTATCTCTCATATCATTTAGCTTTTCCTATTGCATGTGTAATCTAGATCTGCAAAATGCATACAAGTCATCAGTGGAGAAGTTGACCCAACCAAGCAAGATGATAGAGTTTGCACGTGGGCCTGAACCACCCCACTACAAGTATTTTGTGTGTGTGTGTGTGTGTGTGTGTGTGTGTGTGTGTGTGTTTTTCCCAAATGGATTGTAAGCTTCTGGATGGCAGACAATGAGTTTTTCTCTTTTTCTTACCCTCATAGAAGTTAACATAGCATGTTATGTGTGGACTACAAACTTACTAAATTGAACTCCATTTTTTTTAGTAAAGAAGAAGAAGAAGTTGACATCAGAAGATCTCAATTTGAGTTTCCAGCTCTGATACTTACTAAATATGGGACACTTATTAAGTCACCTTTCTAAGCTTCAGTTTCCATCAATACCTTAAGATCATTATAAGGAAAGAGAATTGCTGACTTTCCTATTGCTGTACCTGTGAGGTTCTAACTACATCAACCCCATTTGGCCAAATTCAGATGAAGATTCTAAATGTTAATCACTTGTTTAGATAACTAAATATCTGAATGTTGACACTATGAACATGTTTAAATACTTTTTTTTTAATTTTGGAGACCAGGATAACACTCATGTTATAAGTTGAAACATGTTTTATCAGGGAATCTCTTTTTTTTCTGGATTTGCTTGAGAGTGCAAATTCTGATCTTCAGGATATCTAAATTCATTTTTTAGTTGTGTTCTTAGCAATGAGTGGATAATACTGGAACAAATGGCCAGTTCCATCTGTTATCTCTTTTTCTCTTTATAAGGCCAGATTTTATACACACACATATGAATATGTGTGTGATGTATACATACATACACGTATATGTGCACACACGTATGTGTGCACACACAAATATATGTATGCGTACATACATGTATGTATACATGCATGCATACATATATATGTATATATATGTATATACATGTGTGTGTGTGTGTGTGTGTGTGTGTATCTCCTGTTCAGACATTTCTTTGACAACATCTTTTATACCACTTTTTCTCCTAAATAATATTAAGTTAATATGTTAGGCCTTTGTCTTTTTCTTTCTCCATCCTGACCCTCAGCAAACCATTTAAACTCTACAGTTAAATTCTCTTCTTTAAGTCCTTTACCAACATATCCCATTGCCTAACTTATCCTGTTAAATTAAAACATTTAGTAACTCCCTGCCATTTGCTGTTTTTGCTCTTACTGAGGTGCTGCTGAACAAAACTGGAGAACATTATAAAATCATGCTACCTGGGTCCTATATAAATTTATGTTAAGTAATCTTAACTAGACTCTGACCGCTGCTAGGTAATCCTTTTACATGACCCTAATTGACTTACTATCTCACTCATCAAAGCAGCTTTTCCCAACCATTTTAACTTCTCCACAGACTTCTGATGGCTTTCCCTTCTCCTCCCCTCTCAGCTGAGAACCTTTTCTCTCATTTTACTTAAAAAAATTGAGGTCATTCACCAAGAGCTTCTTCTTCTCCCTATTCTACACCTCATATTATTGAGTTTTCCTCTGTAACTTTCTCCTCTTTCACCATTTTCTTACATTAAAAAATTACTCTTCTCTTTGCCAAGGAAAACCTCCTCTACATGCACAAATGATCCTGTTCTATCCCATCTTCCCAATTAGATTGCTCTTCCATCTTTCCCAATCTCTTACTTATCACTAAACTCTCACTGTCTTTTGGCTGCTTCCCTACTGCCTACATTCTCATATCTCCCCCATCCTCAACAACAACAACAACAACAACAACAACAACCACCTGTCACTTCATTTGTTCATCTCCCTTAGCTATTATCTCATGTCTCTCATCCCTTTTGTGGCTAACTGCTTGAAAAAAAAATCAGCCTGCAGTCTCCATTTCCTTTTCTCTTGTTCTCTTCTTAACTGTCTTCATTCTGGCTTAGGATGTCATTGTTAGACTAAAACTACTCTCTCCAAAGACCTTTCTCAATCCTCTTCCTTCTTGACTTCTCTGCAGACTTTGTCACTGTCAATCACATTCTTCTATGTGACCCTTTCTTCTCTCAGTTTTCTGTGAGACTTCTCTTTCTTACTTTTGCTCCTCCTTTACTTCTAGAGAGACTAACCCCATTGACAAGGTCACAGAACTTGGTGCTGTGAGGGGAGATAAGCTCATGCTTATATACCACATGGGCAGAACTTTCCTCACAAACACTCTGTGAAATGAATTCATTAAAAAATTATTAAATGGATACCATATGCCAGACATGAAAGTAAAAGAGTCCCTTTCCTCAAGGAGCTTACATTGAATGAGAAGGGGACATGAAACATATAGGTGAATGTTGGCCAAAGAAGGAATGTGTTTATTTGTTTGTTTTTCTCTTGCAAGTCATAGTATAGTGAGTGGAACCACTGAGCAAGCAATTATTACCCCTTTCCAGAAGTACAGTTAAGACTGGTTTGATGATTGCTCTTCTCAGAGCAAGAGGGAGAAGGGGGGTTTGATGGGTGTTTGGAGGCAATGAAAATGGCAAAATTTCCCAAAATGTCATAGGGGATGTATGTGAAGTGTCATCTGGGGCCAGTTAGATGTAAGTGGAGCAGATGGACAAGCAGTGTGATTTATTCAAGCAACAATAAAAATTTGCTAAGTACTTCGTGCTGTTACAGGTGCTAGAGGACATTCAAAGATGAATAGGACAAATGGCCCACTTTCCAGGATCTTCTGGCCTATCATCAGGGTTAAGATATGTACCTAAATAGCTGTAATATACATTAATAATTGTATTAGAGAATTATAAAATAAGGAAAGGATTAGCAAGGGATTATAGAACTATAATATACTTTATTTTTTTTTAGCTTATGTGTAGATATTGTGTAGACAAAATATGTTATATTTTAAAAGGGCCACCTTGTCTAGATGGGCATGAGTATGTATACCTTTCTGGATATAATCTCAAAAATTGGAATATTTTAACATCCATTTAGATTCCAACATTAAGACATAGTAATAGTAGTAATATGGCAGCAGTAGCAGTAGCAGCTTTAGTAATAGTAGCAGTAGTAGTAGTAGTAGTAGTAGTAGTAGTAGTAGTAGTAGTAGTAGTAGTAGAAAAAGCAGCAGCAATAGTAGTAGCAACAGCAGGAGCTAGCAGTTATACTAGTGCCTGCTATGTGCCAGACATTGTGCAAAACTCTTTATAAATATCTCATTTTCTCCTCATAGCAACGCTGGGAGGTAGATGCTATTATATCCTCATTTTATACTTAAGAAACTGATGTGAACAGAAGTTAAAGGACTTGCTCAAGGCTTACATAGCTTGTAAGTAGCCTGAATTCTAGCACTCTATCCATTTTGTCACCTATAAGTTGCCTACAAGTAGAAACAATTAACTTTCAAAAAAAAATTAATGGAATACACTTGTACAAAGGAGTCCTTAAAAGTCACAATGACATGTTGAAGTTACCTTTAATTGAGTTTTTTTTTTTCCTGGCAACATCTACAGGGACTAAGCTTTCAAATAACTGGCCAATCAGTTTCACAAAACACTGGTAGATGTAAATAAAAGCACCTTCTTACAAGATGGTCAGAAGCTACATATTATGAGAAGAAGGTTAGGGACTATTTGAATTTTTCTTATCGGACACCTGCTTTGCCCTGATTTCATAGATATACAAACACACATATGCACATATACACATACACACATATATACTCATGTATGCCAGCCTTTTCATTTTACTTTTATTTTCCTTATAAACTTTCCTAAGGGAGAGAGAAAGTACTGGCTAGCCAACACAAATACTAATCTGCTTTGAAGTTGTGTTACTCATTGAAATTTATTGAATTCAATGAATCAAAATGATGTGAGAATGAGGCAGTTTTCTCTAGGCCTTGATTACTTAGCTGTTAGGGTTCTAAACTTACAGGGCCAGCAGCCAAGATCTAAGAGACATAATGGAATCACTGAGATTTTCTTAACGTTAATTACTGGGCATCACAGTGACAGAGTAATTGAAATCTCTATTCAGTTACCTGATTGGTGAATTTAGGGCAACAACTAATTTGAATATATATTTCTCTCCCTCCCAGAACTGACCTTTCCCTAATAAATTGAAAAAGAAATGAGCTGATTGGTTTAGGCATAGGCTCGGGCTGCTATTTTTATATACTGTTCTTTCTCACCTTTATACATTTTTTTTCTTCTCTTATGTCACCATGTCAAATACAGGAAGTCAAGAACAAGAGCTAGAGCTAAAATTCAGCAATGCCTTTGCCACATGTCCCTCTCTATCGTTATTCCAAATTTATATATTATCACCAGTAGACTTGATAGGAATTGATTTTATTCATCTATGTTGCCATTTGTTTTCATAATTTTTAAATTTTTTTTCCTTCTTTTCATTTATTTATTTATTTATTTGTTTACTTATTCATTTATATATTTATTTATTTATTTAATTTTTAGTGAGGCAATCGGGGTTAAGTGACTTGTCTAGGGTCACACAGCTAAAAAGTGTCAAGTGTCTGAGGCCGGATTTGAACTCAGGTCCTCCTGACTCCAAGGCCGAAGCTTTATCCACTGCGCCACCTAGCTGCCCCTATAATTTTTTTTTCTTGAATTCCTATATGGGTGTGAATTATGTGATGCTTAACATTCTGCCCCCTCTTTTCTTCAATAGCCATTGTAGAAGAGGAGAGGGGCTGAACTGGACTTAGGGTCATTTTTCATTTCCCTTTGTTTCATGGGTTGCCAAAGAATGCTTCACTAACTAGGCATCCCACCTGTCTCCAGGGCTTCACTGCAGGTAGCAAGGCTTGTTCTCAGCTAGACTGAAAGCATATCCAGAATCATAGAATTTTCTAGAACTCATGCCTTCAGGATGAAGAATTTTCCTTTATTATATTCTACCCACTTCCTTTATTGGCTTTATTTTTCTTCACAAGGTCATACAAAAGCTTTGCATCACTAAATGCAACCCTGATACAAAAATGTAGGAAGTACTGCACATTTTACTACTTTCAACCTTTCCCCTTATGAATAAAACTGGAATTTTGATCTCAAAACAGCTTTAGGGATCAACTATCAGTGCTATTTCTGTCCATTTTATGGATGAGAAAACTGTTCATGAGGCTTTTGATTTATGAGTCACTGTATTTGACAGTGCTATTTGGCTAACTACATGGAACACTGAACATGGAGAACTGAATTCATATCCCACAGTAGACACTTACTCTCTGTTAAGTCATTTACCATTTCTTAGCCTTAGTTTCTTCATCTGTAAAAAGTGAATAAGGCTAGCAGTGACCTCACAAAGTTATTGTGAGAACTACATGACATAACATGTGGAAACCATTTAAAAACCTTAAAGCGCTGCATAAATGCTATTACCATTGTTGTTGTTATTTGTATTATTTTGTTATTATTTTACTAGGTCCTCACTTGTAGTTATTTCTGTGAGAGAAAAGCAATTTGTTATCCATGTTTATTTTACTGGGGGCTTGTATTTTGGGAAAAAATAAGGAGAGTATTGGAGAATAGACACATATTCTTTAACTATAAAAGTAGTTTTGGTTAAAATTTCAGCATTTTCATTTATTGACTGATTGATTTTTAGGGTGCCTATGGCTATGCAATTCAGACCCTACAGCACAGAAAGAAATTAGCAAATGTACATGGCACAAAGGGAAAAGGCTTGTGCGTGGATTTCTACAATTATAAAAAGTCCAAAGGGTTAGGGGCAGGTAAACTCAGAAACTCAGCTGCTGGATTCTGGCATAATTACACTCCATTAGGGGTCTTAACAAAGCTTAGCCACTGATCTCAAGGTTAAACTATAATGAATTCCTTTGGTATCTTACCATCTTACCATACCTCTTAACTCAAGGCTCTAATAATGCCTGCTTCCCTCTCTCCTGTGTATTACATCTAGGGAGCTCAAGGCACATCTCATTAACCCTTCAAGCAACAAGTGAGAAAGAAGCTAAAATTGTTTCATAGATGGGTAAACTAAGGTTTAGCTTAGCCAAAAGGACTCAGGGATAAAACTAATACTTCTGAAAAAGGTAGATGGTGCAGTTAATAGCTTCCTTATCCACAATATGGGAATAATAATAGTACTTGCCACAGAAGGTGGTGGTTGTTATCAAATGAGACATATTTAAATGGCTTGCAGATCTTAAATCTACATATATGTATATATGTACATATAAATATTTGTATGTAATTATTACGATTATTACAACAAATAGGTTTCTCAGCAACATGCATTGTTGGCTTGTTGCTGAGAGGTAAATTTCGGAACTGTGATTTTTGTTGGTTCTATGTATGGTAGACTTAAGGATTATTTCTGAATAGAAATAGGGGATGGGTAGTCAGAAATGTAAGGGTAATAAGGTCAGAATTCAAGTGGCATGAAATCATCTTAAAATCAAAGAATTTCAAAGCTAAACCTATAGTCTATCATGAGAGGCACCCTATTGGGAAAGAAAAATTAATTTATACTCAAGTGCCTTGATTCAAATCCTACTACCTTTATGACCTTAGGAAATTGATTTAATCTTCTTGAGCCTCAGTTTTTCATCTGTAAAATGAGAGCATTGAAATGAATGACATCTAAGGTTCCTTCCAGCTCTAAGTCTATGATCTAGGCCCACTTTTCATTCTATAGGTAAGGAAGCTAGAGATGAAGTGGCCACAGTATAGTGGAAAGCACATTGGACTTGGAAACAGGAAGACCTGAGTTGGATTCCCACATAGGATACAAGCTGTATTATGTCTTAATGTCTCTGATCCCCATTTTCCTAATCAGTAAGAGGGGGCCTGACGTTGATGATCCCAACTGTCCCTTCCATCTATTAATCTATCATTCTATGATATTATGGTCCTATGACCCAACATTGTAGACTTGAGACTAAAAGCCAGTCCTCCCACTTCTCTCCAAACATCCAGTTCTCATTCCACTAGAACAAGTCACTTCCCCCTTTAATCTTTAGTCTGTGGATAAACAAGCACTTCTATATAAGAGAAGTTATGGGGAGGTCCTATTTCAGCCATACAACATAGCATTATTATTAATCACCACTTTTGCATTTATCACTGTCAACTCTAACATTAACATGCATTTGTAGAGCACTTTGTTTCTCTCAAATAAATTTTATCTGCCATTTCATTTAATCCTCACACTAGTCCTATACGGTTGGCAGTGTAAGAATTATTATTTACTCTGACAGGTGAATAACTTGATACAGAGAGAGTTAAAGTGATCTGCCTCTGTGCACCAGGGTATTTTTTTGACAGGCTCAAAACTAGAATTTAGATTTGACTCCTAGGCTAATGATGAAATGTGTAAGAAAGTGTTCACTGATAATCATTAACCCTTTCTAGTGAAATAGCCCATATCCCTCATTTTATCTCCATTTTCAACCACTTGCTTGGGTGGCTTTATACCTCATATAGCCTGGGCACCCAGAAAGTGATTATTAATAATAGATTACCACCACAGCAATCATAATATTGATATTCAATCATCTATTGCCAGGAACCTTTACATGATTAAAATTCTGATTGCTAAGGGAAAGCCAAGGAACTGCCTACTTGACCTTCTCCTCCCCCAGGAGATGCTCAAAAGCAATTGTTGATTTGCTTTGTCAAATGTACAGTAAAAAGATTAGCTCTATCAAATGAGTGAAAAAATATTTGTCACTCACTAGGTGATAGTCACTGTGCTAAGTTCAGGGGATATAAATAGAAAATTTAAGGTGGCCTCTGACCTCAAGGAGCTTATATTCTAAGAGAACAAGAGAACGGGAATGGCATCAAGAGAGAGGTGTTTGGGTTCAGGAAGTTATAGGTGTGGTGAATGGAGCCCTAGGACAATTGATTGATTCATCTTTTCCATAAATGTTAGTTCTGATTTCATTACTATTCATAGAACTAGAAGATGTGGAAAAATGTGTACATACATATGTGTGTTTGTGCATGTGTGAATGTGTGTGAGTGTGTGTCCATGTGTAGGGCTGAGGAGAGCGAAAGGGAAGGCTGGAAGGATATGTGGTCTGGGATGTATGTTGATAAGCCTCAGAGATGTTCACAGCTCTGTTATTGGCACAACAGTGATAGCAACACTAAGTGAAGATACACTCAGGATATACTTTTAGCCCTTCATGTAGATAACATAGCATCTTAATTAACCTCCACATCAGGGTAGGTCAGTGACCATATCTAGAAGTCAAGAAAATATGTCTTTCATGATCCCAGATTTCCTTTCAGTCCTTTCCTGCTCTTTCCCCATCTCTATTATCCTCCTACCCTGAACTTTTCAGCCCTCATCTGTTCCCCCTTATTGGAAAAGTAAAAATGAATCCACATGCAGAATCATTTAGTTAAAATAAAATGCACTAGCACTGAAAAGTTGCTTATACTTTAGTTATTTGCTTGTATTGTAGCTTTTCTAGAACTCAGGTTTTGTGAGTATCGTGCATGGGCAACAGTGAGTGAAGAGTTAAACTTTCCTCATTTTCTTCAGATTCCATTTTCTTACTTTTATTTCTTTATGACCAATCCTTCATATGAATCTCCTCAACGTTACCTTACCCTTTTCCTGGGTCATCCCTTCTGTTCTACCTTATCTATCTCCCTTGCAGTTCAATCCTGGGCCTTCTTTGTGCCCAGTAATTCTTGAATTACTTCTTTCTGTATTTATCTCCATTTTTAAAAAATTCCTTGTTCTCTAATTTTGCAAATCAAGGAGGCAAATTCATCAAATATGTGTAAATTTCCTCCTATCTATGTACAACATTCTGTACTAGGTCCTAAAGATACACAGAAAAAGCCCTGAAACTATTCTGCCATCACTCTACTTAGAGACAGCTGGAAGGATTACTTCAGGGCTATTTTTTAGAAGAGATTCAGGTGGAATAAGAAAAATAACTGATACACACACACACATACACACACACACACACACACATACACACATCCACATATATGTATGTATTTGGTGATTGAAAGCTTCAAAACACTTTACATATGTTACACACAGACAACCAGTTGTCTAGCCTTGTGTCTTTGACCTCCACAACATCACAACCTTCAGTCTTCACTGAGATGATACAAAACCACCTTTTTCTAGACCAGGGGTGAGGAACCTGTGGCCTTGAGGCCACATGGGGCCTTCTAGGTCTTTGGGTGTGGCCTTTTGACTGAGTCCAAGTTTTACAGAAGAAATCCTTTTATTAAGGGCGTTTGTTTTGTGAAGTTTGGATTTAGTCGAAGGGCCACACTTGAGGACCTAGAAGGCCACATATGGCCTGGAAGCCACAGGTTCCCCATCCCTTTTCTAGACTATTGCAATAACTTCCTAGTTGATCTTTCCAACCTAGTTTCTCTCTTCTAAAATCCATCTCTTGCAGAGCTGTCAAATTCATAGTTCTAGAACAGAAGTCTGACAATGTCACTTTACTGTTAATCAGTCAAATATTTATTAAGCACTTACTATGGTCCAGACACTGCTAATAGCTGGGAGCGCAAAGAAAGACCAAACTACTGTTCTAGTTCTCAATAAGCTCAGATTCTCCTGGAGAAAACAACTTATTTCTATCTAGACACATACAAGATATATTCAGAGTGAATAGAAAGTAATCTCAAGAAGGAGACAGTAGCTGTGGAGGGGTAGGTATGGGTGAGTAAGGGATTGTGTTGAAGGTGGGATTCTGTTAGTCTTGAAGGAACCTAGGGAAGCTAGGAGGTTGGAGAATAAGCATGAAGGTGGGAGACAGAGCTTCAATGCCAGAAGAGCAAGTATAGGTTGCTCAAGGGGTACATGGAGGACGGTAAAGTCTAAAAGACCACAGGAATGGGTCAGATAGTAAAGACTGCTAAAAGCCAAATAGATGACTGTATTATTTTTGTCTTGGAAGTAATAGGAAGACACTGAAGTTCATAGAATACAAGAGTGACATATCAGGCCTATGGTTTGGGAAAAATCGCTTTGGTAAGAAACTTTCAGTGACTCATAAGTCTTTTCTTTCCATTTAAAGCCATTCAGAATGTGACTTTAGTTCTCTTTCCAGGTTTTTTTACATAACATTTCCCCTTATACTCTTTGACCCAACAAAACTGACTTCTTTTGGTACCTTCACGATACCATGTCCTTTAAGAGATCTTTTCCTCTATTTTTTCTATCCCAAAACATAAATCACTTTTGTTCACTTTAAAATACTCTGAATTACCTAATTTATGAGCAGATTGTGTCCCACTCACAACTCCCTCCACAACAAAGAATAAAACATAAGTTCTTTGAAAATAGGGATGTTATCACTTCAGTATTCCTATCCCTACTACCTAGTAGCATGACGCCTGGGAAAGGTCAGTGTTCAGAGAATGCCTATTGATTGATCTCATTTGAAAATTGCCACAACCTAGTGATACTGGTGCTACAGATTTTCTTATCCCCATTTTGTAGATAAAGAAATTGACTCTCAGAGACATTAGGTAACTCACCCATGATCACATATGCAAGTGTCAGAGGAAAAATTGAGCATAGTCTTTCCTGACTTAAACTCCAGAGAACTAGTAATGACAATAACTAGTATTTACGTAGTGATTTCAGGTTTGGAAAACACTTTACAGACATCTCATTTTATATTCATAGCAACTCTAGTGAGTAGTGCTTTATTTCCCCATTTTACTGATGAGGAAAGTGAAGAAGACAAAGGGAAAGTGACTTGCCCAAAGTTACACAGCTAGCAAGTTTCTCAGGCTCTATTTGAACTCAGGTCTTCCTTGAGTCCAGATGTTGCACTCTGCTCCCTGTACCATCAATGGCCTTAACATTACATACATTGTCATACTGATAGTAGATGGAGAATATTTAATTTTGGTGGTGGGGAACTTCTGTTTTTTCAAGTATAGTTTTTCTCAATCCAACAAGATATCTATGATAGGAATTCTTAACATAGGGTAAGTAGACTTGTTTGTATTATCTATATCTGTATCCAAATGTGGATACAGACATAATTATATAGATAACTACTTTAATGTAATTGGTTTACAGGGGTGGGGAACCTGGGGCCTTGAGGCCATATGTGACCTTCTAGATCCATGGGTGCAGCATTTTGACTGAGTCAACGTTTACAGAACAAAACCTTTTATTAAGAGGATTTGTTCTATGAAGTTTGGATTCAAAGGGCCACACTTGAGGACCTAGAGGGCCACATGTGGCCTCGAGGCCACAAGTTCCCCACCCTTGTTTCCCTTTTAATCTTGCATATTTTATTTTATTTATTTAAAATAATTATTCTGAGAAGATTCATAACTTTGAAGGACTGCCAAAGGTGTCCACAATGCAAAAAAGTTTAAGAATTCAGGCCCTAAAAATTGGAACATTAATGCTTTGTTTGTACAGTGGTGAACTTATCCAACCATTCTGGAGAGCAGTTTGGAATTATGCCAAAGGGCATAATTTTATAAAACCAAGCATATTCTTTGATCCAGCAATGCCACTACTAGGTTTATATTCCAAAGAAATCATAAAAAAGGGAAAAGGACCCATATGTACAAAAATATTTATAGCAGCTCTTTTTGTGGTGGCAAAGAATTAGAAATTGAGGGGATGCTTATCAATTGGAGAATGCCTGTACAAGTTCTTGTATATGAATATGATGTAATATTATTGTGCTATAAGAAATGATGAGCAGGCAGACTTCAAAAACACCTGTAAAGACTTGATGAACTGATGCTGAGTAAAGTGAGCAGAACCAGGGAAAATTGTACACAGCAACAGCAACATTGTGCAATGATCAGCTATGATAGACTTAGCTCTTCTTAGGAAAACAGTAATCCTAGATAATTCCAAAAGACTCATGATAGAAAATGCTATTAACATTTAGAGAAAGAACTATGGAATCAGAATGCAGATCAAAGCATACTATTTTCATCTTTTTGGAGTTTTTTTTTGTTTTGTTTTTTCTTTCTCTTGGTTTTTCCCTTTTATTCTGATTCTTCTTTCACAACATGGCTAATGCGGAAATATGTTTAACATGATGGTACATGTATAACCTATATCAGATTGCTTGCTGTCCTAGGGAGGGGGCCTTACAGGGAGGGAGAGAGAAAAATTTGGAACTCAAAATCTTGCAAAATTGGGTATTGAAAACTATCTTTAAATGTAATTGGAAAAAAAAATACTATGAAAAGAAAAAAATTCCTGCCCTAGGGATATGTCTTCTACCTTTCATTGACTGATTCATGTTCTCTTTTGTCTTGCCTTTTTTATGGAATGCCCTAGAACTGAAAAGTTATATATTTGCAGTTTTCTAAGTTGGAAACTTTTTGTTTCCTGACTGACATCTTCCTGACTATGACTTAATCAGTGGGAAACCAATAAGTATAAGTGGAATGGGTAAAATTTCAGCGAGATGGCATAGTAGATAGAGAGATGAGCCTGAAGTCAAGAAGATTAGTTCAAATCTGGCCTCAGATACTTACTAGCTGTGTAACCCTAGGCAAGTCACTTAACCTCTTTGTGCCTCAATTTCCTTAACTGAAAAATGGGGATCACAACAGCATCTACCTTGCAAGGTTGTTGTGAGGATAAAATGAGATGCTTGTAAAGTTCTTAGCACAGTGCACAGTGCCTGGCACGTGGTAGGTACTACATAAATGTTTATCCTCTTCCTTTCCATCCCTTATACAATATCTGGAACAGCTTCTTTACCTGATTCATCTTGAAGCACAGGCTTAGTACTGTTACTGAAAGCTTGATGGAACCATATGCCAAGTACTTGGAGCAGAAGTTTGAAAGAAAGTCATAGACTCTTTTTTCTTGATGTGCATCAAAGGGCCTTGAATATGAGAGACCTAGGCAAAGTTCCTGGTTTTCTCCATTTTTAACCTCTCCCAACCTCTCTTTGGAAGTGTCAGGTCTGGCCCTAATGTGGGAAATCAGAGTGCTGCCTAATCTGGGGCATCAGTCCTGGTCCCTATGTGTGTGAGGGGAAGGATCTAGCCTTACTCCCTTGCCCATATTGCCCCTTATTTTTTCAATTCTATATTCCCTAGTGTGTCTCTTATTATGCCACCTAGCTTTCCCTTAAATGAGTCAAATAAAATTGCCTATTGTTTTCAATATTGATAGGGATAACTAAATTCTATGAATCTCTTTTTAGTCCTAGCAAAAGATAGAGGATTGGATGAGTGTGTAATCATGGCAAAGGACCTGGCTTCAAATATTACTTTGCTAATTGTTATCTGTGTGACCTTAGGCAAGTTTGTTTCTCTCATTAGATCTCTGTTTCCTCAGTTCTAGAATTAGGAGATTTGGATTACGTGATCTCTAACATATCTAACATCCCTTCCAATTCAGGATCCTGAAATAAACCTGTAGAAATATATGTTATAGATCATTTACCCCTGAGTGTGAAGGAGCTCTTTTACCTCTTCTATCTCCACTAAAGCCCTACTCTGATGTCTTAGTATGGAATTGAGTTAGCTCTGGCTCTAGAAGACTTTATCAGTAGAAGACAAGGTCAGTACATTTAATTAGTTCAAAAAAATACTAATGTTTCCATTTCTTCTCTGTCTCTGTCCCCACCTCTCTTTTCATCTAACATTTGGTTGTAATAATACTTATCTTGCATATTCCAAGACTGTTATGAGTTTTAAATTAGAAAATAGATTTGTAAAGTCAAAAAGTCCTACAAAATGTAAGAGATTATACATATATACACATACATAATCATATATATATATATATATATATATGTCTGTGTGTGTGCATATGAGTGTATATGTGTATGTGAGTATGTGTATCCTAAAAGCTAAATTATTAACATTTAAAACTACACTAAGACTTTTGGGATACAGTGTGTATATATATATATATATATATATATATATATATATATATATATATATATATATATATATATATATATATATATATATATATATACTTATGCATAGCATATTTTTTAGTTATTTAAACATACTCATATACATACATATAGCAGCTAGGTGGAACTGAGGCTAAAATGCCAGGACTTGGAATCTAGAAGAGCTGAGTCCAAATCCTGGCTCAGATATTTACTAACCGTATGACCCTAGGAAAGTGATTTAACATCTGGCTGCCTCATATCTAATTCCTAGACAGGATGAAGTGAGATAATAAAGAAAGGATAAAGTTAGAATATTTGTAAAGCACTTCACAAACTTTAAATCTGTACATAAATGTGTAATTGCTACCTAGTATCATTATACATGTGTATGGGAATATTTTAGATAGAGAGATAGAGATATATATGTGTATAGATATATATCTATGTAGATATCTATGTAGATATCTATGTATATATATGTATGTATGTATATATATATATATATATATATATATATATAGAGAGAGAGAGAGAGAGAGAGAGATTACATGTGCATGTAAAGTATGTTTGCATGAAAGATAATTCATGTTATTTTTCTTAATAACTACTCACAAAGAGCTCTTACTGGCTAGTTTCCTTTCCAAATATTGTGAATGTCAACAAGACAATGGAACCAGTTAAAAGATCTTTTTGGTATTGTGAAATTCATTCATCTTCCAAAGGTAGCATGAGAAAGGAAACATTTCTCACTCATAGTCAATACATCAGCTTATGGTGGTTGAAAATGTCCCAAAGATATATGATAGAACTATCAACATTATTCTCCTTTCCCTGTCATGAAGAGGTATCTGGTACACTTAATGGAGTAAAAGCATGGCATAAAGGAAAGAGCACTGAATTTAGAGTCAGAGAACCTACATTTAGGTGTTTTTCCTACTGCTCATTAGTTTTATGACCACAGGTAACTGACTTCATGTCTTTGTCCCTTAGATTCCTCATACGTAAAATGAAAATAATAATCTTTACAATATGTACATCACAGAAGTATTTGTTATGGGGGATTAGATGAAATATAAAAAAAAACAGATTTCTACATAGTGCTTTGTGTATGTTATCTCCTTTGATGTTCACAACAACCCGGTGAGGTTGGAGCTATTATTATTCCCATTTTATGGATGAGGAGACTGAGGCTCAGAGAGGATACATGACTTTCCAATAGTCACAGGGCTAGTAAGTTCCAAAGGAGGTGTTCAAATCTATTTACTCTTAACTAAGTTCAGCATTCTTTTACAAAAAGTTTCACAAATCTTTAACACTATGTGTGTCATGGTGCTTTCATAGTTGACCTCTTCATAAATCCAGTTAAATCTAACTGAGAAAGACATAGGATAACATTGGTCTCTGGTGTTTTAGGAATTAATCCTTTGTTTCCATTTTAAACACTATCACTGGAGGAGAATTTGCTTGAGCTGGCTTGTATGGACAATTAGTTTTTATTTTCCCAGGAGGTAGAATAAAAATGGATTTCTCAACTTTATTTCTCCATTTTTCTCATCTTTAAGATAAACTCAGATCAAGCTTGGTCACTACCCTTCAGGAGTTAAAACTTCAAATGTGAAGCTATACAGTCACCTGATAAATCAAAAAGCTAGGGGGAAAAAATACCAACTGAGCCCTGAAAATAGAATATTAATGTTTGATGATTTAGAAACACCATTAATAACAGCTAAAATGAAGGGAAGCCAGGAAATGTAAACATAATCTTCACATCAATATTTAATTAGAATATTATATCCTTTTATTTTTTTTTCATCATTTGCTTTTTGTTATCTTGATTTTTTTGATTGAAACTTCAGAATTGCATCACCTTCCACAGTCTACTTCAACTTCATTGATGTAAACAGATTAATTTAGTCATTGGAAGTAAAATTAATCTCCTCAGGAAACTGGATAAATGTCATAGTAGTTTTCTCTGCTAGATAGCCAAGTTATCTCCACAGCTAATCTGTCATCCTATAAACTCACTATTGATAGGAGAATGAGAAGAGTGGGAGATACCTTAAGAGGTATAGAGTCTATCCCCCTTTTTCCTGGAAGGACCATATCTATGCCCTGTTGAAAGGGTGGGTATTAGTTGGTTCCCAATGGAAAGAGTCTGATAGAGTGTCCTCTCTTTGTAATGCATTCTGGTGTTTCACTGCTTATCAAGTCAAAAAGTACTGCCTCAAATCCAATCTGACTCTTTACCAATATGCTTTCATTGCATTCTTTCATATTCTTTGCTCAGAGTTTATTGGACCAGATCTCTTCAAATAATTGAAAATGCCTACACTGCACCATTGACAGACTAAGCTTCCTAAAAATCCTTCATTGATTTAAAACCTTCAAGAGCTTCCAGTGGTTTAGGATAAAATTTAAATTTCATCATTTAGCATTGAAATCCTTCCACAAACTAGCTGCAGGCAACCTGAGGAAACAACGGGGTACAGTAGTTCTGGAGATCAAGGATATGGTTCAAATCCTATTTGTGACACTTAGGACCTCTGTGACCTTGAACAAGTGTTTTTGTTTGTTTGTTTGTTTCACATTCCTAGGTCTCAGGTTCCCCATGTACAGAATGAGAGTCTGGAAAAAGATATCCTGTGACTTCCCAGCTAGCTCTCAATCTATGAACTTTCTCCCATCATGTTCCTATATCAACCCCACATTTCAGTAAGTGATTATAATGTGAGAAGTCAATGAGCTTACTCCTCACTCTCCCTAGATCACTCTTTGCCTGTTCCTGCCTCATTTTAGTCACCCAAAGTATACTCCCTAAATCAGAGAATGGAGTACAGAAGGAAGCTGGAAAGAAGCTTAGAAACCTTCTAGTCATAGATCAAAGATTGAGAGCTAGAAAGACCCTTAGCAGCCATTGACTCCACATCTCTCATTTTAGAGATGAGGAAACTGCATTAAAATACTTGGCCAGGGTCACACAGTAAGTATTTTATATGCTTTTTTTTTCAACCCAGGTCTTCTTGAGTTCAAGTTCAATTTTTGATCTACTACTCCATGTTGCTTCAGTTCAATTCCCTCATTTTACAAATGGGGAAACAGACCAACAGATAATAAGTGACTTTCTCTAAGTACATGGATAATAAATAGGAGTAGAATTTTAACCCAGGTCTTCTGTCTCTAAATCAATTGCTTTATTTCCTATACTATGCTATCTTTCTTCCCTACTTAAACTGTACCTATCCTTCAAGATTCTGTGTAAGTTCTACATTATCCATAATAGGGAATCTACAAATAAAAGTGAAACATAGTGCATGCAATCAAAGAGAAAGTGATATAATGGTGAAGACAATACTAATACACAAATAATTACAATGTGAGGCAGAATTTAAAAGGTGACATAAGAAATATAAATACTGGTGTTATAGGGGTTCCAGAGGAAGGAGAAAACACATTCTTTTGAGATCACCAAGAAGGCCATATGAAGGAGCCAATCCTTGAGATCATGGGGGTATAAATTTAGTTCTGGAAGAAACCGCACTTAAAGGTCATCTAGTCCTACTCCTTAAATTTTACACTTGAGGAAACTGAGGCCTCTCTAGAGGAAGTGACTTGACCAATACCACACAAACAGTAAATAGTAAAACAGGAATTTGAACTCATTTTATAAATTCCCTTATCTTTCTACTATGACACAGATGGAATTGTAAAGAAAGGCAAGAGGTTTTTTTAAAAATTTAAATATGCTACTAATATTTAATTTTTATACTGGTAGTAATCTTAAATGGACTTGAAAAGTTTTTTTGTCTTCTCTCCAAGACAATATTTTAAATTCCCTGAAGGAAGGTCAGCATTTCATATTACTTTCTACTCTCTAAGGAACCCTGAATGATGTACCTACAAGGATTTCAATCAATTTCATTTTATTTGTTTCATATAATATAAAGGGTAATCTGGGGCAACTTGGTGGTGCATTGGATATAGTACTGGCCCTGTAGTCATGAGAACCTGAGTTCAAATCCAGCCTCAAACACTTGACACTTGTTGTGTGACCTTGGGCAATTCATTTAACCCTGATTGCAAAGAGAGAGAGAGAGAGAGAGAGAGAGAGAGAGAGAGAGAATTACCTTAGGCAAAATTTGCCATCTATATTTCTAGCCTGAACATTTTAAACCTTTCTGCTTAATCTGTAGCACCCTGTTTAATTTCATTATCACTTCAATATACAGATACAATTTAAACTTAGATTTTCCTGAATCAATGTAGTATTCTTTCTTCTCCTATCAAATGCTACTCACATGAGCAAAAGAACCAGGTGTGTGTGACTCATCAACCTCCTTAAACTGCAAGTACAGGGACAGGGAATTTTTTAAAAATGTGAGCATTATTATAAAAAGCAAAAACAAAACAAAACACAAAATCCTCTTATACTATTAACTACATGACATCACGGAATGTGAATTTAACTAAGTATGATGACAGAGGGCCTTAGTCAGTGCAGATTATGAACCCTAAATGTGGCCAGCAATTAAAGTAAAATGCTTTTTCTTGATATGATTTTTTTTATGTTCAGGTGTTCCCTCATGGTGGGAGAGATATGACCTAAGAAACCCATCCCCTCTGTGATTCTGTGCAGCATCTCAACCCATTTCTTTCAACATGAAATCAATCCATATTTGTTTCAGTGCATTTTTTTTTCACTTTGCAACTGAATGTTAATAAGGAGATAACCATAGGCAGGAACGATTTGTCAGTCTTCTACAAAAAAAAAAAAGATATTAAAATATGCATTAAAAAATAAACAAACAGGGGTGGAGCCAAGATGGGAGAATGACTTGCTTGAGCTCTCCCCCAAACCCCTCCAAATATACATTAAAATGTCTCTAAACAAATCCTAAAGCAACCCACAGAAAGACAGAGTGAAGTAAATTTCCAGCCCAAACAACCTGGATGGTTGATCAGAAAGGTATATTGTGCCGGGTGGGAAGAGGAGCTCAGTTCAGCATGGGCATGCAGGCTGCAGCGAACCTGGAGCAGGCTTCAGAGGACCAAACTGCAGGCAGCTGTGGCAGTTTCCAGACTTCTCAGCCCACAAACACCAAAGACAACTTAAGTCAGCAGGAAAAGTCTGTTTTTGAGGTGAGAGAGAGAGAAGATAGATCCTAGCTGCAAGTCCAGAGTGTGTCCTGGGGTTGGCGGCTGTTTCCTGAGCTTCTGGCCCACAGTGCTGAGGCAGGAATCACTTGCTTTGCCCTTGCTTGGATCTGGGTCACAGTTCTGGGTGGCAATCCTGGGGCAAGGAGGAGCGCTGGTGTGATGGAGCTTGTGGTGGCTGTGGAAAGGAAATTCTCACAGTTCCAAGACAGAAAAGACTGCTTGTGGTCACTCATAGATCAGAGCACAGGCCAGGAAAGGAGTAAATACCTTGACCCTTATCATACCACCTTGGAAGAACTGAAAATTTACAGGTCCGTAGAAGTATCTCTGAAAACAGCTGTACAAACCCCTTAAGCTTGGGACAGTACACTCTCCACATTGGAAGTAGACTCTTACCTTAACAAAGAGTTTAAAACTCAAGTAATTGGCCAGGATCATGAGCAAGCAGTGCAAAAAGAGTCAGACTATATTATCTTACTTTGGTGAAAAAGAAGATCAAAATATACAACCAGAAGAAGACAACAAAGTCAAAGCTCCTACAGCCAAAGCCTCCCAGACAAATATGAATCAGTCCCAGGCCTTGGAAGAGCTCAAAAGGAATTTTGAGAAGCAAGTAACAGAAGTAGAGGAAAAACTGGGAAGAGAAATAAGAGTGATACAGTTTGCTAAAGGAGACCCAAAAAATACTGAAGAAAATAACACCTTAAAAAATAGCCTAACCCAAATGGCAAAAGAGGTCCAAAAAGCTAATGAGGAAAAGAATGCCCTAAAAAGCAAAATTAGCCAAATGGAAAAGGAAATGCAAAAGATTATTGAATAAAATACTTCCTTAAAAATTAGAATAGAGCAATTGGAATCTAGTGACTTTGTGAGAAGTCAAGACACTGTAAAACAAATCCAAAAGAACTAAAAATGAGAAAACAGTGTGAAATATCTTATTGGAAAATCAACTGACCTGGAAAATAGATTCAGGAGAGAGACTTTTAAAATTATTGGACTATCTGAAAGCCATGATCAAAAAAGAAAGTCTAGACATCATCTTTCAAGAAAGTATCAAGGAAAATTGCCCTGATATTTTAGAACCAGAGAGCAGAATAGAAATTGAAAGAATCCACCAATCTCCTCCTGAAAGAGATCCCCAAAGGAAAACTCTCAGGAATATTGTAGCCAAATTCCAGAGTTCACAGGTGAAAGGAAAAATATTGCAAGCAGCCAGAAAGAAACAATTCAAGTACTGTGGAAACACTATCAGGATAACATAAGATTTAGCAGCTTCTACTTTAAGGGACCAGAGGCCATGGAATATAGTATTCTGGAGGGCAAAGAAAATAGGATTACAACCAAGAATCACCTACTCAGAAAAACTGAGTATAATCCTTCAGGGGAAAAAATGGTTATTCAGTGATATAGAGGACTTTCAAGCATTCTTGATGAAAAGACCAGAGCTGAATAGAATATTTGACTTTCAAATAAGACTCAAGTGGAACATGAAAAGGTAAACAGGAAAGAGAAATCATAAGAGATTTATTAAGGTTGAACTGTTTACATTCCTGCATAGAAAGATGATATTTATAACTCATGAGACCTCTGTCAGTATTAGGGTACTTGGAGGGAAAAATTATATGTATGTATTTATAGATAGATAGATAGATAGATAGATAGATAGATAGATAGATGATAGATAGATAGAGGGCACAGGATGAGTTGAAGATAAATGGATCATATCTGGAGAACAAAATTAAGGGATGAGAGAGGATTACACCAGGAGAAGGAGAAAGGGAGAGGTAAAATGGGGTAAATTATCTCACAAAAAAACAGAAAAGAAAAGCTCTTACAGTGGAGGGAAAACGGGGGAAGTTGAGAGGGATTGAGTGAATCTTACTCTCATAGGATTTGGCTTAAGGAGGGAATAACATACACACTTAATTGGGTATGAAAATCTGTCTTACCCTATAGGAAAATGGGGGGAAGGGGACAAGAGAGCAGGGGGAAGATAAAGAGGAGGACAGATTGGGTAAGGGGTTAATCAGAAGCAAATACTTTTGAGGAGGGAGAGGGTCAAAAGAAAGAACACAATAAATGGTGGAGGCGGGATAGGATTAAGGGAAATAGAGTTAGTTTTTCATAACATGTCTACTATGGAAGCGTTTTACATAATTGCACATGTATAACCTATATTGAATTGTTTGCCTTTTCAATGAGAGTGGGTGGGGAGGGAGGAAGGAAGAAAATTTGGAACCCAAAGTTTTAAAAAACATGTTTAAAAAATGTTTTCACAAGCAACTGGGAAATAAGAAATGCAGGAAATGGGGTACAGAAATCTATCCTGCACTACAGGAAAATAGAAGGGGAAAGGGATAAGAGAAGGGGGAGGAGAGATAGAAGAGAGGGCAGACTAGGGGAAGGGGTATTCAGAATGCATGCCATCTTGGGGTGGAGGAAGGGGCGAAATGGGGTGAAAATTTGGAACTCAAAATCTTGTGGAAGTAAGTGTTCAAAACTAAAAGTAAATTTTTAAAAAATAAGAAAAAATAATAAACACGCCTCCCATCTCATACCAGAAAGGATGGGGCCAACACATTGAACATATCTGACGATTCAGGAAATATCCCACATCTAAATCTTCCAAGTCTTTGGTAAAGGGAGGTAAGGGCATGAGGCCGTCTCATGTCTAGGACCAAGTTTGATCATTATTATTACAGAGACTTCAGCTTTGTTGTGTCATTATTGTCTACATTGTGCTGGGCATTCTCATTTTAGCCTGTATCTGACATTCTCTTGCTTAGTTTCTATTGTTCTATGTCTTAACCATCCTCCTAGTAACCCATATTCACAATCTCACAGCCATCCTTGAATTTTCCCTTTTTCTCGGTCCTAACACCTCCCCATATCCAATCTACGATCAAATCTTGATAACTGTACTTCAACTAAATTTCCTAGAATAGTTCCTTTCTCTTTTTTCACAGAGATGCTGCCCTAGTTCAGGCTTTATCTTCTTTCATTTCCATCATTTCAATATTCTCCATTAACATTTCTCCAGTATTATGGTCTTTATGTTTGCAGTGTCTCCTCTCCCTCATCTCTCATCTCTCTGCTACACAGCTGCTAACTGAATATATCTGAAACAATGGTCTCACCACTTCACTCCTCTACTCAAAAGCCTTAAGTGGTTCCCTACCTGCTTTTTTAAGTTTCTCACAATTAGATTATTATATCATTAAAGTCTTATGTAATCTGGTTCCCATTTAATTTTACAACATCACTGGCTATCATATCCCTTAATTCCTCTATATTCCAGTAAAACTTATCTGTTAGCTGTTCTTATACTAAATGTGTCATACCTTGATGCCTATACTTTTGCACAGGCTATTCCCCATGCTTGGAATATAGACCCTTTTCTCATCTCCTTTTCTGAGAATCCTTAGCTTTCATGATATTTCAGCTCAGTTGGCACCTCTTAAACTTAACTTTTCACATCTCCAGGAACTATTTATACATATTTAATTGCTTCCCTCCCCTCCCCAGTAGAATATAAGCTCTTGAGGGCAGGAAATTTCTCCCTTTTTCACTTCCTTCCTTTCTTGCATCCTTCTTTTCTTCTGTCTTTCCTTCCTTCCCTCATTTCTTTTTTTTTTTTTTTACTTTTTTATCTCCAGTGTTAGCAAAATATCTTGGGCATAGGGAGTGTTTGGAATAAGTGTTATTGCCTTGAATCTGCCTTTAATGTATCATTAGTATTTACCATCCTCTGGACCAGGGGTGGGGAACCTCACAGAACAGATCCTTTTGTTGTTGTTGTTGTTGTTGTTGTTGTTGTTGAGGCAATCAGGGTTAAGTGCCCAGGGTCACAGCTAGTAAGTATCAAGTGTCTGCTCTGAAGCTGAATTTGAATTCAGGTCCTCCTGACTCCACACCCAGCGCTCTATCCATTGTGCAACCTACTTGCCCCCAGATTCCCTTATTAAAAGGATTTGTTCTGTAAAACTTGGACTCAGTCAAAAGGCCACATCCAAGGACCTAGAAGGCCACAAGTTCCCCACTCCTGCTGGTCTGGACCGTTCAAAAATTAAAAATGAGTAGAAACATTTCATTCATTTTCTGTAAAATAAATATTCAGGGAGCACTCACTATGACCTCAGTACCATTCTAAGTGCAACAGAAAATTAAAAAAAAAATTAGATACATTTTCAGTCAAAAAGGACCTTCCAGACTTACAAAGAGATGAAGCATATACTTAAAAGGCTTAATTCACAGTAGAAGACAGTGATTGAGAGTAAAAAATGGGTAGTTAAGACAATAAGTGCTTTCAGAATACAAAGGAGAAAGCAATCGTGTAGACCATTATGGGCTAGCAGGTTAGTAAAGGCTTCCAAAGAAGGTGGGCCATGAGCTGGATTATGAAGGATGAGGAAGGTTTGAATAAACAGAGAGAACTTTCTACTCCCCAAGGTAAAATGAATGGTCAACTGTATTCACTTTCTCCATATTTGCCCAAGCCTTGAATAATTATCTCTCCCTTCATCAGACATATGTTTGACTTCCATGTCACCTCATATTAACTTATTTCTCCTCCTTTCTGCTGTCTGTATTCCTATAGCCTTGTCCTCTTCTTCCATCTCACAGACTGGCCTGCTTTGAAGTTACATTTTTAGTAGAGAAGAAAAAAAAAAAGAAACAGAAAGAGAGGAGACAGGATCTAGCCCCTAATGTAGCCATTTTAATTGGCATGAAAAGTGTTGGCTGTGAGTGATGAACCAAATCGATAACTTGACATGGACAGTGTCAAAGAAACACTCTGTTCTTTCAAGATGAAAAGGATATATTTACTTTTGAACTTCAAGTTTCTATTTAAAAGTAAATGCTTGACTGGGAACCCCCAATCAGTGACAAATGTTGAAGTATGAATAACTTGAAATTTATTTTTAAGACCATTTCTTGATTAACAATCCTTTGAATTAGTTATTTTAGTTTTTCTTTTCTTTTCTTTTCTTTTACTTTCAATTTGATAAACAATTGGGGGGTGCTGGTTCTGAGCAAAGAGTTGTGCTAGGCATTAAGAACAATAAAAATGTGAATAAGACAACCCTTGTCTTCAGGGAGTTTATAATCCTTTGGAAGAGAAAGAAGTATGTATATGGATAAATGAATTGCAGACTAGAGAATGAATGGCCACAATAGTAAATAAAGTAAATTGAGAATTTACCAGTTAGTGAGAAGAGAGAAAATTACACAGATGAAAGCATTCTTAATGATCAGTTATGCAGAAGTGGAATAGGTTTCCTAGAGAGGTGATAGATTTCCACTCCTTAGAATCATGATCTTTAAGTAGAGGCTAGAAAACCATTCATTTTATAAGTTATAGCAGTAATTCCTTTGAGGTATAAATTGAACTAGGTGACCTTTGAGGTTTCTTCCATCTTTTAAAGGAAATATACTTGAGCTGAGCCTTAAGCCTTGTTTTTGGAGTAGGAAGCCCTCAGTACCTTTACTTCCCTCATTATAGTAGAGAGTAATGAAGAAGTAGGTGTGGATACACTGGGAGTTGTAGTAACAATCCTGTACGCAGGTAGCCAAGGCCATAAGGTCATCTTCTCACTGGAAGCAGCAGTGGGATTTGGCAGCCCCTATGCATGTCTGAGCAGCCTATTAAGGACCACATCCCTCACTGTGAGGAACTGGCTATAAAAGTTGATCTCCATTAAGGAGTTTACAACTCCTCCTTATAACCCTGGTCACTCTTTTCTCCCACTCCCTTCACTTGAGCCAAGAGGGTATATGTTAACACCTCTCACAGGAGAAGAGAGTTTCACCCTTTACCCTTCACTTTTGCTTTTGCCCTCCCCCACCTGAGGCAGCAGCTACAGCATGGGCCCCACTGGCAATGACCTTGGGGTCTGGGGCAACCTTTGCCAAGAAGCATCACCCAGGTTCAGCACATCCTGCTCAAAGTAAAGAAGCTGGACCCTGAACTTGGGTAAGCATGCTTTTTTAAATTTGCAGTTTTAACTGTTGATTCTCTGTGTAAAGTAATTTGGAAGTACATTTAACAAAACTGAAGTTACCTGATTGGTAATGGGTTTGATTCAAGTTTCAAATTGGTGAACTTTCTGTGTCAGTTATATCAAGCAACTTTTCATAATTTGATTAACGCTAAAATAACTTAGCTATTGTAAGTTATTGTTTTAATGTGTAAACTTGTCAAAAACTTGTTTGGGTTATGGCTTGCTGATAACTTGCAAGTGTATATAAATCTCTAAAGATTGGCTTTTTACACCAGGACAAATTTAAGTTTGAGATGTAAATCCTGGAAAAGTTTTTCCTAAGCTGTAATTAATGAAACTTGCTGTTTGAGGTAAAAGTTCCTAGGATTTTATTTTGAGTTGTCTGATGGATCATAATCCATTGATAATCAATAATCCACCATCTGAGAGAAATGCCACAAGCTACTCAGAGAAGGTGATACTGGTGGGAAGTCAGCATTGGGAAAAGCTGAGAGGACAGTTTTAGCCTCAGTCTAAGATGGGATCCTCTTGGCTCAGTTTCAACATTATATTCCTTTCACAAGGAATGTTACCTACCTGGCTATTCCTGAGTCTGGCTATGAGGTGGATTCAATCCGTCATGGTTGGAAAACTGAATTATCTGAATCCAAATAGAGCTAAGAATGTTTTATCCTCTCATAGTCCCTGTTTTATATCTGGGCCCTGTAGTTTCTTTTTTGTCAGATTTATGTCTTCCAGACTATGGGCCACACACCTACAGTTGGTAGCAAACAGCAGGTACCAGCCAATGTCCCCACATTGTTCCCTGGATGAAGCTTGTGCTCAGTTCCAGTCAACCTCCTCTTTGGGACCCCCTTGAGGCAGGGACAGCTCTATACCCCTTGCTTGCAGGATGCAGTTTCAGAAGCTGAGACTTCGCTGCCCCTTACTCCAAAAGAACTTGTGTCCCTTTTGTTTGAGGGGGGAATGATGGAGTTGAAATCTAGACTCCAGAAAGGAAAAACCCTGGATTTTCCCACAAGGCCAAATCTCTGGCATTTGCCTGAGGCTATAATCCCATCAACTGGCCTTTCATTGTGGCTACACCCCATTCCCCCTCCATTGTCTTGCCTCCCTATGGCCCCAGGCCACTTCCTACCCTTGATAATTCTATTACCTCATGGACTACTTGGCCACTATTAGCTCCCTCCCACAGGCTTTCTGTATATAAGGTCCATCTATCTCCATTAGGATGGTGGGATTCTTATAATCTAGCCAGGGTTTAGATTCCTAAAATCTAGCCACTGCTGGGATTCCTAAAATCTAGCCATGGCTCAGGTTCTTATAATGTAGCCACTGCTTACTCATATTCAGACTCCTTAAGAGTCTGCCCAATATGACAATGTTCTAATAAACCTTGTCTTTGGCTGAAAAAAAAAAAGTTGATCTAAAAATTGTCTGCTGAACTAAAGCCGGCCTGATTACAGTGGCAGGCAGGGATTCCACCCTGTAGTCAAAACACACAAAAAAATGTACAAAAACTTCTGCAAAGATGACTCCACTCACCATTGGTATATGGAATGTGTGCACACTTACAGACAGCACAAAATCCAGTAGATGTGAAAGATAAATGGCTGTTGTTGAAAGAGAACTCAATAGGTACCCCATCCAAATAAGTAGCCTTTTGGTGAAACAAGGCTGGCAAATGAAGGCCAGCTTACTGAAGTTGTAGCACTATACACATTTTTCTTGAGTAGCCACAGAGAAGGGAAACATTGGGAAGCTGGAGTAAGTTTTGCAATCAAAATTAATCTAGTCAACAAGCTTGTATGCCTACCAAAAAGAGTGAACCACATGTTCATGACAATGTGATTGCCACTTGCAGGAAAACACCACACCACCATCATCAGTATCTATGCTCCCAACATGACAAACCCAAATGAGGTTAAAGAAAAAATTTATGAAGACCTGGACACTTTTATCATCGATGTGCCAAAAAAAGACAAGCTTATAATTCTGGTTGACTTTAATACTAGAGGAAGGTACCATTCATAGCAGGGAGTCCTTGGGGGGAATGGAGTTGGAAACAGAAACAGCAGTAGTCATTCACTACTGAAGACTTGTGCATCTCATGACCTTCTCATTACCAACACTGTTTTCAATTTACCTAAATACAATAAAATTTCATAGATGAACCCTTTCAGAAAACATTGGTATTTAACAGTCTATGTGATTGGAAGGAGAAGAGACAGACAGGATGTGAGAGTGATGAAGGCAATGTGTGGTGCAAAGTACTAGACTGACCATAGACATCTTCTCCAAGCCAAATATTTACATTCAATAAAAGTGGTGGCCCAGGGCAAAACGACTCCCAGAAGATCTAATGTCAACAAATTACTGTTTCTCTGAGAGGGAACAGTTTGTTATTAACTTGGAGTGAATTGAGCCAACACACAGTTGGCAAAAGTGAAACAGGAAAGGAGTAGGCAGCTTTCAGTGATGTGGTGTATAGCACTATGTGTTTGTTCATCTAGGTCAAAACACTCAAAAACATCAAGACTGGTTTGATGAAAATGATGACAAAATTCAGAAGCTTCTAAATGAAAAATGAGAACTCCACAGGGTTTAACAGCAGGATAGTTCATCCATCTTTAAGAAGGCAGCATTTGACTCCATCAAAAGTAAAGTACAAATGAAGCTTAGAGAGATTCAGTGTTCTTGGCTGAGTAAGAAGGCAAAAGAAATTCAGTTTTTTGGTGATGGTAACAACCCAAAGTGCTTTTATGATACTCCGAAGGCTATTCCTGGGTCAAAGATATATGGCACATCTCAACTACTCAGTGCTGGTGGAGCCACATTGATTAGTGATAAGGACACGACCCTGGAGAGATGGACTGGACACTTTCATCATTTTCTCAACAGACCATAATCAATAAATGCTGAGTCCACTGACCATTTACCTAAGGTTGAAGTCAACCTCTCTCTAGACAAATTTCCAACTGAAGAAGAGGTTTTAAATGCCATTAGGCAAAGCACCTGGTACTGATTCTATTCCAGCTGAGATTTAGAAGGTGAGGGAATTCATTGCTCATACAAAGGTTACTGAAATTTTCTGGGTTACATAGCAAGAGAAGGTTATCCCCTAGGAGTTCAAGGATGCCACCATTGTCCATCTCTAAAAAGATTGAAAAAAAATAGGTTGTCCTATGACAATCACAGGAGTGTCTCTTTCTTAGTCACTGCTGAAAAGATTATTTCCAGAGTGTTCCTTAATAGACTGATCCTTCACCTAGAAGATGGCCATCTACCTAAGAGTCAGGGTGGCTTCAGAAAGGGCCAAGGAATTGTTAGTATGGCGTTTCTGCCCAATGACTCTGGAAGAAATGCCAAGAACAGAACAAAGCTCTGTACACATTTATACATCTAACTAAGGCTTTTGATACAGCCATGAAGGCTTATGGAAAGCTATGTCAAAATTTGGTTGACTGGAGAAGTTTATTAGTATTGTATGTCAATTTCACAAGGGTATGCTTCCCCTGGTTCTGGATAACAGGCAATGCTTTTGTGTTTTTGCAGTCATCAGTGGAGTGAAACAAGGCTATATGCTTGCTCCCGTGATTTTTAGCATGATGTTTTCAGCCATGTTGTTAAATTCCTTCAATGAGGATGAATACAGCATCAAGGTCAGCTACTGCACTGATGGTAAATTCTTCATCTTGAAAAGGCTACAAGCCAAGACCAAAGTGGAAGGAGTATTGGTGTGTGATTTTTTGCTTGCAGATGATTGTGCACTCAATGCAACCTCTTAAGCTGAGAAACAACAAAACATGGACACAAGTGCTCCATCAGCTGGCACCACACCATTTATCCATGCATGGAACCATCAGTTACATCAAATGAAGAAGTTTTGAATTCTGCGGATAAATTCATTTACATTGGCAATGTGCTTTCCAGGGACGTACATATTGACAATGAGGTTGATGCACACATTCCCAGCATTAGCTCAGTGTTTGGGAGGATCTGAAGGAAAAGTGTGAATGAGTAGAAGTATTAGACTGCCTACCAGACTGAAGGTCTACAGAGCTATTGCACTGACCTCATTGTTATATGCCTGTGAAACCTGGACAGTATGCCAATGTCATGTGAGGAAACTGAATTGCTTTCATTCAAATTGTCTTATAAAGATTCTTAAGATCACCTTGCAGGAAGATAGTAGACACTGAAGTCCTTTCTTGAACTGCCAAGCATTTAAACTCTACTACAGAGAACACAACTCCAATGGGCTGGTCACATTGTTTGAATGCCAAACATACACTTGCCTAAAGGACTGTTTTATGAAGAACTCACACAGAGCAAGTGGTCACATGGTGGTCAGAAAAAAAAAAGCAATACAAGTACACTTTCAAGTTCTGTCTTAAGAACTTTGTAATTGATTGTTTGACATGGGGGACACTGGTACAGGACTGCCAATTATGGTGTGCCCTCAACAGAGAAGGTGCTGTTCTCTATGAGCAAAGCAGAATTGAAGTAGCTCAAAAGAAATGCAATATGCATAAATTTAAAGAATCCGCCCCAAATGTTCATATGGACTATTTGTGCCCAACCTGTGGTTGAGCATTCTAAGCTTTATTGGTATGATCATAGTAAGACACACTGTAACTTGACTCTAACATAGTGATTTCATTTTGGTCCTCTTTGACAATGAAGGACAATAACCAAATACATATATATTTATTAACACATATGCAACATAATCTCCCTCCCTCTTTAAAAAAAAAGGATCCAACATGAGTTTTGCAATATTTAGAAATAGCATTTCCATTTAATATATTATAATTATTCATTTTAACAAAATGCTCATTGCATGCATATATGCACACGCACACACACACCTGCACAGCCATTCCAAGTCAAGAAAAACACCTATACTGAGTGGCAATTGCCTTCGTGCAATTGCCTTCATAAACACAATTCCATTTATAGTGTTTTGATTCTTTTAACCAAGATAGAGAATAGTTTTTTACATGTTTTATTATTCTTTGGTATACTTAAACAATACATAGTGTTATGAATCATGAAAGTAAAAGAAAAAGAAGACATGCAAAAAACAACAACAACAACAACAACAAAAACCTTACCATTATTCATTTAAAAACACCCAGCAGAACTAGATCCTATATCACCAATAAAAACAGAGTGACCACCATCTTGGCATAGACACTAGACCAAAGCCATCCTAAATGGAGGTCAGACCTTCTGAACAGTTCAACAGAATATCAGATTCTCATTATGCATTTGTATATGATGAAATTTTATTTTAGATCCTTTGAAGTACCATGAGAAAAAAGCAATCACAATGTAAGCTCTAAGGGGCTGAGAAGAAAATTTACTACTCCTTTCTAGATTGCTTCTATTATTCCTACAACGAAAGTTACTGTAATTTAAAAATTGAATGAGGACTTAAAAAAAAAAACCTAAATAGAACTAGTAATGTTACTGCCCAGGCCTAGTAGCACAAAAGATATCTTCACATAATTTTTTAAAGACAATTTCAATGGTAGGGGAAGTGGAAAACCTTAGACCTTAGAACATAAGGCCCTATGAGTTTAGAGATTGAGGACATTACCTTTTTTTGGGTGGCAAAACAGAGATCCTGGGACTCTGTCCCCAAAACATATGAATACTTCTAGAAAGATAGTTGAGAGTCTGATTATAGGGGAAGGGATTATGGTTCTACAGTTGGAAAGAAGTGTTATCTGGGTTGTAGCCCCTAGGAGGAAGAAGTTCTAAATCTGGTAGCTTCCTGTTTTGACAAATCATTCTTGCTAACTGGTCACAAATCTTAGTTGATTTGGCCTTTGGAAAGTTTCCAAGTATTGTCAATGCCTTCTAAATATCTTCATGCTGGGAAAAAATTCTGTTCACCTTGCCCTAGTTATACCTATGTTGTATATTAATTTCCATCTGGGAATTATTTTACCCAGCAACTCACCAGGACATAAATATTTTGTAGACAGAGCTTTTTGTTCCCTTTCTTCCACCAGCTCAAATGGGGTTAATCTAGACCACTGTTATAGCTCAATACCAAGGTCATGGCTAGTAAAATTTGAACATACCAAAAAGACCATCTGATCTTATTTGCCATTTTAAAGATGAGAAAACTGAGGGTCAAAATAATCAAGTGACTTGTCCAAGGTCACACAGACGTTTTGTAACATAGCCAGTAAAATAAAGTTGGTCTTCTCAGTCCCCATCCAGGATTTTTTTACAACACAAAGTATGAAATAGCAGAAAGACATACACTTGGAGTTCTCAGGAAGACCACCAATGAATAAAACTAACCAAGGAAGAATGAAAATGATTGTTATACATGCAAAGGGACTAATGAACAGGTTTATTAAATCATTTAATACAAAATTATAGATTTCAATAATTTCCAAGCATTAATCTTATTATATAGCTATTGTAAATGTATATACTAAATGAAGTAATTAAAACTAATAATTTTCTGTAATCCTGCTGAATTTCTCTAGGACCTTTGGTTGTTTAACTGTCACTCAAAGACTGTAGCAAAGAGAAAGTATGCTATGGTCTTCATATCAAGACGTAAGGGGGTGGCTGTCTTTCTTTTGGTAGAAATTGTTACTGTCACTGCATGAATTGCCTGTAGAACAGTATTCTGGAAAACTATTTCCCTAAAAATAAGGATTGAAAGTAGGTGAGTACTTGAAAGTTGAGTCATCAAAGAGAACCTAGGGAAGTGGAAGGAGTTTATAACTTGACCTGGGCAAGGCACACTCCTTCACTAAGTGGATTAAATGTCAGGTTCCTTTGACTACGGCTATGAAAATGACCTGAGAGAAGATGTTCTCATTCAAGAAAGTACCAGAAAATGAGGAATGCCAACATACAAGAACTGAACAATGAAAAAAGAAATAGACATACCATGTGGTATTTGGAAGTAGCCAACAAAAATGTGGACAGGTCTCAAGGAAGATGGCATCCATCTTGATTGTTGTATGGCAGCAAGTGAAAACCAATCAGATGCTTTTTAGAACAAGAGGTGAAAAAGTCAAGCTTTGATTATATTTTCAAGTTGGAACTGACTCTAATACCTTCATTCTTAGTTCAGTTTTGATATTTGGATGAAATGAGGCACTCACAAGTTTTTGAGAAGTTAACAAAGGAAGCTACTTTGCCCCAACATACCAAGGATATACCACAATGAAATAATAGTACTTAGATTCTCTGGACACAGATCATCTTGTCTCTATATGGAAGAGAGTCTGGTCATCAGGGAAGGATGTGGTGAAGGAGATGGTCTTCAGAAACCCTACAACTCTGGGAGGCTATAACTGCTCAAGGCTGGAATTTTTCTCTTAGTTGATCAAGTCTTCAGTCTGGGAAGCCTGGGCTAACCAGAAGCCAGGGACATCTGATTCTTAAAGATTAGGGAAGGAGAAGGGAAGCTAGCCACCCAGGCATGTCAGAGGAAAGTAGCCTTATCAAAAAAGCACTAGAGGGGTGGAGCCAAGATGGCTGAGTAAAAACAGTGACTTGTTTAAACTCTCCCCTGAACCCCTCCAAATACCTGTAAAATATTGCTCTAAACAAATTCTAGAGCAGCAGAACCCACAAAAAGACAGAGTGAAACAAATTTCCAGCCCAAGACAATCTGGAAGGTTGGCAGGAAAAGTTTGTTGCAGTGAGCTGGGAGAGGAGGGCAGTTCAGTGTGGGCCACGAAGGCTGCACAGGCAAAGACTGGGCCTCAGAGAACCTGAAGCAGTCCTCAAGGGATGGAATCAAGGAGAGCTGTGGTGGTTTCCATATTTCTAAACCCACAAACATCAAAGAAACTTAGAAGGTCAATAGGAAAAGTCTGTCAGACTGTGGTGAGAGAGGAGCTTGGTCTGGTCCCACTCCCATCACAACCCCGGGGTAATGGCTGCTTCTAGAGCTTTCACCCCATAGACACAAAGGGGATCTTGTGGCTGATCAGAAGGGAATTTCAGAGATATGTTTGCTGGCATTGAGGCAAGATTCTCTTGCTTTGCCCATGCTTGGATCTGGATTGAAGCTCTGGGATAAGAAGGAGCATTCGCATGGTGGATCTTCTAGTGGTAGTGAAGTGGAAATCCTCCTCACAGTTCCAAGGCAGAAAAGAGTGTTTATGGTCACTCATAGACCAGAGCACACACCAGGAAAGGAATAAACACCTTGCCTTTGATCATACCAACTTGGAAGAACAGAAAATTTGCAGGTCCCTAGAAGTATCTCTGAAAACAGCTGCACAAAACCCCCAAAGCTTGGGACAGTACATTTTCCACCCTGGGAGCAGACCCCTACCTTAACAAATGTTTAAAAGTTAAGTAATTGGCTGGGATCATATACAGCAAAAAAACAAGTCAGACCATAGAATCTTACTTTGGTGACAAAGATCAAAACATACAACCAGAAGAAAACAACAAAGTCAAAGCTCCTATGTCCAAATCCTCCAAGAAAAATATGAATGAGTCCCAGGCCATGGAATAGCTCAAAAAGGATTTTGAGAAGCAAGTAACAGAAGTAGAGAAAAAACAGGGAAAAGAAATGAGAGTGATGCAAGAAAATCATGAAAAAACAAGTCAACAGCTTGCTAAAGGAGACCTCCCCCAAAAAAATACTGAAGGAAAACATGGTTAATATTAATCCTATTGCAAAACATTAACAATGACAAAAAATGACACAGACAACAATAGCTAACATTTATGCAGCATTTTAAGATTTACAGATTACTGACAGCAATATTCATAGATTACTTCTACAATTTTCAAAGCCCTTTACTATCTACATCATTTCACCAGGTTACATGTTATATTAGTATTTTAGACTTGGATTTGGACAAAACAAAAACAAAAACAAAAACTGGACTAATATTCAAGAGACCTCAGTTCTATTACCAACTACCCCATAAGCCTTGTATATAATCTTGGGCAAGATCTACTAGCTATAATCTAATGAATTTACTTCAGGAATATTGAAGAAAACAGAAAAATAGGTAAGAGATAAAGATAGCGCGATATTCAAAGGGAGCCAGGGATTTGAAATGTTAATGGAGAAAATGAAACACATTACAGATAAAAGTCGGGTGAGTGCAATAATAAATGATGAGTTATCCCTTGCTGAAGGATTATGTTTCTTCATTTGCATGTTTTTTTCTGTATCCACTAGGGGAAATTATTATTATTATTACATTAATTTCATGTTAATGTGACATGGTATAGTAAGAAAATCATTGAATGTGAAGTCAGAACACCAAGATTTAGTCTGTTTTTTGGAATTATGATCTGTGTAACCTTGGAAAAGTTCTCTGAGTATTAGTTTCCTCATTTATAAAGGGAGTAGGTTGAAATGAGTTCTGCCTATAAGGCTTCTCCTAGCTTTAAATCCTATAACTTCTGGATTAAAAAAAAAGTTTCTGTCATTAGTAAATAGGGTGTGATGGTGGGGGGAAAAACAACACCTAAGTGTTTCTTTCAGAACCAGGGATCAAGCCATATGGAGGAAAAATAGGGGTCCAAGTTCATAAATCCAAAAGCTTACATGTAAGAAGATACCTAAAGAAATTAGGGAGCAAATTGGAATCAAGGATATGAGATGGTAACAAAAAGTTCATTGTAGATACTTGATATTAACAATATGTTATTATTCATGGATGTATTATTGGGAACACATTTAAAAGCTTCAGAACCTATTTCTTAAAGAGACATAACTATGTAGGTATTAGGTATTTGATTGAGGTCTTACATTGCTTCAGGGACATTGAACCATAGAAATTTCTTGGAAAAGGATGAAATAGATATCCACAAGGTTAGATGATCTAAATTCCATGGGCTTGTTCTAGAGGGCCAGTGTCTGGGCTGGCCTGACTAACTTGACTCAGGTCAGTCACTTCAGAAAACCTTCCTTTCCTGAGCTGCCCATTCTGACCCCTCTGTCAAGTATCAGGGCATCCTTGGAATTCAGTGTGACTGCTTTGTCCTCAAGTAATGAGGGCATCATCTCAATAGGCTGACACTTTAATCCTTGAAACAACCACATATTGAGAAGGTCTCAATACCTTTCAAGAAAAAAAATAAAGTGGCCTGATTAGCATGGAGGAGGGCAGTGGAAAGAGATTATGATACTGCTCTTACCACAGGCAGAATGGGAAATGTTTTCCTAATCATGGAGATGAAACATCTGCTAAGTCCCACAGAAACTATGGCAGCTGCAGAGCAGAAGGCAAGACCAGGTCAAGGTCTTAGGGAATAGCCTGTGGTCCCACTCCAAAAGAAAAAACAAGGGAACAGATTCTAGAAGAATATCTCACTAAATAAAAGAGCAATGCCAATCAAAATCTATTTCAGACCGCAAATTAGTCATCTGACTGAACAAATCACCTAGGTTGTGCCATTTCACTTTCCCAATTTTTGAAATTAGAATAAAACTCTTTCTCAGGCTAAGTTAATATTAGTTTGAGGATAAAGTAAGACAATGTTCATTAAAATAAATAAATGTTTACTTTGTAAAATGTAAGGTCATTAGTAGCAGCATGGTATAGCCACATACTAGGTCTAGGGGGTTTTTTTTTGTCTTTTGTTGATTTTATATACAATGTAAACTCTGTGGTATATGTGTTTTTGTATATTTTGGGAGCAAAGTTGTTGGTGATCAAGGAAACCATAACTAAATTGAATACTCCAATCCACTTAATTGGATTAAGGGATATCATTATTTCAGTGGTTTCTTGGCAATTTGCAAATAATTTGGACTTGAATGACCAATTTGTATCTATGTAATGTCTCATTCTTCCCATTGATGGTATGTTTGTGGGAGAGTTTGCCCTAAGCTGGGGGGGGGGGAAGGGCATGGAATGTTATATCATAAATATTCTTAATAAGTAATTCTGAGAAATGTCTTTACTTTAAGCTAACTGATGTCCTCTGAATGATTACTGAAATGTAAGTGCATTGGTAGTGAGTTGTTAGCTATAGTTGTAAAAATCTGAACCCACAGAGTACCTTGAATCTGGAGTCCAGTATTATCAAGCACAGAATATGAGGTTGGAATTGGGAGGTAGTCACTATATTGGTACATACACTTAAAGAAGTTTTTGTTTTAATTTTGTTTTGTTTGCTTTTTTAATCAGCACTTAATTGAAAAGAGGGTGAAGGAAGATTACCTCAACAAATTAAGTATAAAAATGACCCTTGACTTTTTTGTGATAAATAATGTACTTATCCTCTTTCTAGCTGCAGGGGAGCAGAGGTTTAAGAGAGAGCCATGCCATTCTATCAGGCACTGTTCTCTCATACTGGCTTCTTCTTACTGGAAGGAGACTTTTTTGCCTGAAGGGGGCAGATGGATGTTACCTTCCCATGTTCCTTCCGTCTATTTCCTGTTCTTCCTCTTTCCTGTCATGCCTTCAGGAACATGAAAAAAAAATGACATTCCATCAGTTTTCTGCCCTGGTTCCCTCCCTAATACCCTGAGAGTGCTTTACCTATGAGACATCTAACCCCTATTTGATAACTCATCTGAATTTATTTGTCAATGCTAAACAGACTTGAGCCATTCATACCCTCCCCATCCCACTGATTTTGAATTCCTATCATTATTCAAAGTCCCTTCTCTTTCCCTTTCTGCTTATTCCCTTATTCCCATCACTCCCCAACTCCACTTTTTACCCTTATCCCTTTCACTGTGTCCTTTAGAATGTTTGCTTTCATCTTAAATAATTTCCTTTCTCTTTTCTTCCATCTTCTGGTTCATAATGAGAGCTGGCTCACTTCTAATGGCACAGCTTCCCTGCCCACCATTTCCATCAATGGGTCCACTTTCTTAAAAACAAACAAAACACACACGCACACACACCAAAACAAAACAAAAAATATCTTCTTCCTAAATTCCCTTAATGTGGAGGGTAACAATATCTTCCTAGTCACACAGGCTAGCAAACTACATATCATATTCCTCCCCTCCACTCTCTCTCTCTCTCACCATCTTTATACAGTGTTTCCAACTCCTGCAGATTTTGCCTTCATGACATTTCTTATCTACATTTCTTTTTCTCCTCTGACACTGAAATTAACCTGGTTTAGGGTTCTCATGACCTCACACATGAACTATTACATGCATAGCCTCCTGGTTGGTCTCTGCACCTCAAATCTCTCACCATTACAATCCATTGTCCACTCAGCTATCAGTCAGCTTTCTAAAGTTCAGGTTTAACCATGCCACCTCCTTATTTAATAAACTCCAATGACAATCATTATCAGGTCCAGGATCAAATATGAAATCTCCAGGCATTGAAAGCACTTCATAACATGCCATTTCCATTTCTTTTATAGCAAGTTTCTCTGATAAAAGTCTCATTTCTCAAATACATAGGGAATTGAGCCAATTTTAGGAAAAATATGCTCCATTCTCCAACTGATAAATAATCAGAAGATGTAAACAGGTGGTTTTCAGAAGTAGAAATCAAGATTATCTATAGTCACATAACAATGCTTTAAATCATTGTTGATTAGAGAAATGCAAATTAAAACAACTCTGAGGTACCACCTCCCATCTATGAGATTAGTTAACGTGATAGAAAAAGGAAATGACAGCTATGAGAGGAGATGTGGAAAAATAGGGATGAACTGTTGGCAGAGTTTTGAACTGGTCGAACCAATCTGGAGAACAGTTTGGAACTATGCCCAAAGATCTAAAAACCCTGCACATGCACTTTGACACAGCAATACCACTATGAAGTCTGTATCCCAAAGAGATCAAAGAAAAAGGAAAAGGAACTATGTACAGCAAAATACTCGTAGCAGCTCTTTTTGTGGTAGAAAAGAATTGGAACTGAGGGGATGTTCATCAATCTGGGAATGGCTGAACAACCTGTGGACTATGATTGTTTTGAAATACTATTGTGCTATAAGAAATGGTGAGTAGGATGGTTTCCGTAAAACCTAGAAAGATTCATATGAGTTAAGGCAAAGTGAAGTGAGCAGAACTGGGAGAACATTGCACCAAGTAACAGCAACATTGTTAGAGTAATCAACTGTGAAATGCTTAGTTACTCTGATCAAAATAGTGATCCAAGATAATTCCAAAGGACCCATGATACAATGCTATCCTCAGAGAGAAAAATGATGAACTCTGAATGCAGATTAAAGCATTCTTTTCTTCACCTTATTTTTCTTGCTTTTTATGTGTTTTCATTGGAACATGGCTAATATGGAAATATGTTTTGCATGACTTCACATGTACCATTGACACAATAGTTCTTGCCTTCTCAAGGGGTGGGGGAGGGGTGAGAGAGAAGAAAGGAATTCAAAACTCATTTAAAAAAATGTCAAAATCACACCCACATATACTTGGGAAATGTTTAATAAAATATATGCACACACACACATGTTTAAATGACAGAGGGAAATACCAAGCCTAATAGACTTTTAATAATGACCAGAAAAAATATTAGTTGAAATAGGTTTATAAAAAAAAATACCATGCCCTTCCTTTCTAATGCTCTTATACCCAGCCCCTCCTTCCACATACACTCAGATACTCTGTGATCCAGTGACATTAACCTCTTTGCTGTTCCTTGAACAAGATATCCATTATTCTGACTCTGGGTATTTTAGCTGGCTGTTCCTCATACCTGGGATATTCTCTCCCCTGATCTGTACCTCTATAAATTCCCTGGTTTCCTTCTACATCTAATTAGAAATCCCTCCTGTAGAAAAAGACTTCCCTAATCCCATGTAATTCTAGTGCCTTTACTCTATTAATTACTGCTTTGGCTACATCCCACAAATTTTGATATGTTGTCTCATTGTCATTATCTTTAATAAAATTGTTTCTTTGACTTGTTCTTTGACCCATTCATTCTTTAAAATTAAATTATTTAGTTACCAATTAATTTTAATCTATGCTTCCAAGGTGCTTTATTACATGTCATTTTAATGGTATTGTTGTTGAAAAGGGGTCCATTTAATATTTCTGCTTTTCTGCATTTGGTTGTGAGATTTTTAATGCCCTAATACATGGCCAATTTTGTTAAGGTGCCATGTACAGAGAAACATGTAAATTACTTTGTATTCCTATTCAGTTTTCTACAGAGGTCTATCATAGCTAACTTTTCTAAAATTCTATTCACCTCCTTAACTTCTTTCTTATCTATTTTATCATTAGATTTATCTAGTTCTGAGAGGGGAAAGTTGTGGTTCCCCCCCAGTATAGTTTTACTGACTCTCTCCTACTGTAACTTTTTCAACTTTTCCTTTAAGAGGTAAGAATTAAGAATAAGTGTTCTTCTCAATTGGGCATGAAAATCTATCTTACCCTACAGGAAAATACAAGGGAAAGGGTTGGGGGGGGATGATAGAAGGAAGGGCAGATTGGGGTAGGGGGTAATCAGAAACAAACACTTCTGAGGAGAGACAGGGTTAAAAGAGAGATTAGAAAAACAGGGGGTGGAATAGGATGAAGGGAAATATGGTTAGTTTTTCACAACATGGCTACTATGGAAGTATTTTGCATGACTACACTTGTATAACCTATATGGAGTTGCTTGCCTTCTCAGTGAGGGTGGGTAGGGAGAGAGGAAGGGAGAAAATTTGGAACCCAAAGTTTTAAAAACAAATGTTAAAAATCATTTTCACATGCAACTGGGAAATAAGATATATAGGCAATAGGGTATAGAAATCTATCCTGCCCTACAGGAAAATAGAAGGGGAAGGGGATAAGAGAAGGGAGGGCGGATTAGGGGAAGGGACATTCAGAATGCAAGTATATGGGGTGAGGGGAGGGGAGAGATGAGTAAAATTTAGAACTCAAAATCTTGTGTAAGTGAATGTTGAAAAGTAAAAATAAATAAATTAATAAATGTTTAATGTAAAAATTAATAATTTCTGTGTGTTGCCATTTGGTGCATATGTGTTTAGTATTGATATTCAGTATTTTTTTTAGTAAAATGTAGTTTCCCTTGTTATTTCTTTTAATTAGGTCCATTTTTAGTTTTTCATTGTCTGAGATCATGATTGCTGTTCATCTCTTTTTTAACCTCATTTCTTAGTATCTTTTATGTAGGTAAAGCAACAGTCAAGTCTTTGGCAAATTGAGTATCTAAAGAAGTTTTATCTTCAGGTTCCCCAACCTCTGATTCCCAAGCTGTTTTTATTCATCATCCTTGTGATACCCTACTCCCAGGTTCAGATGCGTTGGCTTAGATTCTCATTATTTTTACCATAGTGTGAATTTAAATCAATATTTTTGACTCTCTGAAAGCCATTTATCCAATTAATATGCATTTTTAAAAGTGCCTGAATGTTGTGGCACTGTGCTAGACCCTGGAGATCCAAATAAAAAAATGTGATAGTATCAGAGTTTACATTCTACTATGTTGAATGTGACGGATCTTTTTTTCCTAATTGTTATACGAGAAACAAATATGATACTTTTATAAAACAAAGATGATATTGATACCTAAACCAGGAAGAGTAAAAACAGTAAAAGAAAATTATAGAAAGAATTTTTAGACATCAGTTGGGAAAAGGCTTGAGAGACAGGGTAAAATCATCATGTAATCACTTAACTCATATTTCTGTTAATTTTTCACATTAGTTAACTCATTTGAGCCTAACAACAATTCTTAGAGGTTGGATGGATACATATTATTAAATCCATTATACAGGTAAGAAAACTGAGATTCAGTAATTTGTCTAAAATGCAATGGTAAATAAAGGGACCAAGATTAGAAGCTAATGGTTTTATTAGAACCTAATGATCAGTGGAGAACTATTTTAGTATAGTTTATTGATTCTTTTAAAATTGATTCATTTTATTTTCATTTCTGAATTCTCTCCCTACTTCTTCATCCCCTTCCTTCACTCATTGAGAAATCAGGAAAAATAAAATCATTATAAATATACATAGTCATACCAAACAAATCCCAAATAGCCATGTCAAAAAAGAAAGAAAGAAGGAAGGAAGGAGGGAAGGAAGGGAGGGAGGAAAGGAGGGAGGGAGGAAGGAAGGATGGAAGGAAAGGAGGAAGTAAGGAAGGAAGGAAGAGAAGGAAGGAGGGATGGAAGAAAACAAAATGAGTCCTAATCTGTATTCTGAGTCTAACAGCTCTCTATCTGGAGGCAGATAGCATGTTTCATCAAGAGTCCTTCGACACTGTGGTTTGTCATTGTAGCACATTGACTTTTATGTAGCCAAGCAAGGATTGCCTTGAGTTAACCTTGCACTTGGAAGTGGGGGACGGGGAAGGAGATGGAAGTGGAAGTTTAGAATCAAGAATGGGTGAATGTAAGAAACTAACAGAATCTTTGAAAGTACATAGCACAACTCATTTTACAGATAAGGAAACTGGCAAGATTTGACCAAAGTCACAAGGGATAGAAAGGGCAATACCCCAAGAGGGAGAATAATGAATGAAATGATGAAAATGATCATTTGATTTCTGTGGGCAAGGATTGGCTCAGCATAAATTTTGAGGGTGAGCTATTATTTTTTTTATTTGGTAAGTAATTTTCACATAATTGCTTGCTGGTTCATTGTTGGTCACATTGTTAAGTCTGACAAGGAAAACAATCTCTATAGCTTTTACTCATTTGGCATATCTATAAAAAATTAATAGATAGGTGCTTCTGATTTCTAGGGAAGAAAAATAATTAGTAGGTTGGTGATAAAACAGAAAATTAAAGGAAACCATATCTTAGTAGGAAGAGCATTTGGCTGCCAAGCTGTTAAATTTTAAAAAAAAAACATTTTGGGTCAGTTTAATCAAAATGTTCCCCCTTTCAAGTTTCTAGCTGCTGTTGCTGTTTAACCAAAGAATATAATTTTCACATGAATAATTGAATCTCTTTTTTCCCCTCAAGCTTTTGTATTTTACCATAGAATTTCTAGATGTAATCTTCATTATGCAAAGGTAATAGATGCTTTTTTCTGGTACCAGAGCATAGGTGAGTGTCACCTATAGCACAATTAGCTTCACACTGGGTAAATTTGTGTGCCATAGCCGCAGGCTAGAAACTTAACTTCAACTAGTCTTATAAGCTACCTAGGACTTACTGAGAAAGTGTAACATGATAAATACAATTCATCATCATTCCTGGAAAAGCAGTTTCAAATGGACTAGAGAGGAAGTTAGTGTGCACTTCTCCTGTGGATGGTTGGGTCAGTAGCATCATCTTTACAAATTAAAGATTACTATTATATAGGCCACATTTAACCACTCAATTTTCCAAAACGATTTGCTTTAAAGATTAAAGACAGATTAAAGCACATTTTCTTTTTCCTTCCTTCTTCCTTCTCTCTCTCTCTCTCTCTGTCTCTGTCTCTCTCTCTCTCTCTGCCTCTTCTCTCTCTCTCTCTGTCTCTCTCTCTCTCTCTCTCTCTCTCTCTCTCTCTCTCTCTCTCTGTCTCTGTCTCTCTCTCTTTCTCTCTCTGTCTCTCTGTCTGTCTCTCTCTCTGTCTCTCTCTCTCTCTCTCTCTCTCTCTCTCTCTCTCTCTCTCTCTCTCTCTCTCTCTCTCTCTTCTCTCTCTCTCCCCCCCTCTCTCTCCAGGAATTTGTTTTACATAACTATACGTATTTTTTGGGGGTAGCTAGGTGGTGCAGTAGATAGAATGCTGGGCCTGGAGTCAAGAAGATTCATTTCCTGAGTCTAACTCTGGCCTCAGATCCTGTGATCTGAGCAAGTTGCTTAACACTGTTCACCTTCATTTCCTCATATGTAAAATGATCTGGAGAAGGAAAAGGCAAACCACTCTAGTATCTTTGCTAAGAAAACCCCAAATTGGGTCACAAAGAGTTAGACATTACTGAAAATGACTGAATAACAACAATATATTTAAAAGTTTTATTTTTCTTGCCCATCATTTTATATTTTTTAGGTACTAATCCAAATGTCATACACTTTTAGAGATGAAAGACTTTGGGAAATATGTGGCTTAATTTCCACATTTTACAGATTAGCTAACTACAGTCCAAAGAGCACATATTTGATTTTCCCAATATCACACAGATAGTAGCAGAACCAGGAAGAAAACCCAGATCATGAAACTTCCTTGGAGATTTTTCCCTTATACCATTGTGTCATATAAACAGTATCTATAAGGCCAGAAAGGAGTGAGTAAATCAATGAACATCAACCATTTACTAAGGTCCTATTATATACTGGACACTGTTTTAAACCTAGGTACTCTTAGTACTCTGAGCTGAGGAGGAAAACAAGAAAATAAAATAAATTCTGATTCCCTTTCCTACTTTCCTACTGAAAATCTCACTACCAAGTCCATTTCTTGGCTATTTCTCCCTCTTCCCCCTTAGTGCCCAAAGTAAAATCAAACCTGCTAATAGTAACCCTGGCGTGTGGAGCTCAATGCTCCATAACTAGCTACATTAGTGACTTGTTCCATGACCTCGACCAAGCCTTTCAATCTTTATTCATACTGGTCTCTCTTTCTGTTATGTGGCTATAAATAATACATTCTACCCAGCTACCTTACAGGGGTCACCAGTGCATTAATAAGGTAATTATTTATAAAACACTTTGAGATCCTTGAATGAAATACATTATTAAAATATCACCCCACTCAAAATATCACCTGACAAGGGGACTTAGATGAGAAAACTATTGCTCTCTGAGTTGAAAATATGCCTGGAAGGGAAAATAATTTTCTTTGAGAAAATACCTTTCATATAAGGGTCTAAAAACCTAATTATTTTTTGTTTAAGGTGACTATGACTCTGTAGTTTATAAAATGTAGGTAAGGATCCTAAGAAAACCATCCTATTGTTCATTCCTTTAACTCCCTGAGTTAGGACTGCTTATTTCTGGGCAATGGTATGTATGGAATTCTGCATGGAGACAGGAACATCCGTAATGTTTTATTAATTTGGACTAATTGTTCCAACAGTAACTCAAGGATTGAAAAAAAAAAAGCAGCTTTTAAAAGAGTCTCTGGGTTCTCTTTAATGAATAAGATAGGATAATATTCAATTGGCACATTTTTTTTGCATGTAAGTAAATAGAGCCCTAAAGTCTTTGAAAGCATGTGTTATCTCAAACAGTTTGACTAGTCTCCTCTGCAATCTGGTTTATGTTATTCATTTCCTTAGCAAACTATTTTTCTCAGTGCAAAGTGGAAACAGCTCTGACTATGTTTGAATTATCACAAATTCTGATTCAATCCAAGTCACTGAGTTTTCAATGATTCTTTGTCCTCCACTGCAGGCTTCTGTTAAAGCTAGTGATTTTTCTTCCCCTTTTCTATTGGAAAGCAAACAGCCCTGGGTGACAACACCTAAAAACAGGGGTTCTTAATCTGGTAAAAATGTTTAATATATATTTAATAACTATATTTCAATATAATGGTTTCCTTTGTAAGTTTATATTTTTAATGTATTTGAAAATGTTATTGTGAGAGTCTATAAGCTTCACCAGATTGCCAAAGGAGAGACCATGACAAAAAAGAAATTTTGTCAACCCCTATACTAGTAGTTTTTCTTTCTTTTTTCCCCCAGGTATATCCATATGTTTGCAGATTGCCATTCATCTTCAGGAACATCATCTCTAAAGTAGAAGCACTATCACCCTTTTGCTAAGTGAGCACATATGCTGGTTCTCTTAGCATTGAGGGCCCTGGTGGGCTTTGCTTTGAACAATCAACCAAGTGGCTGCTTCAACATATGCTAAGCTGCTGTTGTTCTGACACAAGATTTCTGTATCCGAGTTGTCAAGGTGATCTTTCCCATGTGAATGGCCATATGATCATAGAGAGAAAAACACTGGGAAAAGCATTTTGCTTTATGTAACCCATCACCTAGATCCCCAAGCTCTGTGTTTATATAGACTGGGTTCAATTTTGGATAACTGTTCCTGAAATCACTCATTTTACTTTGTTCTTCCCTCACCTAGAATTTCCTTTGGGAACTTTAGTATATAGCTCACATCTAGTTCTCTTCAGATCTGACTATAAAGAGGTCTCAGCTCCTGTGTAAGCATTCAAGGTAATGATGTGCATTGGATACAGAACAGTTTTTATTGTAAGCCCACCAACATGACAGAAATCACATAAACTTCTCACAGGTGTTCATAACAATCAAGACACTCTTTTCCCTTCTGTGACTCACACATTCCCCAAGGGACCTATATGGGTCTGCAGCTTTATAACTCTAGCCAAAGTATATGGATGACTTTCAGCCAGGAAAGGAGTTTTGAGTTGTAAGAAATTCAACCCACCACATTCCAGTGAGTTCCCCTTTCTACTTCAGGGACAAGTCTTCAGACCTAATGGATCAATTCCCAAAAGGGAAATTAATTTGGGCTTGTTAAAGAGCAACTCCTTACTTTTCAGAGGTATAGCATCCATACAAGACACAGCAGTAGAGGAGAGAAAAATTCAGATTTTGCCCCTCCAAATCATAGTTTAATTCTTTGTTGGTCCTTCAACTTCAGGTCTGTATGTTGTATGCTATTTTTTCCAGAAGACTAGGCCCAGACACTCCCTTCAATTCATTTTTGGCTTCTCTATTTGTGAACTTCTGTAGAGGCTTCTCATTAGGTGAGTCTAATGCCTCTCTAGGATGCTGGATCCCAGAATTCTTGTTACTCCTCCAGAAAGATGGATCTAGAGTCTTTTGCTGCCGTTACATTGCCTCTAACTGTTGCCAATAACTGGGACAAGGGATTGTAAGCATGTGCAATTGAAACATTAATCAATCAACAAACATTTGTTAGTCATCTACTATCTACAACATCTGATGCTAAGTAATGGGGATACAAAGATATAAACAGTCTCTGGCCTCAAGGAGCTTAGATTCTGTAGGGGAGAATGATGACAACATTTAAACATATGTATACAAAATAAACATAGGAAAAATGAGCAAAATAAATACAAGGTAGATAGGAGGATCAAGAAAGGCCTCAAATACAAGGTAGTGTTTAAGCTGAGCTCTGAAAGAAACTCAATGTTTTATTCCTAGACTTAGGAACTCTCTCTTTATGCCTGCTATCTCTGGGACTGAGCCGAGAATGGATTTCCTATAGGGGCTATCCAGAAAGACAGTAGCCAAGGTTATATTCCTAAAGAACAACTTTAAACATCTCATTCTTCTGCTCAAAAACTCCAATGGTTACTCTAGGGACAAATAAAAATTCTCTGTCTTTTACAGTTCTTTGCATACTAACTCCAATCAAAGACAAACTTTCTTGTTGTTTCTTATACATGATGTTCTTTAACTCATCACTGTATTTTTGCCCAAATTGACTTCCATTACTGGAGTGCACTGCTACCTTCCCTCTTCCTTTTAGACTTCCTACTTACCTTCAAATCTCATCTCAAGTACCATAGCTTGTATGAGGTTTTTCCTCATACCCTCAGTGGGTAGTGCTATCCTCCCCCAAATGATCTTGTTTTTATTGTATATGTGTTAAATATCCTTTTAATTTAGATATTATTTCCTCCAATAGAATACAAATTCCTTGGGGCTACCTCTCATTTTTTTGTCTTTGTATCCCTCACACCTAGGATATTCCCTGGAAAAGAATAGAGGGTTAATAAATATTTGTGGTTTCATTTATTACTTGATTGAAGTTGCCTAAGCTTGTTCCTGGCCTGCCTTCTACATTTACTATCTATGTAGAATAAAAAATATTACCAGTGAAGTACTGTTTGGGAGAAATAACATAAAAATAAACCAAAAAATGCATACACACATATGTTATCATTGTTTATTCTTCATTCTTGAAGAGGAACAATGACATAATAAGCATGATGTCTTGACTTGCACATGAATTTGAGTGAGGCAGAGCTGCACAAAGTCTTCATCAATCTCACTCTCTCCTCCAGAGTCACTGGAGTCCAGTGGCAAGACAGAGGTCAAGGTGAATGACAATAGCCCATGATGCAGTGGATGACCATGGCCTTTACAAATTAAGGCCTACCTCAAATCTCATTTTTCCTGAGTCCACACCCATTCAATGACTAAGGGTTAGGTAAGAATTTAGACCGAAAAAATGGCTCAATTTAGCATCCCAAAAAGCACAATGGGCTTTTTTTAAGTGTTTTTTTTTGCAGAGCTATATTTCAAGAAATCAAAAATGAAAACTATAGAACACAAAAGTAAATTGCCCGAGCTTTTTAAAAAGAAGGAGAAAGAGTAGATGGAGGAGGAGGGGAAAGAGAAAAGAAGAAAAGAAACAATAGTCTGTTACCTCCAGATTGCCCCTGGTCACTTTCCACCCTTAATTCCATCTAGACCCCTTCTCCCAGTCACCCCAGACTACTTGGTCACTCCTAGATCACATCCAGATGTTCCAACAGTCTTTCTGTATATGTGCCCATCTTGCCCTCATTAGATGGCTCATATTCTTAAAATCTGGCCAAGAGCATGGATTCTTAAAATCTCACCTACCTCAAATGGTGTTTTAATAAACCTTGTCTCTGACTGAAAGAAGGTTTGAGCAGAAGTCTTTTGAGGCAGGACACTCATCTTTTGCCCTTGAATTTCAGGATTGCCAGCATCCCTAGACCACAACAACATCACCTGCTCAGAAAGTCTTTCTCTCTGTATAGACACTTCATGCAGAACCCTTGTTGTTATTGTTATTGTTGTTGTTGTTGTTTGTACTTCTTTCTTGAAGAGAATCAGTGACGTCTTGAGCATGATGTCTTGATTTGTGTGTGAATTGGATTTGAGTGAGGCAGGGCTAAGAAAAGTCGTCAGCCTCGGTTTTAAGCAAATGGAGGGTCTGGGAACAAGGAGATTAGACAAGAAGGCAAATATTTTCCAATAGTCAATAATGAATTTAATTATTGGGAGCCAAGAAGTGATAAAGTAGAAAGAAGAAATCAGGTTTAAGGAGATAAAACCTGCAAAGATATAGAGCTCAGTTGACATGACAAGAACAAACAAATCACACCTAAATAAACTTGATCTTTAGACCAATTGTCCCTCTGCCCTCTTTTATACTTCTCAGTTAGGGGAATTAAAAAAAACCACTAAGATTTAAGGATCAGACTTGCATGAATAGAGAGAATAGCTATATAAAATTAGGATATAAAATTAGACAGAGAAATACATATACATAGATAATGTATATACTACATATGATATATAATATATAGATATAGATATACTTATAGATATACTTATAGATATAGATATAGATAATATAGATATAGAGTCCTGAGAGATATGTAATCTAGACACAGTTCCTTTTTCCAAGCTGATAAATTATCAGGAAACAAAAACAATTTCAAAGACCATCCTATTTTGTGCAAAAGTTTATTGTATATGTATCTATTTTTTAAAAGATGACTACAACATATTAAAGACTACTTGATTGTATCAATATCTGAATTTCAGCAACTACTGTTATATAGTTGATGATTTTACTGTGAATAGAGGGAGAAATTCCTTCTAGAGGACTGAAGGTAGAAAGGCTGAATCTTGTCTACAGACTGTTAATTTCAAGCCCTATTGAATATTTGAAATAATAAATGTAAAATATCTTATTCAAGAATAAAATTACAACATCATTAACTGCTTTGGTAACATGGAATAAATTACCCTTTGACACAAAATTTGCATTCATATAGCTGCTAAGGAGAAGTTAGAATAAAAAGAAGCCTACAATCCTTGGCACATTTACATGTCTATTTTTGGGACTACTGTTTATGTCTTTATATATTTATCTGGATATGCATGTGTCTGTGTGTATACATGCATATATGCATGTCTAATTTTTCATGTGTTACTCTTATCCTCTGATCTTTCTGTGAGGATCTTCTCACCCCCACCCCACCTGATTCTTCACTCCTCCCTCTAGGCAGGCATGGTTCTACCACTATATCCCATCATGTATTGGTTCAAGTGCATCCATATTCTGAGATTGGTGTTGTTCTTGGACAGTATGTATTAAGAAGCTTTAAGTTTTGAAATGAAAGGAACTGGGATGTTTAGTTTGGAGAAGGAGAACATTAGAGGTATGTAACTGTTCTCAACTTTCAGAAGACAGTCCAATGTGGAACTGGTGTTTGTTTAATTCTACTTGATCTTAGAAAGCAGAACTAACAGCAAAGGATAGAAGTTGCTGAAAGTCAGATTTCTATTTGATAGAAAGGAAAACAAAAACAAAACTTTGTGCTAATTAGGGCTATCCCAAAGTGAAATGGACTATCTTGGAAGTTAATGGCTTCAATGGAGGCCTTCAAATGGAGGTTGTACAACTGCTTGTAAAGGGATGCTATAGAGGAGATTGATATTTAGATACCCAATTGGACTGGACTCTGAAACTCTGGCTGTCTTAGATTCTGACTCAAAATCAAGTTTCAATGTTTTTGTTGATATCATACATGTATTGTATAGTTTATTTGCTTATTTTTACCTTTTCTCACACATCTTTTTCTCATGGATGCTTGTGCATTGTTGCCAATTTCCTACCCTGAGTACCTGATACCTATTACCCGAGGCTCTATAATAAGGATCCTAAATGTCTATATGTGCTGGAATTGCCTGCTTGCTATTCCCTACCTTAGCTAACTTTTCTGGCCTTGACCTCTTCTCCCTTCCCTTTTACTTAGCATACCTTTCAGACATATCTGGTCAAGCCAATCTCCCTCTTTTCAAACATATTGGCTAGCCTTTTATGATTTACCCAATTTTTGTTACAATACTCTATTACTTTTTCCTCTTTCTGCCTCTCATCCTCTTTAATTGTCAACTGTGATGGTTTGTCACAGGTGTCCTGTTTTCTTCAGTAATTAGGAGGTGATCTGCTGATAACTGGTGAAGTGACTCTTGGGTTTGTTTTTGCTCTTACTGGGCTCTGTAGCTCACCTCAAATCCTGCTGGTCAATAACCTTTGAATACAGTATTCTGTTAAAATAAACAGAACACAGATATACATGCAGACAGCTGCGCCATTCCCCTCCCTCCACCACAAGGGAAAAAAAAAACAATGTCTTTCAACTTTCAAAAAACAGCAGGATAAAAGGGCATCAAATGCATTAAAAAATGTGCCCATTGGCAACAAGCTAGCCTTGTGATTCTTTCTCTAAGGAGAAGCCTTTGAGTTGCCACTTTCTTTTCATCTCATTTATTCACTTTCTCACCCTATATTCATCTCCCCTTTCCTAGCCCCAAACTACATCTTCTGGCCTATCCTCACTTTCTAGCAGAAGTGAGGCCAAAAAAGAAAAAAAATCACCCCTGGTCAGGACTCTACAGAGATAAAAGCAACCTGTGAACTGTAGTTATTAGGCTTTGCTCTCCTACCATGCCTTTCATCTGGAAATTGACCAACAATTCATGAGTGCTTTACAAAGGCTGCTCTCAAACCCAGCACCTATATGGAACCTAAGCCACTTCCTCCTCAGTCATGCATCAGACCACTTAAAAAGGAATGCGATGGAAATTTAAAAAGCAAGAATGGCCTTCTGATCATGAAGTCCTTGCCACTTATCTCGCTGTCATACAGTCTTCGTTCAGAATGAATTCTGGAAAAGAAAGTGTACCTCTAATACCCTAAGATAAAAGAGATACAGAAATACAGCAAGCAGTTAAGGGAGAGCAGAAAAATCTACTTTAAAAATAGAACCCAACATTCTAGAGCAGGGAAGCCAAAATACACACACACACTCACATACATACACACACACACACACACACACACACACACGTGTGTGTGTGTATGTATGTGTGTATATATTATATATATGTATGTATGTATATATGCATATATACATGTACACATTCTATATGTATATATATGCTATTTATGGGTATACTGTGCAAGTACTTGCATAATTGTGGATTATTTATGCTGTATTTATACACACAAACATATATACACATATATGTACAAACATATGAAGTATATTATGTATGTATATATGTATATTGTGTATGTATATATGTATATTGTATATGTATATATATGTGTGTGTGTATGTGTATATATATATATAATATATATATATATATTTATATATTTATATGTGTAACCATATCTATTTTCTCTCTCTGTCTCTCTCTCTCTCTCTCTCTCTCTCTCTCTCTCTCTCTCTCTCTCTCCTCAGCCCTGGACTCTGGATACCTATGTATAATAGCATCTATGTGTGTAGACGTACATATACAATACATATTATATATATGTGTGTGTGTGTGTGTGTGTGTGTTTATAAATATATATACACACATATATATGCATACATATATGTATATTTGGATACAAAGAGAGCATAAATAAAAATCCACAGTCACCCAAGCACTGTGATTGTCAAATATGCTTTTATTCTTATGTGATATTTGATGAGGTGCCATATACTAGTTATGGGAACCTAGTAGCTCAGCTTCTTTTCAAAAGGTTAAGGAGTTAACATAGAAGAATAGATCTACATCTGAAATCTAAACTCTGGTTTTCTCTTCCACAATCTCATGCCCCTTCTTTGGCAAGCATAGGACCCCATAGAGTGCCATGCTAGTAGAGGCATTGGCCCTTACCCTCATGTGTCAAAGGAAGGGCTTTCTCAAGGTGTCAGGCTAGTGTTTCATAAAATCATTGCCCTCTCATAGCCTTACTAGGACAGTCACCTCATGGGTTTGCATATGACCAGGTTGACTAAATTTTCATCAACCAATATTCTTCTGCTATTCTTCTGCTACTTTACTTATCAAATGAACAAATTCTAAGTTTATGTAGAACACCTAATATGGTAGATACTACAGGGGAAGCCAAGGATATAAGAGAGATTCTATTGTCAAGGAGCTTACACATTAGCTGGGGAAAGAAAATAGTTGATATTTACATACTCAAAGTGAAATAACACCACCAAGTGTCATATGTGTACTCTATATTCCAAATAAATGGGGCAAACATTAAACAAAGTTCAAATTAGATGGCCTTGTCAGGAAAGTCCTTGCATTAGAAATTGAGAAATAGCCTCATCACATTTAGTCAGGGACTATGCATATAACCCAAACTGACCATTTACTTGACTTGACCATCAGGAACCAATATTTGACTATACTGGTGAGATTGTTCAGTAACTAGCTAGTGACCCCTGTATAGGTTGGAGGTTGGAAGACACCTCAGACACCTAAGTATAAGGGAATCTCAATGGCAAGACTCACAGAAGTAGCGTAACATGGCGAGGTGAGGAAGTGAGGTTGTACTAAGTGTCACAGGCCAGCAGAGGACTGTTGGGGTAGAGGAAGGCAAATATGACAATTTCTATATCACTGTGGAGAGGATGTACCTAGGCATAAAGTCTCAGTCAATCCACCCTAGTTATAACTTTGCCATCCCTCAGCTAACTTCATTTGCATCAGCTAGCACCCTGTGCTTGCTTAAGTAGATGAATAAAGAACCTATTATTTTCATTTTGTCTTATACCTCATTACATATATGTTTCCCTGTCTATCCCATGACAGTGTAAACCAATAGAGATGAAGGATTTTTTATGTATTTCTCTTGACCCACAAACCTCAGAACAGTATTCAGCACATAGCAAATGTTTTCTTTATGTCACAAATTCAGGGCCAACTGTCTCAATAGGTAAAGTAGGTAATGATGCTATGATATCAGATCCCCAGGCAAAAATCTCTCCCTGGCACTACCTCAAATTATTCACTGCACTTTGTCATACTGGAAAATGTATCAGTTAGAGATTATTGTGGATTAACAAAATCCTCCTTAACATATAAATGGCCAAAAGACAGTCATAATTACCAGTTATTCATTCATAATGTTCATGTGAAATAGTCTTTTGCTTTGCTTTTCTCCTACTTGAGAGGTAAGGGTAATATAATCCATGTTATTAAATTTCTGAAAATGGAGAGTTCTTCCTTGAAGGATAGGTAAGGTTTAGATTAATGGAAAGGAAGAGAGTGGGAATTCCATATAAGTGAGAGGATATATTCAAAGTTGTACAGGTCTATAATATTTAAGTCATGCTATGGGAAGAATGAGTAAAATAAGGAGCAGCTAGGTGGTGCAGTAGATAGAGCACCGACCCTGGATTCAGGAGGACCCGACTTCAAATCCGGCCTCAGACAAGTCACTTAACCCCATTTCCTAGCCCCCCCCCCAAAAAAAAAAGAGTGAGTAAAATCATCTTGCTTAAATGAAGGGTACAGATTGGGCCTGAGTAGCAGATAAGAGTTGAGAGGTTAATTGGGCTTTATGTGTCAGGATCAGAAGCAGGTAAGATTAAAGAAATAGGTTGGGCTTTAGGTACCAGGCTCAGAAGCTGGTTTTGGATATTATTTTAATTGAATGAGGAACCACAGAGGGATTTTGAGTAAGAGAGTGATAAGATGAAGCAGTGTTTTAGAAATATTTACTTGACATTTACACAATAAAATCAAGCGGAATGACACTAGTGGCTGTGAGGCCAAAGGGCCCACTTTATTTAGGTTAATGCCTTTTAATTTTCCTAGTTGTTAAGATAATAACTAGCATTCACATATTACATTAAGGTTTGCAAAGTACTTCCCAAATGTTATCTCAATTTTTCCTCACACCAGTCCTACAAGATAGGTGATATTATTATCCCTAACTTACAGATGTTAAGTGACTTGCCTTGGGTTATACAACTGATAAACATCTAAGGTAGGATTTGAACTCATCTCCCTGGCTCCAGGTCCAGAACTCTATTCACTGCTCGACTCTGTCTCTGATAAAATATAGACTTAAAGGTGAATATGTCTCATGAAAGTAGAACAATCATGCCTGGCTTATTTTGATTAAACGAGTTAACAAAGATGATTTGTGTTTCTTTTAATCAACAACTGTGCAGCGAAATTCACATCTACTGCATGAAAAAAATGTGAGTGTGCATTTGAGTGCTTTGTACATCCAAGAGAGAATATAAAATCAGATTTAGCTAGGAAGTAACAGAGAATGCCCGCCAAACAAGATGAAAGCAAATGTTCCTACCTAAGAAAGTGCAACATGTGCCAATAACAGTACATCTGCTAATTAAACAAGGCTGCTAATAAAAAAAAAAAGGATGCAAAGTTAGTAAGGGATGCTGGAATGCAAAATTATGCATTTTCATCTCTTAAAAAGGATATACACACACACATATACATATAGAGTACATATATATGTACCATCTATCTATCTATCTATCTATCTATCTATCTATCTATCTATCTATCTATCTATCTATATCTATATATATATATATATATACAACTATATATCTATAGAAATGCGATCTACTCTACCAGCTTCATAATGACCTAGGGTAATGCTTAGGCTCCTGAGGAAATAGGTTTCTACCTCTACTACTTATCAACTGTGTGAACTTGGCCTACCCAACTAGCCTCTCTATGCCTCAGTTTGCTGTTCTTCAATCATTCAATCATGCTGACTTGTTTGAGTTTTGGAGTCACACAGGAAGGATCTGAATTAAAAAATGGACTCTTGCACACATCATGCAGCCTTTTTGGCTTCACTTTCCTCATCTATAATGAAGAAGTTGAAATGGTTGACCTCTAACATCTTTTTCAGTTATAAATTCATCACCCTATGGTCCTATAAAGAAAAAGTAGTTTGGCATAGTAAAGAGAATTCTGGACTTGAAGTTCAGAAGGCTTGAGTCAGATTTAAGGCCTGTGTCTACTGAACTTCTCTTTAATTTGGGTAATTCCATATGATTTAATATCCTCTACTACCCTACTGCAAGCAACTCTAGGGCAGAGAATGTCACATGTTTTTCTTTGTAACCTTGGTGCCTACCAGAGTGCCATGCAATTCAATGGTGAGCAAATTATTTAAAATAATAAAGTTATTGTTCTGTGACAACAATTATTATGCATATGTATTTCTGCTAACATTATATTGTCTGAAAAGTCTGTCCCTTTGAATAGATATTTCAGAAATATACTGATTTCCTCATCTTGAGTTAGTTTTCTGCCAGTTGTTTGCTGTATTTCATACTTTCCAAATGTGATTGATTAGACTTTTGTTGTTGTTGTTGTGTTTTTGTTGTATGTGGCTTTAAAGAACGGATATTACTCTAAGGAAAAGTGCAAAAGTCATAACTCTTAAATAGCACACTTCAATGACTTAGCTATATAACGCTGTCAAAAATTGACTTCTAATGAAGTTACAAGCTGTTTTAATCTTTTACTTATACACAGAACAACACATGCTTTGTTAACAACAAACATGGATCCCTTTTTCTTCCCTCTTCTTTCCCCCTTCTCTCCCCTCCTCTCCTCTCCCTTTACCTCTCCTTTCTTCCCCTTTTTCCCCTTCCTTTCCCTTTCCTTCTCTCCCATCTCCCTCTTCTCTCCTCTGCTATCCCCATCCTTTCTCCTTCCTCCCTTCCCTAACTAGATGATTCAGTGGTAGAGATGGCCAAGAGGCCACAGAGCCTGCCAAGGCAGCCATCAGGAAAGTTGTACTGGGACATGTTCTCCAAAATGGCCATATACCTGACAAGTGAGCTGACAGCTACCAGTGAAAACTATAAACTTCTAGAAAATATGAACAAACTGTCTAGCTTGGTGTATCTAGAAATGAAAGATATCAAAGTAAATATAATTAGAAACCTAAAGGATTTAAATCAGAACTATGTAGCACTTCAGCCTTTTCTGGATCAGATCACTTTAACTGAGGAGCAAGTAGCAGTTTTTGAGCAGGCAGCCTACAAGTTGGATGCTTATTCAAAGAAACTACAAGAAGTTAGAGAGGTGATGAAAGAATTCTTTAGCACAAAGACTTTAACTACAAAAATGTTTCCTAAGAGCTGAAATGCATGGGATGGAACTTATCAAACTTCTGTGATCCAATTCCATAAAAGGAAGTAGCGCTGCTGATCCAAGGAGAATCCCAGCACCTACCTTAGTTTGGATGTGTAACTTTGGCCACACCTTTATGTTTTCCTAAAACTGTACCCCCTGGAACTACATCTTATTGTGTGCTTCATTGTATGCCCTAGAACAAGGCTCAGAAATTCGGCACCAACCTTGTCTAGAACAGACACAGATGAGAGGCTCTGCTCTCCCTGTCTCCTCCCTCCTCCCCTTCCCCTAGGACTCCATTTTTGACCCTTTGCTCTGCGTGTGCCCCCACCCATCCCCTTCATAAGCTGTTCTGAAACTTAAATAATAAATGCCAATTTGTGACCAAAAAACAATTGGATCCCAAGTAATTTATAGTCTACTTAGAATCCTAGAAGTTTTAATTGAAATGATGAATTTTTAAAAATGAATATTCCTATTAATAATATTAACAATAATGGTAATAAACAACTAACATTTATATAGTTTTTGCTATGACCCAGGCACTGTGCTAAGTGCTTTACAATTATTATCTCATTTGATCACCACAAAAACCCTGGTAGATAGGTGTTATTATTATCCCCATTTTACAGATGAGAAAACTGAGGCAAGAAAAGGTTAAGTAACTTGCCTAGTAACACAGCTAGTAAGTGCCTGAGGCTGGATTTGAATTCAGGACTTATTAACTGAAGACCCAGCACATTATACACTAAGGATGCATTGACCGGTGTTTTATGAGAGAAGTAAAGTAACCTGTTTATCACTGTAACCATTCCAGTGGCCAAATTAAATGTTCTGCATAGGTAGGTACTCAATAAACTTGTTTAAATTTCACTTTCCTTAGTTGTGTATGCTCATCACATTTTTCCTAAACTTAAGAGCAAGAATGTGTCTTCTAATTCTTTTCTATTCTCCACAGGACATAGAATCCTATTAAACATTGAATGATTGTTCAGTAAATACTTATTGATTGACACATGTTATCCTAAAATTGCAGTGAAAAAGTTAGTTAACAAATATTTATTAAGGCCCTACTATGTTCCAGGCATTGTGCTAAATTCTAGGTATACATAAAGATGTGAAAGATAGTCCCTGCCCTCAATGAGTTAGTAACCTAATGTGGTAGACTACAAGAAAACAAGTAAGTACTAACAATGTATATAAAGCATAAATAGAAAATAGTTAACAAAAGAGAGGCACCTGAATTAAGAGAGACTGAGAAAGTGTTTCTGCACAAGGTGAAATTTTAGCTGGGATTTGAAGAAGTCAGAAGGCAGATAGAGATGAAGAGGGAGAGTATTCCAGACATGGGAGGACATCTCAAGGGGGCAAAAACTCAGAGCTGAGAGATGGAGTGCTTGTACATGGAACAGAAAGGAAGCCAATATCACTGCACACCAAGTAATACCATTCATTTAATGTATTTGGTTATACCAGTTCATCTGTGGTTAGGAGTAAAGAAATGAATATGGAAAAAAAAAGAACAATTCTGGTCTGACTTCATCAGATATCAATAGTGAAGGAAGAATATCAGTGTTTCCTGCTGAGTGAGGGACCCCAAGTCACAAGCATCTGCCCTCTTTCTTTCCATTTTGATCAATTATATTTCAGTGACATGCAGAACATGCTCAAAGATGTTACATAAGACATAGACAAGAAAATAGGCATGTGTTTAATACTTCCTGATGTCCTTGTTTTTCTTTTGGAGTAATGATGCAGTCCAGGTTCTACAATCCTATGAATTTTCTTAATATTTCCCCTTTTCATCACAACTGTCCATCAATGTATGATCTTATCTTTCTGTTCATATCAAGTTGTTATTTTTTGTTATTTCAATTCTTTAAAGAGACTTATAAGTTAGGGCATAAATGCAGTAATGAGTACTAAAATGTAGGGTTTCCCGTATGTCTCGGTGCAGACTTAAGCTATTACAGCTAAAATCTCACCAAGACTTTTGAGGCATCCTGTATATTCTTATTGAAACAATGAAAAATCTGTTTCATATTTAATTTGTTGTCTGGCTACCTGTTTCATCAAAAAAAAAAAGAACTCACTTTACACTTTAATGAGAAAATAGTCTGCTAAGCATGAGTTCCTTCTTTTTCTTTGTTCTACAACTCAAAACAAATTGACATTATCCCCCTTCCATGTTTTTTCCTCCTTAACTCTAGACTCTGATGAAGAAGTGACCCTCTTCCTCACAAAGCCCAACTTCTTTACTTGTGCCTATGATCTGATTTCTTCTTATTTCCTCTAGCTGAGTGCTCTCAAAATTATCTCTTAATCTTTTATCTTCAATCTTTCCTATCTACTGGCTCATTCTCTACAGTCTATAAATATTCCTTTATCTCTCCTATTTGACCTTCCCATTTAAGCTATTATCTATATCTCTTTTCCAACCTCTGTCCCTCTCCCCCATTATTTCATTCCCCCTAACAAGAAGCAGAGAAATATCCAAATAAGGATAGCTCAATCAGGAGGAAGTGTGAGTGGTGACCACCTACTCAGTATGACTTCATTGGTCCTGAAAAAGCCCCATAACTCAATAAAATTTTCAAAAGCCCAAACACATTGATAGAAATTTCACTGAAACAATTCTTTTTTTTTTTTTTGGCTTGACTTAACCAAATTTTTTTGTGCTTCTTGAAAATGAAAATACACCAATAGAGATAACACACTAATACACTGAGTTGCAAGTAATGTATATTTCAATATGATTCACATTTTTCCTTCTGTTTTTCTAAGAAAATGTTTTAAAGGGAGGAAAAAAAAAGATTAGAAAGGATGGTGCAAACAGGAGACCATGATGGGAAGGGACGAAGAATGAGTGGACACCGCAAAGATAGAAAATAGAGTATTAAAGAAAAAGAATTGGGGCAGCTAGGTGGCTCAGTGGATAGAACACCAGCCCTGGAGTCAAGAGGACCTGAGTTCAAATCCAGCCTCAGAAACATAACACTCACTAGCTGGGTGACCCTGTGCAAGTCACTTAACTCTGTTGCCTAGTCAAAAAAAAAGAAAGAAAAAAGATAAAGGATTACATCAGATTTTGCTATATGAGAAGGAGAGAGTGGTCCCTAAAACTCCCTTTAGCCAGATTATATATTTTTTTAATAGAGCTTTCTTAATTCATCCTCCAGTACCTTCAGTTTTATTTCTGATGGTGGTACAAGAAGGTTGAAGTGTGTTCTGGCACTTTAGCAATTATGTACTTTTGCTTCCTGAAGTGACACCAAAATAATTTTTGGTGCCATTTTTGCAAAATCCAAACCTTTAAATTCAAATGGATGCTTTCCAAAATTTAACTCACATGCTATAGTGGTAAGTATATTTCAAAGAACAAGTAAAAATCAAGAATAGCAATGATACTCCATTAACATCTAAGAACTACTCAAATTGATTAGTACTTTCTGAATTCCTTTTCTTCCCCTCTGACCTAGTCAGAGGAAAGAAGTCCATAACTCTGTTTTTAATTAATATACCATTTCTTAATCTAATGTTTATGGCTTGCTTTCTCAAATCACTTATAGAACCATTCTCTTTAATCTCCCCTTTATTGTTAGAAGGCCATTTGGTTGTACCTTTAATATCTTTTGTAATGTGTTTTTTACAGTCCCTACCAGATGTCAAGAGACAACTCAATGGTTTATAACACAATAGAAAAAGCAAATATACGTATGTGAAAATGTGTACTAGATATAACATTTGATTCTTCTAAAAGAAGTCTAGACAACAATGAATGTGCAGAATTAGGTCACCTGAGCCCCAACTGTATTATCTGTATAGATCCTCAAAGTAGACTTAGCATACCACATACATTCTTATAACATATAAGAGCAAGTTTATCTGTAGGAAGAGTAACTGGCTGTCTATTCAGTATTATTTCAGTGGCCTAATAGACATAACTTACAATTGGAATGTTAGTGACTGAATTAATTCATTACCATACTTCTTTGGAGAAGATAAGACTTAGGCAGTACATGTCCATTATCTTCAAAGGTCTGAGGAATTGTTTTCTTGAATGTGGATTAGAATTATTTTTAATTGGGCACAGAGATAAAATTAATATCAATGGGTGGAAGCCCATTCTAAACCTTTGAGAAGAAAGACACATGACCAGAAAAGAAGACAAGTTAGCCATAGGACAAGAGCTACCTTCTGGAAAGATTTGGTCTTTCATATATTTATATGCTACTTCAAGGATGTCCTATAGCCCTTTGAGTAGAACCCCTTTTAAAAAGGTTTATTAATCATTAATGACAAAAATCACACAGATAGAAATGACAAAATGTTGCAATTTACACTGTCAGAGGAACTATCTACAAAGATGAATACCACAATGGAAGAAATTAAAGTTTTATTATATCAAATTTTACTTTCACCCTTTTCCCAGAGAAAGAAGTAATAATTCCAAGATAACTTGAAAGCTACAACTGACAATGTGGTCAGAGAGAAGATCTAAACTTTAAGTTACAAAATTAATCTTGCTGGAAGGATTGTTTTGGGAAAGGAAGGTAAAGAATATGAGGAAAATGAAGGGAGCTGAAGTGAAGAAAAAAAAACTGATAATGTTCATTTACAGGAAATCTACTTCCTCCTATGTGTGGCACTGTGTTTTAATTTCAGTACCTTATATCCCAAAATAAAGTAAAACTCTTCATGTATAATGAGGGACAGTTTTAATATTCTATAAGTGCCTAATTTTGTAACTGTTGAAAAAAAAAACAGGATGGAACAGAATTTTTTCCAAGTTGATTAGTGTTCCTAACATAAGAATGTAGCACTAGCTTGACAATGACTGATGTTCATAGCTCATTATTTTTTGTAGGGCTTCCTCCATTAGCCACTGTTCTCCATGTTTCATACCTCAGCTGAAATTGTTAATTCAGGCTTCTATCAGAAACTCAGCTTAGTAATGCCAACCACAAGGGCCCCAAAGGGAAGGGAGGGATGGAGAGAGGGAGGGAGAGAGAGAGAGAGAGAGAGAGAGAGAGAGAGAGAGAGAGAGAGAGAGAGAGAGAGAGAGAGAGAGAGAGAGAAAGGGGGGGAAGAGCTAAGATAATTATTTCAGTTGTTCTTGTCCTAAACCCTTATTTTCCCTGAATTTCCTACAAAGCTGTCATGATGCTTTACATTTTCTGTGGAAACTGTTCTAAGGATGGATATTGTTCATAGTTTTCATTAGTCAAACCTCTCATGTTAAGAAACCGAGGCATCTCTGGGCTGTTTCAAATTGAGGCAGCACTGCCTTGGGCAGTAACTCAGGGAAGCATTAGGTGGGAGAAAAAGGAGAAATTTGTCTCTAATTTATAGTAAGGATGATACTGAGGTTTATCTATATGCAATTAGCTCACATATACATAATACAAATTAGTTAATGTGCTTAAAGTGTTTTTTGACCTTCAAAGTACTATATCAAGTGAGTAATTTTAAGGAATTTTTCTCCTCAGTGAGTTACTGTGTCTTCTTTTCTGTTTGGCCAACTCTGCTTTGTAAGGAGTTGTTTTCTATTTTATTTTATTTTTGGCTAGGCAATGGGGTTAAGTGACTTGCCCAGGGTCACACAGCTAGTAAGTGTTATGTGTCTGAGGCCGGATTTGAACTCAGGTCCTCCTGAATCCACGGCTGGTGCTGTACCCACTGTGCCACATAACTGTTCCAGGAGTTATTTTCTTCAGTTAATTTTTGTCCTTCCTTTTCCAAGCTATTGACTCTCTCTTTCATACCTCTCATTTCTTTTCCAAATTTTCCTTCTGCCTCTCTTATTTGACTTTTAAAGCCCTTCTTGAGTTCTTCCAAGAAGGCTTTTTGGGCTTTGGACCAGTTCATATTCCTTTTTGAGGTTCTAGTGTGGGTTTGTTGACGATGTTGTCCTCTTCAGAATTTCTGCCTTGATCCTCACTCTTCCCATAATGAGAATCTATAGTATGTTTCTTTTTGCTCAAGGTGTATGCTTATTTCCTGGCCTTTAAAAAAAAAAAGTGAGTTCTCCTACTAGAGAGCAGGGAGCACTGACCTAAGCTTCTTGTGCTGGGAGCCTGGGGCTTGATCACTAGCTTTGTATGCTGGGGCCTCACCTACTGGCAACTGGAGGCTGTAGGATTCTGGCAGCTTACCTGGGATTGGACTGGAATCAACCACACTGGAATTCTAAGGGAAGGATTGGGTGGTGTGGCCCCTGGAGGTTGCCTGCTCACTTAGACCTGTCCTTCCTTTTGCTTTCTTCAGCTCTTTTCAGATGGAAGTTTTGCTGCTGTGGAATGTTTCCTACCCGGGGCTTTCCCCCTTGGAGCACTTCCCAGAGTTTTGCTGAGGCACTGGGAGACTTGGCTGCCATAGAATGCCATGGCAAGTGGTGTTTTTTTTGATCCAGTTTCCACTGGTTCCCCTGCCCTTACTGAGGCACCTGGGGGTCTTGGTGTTTGTGTTTGCCTGCTCCACCACCTGGGGTTCAGGATCTCCCCCTGGTATGTTGAGGTGGGGCTTTCTGCTAGCTTGTTGCTTGCTGAGACATCTCCCATTCTGTACTGTTCCCTCTCACCAGGGCAAGAGGGGCCTTTTGTGTTAATCCCTCAAGATACCTGGGTTACCAGACTGCTGTATCCCATCTTTCTTCTGGTTCAGCTATTCCAGGGTTTTTCCTGGGGCAATATTTTTTTGAGCTTTCAGCGGTTACTAAGGGACAGTAAGAGTGATGTACTTCTTACTCTGCTACCTTAGTTCCCAGAAGTGGAACTAGAGTGATTTTAATAATAACAAAATACATTGTACTTATTATTGCCAAAGCAGGTGGCTATTGTTTATTTTACTTACATATTACATAAGAAAACTTAAAGCTTCATATATCTTTTTATGATTTTATTTACATTTCTAATCTCTTTATGTTTACTTTAAGCTTAACTTTAAAATGTTGAGTATGATGATGGAAACAAAATGGAAGAGTAGCAGAAAGAAGTAAAATGAGCTCCTGCCAAAATACCTCCTAACAGATCTAGAAGATGAACCAGAATGAATCCCGATAGGGAAATCCAAGATAAAGCCACATGGAGTCATTTTTTGCATACCAGGACAGTATAGAAAAACACACAGAGAGGTCTGTGAACACTGAAAAATGGTCTGGTCTTTGGTACTCCCAGAATTGGAGCATTTCAGTACCTGGGAAGAGAGAGGCTGGGCCTTAGGGCATGAGCACATTCCAGATACATACTGTGGCACCAAGGCAGGACCAAGTGTCATCTCACATCTCTGTCTTCCCTTACCCAATTCCAGGTGATCAGGATATACTGAAGAGGACCCATGTGTGAAGGAGTGGTGTTTGGTGGTCAGGAGCTGCCACAAGGCCTGGGTTATGTACAAAGCAAATTCAGATGAAATCAGCAGTGCTGTGGCTCAGAAATCAGAAGCAGAGATTAGTATCATTTCCAGAGTCAAGCCCAGTCTGAGGCCACTAAACATATAAATAGAGCAGGAGTTCCAGACTAAAGGGAAATCTGTAATTTTTTCATTCTGAACCAGGAAAGCTTTCTATCTGACTGATAGTGGCTGAATCCAACAGCAGTCTACTATTGCTCAGACCCAAACTCAAGTCAAGAACTTGCAGAACTCAAACCAGAGAGGAGCAATCAGTCTCTGTCCTGGCTAAGATCACTTTGAAAGCACTGGAACCTTTTTCCTCAGCCTGATCTATTTCCAAGATCCTGGCATTACAGAACACTTAATACCACAAAAAAAAGCATCAACAAGATCAGTTCAAACGTTGCCTCCAGAAGTATGCAAAGCCTAGTCCTAACTTCAAGTCTAGAGCTTTTAAGTCAAAACAAAATAATTGCTAGAGTTACAAAGAATTCAAGTAACAAGAAGGCACAATCAAGATCACACAATGTTTAGCATCCTAAAAGATAAAGAAGAGAGTTTGAAATATGTTATTTCAGAAGACAAAGGCTTACAATCAAGAATAGTCTCCCCAGCAAACTGAATATAGTTTTGCAGAAGAAAAAAAAAGGTTCTTTAATGAAATAAAGCATTCTCATGCATTTCTGATGAAAATATGGAAGCTGTATAGAAACTTTGGCATTCAAATGAAGGATTTAAGAGAAGCATAAAAAATAAATAAACAAGAATGAATAATCATAAGGGACTAAACAAGGGGGGAAACAGCTTAAGTTCGAATATGAGGATATGATATATGTGTCTCTATTGAATCCTATTATCATCAGGGATCATAGAGAGAGTCTAATTAGACAAGACCTGGAAAGTGATATGTATATGTGCATGTGTATATGTGTATATATGTGTGTATGTAAATATACACACACATAAATGCTAGGTTCCAGGAGTATATGTATTCTGACTTTCCCTAATTTGATATCACTTAGAGCTAGATCTGAGCCTGATATACCACTAGAGACAGGCCAATTAAAGATCCATATTTTATCTTATGTGGACACTCTCAAGGCCTAATTAGAGTTTGAATTTGAAGGAAAGAATCTCAGTAGTTATTTTTCCTGCAAGAAAAGAAAGTTGTATTTTAAGGGAGCTGCATGTATCTGGCCTCTCTATTCTTTGTACATGGCACTACATCCGCTGTCTCCATACTTCCACAATGGTCATCAACTATGCTTGGAATGCATTCCCTCATAGTTTTCATCTCATACACACACTTTCATGAGAGTCAACTGAAACAGTCTTCCAAACAAAATTTTCCCTCATGCCCTAAACTCCTCATGCTTTCCCACCTTAACAACCTTGTTCTTAACTAACATATTTATTTTCCATTATTTCTTCTATACCTAATTCTATATGATAGAACTTGTAACAATTGGTGCAAATTGTAAAGAGGCAGATTTAGGCTTGCTATGGTGAGAGAGGGACACCTAATACTTAGAGAGATCCAATTACAGTGGTTTAATGTGATGGTCAAAAGGCAGTGAATTCCACATCACTAATTATTTGCATGCTAAACCTCAGTGAGCAGTTGTTGTAGTCAAGAATCTTATTCAGAGAGTGGGTAGTGATGGCAATACCCTGACAAGACACCACAAGAAGGTCACTTGATTCCAAAGTGCTTCATGTTCCTTATCTGAAAAATAGTTATAATAATGCTTTGCTTCACAACATCATCATGACTAAGAAATGAGCTAATGAATAGGACAAAAAATTATCATAACCATCTTAGGAATTGTTCTGGAAGACAGAATATAATAAAAATACATTTAAAAGAATAAAGTAAGCAACTAATCAGTATCATTTGATGTTAATCATAGGTTCATAGATTTAGAGTTTCAAGGAAATTCATGGGTCATTTGTTCCCATTTTACAGATGAGGAAGCTGAGGTGCAGGGAGGTTAAGTGACTTACCCCAGACCACAAAAGCAGTAAGCACCAGAGGTGAGATTCAAACCAATATATTGTATTCCCATGCTTTATTCTTTACAGGTTACCATGACAACCTTTAAAGCTTTCAAAGCACTTTTCTCTTAGCAACTCTGTGAGGTTCAAGTATTATAATTCTCGTTTTTTTGGAAATGAGAAAACTTAGAATTTGAATTGAAGTGGATAATAAAGATCCTGTTGTTCCATTCCCTGATTTTTAATTTGATAAAACCACAGGCAAAGGATTAAATAGCAAAGCCAGGATTCTAAATCAGGTCTTCTGAGTTCTAATACAGTTTCTCTTCCCTCTTCATTTAAATAAGCTTAACTTAACATAACTATGTAGAGACAGCTGAACTCAAGATAGAAAGTAATGTTTAAGAAGAATTATCAGGTGGTGCAGTGGATAGAGCTCTGGCCCTGGAGTCAGGAGGACCTGAGTTCAAATGCGGCCTCAATACATAATACTTCCTAGCTGTGTGATTCTGGGCAAGTTACTTAACCCCAATTGCCAGAAGAAGAAGAAGAAGGAGAAGGAGAAGGAGAAGGAGAAGGAGAAGAGGAAGAGGTAGAGGAAGGAGAGGAAGAAGTAACAGGCAATAGAGAGCTACCCTTGGTATCAGAAAGGCCTAAGTATAACTACTACCTCTAACACATATAGTCCATGTGACTCTGGACAACTTAACCTTTCAAAAGCTTTCAATGTGCTGGTCAACTTTCTCAAAGTTTAAGTTGCAGAAAAGGTGACAATCTACATTGTTAAATAGAATTTCCTCATCTTAAAGTCCTCTATACCAAAGAAATCATAGGTCAAGCCCCTGTACCAATCAAGTACAGGGTCTTTACGTACAATTTAAAAATGAACATATCAGTCCAATAAAATCAACATGTCTCACACCTAGGGACTAAAAGTAGAAATTTTTAACTTTATATAAATCTCTCAAAAATCATCCCTATATATGAATTTAGAATTAATGGCAAGCTCAAAATATAAAACATTATATTTTCATGCACATTTCCCAGTTCCTAGCAGAGAGAAGAAATAAGGGGGGGAAAGGTGAAAAACATTACTCATTGCCTCTCTGTTGTTCTCTCTCCACCACCCTCCCTCCCCATCTCTCACAGAGGAGGCTTTTCTCCAGTATTGCCTATAGTGGGACACAGTACTCTGGTATCAGCCAAGCACTATCAAATGTGATAGTAGGGTGCCATTGAGTTCCAACCTCCATCAGAAACATTGACTTCATGAAGTGCTTAGCTAGATGAAAAGACCAAAGTTTACTATAGAAATACATCTTTATCTGTACTACAAAAAAGAAAATGATAGTTTCTAGTGAGCACAGAAGGTGGCAGGAATAACAAAACTTAAATATTACTTGTCCATTGCTTTGTTTATTTTTATATTCCTACCATTTGTTTTTGTCATTTTTTTTCAGTTTTTTCCCTTAATACCATCAGTCTTCACAAAATCAGAAAATTTCAGAGTTAGAAGGAATCTCGGAGGTAATATAGCAAACCACGCAGGAGCAAGAATCCCTTCTATAAAATATCTTACAAGTGATCATCTGGCCTTTGTTTAAGAACTCTGGTGGGAAGGAATTCAGTAACAGTGGAATTTGTCCATTTCTCTTTTGGAAACATCTAACTGTTAAGAAGTACTTGATCACACTAAATCTAATGTAGCAGAAGGGATAGAACACTGGGCCTGGAATCAGGAAGACTCATCTTCATGAGTTCAAATGCAGCCTTAGACACTTACTAGCTGTGTAACCCTGGGTAATTCTCTTACCCCTGTTTGCCCCAGTTCCTCATCTGTAATATGAGCTAGAGAAGCAAATGGCAAACCACTCCAGTATCTGTGCCAAGAAAACCCTAAATGGGGTCACAAAGAGTCAGACATAATTAAAACAACTGAATAACTACAATAAAATTTGATTCTTTACAACCTCTACATACTTCTCTCAGTTCGCACCACTCCCTAAATGGAGTCTTTCCAGATTTACTTAACAACAATTGTCCTCCCTCTCTCTGTGTATGTGTTTGGTATTCATTCAATATGTTCTTAATTATGTGCAGGTTTTCTCCACCAATTGAATATAAGCTTCCTTTATTTTTTTTAATTTGTGTATTTTCAGCACTTATCTATGTTGTATTGTTGTTGTATATAGAATCTTAATAAATGTTTGTTTATTGATTACTAATGGTGGGTTGTAGATTTCACCCAATACTTTAGCATTTAGAGAATTTTTTGGATCTTTGCAATGAAGAAATGCATTAGTTATCCTTTAAAGTCACTCTTATTTACAAATTTGAGAAGCATGCCGCATGTACCTTTGTCCAAATGATTGTTAAAGTTTAGTGAGGCAAAGTTTGAGGGAATTGATTTCATGAAAGACGTTTATAAACAGGTATCACTGAATGTCAGTTTCATCCAAACTTGTCTAAGAAAGGCAGAACATACACATATAGGCACATACATGCACAAGGTAGGTTCTGATTTGTACAAAATATGTGTCCCATAAAATTGTCACATTATTCAAATCCATACTAATTGAACATACAAACTTGGGTTCTAAGAAGGAACATAAGTAGTGAAAGATCATAGATAAGTCAAGTGTTTTATTACTTACAGGTAAGCAAACACATTTCTCCTCAACTCTATAGTCTCATAAGGTATATGGTGGCATTGTGTAACTTGGTCAAAAGTCCAGAACTCTGGGTCTCTGTTCTTATATCTGACTGCTGTTGCTAGAAAGATTATCAGGAGCCAAGTGGGCAGTAAATCATCAGGTGCCATGATTTTTGGTCACAAGAGCATTGTGATTAGGAAAAATTGCAAACCTTGCATTCCTAGATTAGATGAAGTTCCCTACATGGATTACTTACATTTCTTGTTTAAATAAAGTTAACTGAAACCAGTAATTGTACGTATAGGAACTTCCCAGTACATAGGTGGGTCAATCAGTAGTCAAATACTGAGACTCTTCTATTCTCCAGTCTCTAGCTATAAACTAATATTCGTAACATTTGAATATAAGCTTCTTTATTTTTTTATTTCATGTATTTCCAGCACTTATCATAGTGCCTAACATGTTTTTGTTGTTGTTATTGTACATAGAAGCTTAATAAATGTTTGTTTATGTATGTAATAACTATAATTCATAGTAATAAATATAATAAATGGCTATATATTTATAAGTATAAATAAAATATGGTAACTAATTCTAACTCAATAGAAATATGCACTGAATTTTTTAAAAAGTATATATCTATTTATTAATGTAACATAATAACAAAGAATAATAAAACATTTCTGACTCAAATTTATGAAAATATAGTACAGTAGTTAGAGAAAGCAAAATTTATAAATTAATGAAAATACTTAATATCATACCTAAAGATGAACTTACACAGCTGATATGATGAAAATGTTATTCTTATTTAAAATATTTTATTACCACAGAATGAACTGTCTTTCTTTTACTCCTTATAATTACCCTGCCAGGTACAAAGAACTTTACCCATAGCTTAGTGAATTTGCATATTAACATTCTCACACAATGTTCCAAATGTAGATGGTTGACTTGGGGCACAATCTAATATCAATAATGAGACATTGTTGTCCTCATGATACTTTTCAACAGGTGGGCTAAAATAATTTGAAAATCAATTTTCAGAAACAGTTCTAGTCATCCTTGTTTTCTTATTTGATTGCCAAAGATCTGTAAACAATCAATGGTTGTAGCCATCCTTAGACACCTAAATACAGGTTGAGCTTTTTTTTGTTAGAAATATAAATTCTGGAAGGCAGTCTTTTTTACAGTCAGCCACTTTTGTCCACATTAAAACATTGTTGATCAGCATACCAGCCTTCTTTGATTATTTTTTGTCAAAACATCAGGATATTTACCTGCTATATCCTCATCTGCACTGGCTGCCTCCCTGATGAGTTTAACATTGTGCAATTGAACACATTTTTATAGGGAGCAAACCAAACAATGCAGGCAGTAGCAGTTTTGTCATTATCCATTTCATTTATGCTTTCTTTCTCTGCCTTAAAATTTTGATTGTAGACTTTAATCCATATAACTATAAAGTGGTCCAATTCTATCACTGTAATTCTTGCTATTCCTTATAGAATTTTTTTTTTGTGAAACAAAACAAAAACTGATGAAATGTAATGTTTTCTTATATTTTTCCTCGATGCTTTATAATATGCCATACTATAGATTAAGGAATGATGATATCTCATCCTATTTTAGAGTTACAAAGACCACATTTAAGCCATCAATTACATCAAATTTTTGTCCTAATTTAACATGAGCTGCTTATGTTTTGCCCTGACATCTGCAATATTTTTATTTTGTCTATTTTGTTAAGGGCTCTTAAAAAAAAGAATAATGCAACTGTTGGTAATATGGCATATAGCAGCAAATCATATCCGCACATGGTGAAAGGAAAGTGTAGAATGATTAAACCAGGGTTTGAGAAAACTCTTGGCTAGATTGTATATAACACATCAATTGGATTTTGGCTTACATTAAATGCATCCTGGTATCATTTTACAATTTTCACTAAATCAAAGTTTTACATCATTTGAGTTTATATTAATTGCTACCTAGAAGTACATTCAATTCAACAGATATACAGATAAGAAAAAGCAGATGGAAAAAGGTAGATTTAGGGAAAAATGGGTGATAAGCAAAACAAACCTTAAGCTTAGAAGGAATAGAAAAAAAAGATTAAAAAAGAAAGGGGGATAAAGAAAGGAGCAGAAGAACAGAGAAGAGTTGAAAGTAAAGCAGATTAGATGGAAATATATTTTGGCTACAAGCTTTTTTTAAATTTTTTTCTGTATTTTTCCAGTGGAGTAGGAGGAGAGAGTGAGAATATAGATTTCTATAAATGTTAAAAAATAAAAAGGTAGGGGAGGTATAACAGATGTGAAATATTGCGTGCATTATCAAATGAAATTACTATCAGTTTTATTTAACTATTTTACTCTACTACAAGAGACCTTTCATGAAATAAGAATAACTTTTAAATAAATGTTTAAAAAATCAATAGCAACAACAAAAAAAGCACAAATCTTAGTGGATTTAATGGGGGGGATGTGGTTTATCCTTACTTATAATACATCTTTATCAAATGAGCATAAATTATGAGAAATTCATTATATTTTTGAAAGCACAAAGCTAAGTACAGATCTCTGGGGCATTATACCTGACTGATGAGATTGACTTAGTATGATTAAAGATTATACTTTGTATGTAGTCATTTGACTATTTTTGAATATATCTATATCTTACTACTGCTTAGTTCATAATTCTCCTCCATGTCCAAAATATTAGCAACAATGACTTTGTAAAATATTTTTTTTCTAAGTCTTAGTAAATAGATTTACCTGGTACTTGTCTGGTATATAATTTCTACAAAAGTCGCACAAGTGAATCTAGGTAAATTTTTCTATACCATTGCTTTAGATTCTCAGCTTAATAATAATGTACAAAAAAGGCAATTTTTCTGGCATGACCTGTTCTGAATGAAATTAATTCTCCTCTTGTTATAACCCCTTCCTTCTCTAAATGTTTGCTAATTATTCCTTTTAAATATACTTAAGGTGCTTTTTCCTAAGAGTTAAATTCAAACTCACTAATGTTTGGGTTAAAGATTTCATTATAATTCTTTTTTTAAAAGTGGAGAAATACACATACTTCTTCCATTCTATACTGTCTCTTCTATCTTCCATCTTTCAAAGGCCACCTAGAGTAAGTAGTTTAGTAACGCTATCCACTCCTACTTTCAGAAATACAGGATACAGCCCCATTCTGGACAGTTTAGAATATGGAACATAGATTTATAGCTGAAAGGAAATGTGGATGCCATCTAAAGTTATCCCTCCCACATACTGACTTTTTCCATCATGGTTTAAGTACAGTGAGGGTTGGCATAAGAAATTAAGTGGGATTGTGTGTGTGTGCATGCTGTGTGTGTGTGTGTGTGTGTGTGTGTGTGTGTGTGTGTGTGTGTGTGTGTGAATTGCAGAGGCTACAGATGACATGCAAAGGCTAGCAGCTGACATGAAAGAGTTTGGAAAGTCAGAAATGCATGAGATATATGTGTAGTATAGTATAATTTCAACCTGTTATCTTTTCATATTGTATACACTCCATAAAAAAAAAAAATGAAACTTCTTCTTTGGGATGAAGGGGGGGGCCAAATTTTTTTACATGGATTTTCCAGATAGTGGGGATACTGTGCCCCTAACCCTCATGATGTGTAATGGTTAACTTTGCTTCAAGCTCCTCATTTTACAGATGAGGAAATTGTAGCCCCAACTGACCCACATCATCCAGGTTACATTAATTACCAGAATTTGAATCCACATATTCTGACTCCAAATGTAGTGCCCTGTCCCACTTTACCATACTTCCTCTCTCATCAGCATTAACTAGTTGCTTTCTTAGTAGCTCCCAACTCACACTGGATATTGACAAAATATTAGTTATTTTTTCTCTATTTATTTTTCAGTCTAAATATCATTCTGCTTGGCAGAGAAAGCAGAATCATGTGTTCACTTATTCATTTTGAGGGAAATTTAAGCTTTTCTTCATAATGTGGAATTCATCCAGGTTTTCTGATAATTTCCATGAAATTTATAGCATTTTCTCCTTTAATAACAAATTATTCTGAGATAGGTTTACCAGCAATTAACAATTGTGGGTTTCCCATTGAAATTAAATTGTGATAGAGCACATTAAATTTAAGGCTTTTTTCTTAATCCATTTTAAGTAAAGAACTGCTATCTTTATAATACTTTATAATACTTGCTTTTACTTTTCTCTCTGAGAGAAGGATTTTATTATGCAGGGAAGTATACATACAAATATCCTTGAGAAGTTTGCTAATTATAAATACTCTGACTATTCGAACATACACTTCAATAATTTATTGGATCTCTTTGTGTCATTACTATAGAAATGTAGAAGAATGAGAATACTTCCATGGCTCAAAGATCAAAGGAGTCTTTATGGAGTAAGTTGGACTTAAGCTGAACCTTGAAGCATGAATAGGGTAAGAAAATGAGAGAAGGGATAGCATTCCACACTCAGAAATTATTATGAACAAAAACATAGAGACAGGAGGGGGTGAGGAATAGTGATTAGAGAAAATTTACTGTAATATATATGTATGTATATGTATATATACATATATGTGTGTGTGTGTACGTGTATATATATATATATATATATACATATATACATACATATGAAATGAAATTAGATAGCCCCACTGTCTCCCATAACCGCTTCAATAAATTTAAAGATATAGCCCAGTGGAAAGAGAAGTCCTCTTAGTGTCAAAATATCTGTATTCAATTTGAGTCTATGCAGCTAAATGCATGTAGGATCTTGAATTCGTCTATTCACATCTGTTTTCTCGTATTTAAACCAGAAGAATTTTCAGGTCCCTTCCAAACCTAATATTATGTGGTTCTATGAAGTTCAGTCAATATTAAAAATTATGAATACACCTGCCTGCCTCAGATACTAGAATGTGTGACTCATCTATCCAAGAAGTTACTCTTAGTTATTCCAGAAGGAATTCTGTAAGTTATATGCAGCTGGATGTGAAGTATTCCAGAATAAATAAAAAATAATAATCAATTTCTGATCTCATTTGTGGACTGAAAAGTTTAATGATTTTTTAAAAATAACAGTACTATGTATTCCTGTTGTCCTCAACATGAATCATCTAGGAAAATTATATCTTGAAGAATTTAAAATTAACTTTTTGAGATTTAATTCACTTACACATTATTCACAGTTATGGAGTCTGAATTTCTCTTGGGTCCTGAACATTCTATTACTCTGTACTGTCATTGCTAAATATTATTTATGTGAGTTCTAGGCCCTTCAGATTGTAGACTAAACCCATATTTTTGTGACAGCCCTATGGATTTATTTTTCAAGAATGTCTTAGTCTTAATTACTTTACAAAAGCTGTATCTATATCTAAGATGCCAGAGCCCAACAGAAGTTACTAAAACAGCATTGTGCAATTTCATCCTGCAAGGATTAGCTAAAGTTGAGATCAAGTGACAATGAAGAATCTCTACTACTTCTAAGAACTAACCAATATTAAAGAATTGTTTATATCAAATTCTATATGATGGCAAGTTACATTGCTCCAGGTTTCTAATGAATGAATACTTACTCAACAAGATCTATAATGTCACTAATATATTCTTTCAGTGACACAGGTTACAACTCTTTCATACCAGTCTATCCCATGTGACTATCATCTAAGTCTTCCCAAAAAGTTACCTAAGTTTGTATAGGCATACATGTGTAAGCCTTCTTAGGGTTCTTGGGTTACTGGTGGATCATGTGGGATGTTGACCAGTTGGCCTGTGCTCTCATATTCCCATCATCTTTTTTGAATATATTTGATGACATCATTAACACCACTTCTCCTTCATAATTCCCTCCTTGTTATGTATTATAGACTGCTCATTTCTACAATGTAGCTTTCCATTTTCCTCTAGTGTTCCCCAAGTTAACTTCTTCAGAGACTATTATTGTTCCAAGAATCATTGCCATCAAAATCACAAAAGCATTGTTTTTTGTTTGTTTGGTTGGTTGGTTGGTTGTTTTTTTAAGAGACCTTTGATTCAAGGAAATCCCTGAGGTCATTAAAATATTTTTGCAATTTCCCAATGGCAATAAACAAACAGCACCTTTGTCCTCTTTTAAACTCTAAACCCAAGTCATCATCTATTATCCATATTCATAATAACATTGCCCAAATCACCGTTTCATAAATTCCATCATTTTTCATTTCACTATTTCCTCTCCTGCCACTTTTTTCAAAGACTCCTTGCCAACCATTTTGTTACCCATATTAGAGATGGGGCCTTTGGAGAAACTTCCACTTAGGTTCTTCTTTCCTGATTGGTGATAGGCTTTCCTAACTTCCTGCTCTCCAGTTCTAGAACCATGAATGATGAAATCAACCCTAGTAGTGTAATTTGATGAGATTTGTAAATCATCTCCTCTATTACTGTTGTAAAAATATTGTGGATAAAAGTGCTCCTCTCTGACCACCTCTCCCCTATGTATACTGTCTCCCCTAGTTTGACACATCATAAGTGCTAAAGAACTATTTTATGCTTCTAGGCACCTGATGATGCAGTGGATACTGTGCTAGAGTCAAGAAGACCTGAGCTCAGATCCAGCACCTAATAACAAGGTTGTTGTAAAGATCAAAGGATGTGATATGTATAAAAAAAAGAACTTAGCACAGAACCTAGCACATAGTAGGTGCTATTTAAATATTTACTCATTTTCCTTTTCCCTTTCCCTTTCTTTCCCTCCCTTCTTCTTTTCTTCTTTTCTCCTTCCCTTTCTTCTTCCTTAAGAGTGTATGTCAAATATATTGCATACATCCTTTCTTTCCACTCCCATGGACCTCCATTTTGTGGAAGGATCTAAACCAGCCTTCTTTCTAAATTCTGGATTTCAAAACCATCTCTCTTTGATTTTTTTTTCCATCTTCCTTTAGTGTATTGTGATCTCCCATTAGAATGTAAGGTCCCTGAAAGCATGGACTGCTTATCTTTTTGTTTGTATTTGTATCCCCTGTTCTTAGCATAGGCTCTGACACATAGCACATACTTAATAAATGTTTATTTCCTTCCTTTCCTTCTGTCCTTCTCTCTTTCTCTTTTATCATGGAAATATCAATATTCTTTTCTTCAGCCCTAATATCTTCACTACTTAACTGTACCTCATCCAAATTTTTATCTTTTTTTTTTCCCCTTTTCAAGTTCCCAACCTTTTGGGAGAAAGAAGAATCCTTGGTATTCATGGATTGTCAAAAGAATATTAGAGAGGCAGCTAGGTGGCACAGTGGATACAGCACTGGCCCTGAAGTCAGGAGGATCTGAGTTCAAATCCAGCCTCAGATCAAACACTTGACACTTACTAGCTGTGTGACTCTGGGCAAATAATTTAACCCCAATTGCCTAACAAAAGAAAGAAAGAAAAGGAAGGAAAAGGAAAGAAAGAAAGAAAGAAAGAAAGAAAGAAAGAAAGAAAGAAAGAAAGAAAGAAAGAAAGAAAGAAAGAAAGAAAGAAAGAAAGAAAGAAAGAAAGAAAGAAAGAAAGAAAGAAAGAAAGAAAGAAAGAAAGAAAGAAAGAAAAGTATATGAGAAAGTCTTCTTCCATATGTTGGGTGGCAAAATTATTGGAGGAAATGGACCAGAGTAACTCAGGCCAAAGAAGCTTAGCTAGTGTGTTCTGCATGGTTGAAGGGAATATCCATACCAACAAGATTACAGACCCACTTATGTATTTAATATTGATTCAAAATATGGGGCTGGTAAATGCTAAGGTTTTCTTGGTCACTTATTTTTGGTAATGGACCATCCCTTATAATTTGTACAAAAATAGTTTTCTCCCCTTTGAGATATTTGATAAATGAGCTAGAATGTCTTTAAAATAGCATTATTTCTTGCCAATTATTTTTCTTCATCTTATTATTTTCAGCTAGTCGTCCCCATACAATCTTTTTTTCCCCCCAAAACAAGCAAAAAACCGTGAATCTTTTCCTTGTATACTGACCTCCAATGAGCTTTTCCTTGTGACAACAATCAAGCTAAACCACCCAGGAAAATGACAACAAAGGCAACATTTTAACTCTCATAGTTATACCCATAATACTGGGAGGAGAATATGAAATGCCTTTTGATCTCCATAGTTTCTTCTAATTTGATATATATATTTTTAATTTGGTGTTCACAATATCTAGTCAATCAACTGCATATAGTATAGGAGTCTTCAAGAGACTTACATGTTCTTTCTAATCATTTACAAACAGTTACAATAACATACATTTCATTTTTCATAATAACACACTATGCTCACCTTTTTAAAAATTATTAGTTAAATATTCATTTACAAAATAAGTTCTAAATTCTTTCCCTACCTCAGATCCCTGCTCTCTCATTGTGAAGACAAGAAATGTGATATAAATTATACATGTGAAATCATGCAAAACATATTTCCATGTTAGCTATGTACCCCCAAAGTAAACAAACAAATAAGAAAACTAAAGAAAGTGGGAAAAATGTGCTTCAATTTGCAGTCAATCTATTAGTTCTTCTGTTAGTTCTTTCTATGGAATTGGATAGCATTTTTTTATCACAAGTCCTTCAAAACTGTCTTAGATCATTGTATTGATAATTCATAGGTGATTATTGAAAAAATATTGCTCTTACTATATACAATATTCTTCTGGTTCTATGCATTTCATTTGCAATCAGGTCATATAAATCTTCTCAGGTTTTTCTGAAAGTATTCTGCTTGTCATTTCTTATAGAACAAAGTATTCCACACCACAACTCATTCAGACATTCCCTAATTGGTAGACATTCTCTCAATTTCCAATTCTTTGTGACCACAAAACTCACTGCATAATATTTTGGCATATATAGGTTCTTTTCCTGTTTCTTTATTCTCTTTAGGATACCAAAGGGCATACACAGTTTTATAGCCCTTTGGTATAGTACCAAATTATTCTCTAGAATTGTTGGATTGGTTCACAACTCCACCAACATTGCATTATGTCCCTATTTTTCTATATCATCACCATTTACCACTTTCTTTTTCTGTTACATTAGCCAATCTGACAAATGTACCTCAGAATTGTTTTAATTTACATTTCTCTAATCAATGGTAATTAAAGAATATTTATATGACTATAGATAGCTTTGAATTCTTCTTAAAACTGACACTTCTCATCCTTTGACAACCTATCAATTGGGAAATGACATATATATCTTTTTAATAAATTTAGCTCAGTTCTCTGTTGTTTGAGGAATGAGGCCTTATCGAAGAAAGTATTCCCTCAACCCTGCAGTTTTCTGCCTTCCTTCTAATCTTGGATGCATTGGTTTTGTTTGTGCAAAAGCCTTTCAATTTAATGTAATCAAAATTATCCATTTCACATCTCAAGATTCCCTGTCTTATTTGGTCAAAAATTCTTCCCTTAACCAAAGGTCTGACAGGTAAAAATTTCCTTGCTGCCTAATTCATTTATGATATTATCCTTTATGTCTTAATCAAGTACCAATATTGATCTTATGTTTTTACACAGTGTGATATATTGGTCGATACCTAGTTTCTGATCAGAATTATATGCTAGTTTAAAAGTTGGGAAAATTACTCATGAATCCGTCTGGTATTGGAAAATTTTTTTTCTTCTCAGGGACCTCTTAAATGATTTGTTCAGTTTTTTTTTTTCCTAAGACATGATTAAGTATTTTATTTTCTCTTTATTAATCTAGGTAGTTGATATTTTGTAAATATTCAGTATTTCACTTACATTGTTAGATATATTGGCATATAACTGGGCAAAACAGCTTATAATAATTGCTTTATTTTTATCTTCATTGCCATGAATTCAAGCTTGTTTATTGTTGATACTGAGAATTTGTTTTTCTTCTTTATTTTGTTAAATCAAATTTATCATGGACTATCTATTCTATTTTTTGTTACTTCAATGGTTTCCTTATTTTCAATTTTGTTAATTTCTTCTTTGGTATTCAGAATTTCCAATTTGGTGTAAGATTGGAGATTTTAAATTTGTTTTATTTCTAGTTGGTTTTTTTTTTGCATGCCCAATTATTCATCTGGTCATTAGCTATTTTATTGAAGTGTTTGGAGATGTACAAATTCTATTTATATATTTAATATAATTCTACATATACTTTTCTATTTGTGCTTTGGATTCTAGAATATCAGGATAGTTTTCCTTGATAATTTCTTCAAATTGTGACTAGGAAGGCTACACTATTTTTTATTGTTGCTTTTTGGTACTCCAATAATTCTTCTTTTTTTTTTGTTACTCGTGAAATAACTTTTTAAAAATTTTTTTTTTTATTTTTAATTTTTATTAGTTAGTTAATTTAGTTTTAGTTTTCAACATTCACTTCCACAAGATTTTGAGTTCCAAATTTTCTCCCCATTTCATCCCTCTCCCCATCCCAAGACAGTATGCATTCTGAATACCCCTTCCCCTAATTTGCCCTCCCTTCTATCTCTCCCCCTTCCCCTATCCCCTTCTCCTTCAATTTTCCTGTAGGGCAAAATAGATTTATATATCCCATTTCCTATATATCTCATTTCCCAGTTGCATGGGAAAAGATTTTTTTTCTTTCTTTCTTTTTTTAAAGGCAATTGGAGTTAAGTGACTTGCCCAAGGTCACACAGCTAGTAAGTGTCAAGTGTTTGCCTCATATATATATATATATATGAGGCCAGATTTGAACTCAGGTCTTCCTGTCTTCAGGGCCAGTGCTCTATCCACTGCACCACCTAACTGCCCCGAAAACAATTTTTTTTATTTGTTTTTAAAACTTTGGGCTCCAAATTTTCTCCCTTCCTGCCTCCCCACCCACTGACATCAATGAAGGCAAGCAACTTGATACAAGTTATACATGTGTAGTCATGCAACATACTTCCATATTAATCATGTTGTGAAAAACTAAGTATATTTCCCTTTATCCTATCCTGCCCCCCATTTATTCTATTCTCTCTTTTGACCCTGTCCTTCTTTAGAAGTGTTTGCTTCTGATTTCACCCTCCCTCAATCTCCCTCCCCTCTATCATCCTCCTACACTCCTGTCCCCTTCCCCCCCCCCATTTTCCTGTAGGGTAAGATAGATTTCCATACCCAATTGAGTGTGTATGTTATTCCCTCTTTAAGCCAAATCTGATGAAAATAAGATTCACTCATTCCCTCTCACCTTCCCCCATTTCCCCTCCATTGTAAAAGCCTTTTCTTGTCTGTTTTATGTGAGATAATTTACCCCATTCTACCTCTCCCTTTCCCCTTCCCCTCATATAATCTTCTCTCACACCTTAATTTTATTCTCCAGATATCACCCCTTCATCTTATTGTTATCTATGTCATCTTTGGCATTCATGGGTTGAGAAGTCTGGAAACTGCCACAATTGCCCATGATTCAGTCCTTTGAGGCCTGTCCCAGGTTCGCTGAGGCCTGGTTTGCCTGCACACCCATGTTGAACTGTGTTCCTCTCCCCACTCAGCATGCATGATATGCCTTTCCAATCAACCTTCCAGGTTGTCTTGGGCAGGAAATTTGTTTCACTCTGTCTGTGGGTTCTGCTGCTTTAGAATTCATTTAGAGCCATTTTTACAGGTATTTGGAGGTGTTGGGGGAGCTGAAGCAATCACTGCTTTTACTCTGCCATCTTGGCTCTGTGCCCTCCAATAATTCTTAAGTCATGTTTCCTTGATCCATTTCCCAGGTCACTTTTTTTCTTTGAGGCTTTGCTTGTAGCTGTTTTGATTTCATTGTCTTCTTCTGAGAGTTTGGTTTTTTTTAATAATATTTTTTTTATTATAAGTTAAGACAATTTTTAATATTCCTTTTTACAAAATTTTGAGTCCTGAATTTTTCTTGTTACCTCCCTTCTCTCCTCTCTTTCTAAAACAGCAAGCAATTTGATACAACTTGTATATGTGCAATCATGTAAAACATTCCTATATTAGCCATGTTGTGAAAGAAGAAACAGAACAAAAGGGGAAAAACAAAAAATAAAGAAAACAAAAATAGTATTCTTTGCTCTGCATTCAAAGCCCTTCAGCTCTTTCTTTGGAGGGAGATAACATTTTCCATCCTGAGTCCTTTGTAATTGTCTTGGATCATTGTATTGCTGAGAGGAGAGCAGTAATTCATAGTTGATCATCGCATAATGTTGCTTTTATTGTGAACAATGTCCTCCTAGCTCTGCTCATTTCACTTTGTATCACATAAGCCTTTCCATGTTGTTGTTTTTCTTCCTGAAATCTACTTGTTCATAATTTCCTATAGCACAATAGTATTCCATTACATTAACATACCACAGTTTGCTCATCTATTCCCCAATTGATGGGAATCCCCTCAATTTCCAATTTTTGCCACCACATAAAGAGCTGATATAAATATTTTTGTGCAAGTCTTTTCCCCTTCCTATGATCTCTTTGGGATAGAGACCTAGTAGTAGTATCACTGGATTAAAGAGCATGCACAGGTTGCCTGGCCTTTGGGCATAGTTACAAATTGCTCTCCAGAATGGTTGAATCAGTTCACAACTCCAGTCACAATGCATTAGTATCTCACTTTTCCCATATCCTCTCTAACATTTATCATTTTCCTTTTCTGTCATAGTAGCTAATCTAATAGGTATGAAATGCTGCCTCACAATGATTTTAATTAGTAATTCTCTAATCACAAGTGATTTAGAGCATTTCTTCATAAGACTATAGACAACTTTGATTTCTTTATCTGAAAACTGTCTTTTCACATCCTTTGACTATTTATCAATTGGGAAATGGCTTACATTCTTAGAAATCTGACTTAATGTAACAATCTCCTGACAGGGGGCAGAGTAAAAGCAGTGACTTGTTTGAGCTCTCCACCAAACCCCTCCAAATACCTGTAAAAGTGGTTCTAAACAAATTCTAGAGCAGCAGAACCCACAAAAAGACAGAGTGAAACAAATTTCCAGCCCAACATAACCTGGATGGTTGATGGGAAAAGTCTGTTGCACCAGGCTGGGAGAGGAGTACAGTTCAGTGTGGACTGTGCAGGCAAAGACCAGGCCTCAATGAACCTGAAGCAGTCCTCAAGGGATTGAATCAAGGGGAGCTGTGGTGGTTTCTAGACTTCTCAACCCACAAATACCAAAGACAACTCGGAAGGTCAATAAGAAAGATCTGTTGGAACATGATGAGAGAGAAGCTTGGTCCCAGCCCCAGTCCTGGCACAAGACATTGTAAAACAAAGCCAAAAGAATGAAAAAATAGAAGACAATGTGAAATATCTCATTGGAAAAACAACTGACCTGGAACTTGACCCAGGAGAGAGAATTTAAAAATTATTGGACTACTTGAAAGCCATGATCAAAAAAAGAGCCTAGACATACTCTTTCAAGAAATTGTCAAGGAAAACTACCCTGATGTTTTTGAACCACAGGGCAAAATAGAAATTGAAAGAATCCATTAAATCCCTCTAGAAAGAGATCTCTAAAGGAAAAACTCCTAGGAATATTGTAGCCAAATTCCAGAGTTCCCAGGTCAAGGAAGAAATTTTGCAAGTAGCCAGAAAGAAACAATTAAAATATTGTGGAAACACAATCAGGATAACACAAGATTTAGCAGCTTCTACATTAAGGGATCAGAGGGCTTGGAATATAACATTCTGGAGAGCAAAGGAGATAGGATTACAACCACAAATCACCTACCCAGCAAAACTGAGTATAATCTTCAGGGGGGGGGAAAATATTCAGTGAAATAGAGGACTTTCAAGCAATCTAGATGAAAAGACCAGAGCTGCATAGAAAATTTGATTTTCAAATATAAGACTCAAGAGAAACATGAAGAAATAAATAGGAAAGAGAAATTATAAGGGACTTGTTAAGGTTTAACTGTTTACATTCGTACATGGAAAGATGATATTTGTAACTCATGAGACCTTTGTAGTTGGAGGGAAAAATTATATGTATGTAGGTAGATAGATAGATAGATAGATAGATAGATAGATAGATAGATGACAGACAGACAGATAGAGGTCACAGGGTGACTTGAAGATGAAAGGGTGCTATCTAGCTAATAAAATTAAGGGTGAGAAAGGATTATACTGGGAGAAGGAGAAAGAGAGAGATAGAATGGGGTAAATTATCTCACATAAAACAGACTATAAAAGGCTTTTACAATGGAGGGTAAGTGGGGGAAATTGAGGGGGAATAAGTGAATCTTATTCTCATCAGATTTGGCTTAAGGAGGGAATAATATACACACTCAATTGGGTACTGAAATCTATCTTACCCTACAGGAAAATGGGGGGGGGTGAAGGGGAGAGGAGAGCAGGAGGATGATAGAGGAGAGGGCAGATTGGGGGTGGACAAAATCAGAAGCAAACACTTCTAAGAAAGGACACGGTCAAAAGAGAGAATAGAATAAATGGGGGGCAGGATAGGATGAAGGGAAATATACTTAGTTTTTTACAACATGACTACTGTGGAAGCGTTTTGCATGACTATACCTGTACAACATGTATTGAGTTGTTTACCTTATCAGTGAGGGTGTGTGGGGAGGGAGGAATGGAGAAAATTTGGAACCCAAAGTTTTAAAAACAAATACTAAAAATTTGTTTTAACATGCAACTGGGAAATAAGATATACAGGAAATGAGGTATATAAATCTATCCTGCCCTACAGGAAAATTGAAATGAAAGAGAATAAGAGAAGGGGGTGTTTGTAATAGAAGGGAAGGCAGATTAGGGGAAGGGTATTCAGAATGCATGCCATCTTGGGGTGGAGAGAAGGACAAGATGCAAATAAAATTTGGAACTCTAAACCTTGTGGAAGTGAATGTTGAAAACTAAAATTAAATTAGTTAAAAAGGAAAAAAAGAATTAAAAGTGTTATCTTCAAATGTAGGAATGTAAACATTTTAGCCTTATTGAATCCCTTATTTTATCTCTTTCCTTTTTATGCTTCTCTTGAGTCTTAATATTGAACATCAATTTTTTTTTCCAGCTCTGGTCTTTTCCTCAGGAAAGCTTGCACACCTTCTATTTCATTGAACGGCAGTTTTTTTTTCCCCCTTAAAGGATTATGCTTAATTTCACCAGGTGGTTGATTCTTGGTTGTAGTCCTAGTGCCTTTGCCTCTGGAATATCATGTTCCATGAACTCTGGCCTTTTATTGTTGCAGCTGCTAAGTCCTGTGTAATCCTTACTGTGGTTTCAAAATATTTGAAATGTTTCTTTCTGGCTGCATTCAACATTTTTTTTTTACCTGACACAGAAGTTGTGGAATTTGGCTATAATGTTGCTGGGAGTTTTTAATTTGGGATCTCTTTCTGGAGGTGGTTGGTGGATTCTTTCAATGTCTCTTTTCCCTCTGGTTCTAAGATATCAGGGCAATTTTCTTTGATAATTTCTTGAAGTATAATGATTTTGATCATGGCCTTCAGGCAGTCCAATGATTCTTAAATTATCTCTCCTGTATCTATTTTTTCAGGTCACTTGTTTTTCTGACTTGGTATTTTCCACTGTCTTCTATTTGTTAATTCTTTTGATTTTGTTTGGTTGATTCTTGATGTCTCACAGAGTAATTACCTTCCATTAGTCCAATTATAATTTTTAAGACTTATTTTCTTCAGTTACCTTTTTTACCTTCTTTTACATTTGGCCAATTCTACTTTTTAGGGGGTTGTTTTCTTCAGCAAAAATTTTTTTATCCATTTTTTTGTGCTTCTTTTATTAAATTGCTGACTTTTTCCCCCATGATTCTCTTGCATCTCTCACTCATTTCCCCAATTTTTTCTACCTCTCTTATGTGGTTTTTAAACTCCTTTTCATGCTCTTCCATGAGTTCTTCTTGGGCTTAAGGCCAATTGATATTTTTCTTTGTAGACTTTGCATGTAGGCATTTTGACATTGTTATCCTTTTTTGAGTTTGTGACTTGTTCTTCCCTGTCACCATAATAACTTGCTATCATCAGATTCTTTTCTTTGTTTGTTTTTTGCTCATCTTTTCCAGCCTTTTTCCTTACTTTTAAATATGAACTCTGCTCCTGGGTTGAAAGGGGAACTGTCCTAAGTTTCTTGTGCCAGGGGTTGCAGGTTGTTTGCCTGGTGCTGCACTGGTACTTACCTGAGGTCCGTGGGGTACCCTCAAGCTTCATGTTATGCTAAGGGAATGGAGTAAGATGAGGGGTGTCTGGCATTGCTGAAGGCCACAAGCTTCTGTCTTGGCACTATGTTAAGTCACATGGGGAACCCCTGTACTTTCTTACTGCTCATCTGTTGCTGTGCAGAGGTGGCGGTGGGGAGGATGGCTGCTGCTGTGCAGTGTCACAGGGGTCTGGAAGCTCACCTGATGCTGCCTTGAGGCACCTCGGGGGTCCCAGCACTGACATGTGTTTGTTTCCTGTGCTGAGGCACATGGGGGTGGTTGTCCCAGTGCTGGCATATGCCAGGTTCTCTGGGCATATTGCTTAGGTACATGGTGAATCCCTATGTTGTTGTTTGCCTACTTGCCTGGTGTCACACTGAGGTTCAGGAACTGCTGCTGGCTTTCTGGGATGCTGCCTGTCTTTGACTGTGCTCCATTTTCATCTGAGTGAGATAGACCTTTTCTGCAACCTTCCAAATTTCTTGGGCTAGAAGACTGTTTCATCCCATCTTTTTACTGATTCTGTTTTCTAGAATTTGTTTTGGAGTACAATTTTATAGTTGTTTGGAGGTGAAAATAGGAGAGGTCATATTATTTTTGTTTTCTCTGCCATCTTGGCTCCTAGAAGTCAATGCCTCCTGAGTTTGTTTCTTAATCTTCCCTGTCATGATAGTAATATCTTTATTGTAAGATATTACTTTTTGTGGTTGTTTGCTCATTTTTCCATCCTATTTTTTTAAATTTTAATTTTATGATAAAGTTCATCTCTGTCTCTTTACTGGAGGGAACACTGTATCAAGCTTCAGGTTTTTCTTTTCAGATCTAGTTCTTGGGATCTGTAAGTTTTCAGTGCTTCTAAGTTTGTACGATACAAGGAGATGTATGGTCACTGCTCTCCTAACTGATGCTCTGGCCTTTACCCAGGGTACTGTTCCTTTGCAACTGTAAATGTTAGTGCTCCTTTTGCCCTGGAACTGTGACCAGGACCCCTGCTCTCTTGCAGTTGCAAGTGCTATCACTCCTTTCTTCTTTGGAACTAAGACCACATCCCCTGATGCCTTGTGAATGAACATAAGCAATCTTCTTCATCCTGAAACTGTGACTAGGGCCTCTTCATCCCTGAGGCTGCAAGCTGTCATGGTTCTCTCTGCCCTGGAACTGTGATGTGAAACTATGTATGAGCAATGCAATAGAGTTTTCCATCCAGTGCCAGCAAAATATAACCTATAATATCTTTTTGACCAGTTGTTCAATCCTTTACCTTCTGTGAGCTGAAAACTCCCCAAGCTGCTGATGCCACCACTGTTGCAGTCACCTCCAAGGTTTATTGCTGGTGTTAACAACTGTGGTGTTGCCATGGCCTGCACTGTGCTCCAGGGACACCTCCAATCTGGTATGACAAATTTTTCCTGTCAATTTTCTAAATCATGGCTAGAAAATTTTCTCTCTCAGACTTTTTGCTAGCTCTGCCACTTTGGAATTTGAGGAACATTTTAAAGTTGTTTGGAAGGGAAGATGAGAGATTTCAGGCAATTTCTTGCCCTACTCTACCATCTTGACTCCTCCCTCCTAAAACCCCAAATCCAGCTCTTTTTGATGATTGTTGAGAAAAGTGTTCATTTTATAAAACCCTTTAGCATCTTTCATATTTAAATCATAGTGTATTTTCCAACATTCTATTCTGCCTTCTCCTATGTCTATGTTTGCATCAAAATAATAAAATATCAAGGTTTATGTTGACTTATTTTAGAGTATTTGGTCAGTTTGATCCTCAGAAACAAACTCTAAGGTATGAATAATAGGTATTATTTATCCTCATGTGAAAATGGATATTATTATCTTCATTTTCAGAGAAACTGAATTTCCAGAAGTTAAAAGTCTTACTTATTATCATGTGACTGGTTAACCTCAGAGGTAAACTTCAAAACAGTCTCTCCTGATTATGAGTCCAATGTTGCTGTTGTTTTTTTTCCATTAGTCTGTGCTTCCTAACCAAATGTCACATGAAATAATACCATTTTCCCCCCTTAGATGCATGTTGAAAGTCATTTGGCTTATTCATCTAAAAAATTCTCTTAGAAAAATCTTCTTTGTATCTTTTGGTTTCTTCGGCTTCTTTTGGTAAAATTGCAAATATCGGTGCTTTTCAGCTCTTGTAATAAGGTAATACTGATTGAACAATGAGGTCATATTGTGATTAAAAATGGGATAAATTAGTTTATATTGTTTAAAAATTGTGTGAATCCTTCCTGTCTTCCTGTCACCTTGTTACCATTGCTGTAACGCAGCCCCATGATCCTAAGGGTCAGGTTTTATTTTATTGGTTTGTTGTTGTTGTTGTTGTTTTATGAGTCACTATGTACAAAAAACCGCCTAGTGATAACTTGCTGCTAGTTTGCTTTTTGGCACTTGGATAGGCAGATTCTGAGACAGTAGTCATAGTCTATTGCAAGGACTATGATCTTAAGCTTTTGAATTTGGCATTGCTTACCATAGTTTAAACTCTACTGGGATAACTTTGGACAAACCTAGGTCACATACAGGTCATGCTGAAGCATATGAATAGGACTAGATATAACAAAATTGTTTGGTTGAATATCTATTCATAGCAGTGACCCCAAAACATGGAACTCAATTTAAATAGTAGAAAGCAATTCTGCTTTATCATCAAATCGGAATTTCATTTTTCAACAAGCTATATTCCAGACAGCCCCATCAAGATCCAGAAAAAAATTTCATCTTGGAAGATTAAAAAAAAAAAAGAATTTCACTTTTGAATAAACAACTTGGAAGTTGCTCTGCTTCTAATTAGATGACTCCTCCAAGATTCTTCATTTCTGCATCATGCCTCCTCTGCCTTCTTCCTTTTCTTCCCTGTAACTTACAGAATCCTTTTGTGTGTATTCTTCCCCCATTAGAATGCAGGCTTCTTGAGGCCGTGGACTGTCTCTTTGATTGTATTTCTAGCACTTACCACAGCACATAGCACATATCAAGCTCTTCACAAATGTTTGTTGACAAAATGACTGGGTGTACAACGCACTCCACAACTGGCAGGATTTTAAATTCTTGGTCTAAAGTTGATCATTAAGGACTTATTTTGCAAGAGTAAAACAGTATGGCTATTAAGTACTAAGTGCCAAAACCTTCTATTTGGATTAATTCCTTTGATGATTTTCATAGACATTATATGTTTGCATTGAAGTGTCTAATAAATTCATGATCATGAAGATATTTGAGATTTTTGGATAATGTTTTACAGGGTATTTTATGAGTTATTGTTCTTAAGTAATGCAAAGCTTTATTGGGCTTAAAAGTAGCATCATTAACTGATTTTCTTCTTCATTTAGTGTTAATTGGGGTGATTGCCTAAGGTGAGGCATTAATATTTTCATAAAATTTTGCTAGTTGTTCTTTATTTCTTCTACAGATAGTGGCTATATTGGGTGACTGATTTTTTTTCCTTTATTTGTCATTTTATTTGTTTCTTTTTAGCCAATCATGTACAATCATGTCCTCAGAATATATGTGAGTTCTTGGATATACTTTGCTCTGGTTGGCTTAACCTTGAGAACCGTTATCACTCATATAGATATCCTGCAGTATATCTGGGCTCCAGAGACTAGAACTAATCTTAGGTGGACTTTTGCAGGAAGATATAGCTCAATATAAAGAAGAGCTTTCTAACAACTAGAAAAATCCAGGAATTAAATGTAATTCTTCTTTATATTTCCACTTAATTCAACAAGCATTAGTGCTTACCACATGCAACATATTGTGTTAAGCACTATGGTATGTTAAACACTATGGCTACAAAGTAGGCCCTGCCCTCAAGGAGCTTATATTCAACTGGGAAGAGGTATAGAATGCAACACTTACCCACTAAGGAAATGTAAGATAATTTGAGGAGAAAGGGAGCACTGGCAGTTGGGGGTCAGAGAAATTTGCCCATGGGAGGTGCTTTCTGAGTTGAACTTTGAAGATAAAGACTCTTAGAGGTAGAAATGAGAAAGTAGTACAGTTTAGGCACATGCCAGTCTAGTCTCATCAGTCTAAAAGCATTTATAAATTACTATGTGTTAGGCTGTGAAGATATTTAAAAATCAAACAGAGGACTTTACACTTTATCTTAGAGGCAATAGGGAGATACTAGACTTCTTTGACCACCATGATAAGATTTTGAGGTTGTGTAGAGAATGGATTGGAGGGTACAAACTTAGTTGGCCACAAGACCAATATGTGGGGCAGCTAGGTGGCGCAGGGGATAGAGCACCAGCCCTGAAGTCAGGAGGACCTGAGTTCAAATCTGGCCTCAGACCAAACACTTGATACTTGCTAGCTGTGTGACCCTGGGCAAGTCACTTAACCCCAATTGCCTAAAAAAAAAAAAAGCAACCACAAGACCAATATGATCAACAATGTAATATTGTGACTGGGGGAGAAATCTGACCTTGACATGAATAGAAGCATATTGTCCAAAATAAGAGAGCTTACCATTCTACTTTACTTTTCTTTGTTCAGGCCACAATATTGTGTTCCATCCTGAGGCTTACTTACTCCCTTCCCTCTACACCCCTGAATCTCCTTCATGGAGGTTACAGAGAAAAGTCAGAACAGCTAAAAACAGCTTAGCAGATTCTGGAGGTTTTGTGATCAATCATCAAGGAGTTTTCAAAAACCTCCTTACAACCCTGGTCACTCCCATCCCTTGAGTCAAGAGGGTATCTGTTAATCCCCCTTGTAGGAGAAGAGAGTTTCCCCCTTCCCCTCAACCTTTGAATTTTCCCTCCCCCACCTGGTGAAAGGAAGGAAGGGGGAGGGGCAGAAGCAACAGTGTGGGCCTCAATGACAATGACCTTGGGCCCTAGGGCAACCTTTGCCTGGAAGCATCACGGAGTGCAGCACATCTTGATCAAGGTAAAGAAGGTAGTCTCCAAACTTGGGTAAGCACATTCTTTTAAATCTGTAGTTTTAACTGTTAGTGGTGAAATGTTGATTATCTGTGTAAAGTAATTTGGAAATGCAGTTAACAAATTTGAAGTCACCTGATTGATAATGGGTTTGTTTCAAGTTTCAAATTGGTGAACTTTTTGTATCAGTTATGTCAAGCACGTTTTCATAATTTGGTTACCGCTAAAATAATTTGGCTGTTGTTGGTTATTGCTCTAATGTGTAAACTTGCCAAAAAGCTTGTTTGGGTTTTGGCTTGCTGAGAAGTTGTAAGTATGTATAAATAATCTCTAAGGATTGGCTTTTTACACTAGGAAAAATTTAAATTTGAGATGTAAAGCCTGGAAAAGTTTTTCCTAAGCTGTGATTAGTGAAACTTGCTGTTTGAGGTAAAAGCTTTTAATATTTTATTTTGAGTTGTCTGATGGATCACAACAATCCATCGATAATCAATAATCCACCATCTGAGAGAAATGCCATAAGCTACTCAGAGAGAATGTAATCCTGGTGGGAAGTCAGCATCCAGAAAAGCTGAGAGCACAATTTTAGCTTCAGTCTAAGATGGGATCCTCCTGGCTCAGTTTCCCCATTATGTTCCTTTCAAAAGGAATGCTACCCACCTGGCTATTCCTGAGTGTGGTATGAGGTGGATTTGATACTACATGGTTGGAAAACTGAATTATCTGAATCCAAACAGAGCTAAGGATGTTTTATCCTGTCATATTTGGACCCTAAATCTATCCCTGCTTTATCCTTTTCATAGCAAATTTCTGAAATCAGAGCAAGTGGTCAGTAAAAGATCAATGCAAGTGTGTGAGATCTTGCTGTTATGACCTGAATGTGTAGTCATTCAATACCCCCAAACAACTGAAATTAAATCAGAAACATATTGAGTTTGGTTTGGGGAGGAGGATTTGTGTGATAATTGAAGTGAAAGTCAGCCTCTGGCAAATTCACTTGTTTAACTATTGAACCCAAGGAGGAAAACTTCTACCTGCAAGTTTAAGTGTTAATTAAACTTAGGAAAAAATTACAAGATCCAATAATCCTGCAGGTCAAATGTAAATGATTTAAATGAGGCTTTTACAGTTTTGCTTCTCCCTATATCTGGGCTCTTCTGTCTTTTCTGTCAGATTTGTGTCTTCCAGAATACAGATCATTCACCTACAATTGGAAGCAAACACGGGGTGCTAGCCAATGTCCCTCCATCATCCCCAGATGCAGCCTGTACTCAATTCCAGTCAACCTCCTCTTTGGGACCCCCTCGAGGCAGGGTCAGCTCTATGCCCCTTGCCAGCAGGAAGCAGTTGCAGAATCCAAGAAATTCATCTTTTACCCCGAAAAGAATTTGGTTCCCATTTGTTTGAGGGGGGAATGATGGGTATGGGATCTGAACCCTTGAAAGGAAAAGACCATCTCTTTGGGATCTGGACCCCAAAAAGGAAAAATGCTGGACTTTCCCACCTGGCCAAATCTCTGGTGTTCACCTGAGGCTATAATCCTATCAACTGGCCTTTCATTGTGGCTAGGCCTAAACACCCAATTATCTGTTACCCTTAACCTAGCCCAGTCTTCCATTGTCTTACCTCCCAATGGCCTCCTGCTACTTCCCACCATTAATCCTATTTAGGCTCCATTCTTCCTTGGCCATGTGGTCCAGGTCCCTGGCATTCTTTTACCTCACTGTCCCTGCAGACTACTTGGCCACTCCTAGATCCCTCCTTATAGTCTTGCTGTACTTAAGGTCCATTTTGTTTCCATTAAGGTGCTCAGATTCTTAAGATCTAGCCACCTCAGATTCTTAAGATCTGACCCACTTGCTTTAGCCATATTCATACTTAGATTCATTAAGAGTCTGGTAAAGATGACAGATGTTCTAATAAATGCTTGTCTTTGGCTGAAAAAAAAAGAACTAAAAATGGATTGATCAACTCAACTACCTTTCTATGTATGGTACTATTGAGCCATGTTTTTTCCCATTTTGTACATATGCCATTGTTGTTGTTATTGTTGTTGTTGTTTTACTCAGGTATAGTACCTTATATTTATCCTATTAAATTTCATCTCATTGTATTCAGCCCTTCATTTTATCCTATTGAGATACTTAGGACACTAATTTTGTTATACCCCATAAACCATGGATCAGCACTCTTTATGTTTGGTGATTTACTCAATTAGAGACTACCATATCTTTCTTATATCTTTCTATTTTTCCACAAATATATTTTAGGATATATTTTAAAAAATTGCTGAAATTACAATATTTTTTTTGGTAATCTACCAGTCCAGTGATTTTACCAAAAAGGGAAATTAGCTTTGTCTGGACAGTCTTATTCTTAGTGAAATTTTTGTGTATTCTGATAAATGTGATCTTTATTTCTCAATCTGTTCTAGTATTTTTCTAGGAATGATTATACTTCTCACCTAGTAGAGTTTGATGAATTGAACTTCTCCATTTTGAAAATTGGGGAAAATGTTTACCTGTCACCTAATCTGCAGAATCTCTTCCATTTACATGATTCTTTAAAGAATGTTGACTACTAGTAATTCATCAATTATATCCACAAGTTATTCCATCACTTTGAAATTTATTTTTTTTTCTAGATCAAATAACTTTGACTCACTGAAGGGATAAACCCTAGCTCTTGCAACCTCTTAGCTTTCAATTCCTATTTACCCATTTAAGTTCTACTCTTTTCCAATTGAAGAACAGTCTTGATAGAACAAACAAAACCCAAATTGATAAAATAGTTAGATATTTGGATAGGAGGACTGACAGATGATAGAGATTTTTAAGCAATTACCATATAGTGTATTAGTCACTGTGTGACTTACTGGGGATTATAAATAAAAAAGCTCGATAGCATCTACCCTCAAAATTTACATTCTAATGTGGATAGACAACAGATAAAGGAAAGTTGGAAAGTTGGAAAGGAAAGAAAGAAAGAAAGAAAGAAAGAAAGAAGAAAGAAGAAAAGAAAGAAGAAAAGAAAGAAAGAAGGAAAGAAGAAAGAAGAAAGAAAGAAAGAAAGAAAAGAAAGAAAGAAAGAAAGAGAAAGAAAGAAAGAGAAGAAAGAAGAAAGAAAGAAAGAAAGAAAGAAGAAGAAGAAGAAAGAAAGAAAGAAAGAAAGAAAGAAGAGGAAGGAAGGAAGGAAGGAAGGAAGGAAGGAAGAGGAAGGAAGGAAGGAAGGAAGGAAGGAAGGAAGGAAGGAAGGAAGGAAGGAAGGAAGGAAGGAAGGAAGGAAGGAAGGAAGGAAGGAAGGAAGGAAGGAAGGAAGAAAGGGATCACACCAGTAGAGTGCTACATTGTGGAGTTGGCAGAAATGTTCTGTGTAGGCCAGAGTCTGGTAAAGGTTAGTAATAAAGCACAGCCATCAGAGCCAGTTAATGCAGGTGGAAAATCCAAGTTTAAAATGGGGGAGATATAGTGGCTGGACTATAGGAAGGGTGGTGAGAATGAGATGATGGTGTGTGGCATAAGGCTTAATTCCTGTAAAGATGAGGAGAAATCTCATTCATGGGCTAGGAGAAGGGGATAAGGATGATGACTACAATGTAGGCAGTATGGTGTAGAGAAGGCTGGGAAGTGGTATGGAAGCCCAGATTTTCTTTCCCTGTATTACTCAATAGTTCCCACAGTCCTATCTAGTGCATATTATTGTTTATTTTCTTTGTAGGATAATTTGTTGGAGATTTTAAAATGTAGAGTTCCGATCTGTTAATAGACAAAGGAGGAAATGACTCTAAGCTTTTTCAGGTAAAGAAAAAAAGTATCCTTATCTTTATTTCTCCTCTAAATATGAAGATATTTTTCCCATGCATAACTTTTTTTTGGTTTGTTTTAACACATGTGAGTTAACTGCAGACTGTGAAGTAAATGAGATCTCCATGTGGCAAATAAGGAAACTGAGATTCACAAAGGTTAAAGGGCTTGAATCAATTGGTGATAAAAATCAGAGTAGATCTTATGTCTCCTGACTCCCAAGTTATTTGTTTGTTTGTTGGTGTTTACTATTCTCTGTGCAATCCATGAAGACATGTGAAAGTGTTAATCTTCTTTACTCTTAAAGACCCTCATAACCTGGCCCCTTTAATTTTTCAGCCTCCTTTCAGTTTATTCCCCTCCATGAACACAATGCCTTATCCTGGGATTCAGTGACACTCTACTCTTTCCTGTTGCTTACACACACACTTCATTTTTAAGTCTGAGCATTTTTCCTGGCTATCCCTTATGTTTGGAATGTTCTATCTCCTCTCATCTGTAATGATCTCCATGAATTCTACAACCCAGTGACCCTACCCTCCTTGTTTTCCCTCAAGCATCATTCTGTCTCTCAATTCCTAGCATTTTTGCTGGCCATCCCCCTTGCACAGAATACTGTCCTTGCTCATCCCTGGCTTCCTTTAAGTTGCATCTTAAATCCCACCTTCTGCAAGAAGCTTTCCCCTTATCTTCTTTAATTTCAGTTGTTCCCGCACCTCCTTCTCCAGACTGTCTGAAATATAAGAAAGAGAATGGAAGGAAATAAGCACTTACATAGCATATAGTATATCCCAGAAACTGCTAAACACTTTTTTACAAATATCACTTCACTTGATTCTCACAATAACCCTGTGAGGTAGATACATTTATTATCATTGAGGAAACTGAGGCAAACATAGCTTTAGTGATTTGGTCAGTGTCACATAGCTAAAAAATATCTGAGGTCATATTTGAACTCAGGTCTTCCTAACTCAAGACTTAATGCTCTATCCACCGTGCTACCAGATGCTTTTATAACCTATAATAGCTCCTTTGTTGTAATAGTCAGTTTGTATACTGCCTCTCTTAAAAATCTGTGAACTTGAGAGTAGGGCCCACCTTTTTTTTCTTTTTCACCTTTCTTTCTATTCCCCACTGCTTTGCACAGTACTGGAATAAGGTAGGAGCATCATAAATATTCATTAACTTACTGTTGTGGTAGTATTTCATTAATGGTATTATATTTTAAATGGTATTGTGAAATTAATTGAGTTTTTTTTCTATTTTCATTTGAGAGCAAAATTTCTGAATTCAATACTTTTTATTTCCAGTTACATTCTCATCTCCAGCTATTATTTTCACATTTGCCACTAAGTTCAATCAAATACTCTGTCAGAAACAGTTCAAGTATTTTCTCCCATAGAGATAAAATCACAGTAAGATAGACTCTGATTTGAAAAAAAAATAAAAAAACATGAACAGGAAGGAGAAATTTTATTAAAAATCAAAAATATCTTGTTCTATTTAATTTCTGAGTCTACCAGAGAATGGCCATTGGTCAATTGTTTTTTTTCCTGCCATAATAGTCCATAAAGACAATTTACTAAGGTGTGGAGGGGTAGTGGCTTTTATCAAAGGAGGGAATGCCCATACTGATTACATCATACCACCTTCTTAATGAAATATTATGCACATGCACACACACACACATATATATACATTTATGTATATACATAGATGTGTGTATACATATATATGCATATATATTCTACATGCCAAACATAAACTATTGAATTTTTTACATTTCATAATATGTATTTTTGAACACAACCATATTGGGAGAGTTCATCTGGATTAACATAATAATCTAGATGAAAATAATCTCAAAAGACTTGAAAACTGTGATTTAAAAAGTGACCAAGTATGACTTAAAAACTAATAATAAAACATATCTCCTTACTCTTAACAGACAGGAGACAGGCTATTTTTGCAAAATGAGGCATGTTTTCGGCTGTGGCCAATGGGTCACTTAGTTTTGCTCAATTGCGTTGGTTTCTTGCAAGAAGGGTTATTCTGTGAAAGGTGATTGGAGTTTATCACTATCAATAAGGATACCAATAAAAAGATCATTGGAAGACTTCAGGTCTTCTGAGCTCACTATGACTTTCTGCTCAACTGCAAATTTCAATCAGTCTAGAATAAAAAAATCCCTAGGGTTATTTTAGGAGTTTATCCTCAAGCCAGGTCCCTTGAGACCACTCAGTTCTGTGCAAGGCAACCAAAGAAATGAAGGTATTATGTTTTGGTAGAGAAGAGGGATGAATGACATGGACTATGAAGCAAGGTGCTTCAGAATTTTCTTTTTCTTAGTTCTGTTGAGGAATTTGGCCTCTGCCTTTCGCTGCTCTTGCTTCAACTTGAAGCACCTATCTGGGACTAAGATGGACTAGCTCTTTGTTCCTCTGAATTTGATTGAAAAAAAATACAATTGTTTTCAAGCTATGTGATTTTAGACTGCAATTTTATGACTGTGATTTTAGAATTCCACATCCATGCCCCTCCAAGCACATGAAAGAAGATGTTGAAGATTTATACATTAATACTCAATGCTACTGGTTCCCTGAATAGGGTAATATAAACAGAAAAAAAATAAGCCATATGCTTCTGCCTCTTTTTGAAGTCCTGCAAAATTTAAGTATAACCACAGCATAGGGAATTCTATTTACCTGCTCTAAAGATATGTTTCTTTGCAACTGCTTCTAGACAGGTTTACTCGAGCTAGCCAGCATTCTTATCTCTAGCCCAAAGACCCACAGTTTCTATAGTTTTATATGGTAGGTTCACTAGCCTTTTCACTCTCTTGCTGATATTCTCTATTTTGCTTATATCTTTCCTAAATAGTTTTGCCCAATACTAAACACATTACTCTGGTAAGAACCTATTGAAAATATTAACTCCCTCCTTGTGGTCATGACTTTTTCCAGTACATCTGACATTACATGAACTTGTGCTGTGGCCTACTTGTCATGCTATTAACTCATGTTTATTTCACTTCAATACAATTCACTTAAATTCATCAATCATTAATTGCCTCTTAAGCATGAAGCACTGTGCTTACCTTAGGAATGCTGAGACAAAAACAAAATAATTCCTGAACTCAAAGAATTTACTTTCTGTTATGGAGTAGAAACATAAATAGATAGATAGATAGATAGATAGATAGATAGATAGATAGATAGACAGACAGACAGACAGATAGATAGATAGAGTAAATGCAAAATAATGCAAAGACATTTTGGAGAGGATGGAAAAAATTAGAAAAAACCTCTTGTGGAAGGTGATATGTAAACCTTGAAAAGACCTAGGTAGTACAATGAAGAGAGAACTGAGGTTTGGGGTTAGGAAGACTCACAGCCTCAGACTCATCTGTATGACCTTGGGCAAGTCTCTTAATTTCTATTTGTTTAGTTTTCTCAACTGTGAAAAGGCAATGATAAACATACCTCTTAGTGTTTTTGTGAATATCAAATGAGATATTAGTAAAGTGGTCAGCACAGTGCCTAGCTCATAGTAAGCATTATGTAAATTCTAGCTATTAAAAGAGGGAAGTGAGCCCAGACAACTTTTCCTGCATGTGGGAGACATTGTTCAAAGGTATCAAGTTATGGATCTTGTGCATGAGAAACAATGAGTACACCACTTTCAGTGAAATATAGTGTGAAAGGAGTTAGAATGTGTAGTCACCATTGACAGGTGCCAAATTATTTGGAGTTCTATATGAGACAAAATAGAAGTTTGTATTTTACCCTCAAGATTGAGACTTTGATGTTCCTTGAAAATAGGAGTGACATGGTCAAGAATGTACTTTTGCAATTGCAATCTGGCAGTTCTGTGTAGGATGGATTAGAAAGACATGAGACTAGAAGCAAAAAGAGAAATTAGTAAGCTATTGAAATAGTGAACTGATGATCCTATCTGCCTGCACTGCACAATTCATGTCCATATCATCCCAAAAATTCATCACAAGGGGAAAATTCAACATTCTGTGTACCTTATATCTCTTCTTTTGACATTGCAAAGGTACTATCCCAATGAAGCATACCTACTGTTCATTGGTTGCCCCAAATTTTCATCATATGAACAACTTGTGCTCTTTTTCAATTACACATTTCTTTGATGATATGATTTACACCTATTTACATGTATATCATCATGATGATAGAATGCTGCTATAATTAAACACCTTGGCCCGTGCGGTACAGTGTTACTTGCTTATTCTTAGAAGTGGCAGTTTTATCAGTGTTTCACAAACATATAAAGATAGACAGGCATGCACACACACAAACACAAACACACACATACACACACTGCAATTGAATTGGTGAATAGATTTTCTCAAAGATTATAGTAATGACTAGCAAACGGTATGGGAAGAGAAAGCCCTGTCTGGAGCAGAATTGGTGAGAAGACCATTAAGGGGACCTTTCAGTCTTAGGAAGTTACAAAAACATGCCTGCTGAAAACTGGTACCAGTCCTACATTCTATCCTTATTTCTTCCCCTCTTTTTTTTTTCGGAAATCAATGACTTTGGCATAAAACTCTGCTATTCACTTTTTCTTATGCTACGGTACGTCAGTGAATTTGTTTTGGCCTTCGGAGACAGTTAATGATGTAGCATTATCCTGTGATATCCATCCTGCTATAGCCTAACGTACACACAGGAAATGCATTTGCTTTTGCTCAGAATGTTTCTACTATTTCCAATAGCCAAAATAGTCCAAATTTTTAAACCAGGCATTTTTATCCTTTCTGTGTGTGTCATGGCCCCTTTTAGCACTCGAGTGAAGATGATGAACTTCTTCTTGGAATAATGTTTTACACACATGTTTGGTTGGTTGTTGTCCCTTGTCCTTAAAGAGGACCAAAATGACATCATTTTGTTAGAGTCAAGTTACGGTGTGTCCATCTGTGTCTGATCAGACCAACATGGGCTCAAAATCCTCTAATACAGGTCAGGCACAAAGAGACTATGTGAACAACTGGGGTGGATTTTCTAAATTTGTGCATCTCATGTTTCTTTTGAGCTACTTCAATTCTACTTTACTTATATAGCACAGCACCTTCTTTGATGAGGACATGTCATACTGGGCAAGTGTCTCCCTTGTTACACAGTCAATGTCATAGTACTGTAGAGAGACCTTGAAAGGGTCATTTTATCGCTTCCTCTGACCACCATGTGAGCACTTACTCATGTGAGTTCTCCATGAAATAGTCTTTTAGGTAAGCATATGTTCCACTTCTGCACAATGTGTCCAGCCCATCAGAGTTGTGCTCTCTGCAGTAAACTTTGAATGCTTAAAATAAAATACAAAATATTACAAAGAAAATTATATTGAAATTCAAGTATCATTTTTTAAAAGTTCATTGCCTCCAAGTTAAGTATACTCATTGCAGAGAGCGCTATGGTTCTTTGGTTAGAAAAAAGTAGTTGGAGAATTTGTTTACTCTTGAACACAGATGCCAAGGAGATTTTCACAGTACCCTTGATCACCACTCCCACCTGCTCCAGTATATGGCTCAGGAAAGCTCAACTCCTGCATAAAGCCTTAGGAGATGTAGGAGAAAAAAGGTGCTAGCTTCCCTTTATCCTGTTCTGCTGGATACATAATATCCATAGCCATTTTATTTCAGCTTTATATTTATAAAATATTCTTACTCTTGACATGCCTGTGCTGAAAACACTACATATACTGACTTTATTCCAGGTAAATAAGGTCCTCTATTGGCTTGTCTTCAGCAATGTGGGTTATGCAATTTTCTTTGAATGGGAGTTAGCATGGTGTTACAAGCAATTTAGATCCTCTTCCCACACTCTTCTCACTTTTCTTTCTTCTTAACACCTATTGCCTTTATTAATGTCTCAATGCAATTTCTCACTTCATTCTATGATATCTCAAACTGATCTATTTATTTTTTCATGTTTACCTTAGAATAAGTTTGTAAACTGCCCTAGGAAAGAGAGCATAGCCAACAGCTCTCTTGCTTCCCTGTGTAATGCAGTACATTCAGGAAATAATAACCTTCTTAAGGATAGTATAGACACTGAATACTTGTCGAATTGACTTTGTCTTCTTGTTATTTTTTAATACAATTTCATTTTATTTTCAGTTTCAGATTATCTTCTACTCCCAAGTTCTCTTCCATCCATTAGGAAAGTAAGAAATTTAAACAATTTACCCTGTAACAACATTTTAAAGATAAGATTGTTATTATTATAAGGATAATTGAGTCACTGAAGCTCAACCTTAGGCAATCAACAATTAATCCCTTTTCTGATCAATGGATCTATTCTACAACATACTAAGTAATTGGAAACCAACAAGTATTTATTAAGTGCTTACTCTATTTCAGGTGCTATGAAAAGTGATGGGAATACAAAGAAAAAACAAGTAGTTCTTATCCTTAAGAAAAGAGTGAGAAAACATATATAAATCAAAACATCAAAGATAAATAAGGTGGAAGGTAAGATTAGAGGGGATGATAAGAGCAGCAAGAGGAAGACCAGGAAAGACCTTCTCAAGGAAGGGGTACTTGAACTGAGTCTTAAAGTAAGTCAGAACTAAGAAGTAGAGCCTGGGAAGGAAGAAACATTCTAGCCATGGAGCAATAGTCAGTGCCATGAAATAATGGAATATGAAATGTGAGAATTGTTATATATTATATCATATCAGGATCATACAGTTAATAGAGAAGAAAGGAATGTGAAAAAATGGAAACTGAGAAGGAATAGCTAGGTTGTAATGAGTTTTAATGACAAACAAAGAACTTTATATTTAATCTTTGGAAGTAATATTTATTGAGCTGCTGAATGACACGGTGAGATCTATGCTATAGGAAAATCACTTTGCCAACTGAATGGATAAAGGATTTAGGGAAGAAGAGACTTGAGGCAGGGAGACCAATTAGAAGGTTATGGCAATAACAAAAATGATAGGCAATAAGGACCTAAATTAGGGTAGTAGTTAAGGAGGTAGAAAGAAGGGAACATATGCGACAGAAAAAAAAAATATTTTGCAACTGATTGCATATGTAGGATAAGTTAGAGAGAGGAACTGAAGCTGCAAATCAAAGCAGCCTCACCAAAAGAAGAATAAGAATATAATAAATAAGAATGCATCCCAAACTAAATCTTCAGCAATTATAAGTGAGTTCTCAATTGAGAAAGGCTTTTAAGAAAAAAATGGATTCTGCTTTGAAAATGCATCAGACAGACAGACAGATAGATAGATAGATAGATAGATAGATAGATAGATGGATGACATCTATTTGGAAATGTCTAAAAATATTTTATGATGTAGGGTGAGATAGAGAGAGTGAGAGAGTGAGAGAGAGAGAGAGAGAGAGAGAGAGAGAGAGAGAGAGAGAGAGAGGATGGATATATAAATATAGGATTATCTGCATAGAGTTGATAATTGAAGTCATTGTAGTTGAGGAGATAACCAAGTGAGACTGTACTGAAAGAAAAGAGAAGAGGGCAACCAGGACAGAGTCTTGGGGAACATCCATAGTTGTTGGACATGAGGATGATGAAGATACAGCAAAGAAGGCTAAGAAATGGGAGTCAGAGAAGTAGGAGAGGAATCAAAAGGGAGTAGAGCCATGAAAACCCAAAGGGAGAATATCCAAAAGGAGAAGGTGGTCAAAAGTTCCAAATACTTCAGAGCTCAAGAAGTTTGAGAGCAAGAAGAGGCCACTGGATTTGTCAATAAAAAGATTTCTAATAACTTTTGAAAGAACAGTGTCATATGAATGACGGGATTGGAAGCCAATTTGCAGACAATTCAGAAGACAGTGAGAGGAACTTCAGTGGAAATAGTAACTGTAGATGAAGATTTCAAAAAGCTGAATGGAGAAGGGGAGGAGAGTTATAGGATGGTGCTTGGAGAGCATGAGAGAATTTAGTGAGGATTTTCTTAAGGGTGAGGGAGATTTTGGTTTATTTGTAGTTACCAGTGAAGCAACCAATAGAGAAGGAGAATTGAAGATTACAGAGAGAGAATGTGGGAATGATGCTTGAGAAGATGAGGGAATGTGAACAAGGGCACCTGAAGAAGGATTGTTTGGGCAAGAAGAAGGGTCACCTCATCACCAGAATCTGGAGCAAAGTAGTATAACATCCTATTTTTTGAGGAGAGAAGTCCTCATATTGAGCTAATTCTTAGCTTTATCAATTAATTGATAAATATTATTAAGGATCTACTCTGTACCAGCTATTGGGAGTACAAAGACAAAAATGAAAGTCATTATACTTAAGGAGTTAACTAATACATTGCAATTCCTTTTATCTTTTGAAGCCAAATAAAGTTAATACATTATTCTTCTATATAATTGCCCCACCCAGCCAGATTCATCCATCCATCCATTCACTCATTATTTCATTCATTTTTCTTCCTTTCTTTTTCTTTTTCTTTTTCTCTTTCTTTTTTCTTCCTTCATTCTTTGTTATCTTTTCTTGTTCTTTCTTTTTTCTTTCTTCCTCCTTGTTTTCTCTTCTTTTTTCTCCTCCTCTTCTTCTTCCTCTTCATTTTCCTCTTCCTTCTTCTCCACAAGATTAATGACAAACATTATGCTCCAGACTTATAGCATGAGCAATGGTTTGTTCAGTGCCTCCAAAATCCTTCCTTAGAACTTCTATAGACATTATTTCCCCTTGCTATAGCAAGGCTCAGTGTCAGTCTAAATTAGTGTTCTTAACCTCTTTGTGAGTCATGGACCCCTTTGATGGTCTTATGAAGCTACAAAATCCTTCACAAAATAAATTTTAAAATACATAAAAAACATATGATTACAAAGGAAACCAATTATATTTGAATAAAACTATAAAAATATATTTTTAAAAGTTCATGGATCCTATGTTAAGAACCCTGAACTAAATGATCTCTAATATACCTTCCATCCCTAACATTCTATGATCTTAATATTATGAGAAATATTTTAATCTCCTTAATCATTATTGCCTTTTGATTGTTCAGTCATTACTCTGATTTGGTGGTTTAATGGTTACAACACTAGCCTTCCTGGGAAACCAAAAGTCTTGTAGTCAGGACAGGAAGGACTTTCTCAAGGGAAAGCTATAGAAAAACTTCCTAGAAGGGAGGTTCAAGAAATAAGTGCATTTAGATTTTACTTTAGGGAGCTGTAAGGGAAACTGATTTTGCTCATATTATAATGAATATGTCCTAGTGGGAAAGACAAACTATGAAGTGCAGATTAGCAATCACTTTAAATAGGTTGCAGCAAAGCCTTGATATTACCCTTTCCCTTTGGCACAAAACAGAGGCATAGTTACCACCCTATAGCAGCAGATTAGAGCCTTTCCTTACAGTTCCTGAGGTACACATAGACTATATTCTATACTTTTCTTTATTGGCAGACACAGGTAGCCAAGGGTCAGTTTCTACACTTAAAGCAATATTCATTGAATATATTTTTTCCATTATTTTCATAAGTTCTTGCCCTTTGTAATTTTACATATGAATTTTATTACTTGTTTGCATTTTATTAATTTTCTTTACAATTATTGGTAGGAGGTAGTGTGAGCCAAAAAAAAAAATGAGTGATGCATTTGAAGCAAAAATACCTAGGTTCAAATCCTAATTGTGTTACTTACTACTTTTATAACCTTGGTGAAATCATATTGCCTTCCTGGGTCTGAGGTTCCTTTTCACTTAAATGAGGAGGTTCAACCAGAAGGTCCTCTAAGATCCCTTCAAGTATAAAATCTGCTGATAAGGTAATGCTTATCTTGATTGTCTTTTTGAAATCTCCATTAAGATTGTTTTCCAGGGTTCTATAATTTGCTCCTTTATCATTAATTGTATTATCTATTAAAATAAACAAACAATTTTTTATTTATGCTGTTTAGTTGCTTCCCAAAAACACCTACACAACAAAACCCAGCCTCCAAGTACATTTTCTGAAAAACTTCCTCAAAGAGTGAGCTCAAATCCAACAGAAAATTCAAGAGGCCTTTCCTGGTTCTCCCCCCAGTGTTAATCTGTTTGCAGCAACGGATAGCAGCACATCAGAGGATAAAAATGTTATTTAAAGAAGCTCTGCATGGTTCCTGGGAAATTATTCATGCTGCCTTGAAGATTATACACCCACTTAGTGCTTAGGCCTCAACTTCCTTTGCTAAGTGTCTTTGGCACCAGTAATTCCTGGAAAACTTCAAGTCAGGGATTCAGAAAGAAGTACCTTTTGCAGGAGGGAGCAATACAAAACACACAAATAAAAACAAAAGCCATGAAATGGAAAACAAATAAACAAACCAACAAAAAACTTCCCAAGCAGATATACCCAAGGAACAAATACATTTACTTTTATTAGAGTGGGATGGAATAGAGGAAAACTGATATGGCTCATATTTCTGTGATTCAGGTTCTGAATCCAAGATAGGAGAGAAAAACTATTAATTGCAGATTAGCTATCACATCAGATAAGCTTATCACCAAAATTTGAAGTCAGCCTTTGGTTGTAGCAAGTAGAGGGCAGATTTACAATTGTCCTTTACTACAAACACTGAAGCAATGGATAGTAACCAGTTCATTATAGTTTTGATTGTACAGACTAAATTTATTAATAAGGACAGTTAGGTAGCTAAAGTCAAATGTTTATACTTAAAGGATGGTCAGATGAATAATAATAATTTATCTCCTTTTTCATATGAATTTAAATGACAATATCCTTTATAAGACATAAATATTTCTTATTTTCTGCATCTTTCAGGGTCCTTGAAAGCTATTAGAAAACCCAGTTAAGTTCAAAGGCATTATGCAAAACTCTTTATTAAATATGTTTCAGTAAACTTTTTTAATTGAATAATTATCTCCTAATTTCTGATTTCCAAGTAGGGAATGTGGAGTGTCAAGCCTACTTCAATTGGTAGCTGCATCCTCGAAGTGACATATCCTTTCCCTACCCCATCCCTAATCTTTTGAATACATTGGAGGGATATATCAATAACAATTGGTTGCTGAAAAATAACTGCCTTTTTTTCAGCTACTTGACAAACTTTTCAGATGCTTATTTCAAAGGCCTTCCTATACTCACCATCAATGTACAAAATAAATGTGACAGACGGATAATAATGATCAGAGAGACTGAAAAACTATTATTATGCTATCATTCCCTAAACTCAGAGTGCCTTTGGAAAATAATCAAAATCCCAACAAGAACAGAGATTACATGTTAGATCTCCCCTGACAGCTAAGTTATAAAATGATATCACATCTCTCTACTTCCCAGTAGGCAGAATCTAAGGAAACTTCACAATGAACCTGGACGATGGGATGGTGATCTTTTAGTCAGACTACCTATACACTGAGATCAGAATTCCTGAGAGCTGTCTCCCCACCATGCTTATTATAGGACACATCAATGCTGCTGCTGCTGATGAGAGTAGAGGGAAGTATAGAGTTGAGGTATGTAACAGAATCCACTCACTGTGGTGGTTGAGTCCATCTATGACCCTGATTTTGACAGTGATCTCCTGGTTTTAACCCTAACCCAACTAATGAAACATCTTCGAGCCCTGCTCTTTGGGTATAACCCTGCATTCTTAAGGATCCATTATGGATTCTGGAGGGCCTGACTTTATCACCATTTCATGCGAACTTACCCAGGTTTAATTCTGGCTAAATCTACCCAATCTCAGGCTAAGATATTTATATTCCCTTAACTAGGTACACAAATTATTTCCAATCCAGTTATATCCCATGACTATTAAGCATACAATGGGGATACAGATGTGATGGGAGATGGGCCAGATCAGTAAGGTGTTGGGGTTTTTTTTTTGTTGTTGTTGTTGTTATTTCCATGTCATGCATTACTTTATAAAATCTTTCCAAGTGACAACTTGCTGATATTCTATTTGATAAGTCAGCAGGGTGAGCCATCTACAGAAGGAGTAAGGGGTGACTGAAAGAAGAGGTGAAAAGAGACCAAAGGCAAAAAGAGAATTATATAATGTTGTTGTTCACTTTTTTCTATCATGTATGACTCTTTGTGACTCCATTTGGGGTTTTCTTGGCAGGAATACTAGAGTGGTTCACCATTTCCTTCTCCAACTCATTTTTAGATGAGAAACTGAGACAAACAGGGTTAAGTGACTTGCCCAGAGTCATACAGCTAATAAATGTCTGAAGCTGGATTTTTACTCATAAAGATGAGTCTTTCTGATTCTAAGCCCAGTGCTCTATCCACTGTGCCACCTAGCTAAATTGTTGTTCGGTAGTTTTCAGTTGTGTGTGTAAGTCTTCATGACCCCATTTGGGAGACAACAACCTGTGACTACAAACTAAATCTATATATGCGTAATTCAACACAGTCTCACACTCAGTGCCAACAAAGGGACCCCTGCAAGCTCCTTCTCACCAATTATCTGACCATCTGTTGGCTGAGAGGTCTGGGAGCTGCTGTTGATTCAATTGCCACAAAGATTTGCTGATGTCTTGCAGGGGCACTGTCTGAGCTGGACTGAGCTCCACTCTCACATCGGTCTAACAAACTTTTCTTGACAACCTTCTAAATTATCTGGGGCTAGAAAATTGTTTCGTCCTATCCTTGTGTGGGTTCTGCCACTGCAGAATTCTAAAGATGTTTGGATGGGAATTTTGGAAAGATCAGGTAAGTTCTTACATTTTCTCTGCCATCTTGGCTCCAGCTACCACCAATTATTTTAAAGGTATTATTTCCTTCAGTATTTTTCATGACTCTTTTGCCAACCTCTTTTAGTTGTCTCTAATATATATACTTTTTGTATCACTCTAATTTCTTTTCTGAAAATTTCCTCTACCACTCTTTCTTTAATGTGTCTAGGAATTCTTGTTGACTTTGAGTGTAATTAGCATTTTTCTTTGAGGTGTTGTTTATATCTGTATTCATATTGTTGTTTTTTCTGATTTTATGTCTTCTTCCCTGCTATCGTAGTACATTTTAATGGTTGTGAACTTGTTGTTTTGCTGATTTTCTCAGCCTATTTTTTTCACTGAACTTTATGTTAAAGTTGCACTCTGCTCACCTGGTGATGGGAAAGCACTGGTTCCAATCTTCAGGTTTGTTCCCGTTGCTGTTTTCAGTACTATCTCTAGGGGTCTGTAAGCTTTTTGTGCTTTGTTCCAAAAATGCTATGATCTGTGGAGATATGCGATCGCTGCTCTGCTGATCATTGTTCTGGTATTTACCCGGGAAGGCCCTTGTTCCACTGCAGCTGCAAGCTCCTCTTGGCCCTGGAACTGTGGCCGTGTCTCCTGATCCTATAGCCACAAGTGCTACTGTTCCTCTCTGCATCAGAACTGTGTCCAGGGCCTCCGCTTCCTTGTGATGATCACTCTGGACCTGTGACCCAAGACTGCTTATGGGCAATATAGTTGCCGATCAACACCAGCTATGCTCATTTTCAACAAAGGTCCTTTATAATCCCTTTCTTACCAATCTTCAACACCCTTACCATCCTTTGGCTGAGAGGTCCCAAAGTTGCAGTTGCTGACGTTCTTGCTGCCACTTCCAAAACCTGCTGCTGCCTCATGCACTCTGGGACTCTACCGCTGCATCATAGACCTTTCCTGCCTACCTCCTAAGTTGTGTTAGGCTGTAAAATGTCTCTCCCTGGTCTTTAGTTCACTCTGTTTCTCAAAAATATGATTTGAGACACAATTTTCAAATTGTTTGGAGGGGAATGTTGGGAGAATTCCACCTGGTTGCTGCCTCTCCTCCACCATTTTGGTTCTACCTTCCCCCCCTGCCCACAACCAGTCCTTCTTGATATGTAATCTATCAACTATGTACACTATATCTACCTAATGCACTCACAGAGTAATGAGAGCCACAAGGACAGAGCTAATTATCCAGGAATAGCCACTGACTCTGATAGTGTTCATTTAGTTAACATTTCCTACCTTCCCAAGTATTTTAAACATTTCCTGATTTGTATTCCAATTAGCTATCTACTTTGCTCCATCTACATCTGTTCCCTAACATATAATATCCACATCCCCTCTAGCTTTCCTAACTTGATGTTGCCACAAGTCCACATTCATAGCACCCATGGATTTTGGCAGGGGTTTCTGAATTAATATTCAGGAAACTACTTTCCTTTTACCAGAATCAGTAATTTAGATTCTAGATTTAGAAGAACATTTAGGAAGTTAGGTGCATAGTGAAGAGAGTACAGGATTTGGAGGCAGGATTGTTGAGTTCAAATCTGTCTCAGAGATTTGCTAGCTGTGTGACTCTTGTCAAATCATTTAATTGCTCTGTACCTCAATTTCCTCACCTGTAAAATCAGGCTGATATTAGTACCTATATCACAGGGTTGTTGTAAGAATCAAATATGTTATAAAGTGCTTTACGAACCTTAAATTTTAACTAGAAGTTTTAATTTATTTAAATGATATTTAAATGCTAGCTATTTATATACTCAAGGATGAACATAAGAGAACACAAGTTATCTCAGAAAAGTAGCCATAATCTTGGTACACTGAAAAACCCTACCATCGTTGAGTTATCTCCTTTCATTCTCTTTTTATTTGCTGTTTCTAAACTCTTGAAACATCCCCTCTTTCCTTTTGTGGTTAGTGATAAGAATTTAGATCTCTTATTAGTTTCACTGATAAAATAGAAAGGATGAAGTGGACTGAGAATTGGCAAATCTGAATCTTAACCTGACTCTCCCACCAATTTTCTCTGTGAGCTTAAACAAATCACTTTATCTCTCTGTGCCTAAGTCTCCTCTACTGGGTAATTCAACCACTTTATAGAATTGGTAGAGAATTAAAATTAAATCACATATATGAAAGTATTTGAATAATGTACAGGGTTTTTTATTTAAATATTCTCCACGGGAATTGAATCCTTCCTATCACAGACAAGCAGTTTTTGGTTGAAAATCTGGTCTGATGGTAAAAATGACAAGACTTTGAGCCCCTCCTGACTTCAAATGGAAAATCTCATACTCTCAATTTTTTATAAAAATTACAGACGATTCTGCTTTTATTGATAGGATCAAATTACCAGGTATTACCTGGGATCATAGTTTTCCTGGACTCCTAGCCTCCACATTTTGTATGAAGTCTTCTATTTGTCAAGGCATACTAGGGCAATTGCAACCATCTCGTATACTTTCCTTTCCATTTCGACATGTTCTCCTGGATATCTTATTGGCATCTCAGACTCAACATGTCCAAAACAGAACTCATTAGCTTTCTCACAAAGCACATCCTTCATCCTAACAATTATTACTATTGAATTTCCCAACATAATTTCTGCCACTCAAGTTTGTTAACATTAGAATTATTCTCAACTCTGTATTTTCTCTCAATGTGAACTCTGACCTGGTTCACCACAATCACCACACTATTTAATCAGTTGAAAATCTTTTCAATTCTACCTGCAGGGAATTTCTTCCATCAAAACCCATCTTTCTACTTAGAGTACCACCACCATAGTTCGGTCCCCTTTCACTTTTCCCTTGGACTATTGTTATAATCTCCTAAGATTCTCCCTGACTCGAGCATCTCCCTTCTCTACCCCTCATACCACTACCAAAGTGATATGCATAAAGGCAAACTGATTCCAGGGGACTGATGATGAAACATGCCATTCACCTCCTTGACAAGAACTTATAGACTCAAATCGCATGAAGGGACAAACATTTGGACACATTCAGTGTGAGAATTTGTTTTGATTGGCTACGTATATGTAATGGGGTTGAGGGTGGTGCTGATGTACTTTCCATGTGGAAGCAGTTGGGGAGGCTGCTTTTAGAAAGACATGATTACATGTAATGTGAGCACACTGCTCTCCAATTTAGAGTAAAGAAACATTCTGTAGCTGGTTCTGGTTGCAACCCCACCCAGATGGAAAGGCATCCCACCCTCCTCAATGTGAACCATAAGGGTCAGTACACCAAAAGGACAAAAAGGAGGGCTATTGAAATGGTTTTTTTTTTAATGTGCAGAACAGAAAACAAAGGCTAGAAGGAAGCATAGAAGCACAGGGCATCTTTGAAAGGTATGTGTTGAATTTATTACAGATTTTTTTTAAAAGCTGCATGTATGTGAGATTTAGTTTTTGCAATATCCTCTTTCTTCTACTGTATAGAAGAAAGCATTCATTTTAATTAAGAACTTTTTTTAAAAAATTCATAAAAAAGGAAAGACATACAAAGGAACAAAATAAAGTCGTATGTATTCCCTGGAACAACCATGAAGCATTATCTTTATCCTAGCTGTTTTTTGTTTACCTCTTGCTCTAAGAACTGGAAATAAATTTACTACCTCTGCCTCTGGAAAAAAAGAAGTACCTATTGATTCCTTATTGTTCCATTCATCATCTGAGTTATTCCCCCAAGGGTAGGGAACTGCCTCAGAAGGATGCACTTAAGGATCTAGAAGGCCACATGTGGCCTCAAGGCTACAGGTTCCTCACTTCTGTGACCATAACCCCCTTCTCCATCTACTGAACCCTTATATGTGTTGTTTCCTGTGTTAGAATCTAAGCTCCTTTGGGCCCAAACTATCTTACTTTTGCATTTATATTCCTAGCACTTGGAACAATTCTTGACACATAGTAAGGATATAATAAAAGCTATTATTCATATATGATATTTCATCTCCCACTTTTATGCCTTTGCCAAAGCTGTTCCCCATTTCTGGATTGCACTTCCATTTAGAATCCATGGTTTCTTTCAAGGCTCCACTCTCCCGCTGCCTTGTATTAGTTTTTCCTGATCTCCTCAGCTAGTCAGGCCTCTCTTGCCTTAAATTACCCCATATTTGTTTTGCATTTCTTCATATGAGTGTATATTTTTGTCTTCCCATTTCCCCACCCCAAGAAAAAGTGTAAGCACCTTGTGGACAGAGAAAGTCTTGTTTTTATCTTTCTATTCCCAAAGCATAATACATTGCCTCACACATGGGAAATGTGAATGAGACTAGAACTATGATTTCATTGGTACAAGGGAATTAACTTGAGTGAGGAAATTTTAATTACTAACAGGGTATATTAGTACCTACTTTGCAACTTATAGTCTTAGAGAGTTGTCTGGAGTATTGTCATATTTAATAACTGGAATAGGGTCATCTAGCTAGTGTGTGTGTCAGAGTTAGAACTTGAATCCCTTTCTATCTCCTTTATGCCAATTTTCTATCCACTTTAAGACACTGTCTGGTACATAGTAGGTTAGAATAAATATGAACTGACTAATCAGTAATTGAAATAAATATTTCCCTAGCCTGGGAAGATCCATATTTCATTGGTTTGTCAATGCTTAACCAAACTAAAACAGTGCCAAGATCCAGATTTAAGACTCATGCTAAACATTTCCAGGGATGACAGGTTTGGACTAGTTCTATCTATATTTTATTGTATCTTACCATTCTTCAAAATTATGACATATCTGGCAACAAAATGAAACTACCCCATCCACTAAATATATCTGGGGGAAGTTGCAGCTACTCAGTCTTACAATTACATATTAAAAGACCTCAGAAGAGCTGAAAACATATATTTTTAAAAGAGACTTAAGGATTTTAGCACTTACCAAATGGTTAAAATGATTCAATAATTATTTCCTATGCAAAACATAATTCTTTTGTTTTTATCATTTCATCTTCATTCAAATAAAAGTAGTAATGTCTGCAAGTATGAGGTAGATTGGAATATACATCAACAAGTAATACTTTGAGTTTTCATCATTAAATAGTTACAACATACATTCATTTAGCTCTATTTTTCCTGGTCCCTAATGCACAAGTACAGTCACTGTAATTTTTCAATAATACAAATAATTAATAATTATAGCAGCTACTTTTTTTTTAGTATTTAAGGTTTGTAAAGGACTTCACATATATTATCTCACAAGAACCAAAGGAGGTAGGTTATTATCTCCATTTTTATACAGACTAAAAGACTAAGCAACTTGCTTGAGATTACATAGCTGTTCAGGTTTTCTTGATTCAAAGTCTAAAACATTTCCCACTGCACTACCTGGTGATAGCAAGGATCTCTTGATCACTTTCTATTAATTTCATTCCTGTCCCTACATGTACTGTTTCTCAATCTTGTCTTTCTTCGCTCTTCATTTTTAGACTGGAAGGGACAATAGAAATCTATAGTCCAACCTATCTCTTTGAACAAGGTGGCTGAGACTTAGAAGAAGGAAGTGGTTTGCCAAAGGTCACTAAGCCATTAAATGACAGAGTTGGAAATCCAACCCAGGTCTACTCAAAGACCTTATTTCTGGACCAGGTCTTATCAAAGACTTTATTTCTGGTGGAAAAACACACTGAAATAATAATATACATCACCATGTAAAGAAGAATTAGGTAGTACTTCATCAAAGAGGATTTTGTTCCAATAGTACATGAAGTTATTCTCATTTGAAAAGAGAATTTACCTTAGCATTGGCAGCCAAGGGTAAGATTAGTGGAAAAACCCAGAGCAGCAAGTGACGAGAACAGTAGATGATGAAATTATCAGAGAATATGGCAACATCCATATGCATTGAGAGGAAGTCAAGAACATATTGAAACTGGAATAAGGAAATTAATTCCATCCACTTTTATTAATTGCCTTCTTTGTGCAAGTTATTATTTTAGGTGCTGCTAGAGACATAAAAGCAAAGGACAGTGCCTGCCCTTTAGGAATTTACAAGCTATTGCATATACACACATAAGCAAAAATGAGATATTTTAAAGAGAGAGAATTTAGAACTGATGAGATCAGAGAAAGCTTTACATATAAGGTGGCCTCAAAAATAGACCTTAAAGGAAGCTGAGGTCTCTAAGAATACCTGGGTAAGGAAAGTTTCTAGAGCTACTGATAAAAAATAAATAATGGAAGAACATCATAAGAAGGATGAATCTATCACTGGTATGCAGAAAGGTTAAAGTGAAGGGATACAGAGGTGGAGAAACCAATTTAAAAAAGCAAGTCTGAAGGAAGAGAGGCATTGAGCTAGGGGTAAGGTAGTAGGAAAATTGTGAAGAATCAAATCCTTTATATACAACTTCATTATAGGCCTCCACATCATCTGACTTATATCTAAAATAAAAAAGTCAATGGCAGAAAACTCATTGCTCCGTGCATTTTACCCCATCTCTTCTAGACTCATAGAACAGACCTATGTTTGAATGTTGACTCTGATGTTTACTGGTTATGTGCTAATATAGGTAATGGTATCTATGCAGGTACCATTAGTTGCTAGACCTTGCAATCATGTGGTAATGAAAGAATATTGATTGGATTTGGAATCGGAGGAATTGGGTTAATGCAGTACCTCTGCTGCCTATTAGCTTTGTGACCTTCGCAAGTGACTCTACTTCTTTGGGAATCAGTTATTTATCTGTAAAATGAGAAAATTGAAGTAAATGACCTCCATGGTACCTTGCAGCTCTAAATATGTAGTCCACTCAGTAGAATGGAAGCTCCTTGATTGCACAGACTGATTTTTTTTTAAATTTGCCCACTGTTGCATAGTGCTTGGAACATAACAAGTGCTAAATAAATGTTTGGTGAATGATTTGAATGAATCATTATTGAAGCAGGAAGATAAGTGGAAGTAACTATAGAAAACAAAGCAAAATAGTGGGGCAGTCAAATGTGTTGATATCAGCTCATAGTAAGGGCTTGAACATTGAAAAGGCAGAGTTGTCAAGATTATTCCTAAAAGGGTGAGTTTTCATCACAGAACCTAGAGCTTCCTAGAAAATCCTATTACCTACTTGAGAAGTCTGATGATTTGGTCTTAAAAGACCCGCATGTTACGGGGGATATGGATCTGCACTTAGCTTTATCTCCCTTAACCTAGATGTCCTGATTTTGTTCTAGGACTTATCGCTGTGTCATTGGAAAGGACTGGATTGGAGGCAAAGTAAATCAAGGAGGTGGGGGTGGAAGAACTAGATCGCATAGAATACCTTATACCATGGTGTTGTTAACCGTCTCATCCCCTGGACTGAAACACATAGCATATTATGAGCTATATTCCCCTCAACAGCATTTTGGACATGTATTAGTGATTTTCTCCTTCATGGAAATGGCTGGTTTTCTTTTAAATCCCTAGAGTGTTCTTTCCTTATGTCCTTCTCCTCATCCTGACTGCTACTAATCTCCCATTAGAGATTGGTGGTGATCAGGGGATCAAAAACAAAACAAAAAGATTTGTAGTTGAAGTACCTTTTGGATCTCCATTTTGGGAATTGAGTCTACCAGATATGGAGGGCCAATTATGAAAAGACTCAGAAACAGAGATAGAATGTGATATATAAAGTTCTGCCAGCAGGCCAGTTTGGAATAGAAAGCATGGAAGAGGGGGAAAGTGAAATAAGATTTTTTGAGAACATCATGAGCAACTGGGTAAAGGAAAATTGTGCTTTTTGTAGATTGCAGCTCTCTCCTCATTTGTAAGATAGAAGGGCCCACACACTCACTGAGGAGGACCACACATTCTGCAAGGGGAGTTAGATATCTACATGTTAGAAAATAGTGAGAGGAAGGTAAGAGGTCAAATATAACAGATATCTTATAAAGAAATTTGCCATATTTTAATGTTTATATAATATAAATATGAGAGCATTTTACAGAACTAAATCTATGTGTTCCACAAATATATGTGCATCCCTCACTCAAGTCTTATTTAGCATTTGGGACTCCTCAATTATAAGGGATAGTGCTATTTGGCTTTGCTCTTATGGCTGAGGAGTCAATCCACATGCCTTCACTTGTTTTATGTATATTTTATTTATGATTGACTGTTTGCCTTCTTATCTTCTGAGTGCAGATGGGGCTCTTAGAGCTCAAGAAATCCTTTCCTTGCAGATGTGTCTCTGCTCCTTTCCATGGAAACGTAAAGGGAATTTTATTAATGATAGCAACACTCACCTGACAGATTCTGCCCACGAGTTCTGGGCTAATGCAAAGGCATACAGTCCTAGCAGGGTCTGTGAGGTTTGAATTTAGCACCATCACACTTCCAGCACCCAAGAAATGATGCTACCTCACACTCATGCATGTTTGAGAAAAGGGCATGACTGATTAAATGACAAGGAAAATGAGCCACAAGGCTAAGCATTTGAAGGTTTTGCTGCTGTTTCAGATCTTACAAACCTTTGAAATGATGCCTGTCACAGGACTGATTCTCTGTATCCCTATAATAACTATTGAAAGAGCAAGCAATTTCTTTATAGACATCCTGCCCCTATCTTTGCATGGAGTTTGTTTTTAGCTCTACCTCCTCAACTGGATTTCACTTTTTGGCAAGCAGTCAGTCAATCCTTTTTATTGAAATCCTCAGTCTGTACAGATACTTCAGGTGATCGATGAGTATTAATAGCCAAATGCTTCCCTGAAGTAGAGATTGAATATATTATTAGTTAATTAAAGTTGGAGTCAAGGTTGATAATAAAGCAAATGTCTGAGTAGTTGCTCTGCCCCTGCCTGAACCAATTGGACTGTAATTATACATGGCCGTGGTCAAATCACTCCTTTGGAACACGAAAAACTGTAAAAGTGAGTAGCCCCAACTAATGGCTATTATAAATCAAGAGAATGGTGATAGCTAATCAGATGGTGGCATTTCCACCATGTAGAGTTAGAGTGGTGTGAAAACAATTGCCATCATTGGCCAAACTAAAGATAGATTGTGACCCTACTTATGAGGTGCTCAACCAGTCTCTAAGCAGCAAGTGTCACCTTGAGTTTTCTCTCACCATCACTTCTTCCACACAAATAGATATTTTTGTCTCCAAGACTGGCTTTGAGCAAAATGAAATACAAATGCACATGTGTATAATATGTAGCCACACACACACACACACACACACACATATATATATATATATATATATATACATACATAATATGTACATATAATAATTATGTCATTGTTATATGCATGAATATGTGCATGTGCATGCATAAAATCTAACCTGAAGGTATATATATATATATATATATATATATAGACACACAGAGCATTATAAATGTTTATGTGTAAATATGCATATGTACATGTAAATGTGCATTATCTATCTAGCTTGTATACATATGCATAGGTGTATGTTTGTATTTTATCATAATTATATAAATGTGTATGAATACATGTATACAATATGAATGTGAATTTGTGTATAAATCTATCTGTATATATTGGCACTAGCATAACGGCTAAGATATTTATATGCTTCTTCCTTATACTTGTTCAAGCTTCCTACAGCTTAGCAAAAATATTGAAAAGACTGACCTCTGCCTACATATATATTTTCTGTTTCTGCTATAGCCACTTGTTTCACAATGAGAAGCAACAAAATATGGCTAACAATTAAATATTGTTGCTGGGATCCCTTATTAGAAACAAAAACAAATCCAGCACCTTCTGGATGGAACTTTCCACAAAAGTGGAAATTTTGCTTTCCCCAAAAGCCTATTTTATTAAAAGCAGATCATTTCTAATGGCACTAGTCAAAGTTATAGGGTCATACTCTCTGCAGACAGAAAGGAAGATTGGTGGGGAGCCTCTACTTCTTTTTGCAGAGCCCTTCCCTCTCTTTTGAGGGAGTAGTGAAGAGAAAACCTAACACAATCTTAGAATATGGAACCATTATTCCAACCATTCTGTAAATTATTTTGGAATGATGTTAAGAAAGTGATTAAATTGCCAGATGCTCTTTGACACCAAGGCTCTACTAATAGGATGTCAAAGAAAGAAAGAATGGGTAAATGTAGATGGAAATATTTATAGCAGCACTTTGTTGTTGTTGTTTCTTCTTCTTCAGTTGTTTCAGTTGTATGCTACTCTTTGTGACTCCATTTCTAGTTTTCTGACAAAGGTACCTCTGAGTGGTTTGCCATTTTCTTCTCCTGCTCATTTTGTAGGTGAGAAATAAGGTCACAGACCGTAAGCTTCTGAGGTGAGATTTGAACTTAGGAAGATAAACCTTCCTAACTCTAGGCCTGGCACTCTATGCACTGTGTCATCCAGCTGTCCTGTAGCAGTATTTTTATGTGGTAGCAAAGAACACTTCAATGATTGAGCAATGGCTAAACAATTTAGGCATATGAAGGATATATTACATTATTGTACCATATAAAATGATACCTAAGAAGAACACAAAGAAGCAGAGACATGCAAACTTAAAATAAGTGGGCCCATGAAAATAATTTACACAATAAAAATGTAATGAATAGTGTCTGGGCTCACTATCCCAAAGTCAGGCTGCAGCATCTCCCATTCAGAATGATAGGATTATTTCTGAGGGGGTTAGACTATCTCTTCTTTACAGATATTGGCTTAAGCCCCTATTGTGGTATTGTTCCCCAACCCACTGTTAGCTTCCAGCTCCATTTAGCCTCAGTTCCATTTAACCATTTAATAGCAATTAACCTTAAACAAGAGATATTTACTTCAAAGTTACTGCAAGAATAAAAGTACAAATATTTCCCCAAATATTTTGATTCACACTCTCTCTCCAATATCAACCCTAGACTATGGGGAGAGTGGGCTTATATTCAAGTTTCTACGTAGTACTGATCCCACAAAGTTCAGGTCCAAATGCAGCATCACTGGTGGATAAGTCCTCATCTGAGCTGAGGCCCAAAGATTGCTTCTTCATCCACAGGACATTCATACTGAGTTGGTTTCAAAACAAGCACAGACTTGGCTTCCAGATTCTCATACACCTGAGACTCTTGGCATTCTGAATGGCTTGCTTGCCTGATATTTCTTCTGAAACTGACAATATTATAGCTTCCCACTTCACTAAAACAAAAGAAAAATGCTGATGTAGAGGGTCACATGCTTATTTAAAAGGAAAGCATCATTTCTAATTCAATGTTGTTAGTGAAGGAGTCCAACAAAGAAAAGAGGTCCATCCAAGAAGGAAGAGGGTGAATCTAACTAATGAACTTTTGAAAGCATACCTAGTATGTGTCCTAAAATTATATTCAGACAAAGAGGATGCTATGCACCAAAGATTTCCAACTCAAGGTCTGTGACCACAAGAAGGCTGCAGCCCCAACCAATTAAAGTATAATTGGGAATGGTTTAACAAAATAAACAAAAATCACAATACAACACAGATGATGTTAATTTGTGGTTTTTCTAAACCAAGTTGCACACACAGGTATCCATTTCTATTTGAATTTGACTCTGCTGCTGTATACCATATGGTTAATAGACTGGAACCAGTTGCAGAATATTTACCCTGGCTCCAAAGTACTTATCAGGCACTTCCATTTTACATTATCACATCTCTTTCGGAAGCAAGCACTCCCCTCTCTACCTTATGGTGAATGGCATCAGCCAGTCATGCTGATATACGCTTCAGAGGCTTATGGGACCAGGTTTATTGAGTAATACTTCTCTTCAACTACAAGAGTGAAAATTGAAAGACAAGCAGCAACAGCAGGAGAAAATAAAATAAAACTGAATGCTGCATAATTAGAAAGATCAAAGTTGTACCCTAAGAAGTGATAATAAGATGCACCCCCTTTTCTTCTTTGTAGAGGCAAAGGACTATGGATATAGAACATTGTCAACTTTGGTTGATGTGCTAGTTAATTCTGTTGCAGTGGTCTTTTTCTCTCACTTTCTTTTCTCTGCTTTATTATATGGTATAGATTTGTGGAGGGGAGAGAAGATTAGAGGGATATATCTGGAAGTGAATATGGTTTAAAAATAAAGGGTAGATCCTTGGTCATGTGCACAACAAATGGCAAACTAGACATTTTCTCTGATCCCTATAACCTCCTGAACCTCTCCAAAACAGAAATTATGCACCAAAGATAAAGCAATTTCAGCTGTTTCCATGGTCAAGGACACTCAAAATCCAGAGGAAAGTTAAAAAAAAAAGGAAATGTCACTCACTGACCCTGAGATCACTCAGCACCCCTCACTTCCCACATTACTAACAGCAAGATTATACTAGTGGATCCAATGACACAACACAGGCTTGTATCAAAATCCACTTCTATGCTCCTGTCCTCCTTCCCTCTTTTTTTTTTGATGAGGCAATGTGGTTAAGTGACTTGCCCATGGTCACACTGCTAGTGAGTATCATGTGTCTGAGGCCAGATTTGAACTCAGGTTCTCCTGACTCTAGGGCCAGTGCTCTATGCACTGCACCATCTAGCTGCCCTGTTCCCTCTTTCTAGTGCCACAGATACTCTAGTTCCAGGCTGTGTAAGTTTGCACTGGCCTCAACAGCTAGTTTTGCCATAGCTCTTCAGGTGCAAAAGCCTGGGCTACAACCCAGAAAAACCAGTTCTGCTCATCACTGAATTACCAGTGCCAGGGAAAGCAGGTTCTGAACTGGGTGTGCCAGGCCAGAGAACTGAAGAATAGAGAGAGTGAGAGTCAATAGGGTTGGGAACCTTGTGTCTAGGGTGCTGGGTAGTACTCCACTAAGCCTGAAAGAAAGAGTACATCATTCAGCTGGGCCCAATGCTGACCAACCAAAAGTCATTTGTGGCAGGGACCTAGGCTGGTGTACCAAGGCTGAGATGTTGTGAGATCCAGCCCCCTAGGAAACAACAATCAAGGATGTCAGGCAATGGGTGATAAGTGGGGGGAAAGGGGGGGGAAGGCTGGAAATATCAAAGATTTTAGGAAAAAGAAACCACAGAGATTTTGAACACAGCTAGATAAATCAAGAGGAAAAACCATAAAAACAGAATGAAATGCAAGCTTCAGATGTTAAAGAAAATTATCAAATACTTGATGAGGAGAACTGTTTTGAATTTGAGGAGAACATGGAATTATCCCTAGAACAATGCTAATGAAATCTACAGTGATGGACAGCCCATGGTCTCCCAAGGCAGTCCATCCCATTTTTACACAGCTTAATTGTTTTTTGACCATGGACTCCCTCAGTCCCACATCCCTTTTATTAGTCTTTTCCCTTTTCTTCCTCTTTACCTGTACTACTTCTCTCCCTTCTATCCCCACTCCCTTTTCTTTCCCCTTTTCTCTCCTACTGCCTATAGGGCTAATTAGACTTCTATACCTAACTGATTGTTATTCCCTTCTTGAGCCAAATCTGATGAGAGTAAGGTTCAAACAATGCTCATCTCCCTACCTTCTTTCCCTCTGCTGTAATAGGTTTTTGTGCCTTTTCCTGTAATGTAACTTACCCTTGTCTGCCTCTTCCTTTCCTTTTCTCTCAGTATATTTTCTTAGATCAGATTAATCCAGTTACTTGGATCCATTTAACCTACTTGCTTAGATTTATTTTTTATGATTACATCAAAGACAACTTATAGTCACCCCCTTTATGTATACCCCTTGAACATGGTGTAACAACAATACAGTTCTCAAGAGCTACAAGTGTCATCTTCCCTTGTAGGTATGTAAACAGTTTGCCCTTATTAACATGTTGTATTTTTCTGTCCCATTTACCTTTTTATGCCTCTCTTGAGTCTTGTATTTGAAGATCAAATTTTCTGTTGAGCTGTGGTCTGCTAGCTTGCTGGGACACCTCCCATTCAGTTCAGTACTGCTTCCCTTCCCCCAGGGCAAGAGGGGCCTTTCCTGTTAATCCCTCAAGCTACTTGGGCTACAGGACAGCTGCATCTCATCTTTCTTCTGGTTCAGCTGTTCCAGGGTTTTTCCGTGGGTGATATTTACTGGATTTTCAGAGGTTGTTATGGGAGGGTAAGAGTGACTTACCTCTTACTCCACTATCTTGGCTCCCGGAAGCAGATGTCCGAGCTTTTTTTTTTTTAATGGGTAGAGACAGCTTTGATTACTTCATCTGAAAACTGTTCATATCTTTTGATCATTTATCATTTGGGGAATGACATATTCTTATAAATTTGATTCAGTTCTCTGTTTTAGAAATGGGTGCTTTATTAGAAACACTGGCTTTAAAAATTGTTTCTCAGCTTTCTGCTTTCCTCCTAATCTTGATTGCATTGTTTTTGTTGATGCAAATCATTTTTAATTTAATGTAATCAAATTTATCCGTTTTGCATGCCATAATGTTCTTAATCTCTTGTTTGGTGATAAATTTTTTCCTACTCCATAGATCTGACAGGTGAACTATTCCTTGCTCTCCTAATTCACTTATAGTATCACCCTTTATGTCAAAATCATGTGCCCATTTTGACCTTATCTTCATATAGGGTGTGAGATGTTTGTCTATGTCTACTTTTTGCCATACTATTTTCCATTTTTCCCAGCAGTTTTTTTTTTTATCAAATAGTGAGTTTTTATGACAGAAGCTGGAGTCTTAACAGTTTATCAAACAATAAATCACCATAGTCACTTATTACTGTCTTGTGTACCTAACTTATTCCACAGATCCACCACTCTATTTCTTAGCCAGTACCAATTAGGTTTGATGATTGCTGCTGTATAATATAGTTTTAGACCTGGTAAGCCATCTTCCCTTGTATTTTTTTTTTCATTAATTCTCTTGATATTCTGGACCTTTTGTTCTTATGTTATTATTTTTTCTAGCTCTGCAAAATAAATTTTTGGTAATTTGATTTCTATGGCACTGAATAAGCAAATTAATTTAGGTAGACTTGTGAGTTTTTTTTCTTTTATATTATCTCAGCCTGTCCATGATCAATTGAGATTTTTTCTAATTATTTAGATCTGACTTTATTTGAGCAAAAAGTGTTTTGTAATTGTGTTCATATAGTTCCTGGCTTGTCTTGGCATGTAGATTCCCCAATATTTTATAATGTCTACAGTAACTTTATATGGAAATTCTCTTTCTATCTCTTGCTGTTGGGCTTTGTTAGTAATATATAAAAATGTCGATGACTTCTGTGGGTTTATATTATATCCTGTAATTTTGCTAAAATTGTTTACTATTTCGTGTAGGTTTTTGCTTGATTTTCTGGGATTCTCTAAGTATACCATCATATCATCTGCAAAGAGTGATAACTTTGTTTCTTCATTTCCTATTCTAATTCTTTCAATTTTTTTTTCTTATAGCTAACTCTAATATCTCTAGTACAATATTGAATAACAGTTGTGATAATGAGCATCCTTATCTCACCCCTGATCTTATTAGAAATGATTTTAGCTTACCCCATTACATATAATTCTTACTGATGGTTTTAAATAGATGGTATTTTTCATTTTGAGGAAGACTTCTTTTATTCATATGCTGTTAAGTGTTTGGTTTTTTTTAACAGGAATGAGTGTTGGATTTTGTCAAAAGTAGTTTTTTTCCTCCATTTTTGACATAATCACATGATTTCTGTTAGTTTTGTTGGTGGTGCTTCTGGCACATTCTGACCTACTGTTCCTGGCCTGTAGCCATCCTGGTGTTACAGACCCCTTTTGAGAACCTTCTAAGTTCTAGGCTGGGAAAAAAAATGTCTCATTTAAGTGCTTTTTTTATTCTTCTAGGAACCTTTTTTTTGTAAGAGTTTAAATAATCTCTTGGGGATAAGTGGTTATTTAAAGATTTTCTTAATGTATTCTTCAAGGACAAGAGAGTATGAACTAAAAGTCTTGCACTTGCCATCTCCATATACAATTAGAGTTAGAATGTGAGAAAGGAAAATGACATGGGAGAGGGACAGAACACTCCCAAAATATGGCATCCACAGAGCTGGCTGATTTTTTCACTGGAAGGGGAAAAAAAATACTTCAGGAAGACTTCCCCACTTTGACCAACTAAGACTATCAAATGGCTGATGTTAACTAGCCTTTGGGCTAATAGAACTGTTCTAACTGGTAGAACTTTTGGTCAGAGAAATGTTAGTCATGTTCTATTGTCAAAAACAAATAGAAAACCCACATAGTATTTGTGAACTACACAAATCTCTGGTTCTTAATCTTTTTGGGTGTTTGTTTCATGAACTCTTTAACAGTCTGGTGAAACTTATGAACCCACTTTCAGAATAATATGTTTGAATATAGAAAATAAAATGAAAAGTATTAGTAGAGGAAATGAATCATTAAAATTATGTTATGCATACATATCATATGTATGTAAATATATGTGTATGTGTTTGTATACACACATGATATATACATATGTGTATCTTCATCGCATGGTGCTAAGTGACGTGAAGTGTACTGAATGAATTTAAGATGCAATTCAGGTTAATTCAAGATTACAAGTTATGCCTTTATGACTTCTTAGTATAAACTGTTCTCATAGTTCATCATACTATTTTATATTTTAGTAAGATGGGATGGTGTAAATTTAATTTTTAACAATGGAAGTCGTTGGAATATGCAGAATCACTGTTTAAAAGCAGATGTTATAACATAAAATCAAAGGCTTTTGCCTTTCCTTGTTGGCTCTTATTTTTTTAAGCTCTTGACCATATGCAGCATATTACCCTGGTTTTCTGTTTTTATCTTCCCTTAACAAGAAGTGACAGTCATAATAGCTTTGTTTATTTAAACTGCTTTATCATGGTCATGACTGATTTTTAACAAGGTTATATGCAATGCACTGTTGTCAAACAAATTGAAAGTTAACGTGAATTCATGCAGTATGATGTAAGTTATGATGGGGATGATTTCCTTTCTTTGCATGAAAGGTATTTAATTAGGAGGTTTGGACTCTGGAGTCCATGCTCTGTCTGTGGTTCTTTTTCAGATGTAGCAGAAGTGTATTTCTCTCTATAGAGTACTTCTTTTCCCAAAAGCACTGTGTTAATCAATTTGTTTTTATAAATTGAAGCCTATTACAAACACACTAGGAAAACTATTCAAAAGGAGCCTTAAAGCAAATCATTTTGTAAAATGAAAGGTTGAAATTTGAATTTTTCACTTTTTAAAAAATCTGCTTCATAAATTTGGATTCTAAGTTAACCAATTATGTTAAAGAGAAGTACCCTGGCAGCTATATGGGTCAGAGAGAAAGCAATTTTGCCCAATTCATTAGCAGCTCAAGTATGGAATGATATACATTTAACTAAATCTTCAGGTACATATATTAACTGAAATTTTTGTGTGAGGCAGGAAGGGGCAGGGCTTCTTCCCAGATGTGATAAGACATTTTCAGAGACAACATTGTGGAATTGGATTTATAATCAGAAGATATGGATTACAATTCTGGTTCCACTAATTGCTAGCTGTATGTCCTTGGGCAAGTCACCTAACTTCATTCTGGGACTCAGTTTTCTCAAATGTAAGTGTGAGATGTTAGAACAGATGAACATTAGGTTCCCTTCTAGCTCTTAATTTATGATCCTATGACAAGTAAAATATGATATGGCAGATTCTACCCTCCTTTATACACAAGAATTATGACAATTAAAAAAAAAACATGTGTCAGGATTGTCCTCTTCCATAAAAGCAGGGACAGAGATTGGATCTGTGATTTCATTGATATAGGGACCTCTCAGATGAAGAAGCTTTCTTAATCATGGTTTTTACTTTCTCTATTATTCTTTCCTTGAACACTAAGAAATAAAGTGATTTGGCCAGGCTCACAATGTGTCAGAGGTGAGATTTGCATCTAGGTCTTACTAGTTTGGAGACCAGCTCTCTATTTACTATGCCACAGTGTCTCTGTTCACCAAAGCAGATGGGCCTTAAATAAAATGTTTTAATGACTATGGCTCACTATTGGCAGAGTTTTGTAGAGATCTTGATTAACTTTTCCCCACCCCTAGTCATAATTTGGGCATTGAGATAACATAATTATTGCTAGAGATAGGATTATTGGTGATCCATTCAATTAATTAATAGATAAGCATTTTTAAAGTAAATGCTTTTATTTCATGTGCCATGCATACCATACCAAATAGAGAACAGTGCCTGATTTCAAAAAGTTTACATTAATTTCTGGAAGATAACATGTATACATGTATTCAAATACATAAATACTTACATATATATTTATATATGTAAATATGTATTAAAACAAAAGGCAAATACAAAGCAATTTGAGGAGAAAACTAGTAGCTAAGGGATCAGAGAAGATAATAGAGATAGTGGAGTTTTCTACTAGGTTAGGATAATTCCCAAAGTTGGAAGAGTAAATTTTGTTCTTCCCATTCACCAACATTTAGAGCTAATGTTCTCTAAATGAATTGTTACGTGGTAAACATTACCCCCATGCCATTAAAAGATGAAAGCAAAAATCAACACAAAAGTGATGTACATTCCCGTTAGATTTATTGAAGGATATGAATTATTCCAGAGATTAATTACAGCTGGCCAGATTTCAGATGGATAGTGAGTGCTTATAGTACAAATGTTGATGTTGGCTAACTAGAGTACTTCCTCATGAAGTATACGGTTCTTTGGGCCAGCAAGGTTTTTTCTAATTCAATGCTTATCTTCTTTATGATGAGACAAGTAACCACATCCGTGTCAAGTTTGCAAGATTTCTTCAATATCGGTGCATGAATTGTCCCTATATTTATATAGTGAAAAGCTCACTATAGATGTGAATTCTTATCAGTGAGAACCTTCTCTCCTCAGTGTTCTTAAATATCTGAAAGAACTAATTGTCCAGAGGATATAAACCAACTAATTGAATATTTAAAAAGAACTAATACACCTGAAGTAATGGAGTGCTAATTTATGAGTGTTAATTGGCCAGATCATATGAACCTAGCTACTGGCTACTCCTCTTGATACTTTTGGTTGGTGTATGATGTCAGTGCCTTCAGATCTAGATACCTATTGTGTGTGGGAGACCTATGACAGACTGATTCATATACTACACTAAAAGATAATATATATATACCAGGAGTTCTTAGTACTTTTTTTCATTATGGACCACTTTAGCAATATGAAAAAGTTTATGGTTACCATCTCAGAATATTATTTTAAATGCATAAAACAAAATCCATGTGATAAGAAAGGAAATAAATTATAACAAAATAATTGCATAGTATGGGTATATATAAGTACATTTACATATGTGTACATATGTATACACAAGTTCATGCACAATAGGTTAAGATACCCTGTCATGTAATAAGTGACTTGAGGATGTGGCTTTCTAATGAATGTCTTGTGAACAACTTTGATGATAGCTACTGTTATTTCTGAGTTTGTAAATTCTTTTGCAAAAGTTAGGAGAAAAGGGAGGGAACTATTTAACAAACAATTTATTAGGCTATAACTAGCTATGCTTCAAATGAAAACTATTAACTAAACATGCAAGCAAAAAGGAGCAGGATAAACAAATCTTAATATAAATATTTCTTCTACTTAGAAAAGAGGCCTCCCAAAGTGTGTGTGTGTGTGTGTGTGTGTGTGTATGGGGGTCTGATTTGCAGTTATAGTAGACAAAAACAATGATGACAACAAGATGAATATAGGCTAACTCTTTCATTGTTTCAATTCTACAAGTTTGAGGAAAAAGATTCTAAGAAACAGAAGGGAAGAGGTAGTGCATTCCAAGCAATGGCAATAGCTAAAGACAAAGGTTATAGAGGCAGGAAACAGAATTGGGTGTCAGGAAGAACAAGCTAGTCTGTTTAGACCACTGGATATAGGAAGAAGACTAATGTATAGAAAGTCTAGAAAGGCAAATTGTGGCCAGGTTGTTAATTTTTTAAAGTCAAACCTAAAAGGAGTTTATATTTGATAGGGATCCATTGGAGTTCATTGAGTAGGGGGTTGACATAATTAGATCTTCATTTAGGGAAAATCCATTCCCAAATCACAACCCTTAATAAGACCATGCGAAAGACTCTTGATTTAGTAATGTATGGTCCTTCATGGATAAAGATAGTATGTCTGATGTAGCATTTTCAGGGCATGTACTTTTTGTGGCTTTTCCAGATTTAGTGAATGCATGAGGGTGAGGTGTGCTGCCCATGAAGTTGAAGTCAAATCCCATTATATTCTCCACATAAGCACCATTCTGCACCAGACTCAACCAATGCAACTGAGTTAATAAGATCTGAATTAATATGATCAGCTCCTAAGGAGTTCCCTGTGTTTATTTACACTTCTAACAGGTATTTAGGAAATATTAACCAACAGACTATTTCAACTAATGTTAGTCACTGAAAAACCATTGCATATGGTATGCATAAGGTTTTAGATTACCAAAGAGCAAAATAAGATAAAGGTAGATGAGGGAGGAATTTATAAATGAATTTAAAACCTATAGAAACTAGATGCTTGATGGCTGTGTTTAGCACAAATTAAAATAGTTATCAACAGAGTATTGAAAATTATCATGTATGTCATTTAGCAAAACACAGGGAAACATTACTCCTGTCACAGTTTGTACTCCTCCACCAGCCAGTCATCTAGGAGAAGCTTGCCACTCTTCACAAGATGTAAGGATGCAATATGATTTGAATGGTGACCTCCAAAAATTTTCATTTGCCATCACCTACCCATAAAATTTTAGAGCAGTAATCCCTAAATCTGTATATTTAAGTATTTATTTTAAATATATATATATATATATACATAATATACATATACATACATATATGCATATACACTATTGTGCTAACAACTATATGTATTATTAAACTTAGAAAACAGAAATTTTAAAAGGATGAGATAAATATAAATGATATTTGATATAGATATATAAATATAATATTTGATATAAATAAATAATGATTGATCCTAGAGTCAATAAGGAGCCAATGGAATTTATTGAATAGGGGAGTAACATTCTCAGACCTGCAGTCCAGGATAATCCTCTTGGATGGGAGTAGGGAAAGAATTTTGGCAGGGAAACAAATAAGAAGTCTATAGTTGAGGTGAGAGGTGATGAAAGTCTGAATTGGGGTGGTATTTTTGTGAATAGTGAGAAAGGCACAGATGAAGCAAATTAAGTGGAGGGAAAAAATAAAATTGCATCACTGATTGGATAAATGGAAGTGAGGGAAACTGAGATTTTGGAGGTGGCACCAAGGTTTTAAAAGCCTAGGTTTCTAGAAGGTTGGTGGTGCCCTTGACAATGACAAAGAAATTTGGGTGAGTTTTGGATAAGAAGGTACTATAATAATATCTTTGATCCATGTCACAATCCATTCATGTCTGCTTATTCTGTGTGACTCAATGTGTTCCACTCAAAAGGAAAATGGAAGAACTGGCCTCTTGTTCATGGAGTTATCACCCTGGAGTACAGAGCACAGAGCCCACCAAGGGACACCATGGGTGGAATTTTTCCGTTGTTACATGTACAGCTGCTCTTGTTTGGTTAATTTCAAATTATAATTTCTCTGAGAGGCACTGTCCTGTTCAGAACAGGGGTATATTAGGACTGAGACAGCAATGGGAGATGAATGTAAAGGTAGTTATGTTGAAGACTAACTTTATGATCAACTTCAGTTTTGAGGGTGGTAGGCAGTGATTCTTTCCATTGTCTGGTTGGTTATCACACATGCCTTAGTGTAAGACCATGGCCCATTAGGGTAATACTCCTATTTTAGAGACCACAAACCACTTAAATTCTAGTCTCAGCTCAGTCTTTGAATAACTGAATCATCATCCTTCTCTGTGTAGGCTAATAACCTTGGACAAGTCACTTTGGATACTAGTTTCCTTGTTAAAATGGAGAATGTTGGTAGAACAAATTACTTTTGTGAGATGTGAAAGTCTTTTGAAAAACATAAAACATTTTTCAAGTGAAGGTATTATCATTCTTGTTGTCATTGTTAAAAGATGAGAAGGGTGAGTGAGTAATACTGAAAAATACAACAATCAACATCCACCAATGGGAAAAGAAAATCCAATGATTATTAACTAAAGGTAAATGAACAATAGTGATATCACCTTAAAAATAACCTTTTACTCAGATTAAAAAAAATTAATGTACAAATATTAGACGGGAATAGGTGGCCTTGTAACATATACTGTGAAAATGAAAATTGAGGGGACGCCCATCAATTCAGAAGTGGCTGAATAAGTTGTGGTATATGAATGTAATGGAATACAATTTTGCTATAAGAAATGATGAGCAGGCGGAACTCAGAAAAACTTGGAAAGACTTACATGAATTGATGCAGAGTGGAATGAGCAGAACCAGGAGAACATTGTACACAGTAATATTCACATTATGTAATGACTGACTTTGATAGACTTGGCCCTTCACAGCAATGCAAGAATCTAAGACAACTCCAAAAGATTCATGATGGAAATTGCTATCCACATGCAGATAAAGAACTATAGAGTCTGAAGGCAGATGGAAGCATACTATTGGCTCTCCTTTTCCTTTGTTGTTTTGTTTTATAGTTTCATACTTATGGTTCTTCCCATTAGTTTTTATTGTTCTTTGCATCATCACTAATGGGACACTGTTGGGGGGGGTGGAGAGGAGTCAGTGGGGGAGAAAAGAACAATCAAACAAAAAAAAGAGGGAGAGACAACCAGGGCACCATGAAGACTAGGCAAGATTGAGCTTAAGAAACCGGGCATGTTTAGCCTGGAGAAAACAAGGCTTGAATAGTGGTGGTGGTGGTGGAAATGCCACATCTTTTTTTGAGTGCTCACTTCCTAGGCATGTATTAAATTTCACATGTGACCTAAGCTAGGTGACCTGAATAGTCGCTTTCAAATTTGGGATTGTGTGAAAAAAGATGGCTTCAGATAACTCAAAGAATGTTGTTGATAATGGTGATGATGTGTTCTGCATACTTTAGATATGTTTTTAAGTCCATACTGTAATTACATATTGAAAGATAGTGCTTTCAAGATTACCTTTCTTTTCTCTCTTTTGTATGCTTTCTCACTTAAAGTCTTGTCACTTGTTATCTTGAATATGTATGGTTGGCTCTCCCTGTATCTCTAACTCAATTATATTCTCTTCAAGGACAATGTATCTCTTTCCTTTTATTTTACTGGTGCCTATCAAAGTATTTCATATTGATTCTGGTCTTTGTTTCATGCTGTGGATCAGCCTCACTCATATCAGAAGGCTTCTTCCCAGTAGATTCACTACTATTTTGTACTCTTTACCAGATGCAGGCACTTCAAGGTTTTGAACTGCAATAGGCTACCTCAGACCTTATGCCAGAGTTACTAGAGTCATAAGAATTACAGTACAACAACTAAAAGCTGCAGTTTCCAAGGAAGAAATCAACATCTCAAGCACAGTGTATCAGTTTCAAGGTAAAAAGAGTTAGTAATCCTCTCTTTTCCCCAATGTTGGTAATGTGAGGGGCTGTTTGATTTGTTTGTGAGCTTATTCCTGAGATACTAAATTTGATTAGAGTGAATTCTCCCTCTGGGTGCTTTTGTAAGCCATAAAGCATAACTCTGCTAACTACCATTAGAAAGTCAAAATCTATAAATAAATTTGGAACTACACGAAACAACACTGGGCAATGGTGAGCATTTTATTATTCAATACGTTTGGTTGCTGGTGGCATAACTACTTATTCTGAGAGATCCATGTCCCTGTAAACCAAGCAAGCATTTAATATCTAACACTTTACAGCCCTTTTCAGAGGAACAAATATTCTTAGGCACTTTAACAAATAAAGAATATAGGTCTTCATAGAAAATATAAAAATGAGTGCAAAATATAAATAATTGAGAAAAGATATGGGCACTACATGGCTCAGGAGGGAGGGTAGCATAGCCTGCTAGAGTAGAAACATTTCAGCTTTTTCATCCTTTATGCTGTGACTTTAGTAGGCAAATATCACATTTCATTCATAGTTTCTTTTTTATTTTAAGAAAATACCTGTTTGATGAGGCATTTATATCGGGTGGTGCAATCTGGTACATGACTCCAGGGAAGTCATGCACAGCTGTCTGAGGTTTCTATTCTGATAGGCAAACATTGAAAAAACTGAAGAGGAGTTTAGCATGTCACATTCCCCAAAACAATGTTTAACGTAGATCAGTAAGATTGAGAGATGTGGAACCTACTTCCTAAATGGAAACTAAAACTATGGCATTCTATCTGATATCATTTATATTGTCTAAATTCAGTGTTGAATGTGGATATAGGGGTATAAACAACATTCAGAACAGTTTGGTAGTTTTAATTCCATTTTCTCTCTTTTGTTGTTGTTGAGTAGTTTCAGTCCATGATCCCATTTCTAAGCATGTCCAAAGAAACTAATTTAGCTTTTCTTATTCTAATATATTCCTCTTTCATCATCTCTCTTCCTTTCCTTCTATTTCTTCCCACATCAACACTCTGCTTCAAAATAGTAGCCATGCTGGTGATCTTACAGTTTGGTTGGAAGAGACAATATAGTCACAACATAAATTAAGAACATCTAATGGCTTATATTGATATGTGACTTCAAATTTCACAAACAGTGCTAGATTTGAAGTCAGGTGATGGGAGTTATGTTATGTCCAACTCTTTTTGACCCCATGGACCATAACATACCAAACCCTTCTATCCTCTACTGTCTTCCAAAGTCTGTCCAAGCTCATTGCTTCCATAACACTATTTATCCTTTCATCTCATCCTTTGCCATCCCCTTCTCTTTTTGCTTTCAATCTTTTCTGAAATCAGAGTCTTTTCCAATGTGTCCTGTGTTCTAATTATGTGGCCAAAGTATGTACACTTCAATATTTGTCCTTACAATGAGTAGTCTGAATTAATTTCTTTTTAATTATTGGCTGATTTGATTTCCTTGCTGTTTAAGGGACTCTCAAAATTCTTCTCCAGTACTACAATTTGAAATCATCAGTTCTGTGGAGCTCAGCTTTCCTCATAGTCTAACTCTTACAGCCCATACATTGCTACTAGAAAAACCATAGCTTTGACCATACAGAGCTGTGTTGGCAAGATAATGTCTCTGCTTTTTAATATGCTGCCAGATTTGTTACAGCATTCCTTCCTAGGAAAAAGTATCATGGCTGTAGTCACCATGAAATGATGCAGTGATCTTTGAATCCAAAAATATAAAATCTGTCACTGCTTCAATTTTTTTCCCCTTTATTTCTCAGAAAGTGATGGAACAAGTAACCAAGATCTTAGTTTTAGTTTTGTTTTGTTTTTTGTTTTGTTTTGTTTTTGTTTTCTTGTGTGTGTGTTAAGCTTCAAGCCAGCTTTTACACTCATCTCTTTAACCCTCATCCAGAGCCTTCTTAATTCTTTTTCTCTTTCTGCCATCACAGTGATATTGTCTATATATCTGAGATTATTAATACTTCTCCCAGCAATCTTTATTCCAGCTAAGGTGATAATATACAGCCTTCTTGTACTCCTTCACCAATTCTAAGCCAATCATTGTTTCATGTGTGGTTCTAACTGTTGCTTTCTGAACTGCATATGATTTCCTCAGGAGACAAGTAAGATGATCTAGAACTCCAATCTTTTTGAGGACTTGCCACATTTTGTTGTGACCCACATAGCCAAAGGCTTTAGATTAATCAATGAAGCAGAAGTAGATTTTTCCCCCCTAAAATTCCCTTGCTTTATTCCTAACCCATCAAATCTTAGCAATTTTGTCTCTAGTTCCTCTGTCTCTCCAATACCAGCCTGCACTTCTGGTGATTCTTTCCTTGCATGTTCCTGAAGCCTAGCTTGCAGAATTATAAGCATAACCTTAAAGTTATGTGAAATCAAAGCAATTGTTTGGTAATTTGAACATTCTTTGCCCTTCTTTAGGATTGAGACAGGAAGTGATTTTTCAAATTTTTCCAACAAACAAATTTTCCGACCCAATGGCCACTGTTGAGTTTTCCAAATTAGCAGCACATTAACAGCATCACCTTTTCAGGATTTTAAACAGCTCAGCTGGAATTACATCACCTCCACTATCTGTATTGTTAGCAATGATTCCTAAGACCTGTTTGACTTCATTCTCCTAGATATTTGGCTCTACACCAGCATGATCTTTCTTGTATAGTCATATACATATCTATATCTATCTATAGATATAGATATCATTTTGTTATCTTTTGGAGTATATGCTAGTACTGCTTTTCTCTCTTTTTTATTGACTTTGAGTGCTGCTCCATTTCTTCTAAAGGATTCTTGCCCACAGTATTATGTGTAATGAACTACTGAATTAAAGTCACCCATTCATGTTTATTTAAGTTCACTGATACCCAATATGCTAATGTTTAATCATTCCATCTCCTGTTTGAACATATCCAGTTTATCTTGATTCATAGATTCCACATTATATAGATTCCTATACAATATTGATCTTTACAGCATCATGATTTTGCTTTCATCACCAGAAATATCTGCAGCTAAGCTTTCATTAGGCTTTGACCTACCCAAGTTACTTGTAGTTGTCCTCTTCTCTTCCCCAGTAATATGTTAGATACCTTCTGAATGCAGGGGCTTATCTTCTGGTGTCGTATCTTTCATCATTTTAATAATAGTGTCCATGGGATTTTCTTCACAAAGATACTGGAGTGGTTTGCCATTTTCTTCTCCAGTAGATTAACTTTTGTCAGAAATATCCACTATACCCTAGCCATCTTGGGTGACTCTCATGGCAAAGCTCATAGTTTCATTTAGCTAAGAAAACCCCTCTGCCATAAGTTAGTGACAAAGAAGACATCACCCTACACGTAACGTGGAATAAAAATTAATATCCCTTAAATGTTGGAGAAGATGTGGGAAAATTGGAATACTAATCCATTGTTGGTAGAGCTGTTCCAACCATTCTGGAGAGCAATTTGGAACTATGTCCGAAGGGCTATAAAACTGTGCATCCCATTTGACCCAGCAACACCACTTCTAGGTCTGTATCCCAAAGAGATCATAAACATGGGAAAAGGACTCGCAAGTACAAAAATGTAGCAGCTCTTTGTGTGGTGGCCAAGAATTGGAAATTGAGAGGATGCCCATCAATTGGGGAATGGTTCAACAGGTTCTGGTATATGAATGTAATGGAACACTATTGTTCCATAAGTAATGATGAGCAGGTGGACTTCAGAAAAACCTGGACAGACTTATATGAACTGATGTTGGGTGAAGTGAGAAGAATCAGGAGAACATTATACACAGTAATAGCAACATAATGTGATGACTAACTTTGATAAACTCAGCTCTTCTTAGCAATGCAAGGATCTATGACAACTCCAAAAGACTCATGATAGAAAATGCTGGCTACATCCAGAAAAAGAACCATAGAATCTGATTGCAAATTGATACATGTTATTTTCTCTCTCTCTCTCTCTTTTTGTTTTGTTTCTTCTTTCTCATGATTCCTCCCATTGGTTCCAATTCTTTGTTACAATGTGACTAATGTGAAAATATGAAAATAACAATATCCCTATTTTATGGTCAAGGCCACTGAGGTTCAGAGAAGTCAGGATCATAAAAGTTGTAAGAGGAGATATTTGAACCAAAGTCTTCTATTTCTACTTACAGTGCTTGCTTTTCCCTTCCTCCCTATTTACAAAAGGTATTATTTGTAGAAGATAATAAAAAATAAGATTAATAGTCCTATAAGAATTGCTAATATTCAGAGAATAGTGGATAAAGATCTGCCCTTAGGATCAGGAAGAATGGCTTCATGTCAACCCCCTGAAATAGAGAGGGCTATGTAACCACTAGCAAGTTATTTAACCTCTCAGTGACCTGACAATGACAACGTGCTAGGTCTATATGTCACAGAATATTTATAGAGGGAATTTCTTCATTATAAGTGAAAATATGTCAATGATATCAGAGGTCTAATAGGAAACACACATATATATGTGTGTGTATGTATGTGTATATATGTATCTATATGCACGTATATATATGTGTGTGTGTGTGTGTGTGTGTATATACACATATGTATGTATGCATATGAAAACATTATTAGGTGAAGAAAATTATTCATTTCTATCATTACTCATATTTAGATGATCAAAATGAATAGATTCTGAAACTATACCCAGAAATTAGTTTGAATAATTTCAGAAAAAAAAAACCACTTAGGCTGAGGAGGGGTTGATTGGACTTCCTGATCTTTGAGCCAGCTTCTTCCACAACAGGACAGCCATGGTTCTTGATGTGTAGTTTGGAGTCTTCTTTGAGTTGTTTGTGGCCTGGACCTTTCCTTACTCTCAGGATATTGCTGTTTATTGTCAAGAGGTCTCTCAGCAGCAACCTTAGTAAATAATCTGGGACTCTTCTGTCTGAGGGGCTGGGCCAAGTACTTCTCTGGCTACCACTGGGAAATTCTGCTGCTTATCTTCTGGAGGATGTAGTCTTTTCGCTTGAACCTGGGTCAGTCCACAGAGAGTTAATGGAGACTGGGCATCTCCACAAAAGCCAACCTCAAAGTACTGGTTCTTGTGTTCCAAAGACAAGTGCCCCTTCCAGCAAAGAGCAGCTGCATGCCCATAACCTGGCTCTTCATGAAGGACCAACCTCCTCCATAAGTGTCTGACCCTTCCCATCCCCACCCCAGTTCCTGAAGGTGCTAACAACTGGTCCTGACTACACAGGACCCTATCCTGCAGCCACCTGTTATTGGATTCCCTCCCTCCTCCTCTACTGTACCCTGAATCACTGAGTTACCCCTGGGAAAGGACTGAGGGGTGAGGGTGTGTGTATGTATGTACGTATGTGTGTGTATGTGTTTCTACACGCAGGTGCATGTATGGCAGGGGAAGGCATCAAATCAGTCCTATTGAGCATAATAAGCCATATTTATAAGCAAAAAAAAAAGCCACTTAGGTTGTCTTGGGCTTTGTCTGTGGCAAGGGTGGATATTATGAGATGGCCTTTAAAATATTAAATGCCCCACTTTATGATGGTTTTTTTGGTGCTGTATAGATATAACTGCACAAATTTCCTACTAACACCAAATCTAACTTTGCCATTTCTTTCATACTTTATTCCTTTTTATTTCTTCACTGCTATTAGCCTGATATACTACTTCATTTCCTTCTTCCTGAACTATTATAATAGTTCACTAAAAAGTATCCATGCTCTTCCCCCTTCAGTACTTCCTTCCCCTTTTCCATATAATCTACTAATACCAGACACATTCCTTATTAACAGGCCTCATCATATCACTCTTCTGCTAAAACAAACAAAACAACAACAACAACAAAAAACTTCAGCATTTCCCTATTGTCTACCAATGAGAGATCAAGCTTCCCTGCCTGGTGTTCTTGGCTGTCCAAAATATTATGTCAACCTAATTTTCCAGGCTTATCTCATACTTTTAGTTGTGCACGCTGCAATCCAGTCAAACTGGGATTCATCTGTCCCAAGAACATGTTCTGTATTGACCCATCTTTAGCTTTGTGTAGCTTGTAAACAGTTGTGAAGAAATATGGGCTCTTATCATTCAGGAGGAAATGTACCTTAGCTTGTGGGAAAGGAAACCTTGCCCATCACTGGTTAGCAATGTTTTCATATCTTTATATGTTGAATTCCTTTAAATCCAACTCAAATACCATCACCTTGAAGAATGACATATCCTGGGGCAGCTAGTTGGCACAGTGGAGAGAGCACTGGCCCTGGAGTCAGAAGGACCTCAGTTCAAATCCGGCCTCAGACACATAATGCTCACTAGCTGTGTGACTCTGGGCATCACTTAACCTTAATTGCCTCACCAAAAAAAAAAAAAAAGGCATATCCGTCTGATAGAAGATTTTTTAACTTCTTTAACATACTTTATTATATTAGACATGATATAATATCTCTAGAATTCAAAGAGACCTCAGAGTTCATATAATCTAATACTTAAACATTTTATGTATGTGGAAGCTGAGGCACATTCAGGTTAAATGATTTACCAAGTTCATATAGGTAATAAGTATCAGTGCCAGAATTAGAACCCAGTAGCACAGTACAGCAACTGTAGCACCCTACCTCCCCAGCTCATGTACTACTGTACTTTGGCATTATCGTGTATAGCTATCTATATATTTTTTTTTCTCCTGCTACCCTATAAGCTCCATGAAAACAGTGACTCTTAATTACCTGAACTTTGTTCCCCAAGTAAGTGTCAAAATGTAATGTACACATCAGATATTTTAATACTTCTTTTATGAATGGATTGAGTTAAATTTTTAAAAGAAGAAAGGTAGACAGCATTGCAAGAGCAACTCTCGCTTCCCCTGGCTAAAGAATACATTTGTCAAAAAGCTTATAAGTGACCCTACAAGAAGCCAAAATATCACATTGTTTATGCCAGTTTATTTTTCCTAAGGAAAAATAATGACAGATTTAGATGATTTGTGAGATCATTGTAAGATCCAGAAATTTTAGGGAAAGTGATTGAAGTGTTAGTTGAAATAGAGAATTAGGAGATGAGATGATTTGTCTGCCAATCCAATAAACACAGCTGGTCTTCCCCTTCCTACACACATAGTGAGTCCCCAGATGTTGCTGTTTTAGTAAAACCCCAAACACATGTTGCCAGACACCAGTCTCGTCATCAGTACATTTTGGGGGAAGACGTTACCCATTTGTCCCTCACTAATTCAAATAAACATTGTTCTGTGACAGCTGCCGGGTGTCCAAAATGCTTTTCAGAATGTGTGTATTTGAGTGAGTGTGTGTGTGTGTGTGTGCGTGTGTTTGTGTGTGTGTGAGAAAGAGAGAGAGAGAGAGAGAGATTAATTCATAACACAGTTTCATAGGAACTCAGAATTTGTTCCCTGTGAGACATACCTCATGCTTCAAACTTTAGGATGTGGAAGTAGATTTGAAAAATTCTAAACTGCCAATTTCTAGGTATAGTGAAGCTTTTGCTAGAGGAAAATGGGGTAAAAACAAAACAAACCAAAACAATAGCCTTGCAAAATAATTCTACCTCAAGAATAAGCCAACACCCAGAGCTTTTTTTTACCCAGAAGCTTAAAAAGAAATTGGATAGGGCTAAAAAAGAATTAGGTTTTGTCGGCATACAAATTTGGATTACCTGCTCTCATGAAAGAAACAATAAAAATAAAAAGGCTGAACTGTCTTTGTTTTAAGCTAATTTTGTCTTTTAGCTAAATCTCAAAGGTAAGTATATTAGTGAAGGCTCGAAAACTATAGTTTTGGAGGCATAGGACCAAAGATCACCTTTGAACCTAAGGTAGTAGTCACTCACTCACCCAACCCATATCTCAGTGGAAACCTGACCTTCAAACCTATAGTGCCAGCCTGGGAAAGTCCAGAGCAGGTACTAAATAACTGATGTCCAATGAACTGGAACTCAGCTTCAAATACTCAATAAAATTATAAAATCCACATGCATTCCTCAATCCCACTAAATTTCTCTCTTCTCTTACAGCTAAGCCTGTCATCCAAAAACAATATGAACCAGCAATTATTTAGTGAACATCTCTGTACCTACTTTAAAGGATATTATAGTTTAGTTGCAGGGGGACAAGACAAACCACATACAAAATGTAAACAATTCAAGGATTAGATAAACATACAAGGCAAAAGTAAAAGGAATGTCAGAAGGAGTAGCATATGTTAAGCCTTATTCAGAAGTACATAAATTGTGCAAAGGAGTGTAAATATGCATGTTTAGTTGGAGCATATTGCTGACAATGAAAGAATTTGGTGGTAATGGGAAAATTAGTGGAGAACTTTTTAAGATAACTGGGAATAAAGGGGGGACCCTCTCTAATGCTACCAATTTTTGAATGCACTTTACTCACCAAATCTATTGAAGTGCCATAATTACTAACATCATTTAGCCTTCATTTTTCTATGTGTACAAAGCTTAATTATATAATATAACTAAACAATTTCTCTCTAGATAGAAGTATTTAATAAGGATCATCAAAACATAGATAATAGGGGAAAATGAAAATTGAAGAAAAACATACCAAACTAGTATGTTGAGGTATTAAGCACATGGACCAATAATAGAATCATTAGATCCTAGAGGTTCAACTACTGCTCCTGTACCTATGACTCACATATCTATATATCTAGCCTTTTATTTTCTCCTGAGCTAAAGGCCTGCATCACCAGCTGCCTATCTACCTTTTCCAGCTGAATGTCCCATAGTCATCTCAAACTCAACATGATTCTATGTACAAAACAAAATTCATATATACATATATAAAATATATTATATGTAATTACATACATATTATATATGTATATGTATGTATGTATATATGTATATATATATATGTCAATCATTTAGTTCTGTATTCATCAAACATTTATGCATTGACTAATATGTGATAGGCACTGTGCTAGGTATTATGAAACCAATGGCAAAATTGAACTATCTCTGCCCACAAAAAGCTTATATTATTGGGGGGGAGGGCTTAAGGAAGGAAGCCTATCCTAAATGTAAAGAAATAAGATAAAAAATACAAAGTAAATATAGAGTAATTATAGGAGCATTCCCATAATTTCCATGAAACCATTCACGTGTCCCAATTTTTCTAGTATTATTGAGGGCTCTACCACTCTTTATGCCATCTAGGTTATCATGGCCCCATGGCCAATTTGTTGCTGAGTCTTCTGGATTTGACCTATTAGTCTCCTCTCCAGTCATACAGCTACCACTGTAGTTCAAACTCAATAATTATGTAATTGATCTTTCTGCCTTGAAGTTCTCTTCTTTACAATTCATTATCCACCCAACAATCAGATTGGCATTCCTAGAGTACAGGTCTATCCACCCTGACTCAAGAAGCCTCAGTGGTTTGCTATTGCAGATAAAATTCAGACTCGTTTAGTTGGTACTTAAAGTTCTTCACAAATCAACCAGAGTGTACTTTTCAGACTTATTTAAAATTACTCATCATCATCTTTCCTGTTCCCCATGCCTAGCATTCATTCCTCACTCATCTCTGCCTCAGGGAATAATTTTATTTCCTTTAAGATGAGCTCAAGTTCATTCTTTTATATGAAGCTTTTCCTACTTTATCCTAAAGTTACTCTGTAGTTATTGCATATTCTTTGTTTTCATATTTCTGTACATTCTGGACAGAACTCCTCTTTTTCTCTCCCCAAAGAATAAAAGCTTTGTATAAGCAGAGATTATTTCATTTTTGCCATTGGTTCCACAATCCCTAGCACAATGCCTGCCATATAGTAGTTGCTGAATAATTGTGTGATGAATGCAGAACTTAATGAATGACTTATAGGATACTAGGTTGAGAGCCCAAAACAACCTTGAAAATTTTCTAGTCCAGCCTCCTCATTTCACTGATGAGAAAACTGAGGCCTAAGGGGGCTAAATGAATTCCCTATGATGGCCAACAAAACAGGATTTAGAGGACTTAGAGTCCAGGGATTTTTATAAAAAAAAATAGAATTCTTAACATTAATCCTAAAAATATAAGGCACATAATTATAATCAGGATTGAGATGAATTACAATGACTGCTTGTCTTAATTCCAACAGGGTCTTCCTGGCCACAAATATATGGACTTCTCAAAGATGGGAGATACATATAGTAGGACAAAGAAAAGGGCTACAAATCTGCTTCTCAGATCATCCCCAGATCAAAAAAGATGCTGAATAAGCCAGGCCAAAAGGGATTAAGACCCAGTACTTTCCTGGAGTACTTGAAGGGAAGGGAAGGCCTGCATCCCAACCAAGTTATGCTAATATTTGTCACACCCTGAAGAAAGTTGAAAGTTCCTACTCCCTTAGCAACAGGCAGAAAAGTGGGAGGAAATAATGTCCAAGAATAAAATATCCAGAATCTTTGTCCACTACTTACACTTGTACTTAAGTGTCAGCTCAGTCTTAAATTGGCTCCCTAGCAATACTTCCTAGAATGAAAAAGAATGTCTATTTATATTAGTAGCTATGCCAGCAAGGAATCCATTTGGAACAAGGGGAGTGCAATGACATTAAGTGAACAGAAAACTGCCTTTATCCGTCCAGTCCTTGGGATTCTTCTGAAAAAAAAAAACACTTTTATTTATCAAGAGCATCCTGATCTGGGTCTATGAGACATAGCTGTTCTCTCATTACCATGGCCAATTAAGGGAACATCTTGTACTAGTAAGAACTAGATGGTGAGGAATGAAGCTCTTCCTGATTCAAATGTCAGAAGGTGTCAGTATTCAAAAATAATAATACCAAATATATCCGAGGTTGGGAAATAGCTATAAGGTATCAGTTATTGACTATATTTCCAAGGAAAATAAAGATCTGGAGACAATTGTGACATTTGGACAGATAAAATTAGTAAGTTTAGGCTATGTCTTCAGAAAATTTTTTTGGGGGAGACAGAAGTAGAATTCAATCAGATAGACCACAGCTTTAATTATAAAAGTAACTGGTATGTGTTTTAGACTCTTGAGAAGGTAATTATTATTTGTTGTTCTTTAGTCATCTTCAGTTGTGTCCGACTCTTTGTGACCCCATTTGGGGTTTTCTAGGCAAAGATACTGCATTGAGTGGCCATTTTCTTCTCCAGCTCACTTTACAGATGAGGAAACTGAGTGACACTAGGTAAAATGACTTGCCCAGGGTCATTCAGCTAGTTAGTATCTGAAGCTAGATTTGAACTCAGATCTTTCTGACTCCAGGCCCAGCACTCTATCCATCATACCACTTAGCTGCCCTATAATTCTAACTCAGAACAATTGTTGCAACCGTTTCTCACTCCGCACCATCTTACCTGGTATGAATGAAGGAGAGCACTAGATAATAACTGACACACATATTGAACTTCATGTGTATAATATTTGTGGTAATAATCCCAAGAGAAAAGTATTTACATCTATTTATTATCCCCATTTTACAACTGAGGAAACTAAGCTTGAAGGAATTTAAATGAATTTTTCAGGGTTACATAATTCATACAAAAGTTTCAGATTCAAAACAGGCTTCTCTGACTACCTCCAACATTCTTTTCACCATCCTGTGTTATCTATCTGTCTCTAAAGTCTCTGTCTCGTTTTCAATTCTGTGATCTTACTCAAACCCCTTCTCGTTTCCAGTGTTTTAACATTCTTCACTAATTTAGGTTTCTGCTCAATTAGATTATTTTAAAATCTATAAAACCAAGGACTGCATAAGGTAAATAACAATTCAATATGTCTGTTCCATATTGGGAATTCTGTTTGCTTTCATTAAAATTGCTAAATGGGGTCCTGATGACATTTTGGATGAGGGTGGTATTTTGAGTTATTCTTATCTTCCTAATCTTCAGGGCTATTGGGAGGATGAAGTAAGTAGTATTTGGCTAAATGTTTGGTCTTTTCACCTAGAAATATTATATATTCCAAATGATCTTGACTTTGAAGCACTTGGCATTGGTACTTCACATATAGTAACACTTTATTAATTTTGTTTTATTAAACTGAATGAAGATGATATAAAAATATCATTAAACATTTCAAGAAAAGAAAGTAAACTGTAACTAATTCAGCACAGTACACAGACAGTGCTATGTGTATGTTTGATAAATGAAATGTATTCATTGTTGTACATACACAAATAAGTATACAACTATGAGAAAATGAAAAACCCTTTTAGGAAATCTTTCAAATTTGCAGTATTTCAGCAGCCATCTAATCTAGCCCATACCTGAAAAAGTATCCTTTCTAAAGCATACAGCAGTGCTATAGTAGGAAGATCAATAGATTTGGAGTTATTTTATCTGAATTTGAATCCCAAGCTCTGCTAACCCTATAGTCTTGGAGCATGTCACTTGCCCTCTCTTAGCCTAAATTTCTTCATCAAAAATAACAAGTTTTTAGGGGTAGCTAGGTGGTGCAGTGGATAGAGCACTGGCCTTGAAATCGAGTTCAAATCTGGCCTCAGACCAAACACTTGATACTTAACTAGCTGTGTGACCCTGGGCAAGTCACTTAACCCCAATTGCCTAAAAACAAAACAAACAAAAAATAACAAGTTTTTGACTTGATCAAGGTTTTTTAACTTTGGGTCCATGAACCATTTAAATAAACAAATAAATAAATAAATAAATGAATAAATAAATAAATAAATAAATAAGTGAATGAATGAATGAATAAATAAATAAATAAATAGATAAATGAATAAATGAATGAATGAATAAATGAATAAATAAATAAATGAAAAAATATATATATACACACACACATGTGTGCGTGTGTGTGTGTGTGTGTATCTAAAACTATTTCAATGTAATAATTTTCTGTATAAACCTAGGTTGTTGTTTTTTTTTAGCATTTATAAATGTTATTCAGAGAGGGTATCCACATAGTGTTGTCACCAGACTGCCAGATGGGTCCATGACACACCCATACAAACACGCACCCACAAATGGTTAAGAACAATTGAATCCCTGAGGTTCCATCCAGCTCCAAATCCATAATCTTATATATGGAAAATCTTCACCCAGAGTTTATTAAAACACCTTCAGAAAGAAGCAACACGCTGCTGCCTATGGCATATTATTTTCCTTTTGAATAACTTGAGGGAGGCATAACAAGATCACCTACTTGATTAGGCCAAGGTAAAATATCAGTAATTACAGAATGAATGAATGAATGAATGAATGAATGAATGAATGAACGAAAATAAACATATAAAATGTTTAGCATATACAAAGCACTGTGCTAAGTGCTGGGAATAAAATTGAAAGTCAATGCATTTTCTGTTCTTAAGGAGCTCAAATTCTAATGATGAATGGTGGAGACAACACATAAACATTTTCAGCTCTAAGTCAAATGGAAAGTTCCACTGGTCTTTAGGGTTCAGCAACAAAACAAATGATAATTCATTTCTTTTTTTAGAATATGGTTCTTTGTAAGGGTAAACCATTTGTCAGTTCCAGGAATGTTGATGGTGAGAACTGTCTTTTCTGCATCTTCAGTAATAAGCAGTAACTGCTTATTAAGGGTGCTGAAGTACCTCCAGCAGCAGAGGCTAGGTGAATGTCCACAAGGGCTGTTCTCCTGGATGAGGGCTACAGAAGCCAAGCTAGAAGAAAGTCCAGTGGTCATGGTGGCAGTACTATTCCTGGGGCTCTTGGGTTTACCTGACCATGAATGACAGTGAGTCAATGGTTGGTGTAGGTAGTAGCAGGGAAGACAGCCCATTTTCCACACAGACTACTCTCTATGATAATGGCTACGGAGGCTGGGTTGGAAAAAATTCTTGTAGTTTGGGGCACATAGCTATTCCAGAGTTTCTTGGGTATCAGGTACTGGCCTATCTTAAGGGAGGTATTAGTTGAGGCAGAGTTGATGGTTTGACCCACCTGGCAATGCTGCTCCCCATTTCCCCCTCAGAATGCCTTGGCACTTTACTTTCTATATAACTCTGGGCAAATCATTCTTTGAATCTCTGCTTCTTGGTTTGAAAATGAGGATAATTATAGGAATTCTTTTACCACTAGGCCCTCGAATACCTTCAAGTAGAGGTGTGGTAGTGGCCTATAGGCAGTAGTGTGCTAGAACTGGCTCATACCAGCTCTGAAGAGCTGATTACTAAATTTTTAATGTGAAAATTTACCTCTTGGGAATAATGCTACAAATCATTATTTTAGTGATTATTTAAATTTAAGGAAAGTGATAGTGAAAATGTCAATAATGAAGATTTAACAGTTTATCCTGCATATACTTTTTTTCAGAAAGCCTGTTGTTAAACATTTACCAGCACATTGCTGCCTATATATATGCTGCTCATCTGGGGAACATTTCAAGTCATCTCAAGGAGGCTTATGGGGTGATGAATTTGTAGGTTATATTAATGTTAAGGACTATCTATCATATTTTATAGTAGCTATAATATATATCCATGAAGGAAGCAACCACTCTAAAAAAAAATTCAGATTTTTGAACTACTGACAACTATATTTTTAAATATTATTGTATCTTTGGTTTTTATATCCTCTTCATTTTCTGTTTGTTTTGTTTTTGCCAGGCAATGGGGTTAAATGATTTGCCCAGGGTCACACAGCTAGTGAGTGTCAAGTCTCTGAGGCCAGATTTGAACTCAGGTCTTCCTGAATCTAGGACCAGTGCTCAATCTGCTGAGCCACCTAGCTGCCCACCTCTTCATTTTCTAATGTATCCCTCTGTCCTCCCTTCTCAGAGAACCACCCCTTGTAACAAAGAATAAAAAAGAAAGAGGACAAAAATGTTCAGCAAAACCAACCAACACATCAATCAGGCTGACAATAAAAGCAGTGTTGAAAAACATTTCAGTAGCATGTTTTCAGTTGGTAAAATTATTTCCATACATTCTCTTATTAGAAACTTACAATAAGACTGGACACTAAGTATTGTAGGAAATACAGAGTCCAGTCATGTCCCTGCCACTGCCTAGCAGTGTAGTCTTGAGAATGTCCTAGAATGTTAGTATGTTAGAGCTAGAAAGGACTATTTGGCTGAAATACCTCATTTCACAAAAGAGGAAAATGAGTTTAAGAGAGAGGAAGTGATTTTGTCAAAATTATTAAATTAGATATTTGAAATCATGGAAATGTAATGAGGAACTAGTTGGTTGAATTTGGTTCATTTATTTTGTCTTATCTTGTATTTGATTAAATTTAGTTCAATGAGGTCAGAATTCATGCAGCCTCTGTCAATAGTTTCAGTTTCTACTGTGGCAGCCCCTCTGCTGGGACACAAGCAATACCATCTCTCCTTTAAATTCGTGGTGAGAAGGAAGGGGTGGAATTAGCAAAGGATCAGAGGAGATGTATCTTTTCCCATGAAGCCAAACCTAGAGGCCCAGCTCTAGTGGAAGTGCTATTATACACACACACACACACACACACACACAGAGGACGCACATATATGTGTGTGTGTATTTACAAACCTATGTAGATGCATATATTCATGTTATATTCACGTGCAATGTATCATCAATATATATTACATATGTATAAATATATTCATTGTTGTACATACACAAATAAGCATGCAACTATGCAAAAATTTTTTGTCTTTTCATTCTTTCATCAACATACACTAGGAAAATTTACAGTAACCTTGGGAAGAGCCACACAGCTTGTTTTTCCAGTTTATGCTGAAAAACCCCCAAAACCTATTTCTTGTTCTAGTAAAGTCTCATGATACAGATCAATGTGATTTACTTTGACAATAAATTTTATCTCATCACATCTCAGCACATAACTGTGACTGTCATAGCTTCTAGAGTCAGTCCCTTATGGTAAAAGATTCTGCCTTGAAGTCTCTGATTTACCTGAGTGCTGCCTTCTCTCACACTGGCTTCCTCGATCTTCCTCAACCCTGGAGTGTCTCTCCTTCCTCACAGGGCTCTCTGTCTTCCAAATGTCTCCATAGGCCTTTCCTATTTGCAGAAATCATTCAAAGATTCTAGAATGACAGATTGAAAAGTGAAAAATTATGTCAGCCTTGTTATTTGGTGTCAGATAATAGAGTCACAAAATTAGAGCTTGACCGTAACTTAGAAGCCATCTAGTCCAATCCACTGCCTGATGGACAATATACCTGAAGTTTAGAGAAGTGATTTTTCTAAGAACACAGAGATTTTAAGTCACAGAATTATAACTTGTGAATAGTTCTTCTGAGTTGTGTTGAACTTTTTTTTCCCCATATTGATAAATACATCACAGTTCTGTCTGAGGGCAGCCATCTATTTAACAACAATAATAATGTCAGCTAGAGTTGTGTGGTGTTTTGATATTTACAAAGTGTTTTATTTATCACATTTAATCCATGGATTAGATGCTGTTATTATCCCAGTCTTATAGGTGAAGAAGTTGAGGCTGAGAGAGTTTAAACAACTTGCCCATAGGTAAGTGAGCAAGAAAAGACTTGAACTCAGGTCTTTCTTATTCCAGGTCTAACACTATCCACTTTGCCACACTGACTTTCTCATCAGGTCCTTTTAGGGTGACATAACCATCTCAATCCTACTGTTCCCCAATTCTACTGTTCCCCCATGCCCTCTCACCCCGATTTCCTTACCCCTCACCACCTATATAGAATTAATTCCACCGAAAGACCCTGTATTAACTTGGCAATGTCCCAGACTGGCATCCTTGGAATCTCTCTTTTGCTTTTCCTTTCCTCATTGCTATTATACTTAAACTTTCTGGTTTTTTCATGGTTCAGATTTGAAACTACTTCCTCCTCCACTATAACTCACCGCTTCCAAAAAATGTCAGAATAACTTACATATCATTTTATAATTTGCTAAGTGCTTTATTTGAATCTCATTTCTGTCTCACAATAACACAATGACATAAATATCAGAGGTATTAAATCCATTTTACAGGTGTAAATATGGCTCAGAGAGATTAACCAAGTTGCCTGTAGTTGCAGAGCTAGGAAGTATCAGAGACAGCAGGTAAACCTAGGAATTCCTGATACCAGGCTCTATCCACTGGACCAGACTGCCTCACAATGGATATCCATACCAGTGTCCTAGTCTTCACAAGCAGAATAAGAAATGTTTTCATAAGAATCCATGTATTAGGGGCAGCTAAGTGCTGTGGTGGATAGAGCACCGGCCCTGGAGTCAGGAGGACCTGAGTTTAAATCCAGTCTCAGACACTTGATGCTTACTAGCTGTGTGACCCTGGACAAGTCACTCAACCCCCTTGCCTAGCAAAAAACAAACCAAAAAAGAATCCATGTGTTACAGTCTCTAAAATTCTGAACCTAGAGTCAGACTGTGTGATCGTGGGCAAGGTACTTTACCTCAAAGATCCTAAGTTTCCTCATTTATAAAATAGTCATATTAATAATTTCACTGCTTAACTTAGTTTTTTAATGAAGAAATTGATTTGTAAACCTTAAATGACTATGTAAATATGGATTATTATTTTGTTTAAAGTTTAAATTTTGTCTCCTCTTTGCTGAAAGAGAGCTAAAAATTTATTAAAATACAATTCCTGTATCCATTATGTGCATATCTTAGAACTAAGTACCATGGGTTTAGGGAAGAGGAGGTAAAAACATATATAAGCATGGAGATAAGAGACGAGGTAATAAGGTAACAAGAAGGGGTTAAAAAGTATAATTTCCTGCCTCTATGAAAACTATAATCTACTTGAAGATACAAGGTGCAAACATGAGAACATTTTAAATAGCAATAGAGTATTTACAGAGTTCAAGACAACAGAGATATCAAAAAGCATTACATGATTAATTGCCAGAATCTCTGTAATAAAGCAGCAGGAATTTTAATGAAGGTGATATTACTTCTAGTTCAGTGAGCAGGGGTAGATTTTTCAAAGAAGTTGAGATTAGAGTTGACCTTAAACAATGGGAACAATTTGGTAAGCAGAAATAAAGGTAGAGAGGAATAAGCAAAAGAGGAGAGACAAGAAAACACATTACATTCAGAATACAATGAACGAAACCAAGTTTAACTGCAACAAGGGCCTTGGGAAAAGAGAGATATTTAGGGCGAGGTTAGGGCCAGATTATGGAGAACCTTTAATTCCAGGCTAGGAAATCTGTACTTTCTCCTGTAGATTATGAAGAAACATTGACAAGTTTCAAGAGAAAGAATGATAATTGCCAGTAGATATTTCTAATGGAGGGTAGCTTGGCAAAGCAACACTTCCCTCCCTCCTGCCTTCCTGCCAGCCCTTCTGAGGAGAATATAAAATGGAATCTGGATTATACCTATCTCTACCCATTGAAACCAGCCCGATGACTTTGACTCTCTTAGTTAAGACATTGTTAAATCCCTGTCTGAGATTGTTGAAATAGTGGTAAGATTTCACTCAGCATTGCAGCAGCCCTTGTGAGTACTGATTCATCAACAGTGACCCTGACAACTCAGAAGCCATGCCAAAGGGACCCCCAGCTGTCACTGATCTTGGCACCATTTGTTCTCATGTGGAAATCGTTGCCAATGGCCTAATTAAAAAAACCACACAGAATGTTTGACGCCCCAAAAAAGTGGAACCACACCAACAAGGTTTTTGGTATCAAGAACCAAATTGTTTTAAGCTTTGATAATAGAAAGGCCAGTCAGACACAAAATATTGGCCTATCACCATGGGGAAAGTCTAATGCCAGGAAGTATAAGGTCCAACGTAAGTACAAATGGAAGATCTAAAGTTTCTGTCCAGAGGATTCATCTTCTACTGTCTTGAATAAAAGTGAAAGGAATTGTTCATACTAGTCTTAAGAACGTATGCTGTGACCAAATACGGGCCTACTAAAATGATACTTTACATCACACCTCCAAGGTTGTTGGGTCTATCCCTGTTGTTAATATGCTTTGGGTCATTATTTAGACAACTGCTTCTATTGCATATAGATTGGATAAGGCTGATAGGGAGAAGGCATGATGTTGGAGGTGACACTTTCAGTGCCCCCACCTTCACTTTTGAAGTTGGTATCTTTGAAGTTAAGTCAAATTGGTGACAGCTACTTCAGTGGAGAGGATTTTGTCACACATTATCTAATATTTCATTACTAAGAGGAAAAGCAAACAGAAAAAGGACATTACTTAAGGTAAGAGGGGTTTCCATTATCTCTGTGTCACTTGTGAAGGTGCAAAGCATACATTATCTTCCAGGTATTTGTGTTACTGTTAAGATTTAATTCCTCTCTGAAGGTATTGGCCTCTATCATCAGCATCCAATTTGAAGAGCTGAATACTAGGTGTTTGGCACACTAGATACTATAGAAAAGCCTCTGTGGGATTTCAGACTAGAACACGAGGTCATGACATTTTCTTTAGGGGTGGCTCCATTCACATCCCAGGATCCAACAACTTCTTCAGCAGGACTTCTTCAATAGCAAGGAGCTGTACAAGAGGGTCAATCCTAATGAGTCTTGTTTACGCCGAAGTTGTTCAAGCTGTCGTCATCTTAGGGATAAATCTAAAAATGTTCACAACTTGCTGCTATTGGATGAAACTCCCATTTTTCTTTGTTTTGAAATTATTATTCAGTTATACCAGTCCTGAACCAAAGTAGTACCACCATCCCCTCCAAGCGGCCACAGACATTCCCTATATGTTCAAACACCCAGCATGGTATGCTAATCTGCTAATCCAGTTTTATAAAGCTAAGAGAAGAGTTTCAAAGGATAATAATATGTTTGGCAAGATTGAACTCATGAATATCATCTCTGGTCTTGTTTCCCTAAGGCTATTCCTTATCACTGACTTTTGAAAATGACACAAAGAGCATCCTCTAAGTGTCTGCTGTTGATAAGGGCACAGGCAAGAAGAATAGGATCATCACTGATGACAAAAGATACATGAACATAGAAGCAACTGAACATGTAGTTCAGGCAGCTGAGAAATAAACGAGATGATCATACCCTTGATCTTGTTATCATCTCCAACTGATCCACATCCATGTCTGAAATTACTGTATCTTATCACGTGAGATAAAAGAATTTGTCACACATCTCAATGACAATTTGTTGTCATTCCACTTCTTCCTCTGACATGAAGACAAGAAGCAGAGAGACAAGGTGTCTGCCAATAACTCAATTGAATCTTATACTTTCAATATGAAGGACACAGTGGAATATGAGAACCTCCAATGCAAAATTGATGCTAACAAATAGCAGATCCTTGACAAAGGTAATGACATAATCAACTGACTTGATGAGAACCTGATTGGCAAGAAAGAAGAATGTGAGTGTCAGAAGGAAAATTTAAGGAAGTCCACAAACTAATTACTACTAAGCTGTATCAGAGTACAGACCAGGAGCTATATTTCTTGGATTGCCAGATGGTAGGAGTATTCCATATAAAAGTTCCTCTTCTAAATCCTCCACAGGAAAAGTTGACTAACTGTATCAAAAGTGAGAACATTCCACACAGCTTTTCAAATTGAAGGACCCAAATTTATAAGTAAGATGAGGAAAGTTTGGTGGCATTTTTAAAATGACATTTGAGTTGCATTGAAAATTAAAGACATTCTTAATACTTGAATGAGTGCCAGAGGAGGGAAGTGAATAACATTAAACTTTATAATACAAACAAGTGATAATTCAAATCTTGTCTTGTGAAATGAAAATTTACTTTAAAATAGCACTATATAGTGGAGATATTTGAAATAAAAAAGAAGGGAGTTAAGAAAATGGATGGTTTAGAAAGATCTCATTTTAGACATGTTGAATCATAGATTTTCAGAGTTAGAAGGAAGCCCATAGTCTACTCCCCTTTTTTTCTGAAACAATAATCCCTTCTGCAGCATCCTTAAAACGCACTCCATATCCATTGCCCCCTGGGCAGGCACCTTCTCAGGTCACCTGTGGTTCCTATGGTAAGATTTTGACTTCTTGTCACCAGGATGTGCTCCAGCTCCCACGATTCTCTTAACCCCACTATTTTTTGTTACCATTGCCCTCAGCCAAACCCCGCCAAAGTTTCTGTCTAAAGATTCCCTTACTTTCCACTGTACTCCCTGGAATGCTTGGTCCATGAGCAACAAACTTGATTTCATCCTAAACCTTTTCCTTTCTAACTCCTTCAATCTTCTTATACTCACTGATATGAGCTCCTTCCTGATTGCACAGCTTCTCCAACCAACCTTTCCAGTTCCAAATCATGTCTCACTGGTCATGGTGTGGGAGACTTGGAATGCTTCTTATTCCTCACTGTTACTTCCAGAATCTCCCTACAATCATTTCTATGCAGATGACTCTCAGACGTACTTGTCAAGTTCTAACCACTCTCTTGGACTACTTCAGTCTTGCATCTCCAACTGCCTATTTGACATCTTGAAGTTTTATATATACATATATACACACACATACACACATGCATACATACACACAGATATGTATGTGTGTATATGTGTGTGACATAAATGTGTGTATATGTGTATTGTGTGTATAGTACATCTTAAATTCAACATTTCCAACGTTAAACTCATTATCTCCCCTCCCAACCAAAAATAAAGTTCTTTTCCTCCTAACTTCCCTACTACTGTTGAGGATACCACCATCCTCCCAGTAGCCCAGGCTTTCAATTTTCTTAATTCTTCTCTCTCTCTTATGCTCCTATACATCCATATGCAATCAGTTGTCACCTCTTGTAATTTCTTGGTAACATCTCACATCTATGTTTCTTTCTCTTCTCTGATGCCATAACTCTCCTGCTACAGGCACTCATTATAACACAAAAAAACCATTGGAATAGTCTGTTGTTTGTTCTCACTGTCTGTTGTCTGTCACCATTCCAATTCATCATCCATTCAGCTATTAAATTGATCTTCCTAAATCACAGGTCTGACCATATCATTGACTACAACCAGCACCTCAGTCATTAAACTCCAGTGGCTTCATATTTCTTCCAAGAGAAAATATAAAATTAAGTTTGGCTTTTAGAAACCTTCATAACCTGACCTCTTCCCATATTTCCAGTTTTCATTTCCCTTACTCCTTTTCATGTACTTTGTGATCCAGTGACACTAACCTCTTGCTATTCCTCCCATGTGACTGTCCTGGTACCTAGTGTTTACACTGATTGGCCTCTGCCTGAAAAATACTCCTGCACCATCTCTACCTCATGGCTACCTTCAAGTCTTCATTAACATCTCCCATTCTGCAAGAAGTCTATTCCAGTCTTCCTTTATCTTATTTTTCCTGAGATTTTTCACAATTTATCCTGTACACATCTTATTTAAGCATTATAGTCTGAAAGTTGTTTCCCCCATTAGAATGTGAGCTCATTGAGTACAGGGACGATTTTTGACCTTCCTTTGTATCCCTAGTGTTTAACAAAATGCCTGGCACATAGCAGGGAAGTTGATTTGACTGAATATTCATTTAGATGCTGCTTCAATACCTTTTGTGAAGAGGATTTCACTATCTCTCCAAGGCAGCCTATTTCACTTTTAAAGAGTTCTGGAATCCTCTCCTCCCTTAAATTATCTTGTATTTACTTATCTGGGTAAATATTTTATTTTTCCAGTAGAATGTAAGTTCCTTGAAGTCAGGAATTATTTTTCAATTTGTCTCTCTATTCCCAATACTCAGTACTGTGACCCAGACAAAGTGCTTAATAAAAGCTTGTTAGATTTGAGGATAGGGTTGAGAAATGCCTTTGAATAGTGTTGCATATACATATGTAAAAAAAAAAAATCAGCCTGGGCTCCTCATTGTTTTATAAGCATGTCACTCCTGCCTCTAAATCTCCATTAATATTGAAATACAATTATTCTTTCTTTCTTTTTTTCTCTTTTCTTTTCTTTTTCTTTTTTTTTCTTTCCTTTTGGCTAGGCAATGGGTTTAAGTTACTTGCCCAGGGTCACACAGCTAGTACATGTTATGTGTCTGAGGCCAGATTTGAACTCAGGTCTTCCTGAATCCAGGGCCGGTGCTCTATCCACTGTGCCATCTAGCTGTCCCTTTTTTTTCCCTTTTCAACATATGACTAAAGTCTCCTTTCCTCCATGATACCTTCTCTAGTCTATTACCAACTCTTATTTGCCAAATTCCCTTAACTTGCTAGCTTTAAAAAATGATTGTTTGGAAGTAGGAAGCAAATCCCTCTTTAAACATATGTCTATTACATGAATGATACAATATTTTCCATTCTTTCTATTCAGAGAAATCATTACCTAGAATGTATGCCCTTCAAAGACCTTCTTGGCTTAGTCTTCACAAACCAAATTAAATATGTGTTGCCCTAGTCCTTAAGCCTAGTCAAGACTCTTAAATTATAACAGGATTGCCATGAAGAGATAAAAGAAGGCTTTACATACATAAATAAAATAAGTAGGTATGGTAAAGTAAGTATTTGTATTGTGAATTAAAGACTACTTTGCACTAATCTGGAAGAACAAGTCAATGCATAAATTATTCTTACTCATCTCTAGGGTTCTATTTAGTAAATAACTGTTCTATTGAATCTGAGTGTCTTAAGATTTTTTTCTAAATCCACAAACCAGTCTAAAGGGGAAAAAATATTCACCTTTCATTGAAGAGCCAGGTGTTTTGTCAGTAAATTATTCAATGTTAGTAACGATCAGTCATAAGTTACTAATTTCAGAGAATTTAATTTTATTACGTAATAGAAGTGTTTAAAGAGACCTCCTGATCAATCAGATGACATTAATGAGCATGGACCTTTGCCTGAAAGGCAACTAAAAAGGACTAGATATGTACCCCAAACCCATGCTAAGGTGCCATGAGGAACCCCTCTAACTGGTCTCCAGGAACTTGCACTACCTCTAAGATAACTGGCAACTGAGTGTGGGGAGATGCATGGTCATCAGAAAGCTTACTTTTCCCTTTGGTCTATAAGAGTGATGTATTAAATAGCTTACTTTTTTTCTTTTTTTTTTCTTAGCTTCTAACCCTGGGAAAAGCACACCATAATACATCAAGTACAAGAAAGTTGCTCCCCCAAATCCAGAAGCAGAAAATGGGAACTTACAAGATAAATAAATGGCAAAGTGCCACCTATGCTTTTCCAGGAAAGCTCAGAAGGATAATTCTTGGTCCATTAGTTACTGTTTGTCTTTAATTCTCGTCTGTCAAAGACTAGCAATCTTCAGAATGCACATTCCCGGTCTTAGAGGCTACTTGGGAGTAAACTTAATTTGAGAGTTCCCAAGACATCAACGTTCCTAAATGTGAGGTCTGACCACCAATATCACAGAGGGAGAAGTTTTTTTTTTTTTCAACAAAGTGAAATTTGGAGAAGGAAGATGATGGTCCTAAAGCTGGAGGACTAAAATTAAGAGTGTATATGTGGGAAGGGAGAGTTTGGGAGGGGATAGGACATCTGGACCTTGGAGACTCTGAGTTGCTCAGACAATGCAGGTAGAAAGAGAATGAGAAGTGTTTTTCTCTCTTTTTTATAAATATTATTTTATTTTTCCAATTACATGTAGATCATTTTCAACATTCATTTTCATAAGATTTTTAGTTCCAAATTTCTCTCTCTCCCTCTGTCCCTTCCCTCCCCACACCCCAAGACAGCAAGGCATTTGACAAAGGCCACACAATGGCAATCAAGGAAACACTTTCACATTAGTCATTTTGTGAAAGATGAAACAGAACAAAAGGAAAAAGCCACAGAAAAAGTGAAAATAATATAGTTTGATCTACATTCAGACTCCATGGTTCTTTCTCTGGATGTGAATAGCATTTTCTGTCACAAGTCTTTTGGAATTGTCTTGCATCATTGTATTGCTGAGAAAAGCTAAGTTATTCATAGTTGAATATTGCACAGTGTTACTGTTACTGCATACAAAGTTCTCCTGGTTCTTCTTTCTTCACTCAGCATCAATTCATGTAAGTCTTTCAGTTTTTTCTGAAATCCACCTGTTTATTATATGTTATACAACAATAGTATTCCATTACATTCACATACAACAATTTGTTCAGCCATTCCTGAACTGATTGGCATCCCTTCATTTTCCAATTCCAATTCCAATTTTAAATTTGCTACAACAGAAAGACCTGCTATAATTATTTTTGTACATGCGGGTCCTTTTTCTTTTTCTATGATCTCTTTGGGATACTGACCTAGTAGTGATGTTGTTAGATCAAAGAGTATACTCAGTTTTATAGTTTTGGGGGCATAGTTCCAAACTGATGTTCAGAATGGTTGGATAGGTTAACAATTTCACCAACAATTCATTTGTGTCTCAATTTTCCCACATCTTCTCCAGCACCCATCATTTTCCTTTTCTGTCATGTTAGACAATCTGATAGGTGTTATGTGTCACTTAAGAGTTGTATTAATTTGAATCTTTGTAATACATAATGATTTAGAACACGCTTTCTTATGACTACAGATTACTTTAATTTCTTCCTCTGAAAACTACCTGTTCATATACTTTGATCATTTATCAATTGAGAAATGACTTGTGTTCTTATAAAAATTTGACTCAGTGCTCTATATACTTGAGAAATGAGACCTTTTTTCAGAAATACTGTTGTAAAAATTGTTTCTCATCTTTCTGCTTTCCTTCTAATCTTGGCTGCACTGGTTTTGTTTTTTAATGTAATGTAATCAAAATTATGCATTTCACATTTCATAATGTTCTCTATATCTCATTTGGTCATAAATTGTTCCCTTCTCCATAGATCTCATAGTCTAACTATTCCTTGTTCACCTAACTTGCTTATGGTATCACCCTTTATGTCTAAATCACTTACTCATTTTGACCTTGTCTTGCTATATGGGGTAAGATGTTGGTCTACGCCTAGTTTCTGACATACAGTTTTCCAGTTTTCTTATCACTTCTTGTAAAATAGTGAGCTTTTATCCCAGAAGCTGGAGTCTTTAGGTTTATCAAATAGTGGATTACTATAGCCATTTACTACTGTATCTTGCATACCTAATCTATTCCACTGATCCACCACTCTATTTCTTAGCCAGTACTAAACAGTTTTGATGACTGCTGCTTTATAAAATAGTTTTAGATTTGGTACAGCTGAGCCACTTTCCTTTGCATTTTTTTTTATTAATTCCCTTGATAGTATTGACCTTTTGTTCTTCTAGATGAATTTTGTTATTATTTTTCTCATTCTATAAAATATTCTTAGTAGTTTGATTGTTACGACACAGAAAAAGTAATTGTCATTTTTATTATATTAGCTTGGCCTACCCATGAGCAATTAATATTTTTCCCGTTGTTTAGATCTGACTTCATTTGTATGGAATGTGTATTATAATTTTGCTCATATAGTTCCTGGATTTGTCTTGGCAAGTAGTCTCCCAAATATTTTATATTATCTACTGTTATTTTAAATGGAATTTCTCTTTCTATCTCTTGCTGCTGAGCTTTGCTGGCAATATATAGAAATGATGGTGATTTATGTGGGTTTATTTGATATCCTGCAAGTTAGCTAAAGTTGTTAATTATTTCAAAAAGCTTTTTAGTTGTTTCTCTAGGAATCTCTAAGTCTACTATCCTATCATCTGCAGAGTGATAGTTTTGTCTCCTCATTACCTATTCTATTTTTCAATTAATTATTAATTAATAGAATTAATTGTTCTTTAAATATTTGTTAGAATTCACTTGTAAATCAGAGATTTTTTTCTTAGGGAATGCATTGATGGCTTGGTCATTTATTTTTTTCTAAAATGGGGTTATTTAGGTATTATATCTCCTTCTGTTAATCTGGCCATTTGTCTATTTTATAAATGTTCATCCATTTGAGTTAAACTGTCTGGTTTATTGGCATACAGTTGGGCAAAGTAGGTCCTACTTATTGTTTTAATTTCCTTTTCACTGGTGGTGAATTCACCCTTTTCATTTTTTATACTTGCAATCTGGTTTTCTTCTTTTTTAAATCAAATTAACTAAAGATCTATCTACTTTATTGTTTATTTTTCATAATACCAGCTCTAAGGAGGCAGCTAGGTGGTGCAGTGTATACAGCACCAGCCCTGGAGTCAGGAGGACCTAGTTTCAAATCCAGCCTCAGACATTTGACACTTACTAGCTGTGTGATCATAGGCAAATCATTTTTCCCCTATTGCCTCACAAAAAAAATCAAATCATAAAAGCTCTTAGTTTCGCTTATTAGTTCAATAGCTTTGTTACTTTCAATTTTATTAGTCTCCCCTTTGAGTTTCAGAATTTCTAATTTGGTGGATAATTGGACATTTTTAATTTGTTCTTTTTCTAGCTCTTTTACTCGCATAACCAATTCATCGATCAGTTCTTTCTCCATTTTATGTATGTAAGCATTTAGTGATGAATGAATGAGGTAGCAGAAACTCTAACAAGAAGCTGAAAGCATCATATGAGTTCAATGTATCATTGCTTACATTTATTATGAAACTACTGTGTACAATATACTTTATAGCTGCTAGGATACAAACATAAATATTACACAAACTTTGTTATGAAGGACCTTGTATTTAATAGAAGGGAAAATGTTTACCAAAATAGTGATATACAACAGAGTAAGATAAGTTCAAAGAAGTAGTCTAATTTTGTCAGTCCAATTTTTTGAACGAATTATTTAAAAAAAAACAACCTGCATGGTATAAGTAGAAATCATCCAGGTGAAAACAAAGTCAAATGTAGGGAATAATTTACTCATGATTGTGTTTTTATTTGTTAAAAGGGAAAAGTGAGCAAACTTAATGATGTTAGATTTGAAAAGACAACTTATATACAATCAAATTCATTTAACACAACATTATTAAGGACCTTTTAGATGAAGTATACTATATAATGCATTAGAGATGGAAGGCCAAAAATATAATAATCCCTGTCCTTAAGGAGGACAGTGTCCTCCACTTAGGTAAGATCGCATATGCAAATCTAAGTATTTACAAACTACGTATGAAGTTATTTTAACAGGGAGAAAAGGCTAAAAACTAGAAAGGGTTAGGAAAAACTTGTTGTAGTTAGGACTTAAGATGTGCCTAGAAGGAAACTAGGGATTCTATGAGATTCAAGTGAGGAAGGAGTATATCCAAAATAAGTGGAATCACTTGTAGGAAGGCAGGGAGGCTGAAATAGAATACTGCGCATAGACATATTTAACTGTAACAGAGAATTCAGGAAAAGGGGAGAGGATAGTAACATGAAAGAAGATTGAAGGGCAAAATTAGAAGATGCAACATGATGCTGTGGACAGAGGGTTTGAATCCTTTCTATGCTCTATACATCAGTTAACTTGGCCAACCCACTTAACTTCTGAGGGTCTGACTTTAAAAAGAAGATGTTGAAATGGATGAGTCTCTTCCAACTCTACATTTAAACCCTTCTCAACAAAAGAATCTCCAAAAGAATCTTTCCCATGTTGCCTAAGGATTTTTTTTCTTTTTCTTAAATATGGAAAATGTGATTCAATCAATAGAAACATCTTTTTTTTTCCCTGAGAGAATCCTCATTATTTCTTATAGTACAATAATATTCCAGCATAATTGCATACCACAACTTGTTCAGCCATTCTCCAATTTTGGGGCATCCTCTCAATTTCTAATTCTTTGCTCCTAGAAAAGAGCTATTATAAATATTTTTGTACATATAGGTCCTTTTTTGTTTGTTTGTTTGTTTTCACAGACAACACATTTAAAAAGCTTTTAATTTTAAAAAAAAACCATGATTTTGAAATTCAAAATTCAAAAAAAATAGCAAACATAACATTACTAAAAGAATGATGATTCTCTTTGTAAATTGACCTCTGTGCAGACAGAGTTTATACATACAGCATGCAGATGATGGAACCCATTCAAATCAAATTCTACATGAAAAGTCACAGAAATAGGCAGATGTTTTGATGAACATAAACATCAGCTTCATCCTTCCAGAGGATGGAAACCAGCATCTAAGTTTGTCTATCACAAAACACAAAGGATGTTTCAGTGTTTTGACTTTAAAGTCTCTTTCTGCAGCATCATTTTGATGAAGTTCCTTTCTTCTTCCTTGCTGTCACAGGTCATCTTCTTTTACACACTCCAACCTCCTTGGAATTGCTGAATTCCCTTGTTCCTTTAGCTCCTCAGAAGTAAGAAGCTACAACTGAGCTTGCTCTATTTGGTCCCAGAATCCCTTCACTTGTTTGATCAGTCCTATGGTTGGAGAATGGTAGCCACCAAGCAAAATTTTCATCTTTTCCATTTTTGCAGCACTCTTAGCTTCTGGGGTCATGTGAGCTCTATTGATCTCTAGACTCTTTTCCAGTGATTCAAGCCTGTCCCTTTTGGTAGCCAAGGTGGCTCAAATGTATCTGCTCTGCCCAGGCAGATATACAACTTAACTGTCACCTTCTTCCCACACCCAGTTATAAGCTTCATTTAACAGCTCCCCTTGGCTCATTCCTTGCTTGACTACTTCCATCTGCGGTGTCAAGACTTTTCTTCCATGGTGTAACCTAAGTTAAACTTTTTCTAGTCCTAACCCCTTGGAATTTCTATAAACCTGACTTGGATTTCTATTTGATATAAAGTGAAATCAATTTTATCTTTCACTGTGCTTATACATATTTTTCACTTAATTTAATTTCAGTCCTGTCCGATACTGTATGACCCCATTTTGTTTGTTTGTTTGTTTTTTGCCTTGGCAAAGATAGAGTGAGGTTTGCCATTTGCTTTTCCACCCTATTTTATGGATGAGGAAACTGAGGCAAACAGGATTCAAAGACTTGTCCAGGGTTACAGAGCTAAGTGTCTGAGGCTAGACCACTGAAAGCAGGTTCAGGCCATTTCCCTCCCCTCTCAAAGAAGAGGTCCTATATGTTCTTGGTCCCACCATGGCACTTTTTCACACAATCAGCTATCCAGTGACTCCCTATTACCTCCAGGAGCCTTCTTTTTCTTTTTAAATCTCTTTTGGAATATAGACCTGGTGGTGGTAATGCTAGATCAAAGGGTATGTAAGGTTTTATAGTCCTTTGAGCATATTTCCAAATTGCTGTACAAAATGGCTGAATCTGTTCACAACTCCACCAACAGTGAATTAATGCCTCATTTGTCCCAGATCGAGATTTGTTATTTAACTTTTCTGTCCTATTAGCCCTAATATGTATGAGGTAGTAAGCGCAGAATTTTTTTTTTCAAATTTGCATTCTCTAATTAATAATGAGTTAGAGGATTTTTTTTCATATGGTTATACATAGCTTTGATTATTTCACCTGAAAACTGATCATACCTTTTGACATTTATCAATTGGGGAACGGGACTTTTTTTCATAAATTTGATTCAGTTCCCTGTATATTTGAGAAATGAGACCTTTATCAGAGAAATTTGCTTCAAAAAGTTTTGTTACTGTTCCTAACTATATTTCCCTCCATCCTATCACCACATTTATCTTATTCTCTCTCCTTTCACCCTGTCCCTCCTCAAAAGTGTTTTGCTTCTGACTGTCCCCTCCCCCATTCTGCCCTCCCTTCTATTACCCTCTCCCCCTTCTCTGATCCCCTTTCCCTCCTACTTTCCTGTAGGATAACATAGAATTCTATATCCAATTGAGTGTGTATGTTATTCCTTCTTTGAGCCAATTCTGATGAGAGTAAGGTTCACTTACTCCTCTCACCTCACCCTACTTCCCCTCCACTTTAAAACTTTTTCTTACTTCTTTTGTGTGAGATAAGTTACTGCACTATACCTATCCCTTTCTCTTTCTCACAGTACATTTCTCTTTTACCCTTTAATTTTATCCCTTCATTTTCAACTCATTCCTGCCCCCCCCATATATACTCTTTATACCTACCCTAATAATGAGAAAGATCTTATGAGTTTCAAGTATCATCTTACCATTTAGGAATGTAAATAGCTTAACTTTATTAATCCCTTATGATTTCCCTTTCCTGTTAACCTTTTTATGATTCTCATGAGTCTTCTATTTGAAAATCAAATTTTCTATTCAGCTCTTGTCTTTTCACCAAGAATGCTTGAAGTCCTCTATCACATTGAATATCCATTTTCCTCCTGAAGGATTAAACTCAAGTTTTGCTAGTGGTGGGTGATTATTGATTGTAATCCTAGTTCCTTTGCCTTTTAAAATATCTCTTCTGCATCTCTTTTCCAGCTTAGTTGTTTTTCCAATGAGATATTTCACATTGTCTTCTATGTTTTTCATTCTTTTGATTTTATTTGATTGTTTCTTAATTTCTCATAAAATCATTAGCTTCCATTTGCTCTGTTCTAATTTTAAGTAGTTATTTTCTTCAGTGAGCTTTTTAACCACCTTTTCAATTTGGCCAATTCTGCTTTTTAAGGAATTCTTCCCCTCATTGGCTTTTTGGCCCTCTTTTACAATTTGGCCTAGTCTGTTTTTTAAGGTGTTATTTTCTTCAATATTTTTTCTTTTGTTTCTCTTTTACCAAGCTGTCGACTTGTTTCTCATAATTTTCTTGCATCTCTCTCATTTCTCTTCCTAATTGTTCCTCTACTTCTCTTGCTTAATTTTCAAAATCCTGTTTGAGCTCTTTCGTGGACTGAGACCAATTCATATTTTTCTTAGAGGCTTGGGATGCCAGAGCTTTGACTTTGTTGTCTTTTTCTGAGTGTGTGTTTGTGTGTGTGTGTTCGCACGCGTTCATGTGTGTGTTTTAGTCTTCCTTGTCACCATAGTAACTTTCTATAGTCAGAGTTTTTTTTCCCCATTGTTTGCTCATTTTCCCAACCTATTACTTCACTTTTAACTCTTTGTTAAAGTAAGGAGGAATCTACTTCCAAGGTGGAGGGTGCATTGTCCCAAGCTTCAGGGGTTTTTTGTAGCTATTTTTAGAGATATTTCCAGGGAACTGTAAGTTTTCAGTTCTTACAAGGTGGTAAGATCTAAGGAGAGTTGTTTACTATTCTCCTGACCTGTACTCTGGTCTATGGGTGACCACAAGCATTCTTTTCTGCCCTGAACTGTGAAAAGGGCTATCCCTCCACTGTGGATGAAAGGTCTTCTCTACTAGTGCTCCTCCTGGCCTTGGGACTACCACCCAGGACTATGACCCCTATGTGAGTATGGGCAAAGCAATAGAGTCCTGCTTCAGGGCTAGCAAAAAGACCCTTGTAATTTCCTTTGGATCAGTTGTTTGACCTCCTTACTGCCTGTGGGCTGAGTGCTCCTGAAGTAGCTGCTGCTGCTGCTGCTGCTGATTCAGTAATTCCCAAAGCCTGATCCTGGTTTGCTGTGGCCAGGGCTTTGCTAATGTGGCCTGCACTGGACTGAGCTCCACTCTCAACTAGGTGTAACAGACCTTTCCTACTGATCTTTCAAGTTGTCTTTGACATGTGTAGGCTGAGAGGTCTGTAAAGCACCACTGCTGCCATTGATTCAGTTGCCCTGAGGCCCGCTCCTAGTTTCCTGGTACCCAGTTTCTGCTGTGCTCCTTTTTCACCCTGGTGCAACAGACCTTTCCTGCCAAACTTCCAGATTGCCTTGCGCTGGAAATTCCTTTCATTCCATCTTTTTGTGAGCTTTCCTGCTCTAGAATGTGTTTAGAGTCATTTTTAAAGATATTTGAAGGGTTTTGGGGGAGAACTCAGGTGATGCCCTGCCTTTACTTTGCCCTCTTGACCCCACTCACCTAGTGAGTGGCTATTTCCAAAAGATATTTCAAATTTGTATCCCTTAAAAATTCTTTCCATTAGAGGCAAATGGGTCCATCTCTATCGACCCTCAGGTATAATTGTTTAACTCTGGCCATTTAAAGCCACTATCATGCTTCATTAAGACATACACTAAGATGAGTTTAGGCTTCTTGCTATGGTAGATTTCACTGGCACTGAAGACTGGGGCTAAAGGTCACAAAAGCATTCCTATAGGAACAGAGGACAAGACCACTTTCAAAAGGAATGTGCTCTTCTCCATAAAACCAGGTTCTTTATATTCTTTTAATTTATCAAAAAAAAAATCAGATGATTGTTAATATGCTTATAAGTTATTGATTGGTAAGAGCAAAGTAACTACTAAGATTTCCAACTTTTTCTATGAGATGGGGATTTTTAAGATCTGTAATACTTGTTGTACATAGCCATTCAGTATGAGTTGGACCTTTTCGTAATCGCTATTTGTTGAATTTAGTCTGAGTAAGTGTGAATTAAAATCTATAACACTCTCACTCTGATGTGTTTTACCTCAAATTAAAATATCTTTTTTAAAGTAGTAGTTTAATAGGAAAATATGCAAATGAAAGAAATTATCTTCTATCTGCATTTGTTGACCCAAAATAATCAGATAGGATTGAAACAGTTTAACCAAAACCTGAGTTTATCCACTGACTCTTATCAACCTGCCTCTGAATGTTAACACATCACTATTGAATTAGATCAGTCTTCATTAGCATGTTAATCAGAAATAATAAAGAACTGTGAATTGAAGCCCCAGGGGAATTCATGAGACTGTCTTCAATATTTATAAGCACCTGCTGCAGTCTTTATAGTTCTAGAATGAGAGAACAATCAGTCTAATACCTCTTTTTCATTCAATGACATGGTAAAACTATCTATGATTTCCAAACTCTCTCCATGTCCTATTTTTCTACGGAAAGGGGAGAGGAACATTTATCATGGAAGGGAGGGAACAAGTATTTTTTAACCTTCTACTATGTCCTAGGAACTATTCTAAGCGCTTTGCAAATATCGTCTCATTTGAACAACTCTAAGAGTTAGATGCTATTATTACCCCCATTTTATAATTGAGAAAACTGAAGCAGAGAGAGGTTAAATGACTTGAATGGGAGCACCCAGCTAGTAAGTCTCTGAGGCCATATTGGAACTCAATTATTTCCGACTGTAGGGCATAGCAATTTATATTGTGCTACCTAGTTGCATCAAAAACACTAATTGTAATCTGTGTCTCAAGTATTAAGTACAGCCATGAAGTACTAAAACTGAACCACAAATATAGAACTATAAGGGACCATAAAGGTTATTTAATACAATTTTCTCATTTTAGAGCTGAATATACTTAGGTAGAGACTTGCCCAGGCTTACAAAAAAAGTAAATGGAATAATATAGAACGAAGCCTGGGGCCTCTGACTCCAAACCCAGTAGACTTTGCATTGTACAATGTTATCTTTACAAAATTACCTACAATGACTATTCAGTGGTCCTAATATCATCAATCACTCAACTCTGTGTGTGTGTGTGTGTGTGTGTGTGTGTGTGTGTGTGTAAAAGTTAATTCTCAATTTTTGTATGTACAACGTTCTTAGAAAACCACCTGAAAGTAAAAAACTAGAATGTTGATACATTGAATCTATGAAGAATAGGGAGTTCCCATGACTTTTAAAACCTGCTAGAGGTTGCTGAAAAACTATTTTTGTGCATAATTATTTATTAAAAAAATAATTCTGACAATATACTCTTTTACTAATACAGTAACCATGAAATATCCCATGTAGTACAGGGGAGTGGAGAGATGATGCATGATAGGACAAAAGCAGGGTTATAGATGTCAGAAGAACCCCAGGACACAAAGGGAAAGAGAGAACCTGCCATCTCTAATCTCCCTTTTTGCTTCATGGTGGAACTGTTCTCCAATGATAAGTACATGGCTCAAGGTACATTCTGATCCCACTAGCCCAGCTAAGCAATTTCTGGAGCTTGGCAGCATGGACAGCAGTGGAAGCAGATGCTTCCATCATGCTTTCAGTTTTTCCACTATTGCATATAGCAGTGAATGTGTGTGGTTGCCAACACAAAAGTTAAAATGAAGTTACCAATAAAATCATGGGTCACAGGAATGCTTGAAGTCATGAAAGTTAAACGTGGGAATGTTGAGGAGTGGCTACATACATATTTGTATATTGGTACATATATCTACATATAGATGTATATATCTACATATAGATGTATATATATATATATATATACATATATCTACATATAGATGTATATATCTACATATAGATGTATATATATATATATATGTATATTTTATTTGACTTTTATTACACTACTTACTTTGATCATCACCTATGTTAATAAAGCACATTTTTCAGACATACTTTGAATTCCAAAGTAGGGTATATAGAGAAGAGTATTTCCCCAATTTTTGTGGCCCAGGTTGCTCTCATATCAATCATCAAAATGTAGGCAGCATATATGGTAGACATTTTCCAGTGATATTATATAGACAATTGACATGTTTATCCAGGCAAAAAGAATTGGAGAGTTGTTCAAAGATATATTAATTAGTTTCAACAATACTAACTAATGGGAAGATTTAAAATACCAGAGTTCTTTAGTGTTATTTTTCTTTTTCTTCAGAAAATAAAATTTTTGTTTAATATACTTTTGTGGAAGAATGATAGGACTTTGAATCTGAGAACATGGGTTCCAGTCTTGTCTTGACCTAATGTTTACTTAGGCAAGCACTTAGCTGCTCTGAGTCTTCATTTGAGCTGTAAAACCAAAATTAGAATAGTTGTCCACTCACCCTTATTGGCTTGTCCTGGAGAACAAAGAAATAATGGATTTGAAATCAACTTGTAAACTGGAGAGTATCATGTAAATATAAGATAACTATATTCTTATTATTAGCTCAATTCCCTAAATTCTCTCTTTTCTTAAAAAAAAAACTCTCATTAAATTATAGGCAGAGAGAAAAAACGCAATTGGGGAAAGGGTCACTGAAGAAAAGTGAAGGCTATTTTGTATTGTAAGCTGATATCATAGCAAGTTCTTATTCAATCTAGAATTAACAAAGATTCTTTACTTGTAACAGACTATAAAGGTGACTGTTAGATATTTATGTGCGGTTTAACAAATGGAGAATATGAATAGCAAATCTATTTACACAGCGAACAACTAAGAAAAACTGAGAACCTTAATAGATAAGTGTTGTCTGATGTATGTAGATATTTAATATTGCTCTATTAAGTTTCATAAAAAATTGTGCATTTTCTTTTGTAAAATCATAATTCTAAATGGAATTTTTATTCCTTTGAGTAAGCAAAACTCAAAGGACATAATCATCTGAATCTCTAGCTCTTATTCTGTCTTTAGAGGTGAGGTTGAAAAGAGATTCCAACATGTAATACTACCACTTTGACCTGAACAGCAAGCTCTAAATTATAATAAAGCAAATAAGACCATTAAAAATATAGTACACTATCTAGATATGTATTTAAGGGTCTAATAGGAAAAGAGACAGTCCTTATAAATGTTTCATACAGTGCAATCAAACATATCTGCTAAACATTTTACTCTAATGGCTTTTTTAACACTATTTCCCCTTTAAATTCCTGTATGTTTGTCATTTACACAGAAAGTATGGGTGAAGCTAATTTTTCACTTCCCAAATGATGTGGCAAACCCCATTGCCACTACCATTCAGGGACCATTCAATCTAAAGAGCCACTTTACTCATTAGGAAGTCCATTTTCACATTTCATCATATACGACATATATTCCAGTTATCAACATTTCTCAACTTTGATTAGCATATTATATAGAGTTAGGTTATTCTTTATGACTTCTCTCCCTGCCAGACTCATACTTTACATCCACACATCCTTGGTATCAATACTGAGTGACCTTGACACCAAAAACTAACCGGTGATATTAAGGACTTACAAATGTAAACACTTTATGGAAATTCACTGATCTAAAACTTGTAGCACTGCATTTTATATGCTATTATTTTGTGTGGCCTGTTTTGGCACCTCAGGATGCCTGCACAGCACAAGTTAGTGACAAATCAATGTTAAGAGCCTGTCTCAATTGAGTGTTCCTAATGTATATACATATTCACCTTAATTCAAAATTTGCTTATTCAATACTTACTAATATTCCTAAGTAGTTCAATCCTATGGCAGAAATAAAACTAACAAACAAAAACAGTTCATTACTCTAGGAAAGCTATAACTGGAGACATAAGCATCACCCAAGGAAGTAATACAGAACAATATGGTCTAGGAAGTATGCTATGTAAATAACAAGAGTGATCAATTAAGGATTCAGCAGTTGGAGGAAATTGGAACTTTTTTTCCCCTCTTTGCTTGAATGACTGTGACATCTCTTTGAAGTGATTGCTACTTCCAGTGAAGCAGTTTGTAACATACCCATGCTTTTTCGTCACATAGAACACTTGCCCAAGTGTTCTTATAAATCTACAGTGACAGTTTGCTTTAAGAACTATGAGTCTTCCTTTAAGTCTCCATGTTATATGAGTGGGATCATAGATTAGACCTAGAAGAGAGTTTAGAAAGATATGAGTCCAATCCCATGGTTTTTATAGATAAAGAAATTGACTTTCAGAGAATTTCAATGACTTATTGAGGGTCACTAGCAAAGTCTAAAGTGGGTTGTTACCTCAGGTCTTCCTGACTCTAGGTCCAGCACCCTGTACCCAGCTATAGCACGAAGCCTGCTATCCCTCACTTTCACTATATGACCAGCCCACCTCTTCCGCCGTGCATAAATCATCTGACCAATACCTTGGATATTTTGGTCTATTTATGCCCACTCTATGACTAGCTGTTTCCCTTTGTGTGACCCACAGTTGTGATTCTCTAGAGATTATGGCAAATTTAAATAGAAATTAATCATAGCTATTTTTTTTCAAGAATATTGGTATTGAAAAGACACATTTGTTACAAGTTAAAACTTGGTGTTGAAAGTACTGCACAATTTCTCAAAAGCAGTTTAGCCTATTTGCTTCTTTGTGTTCATTTCTGCATCCAATTCATTGTTCATCTGCATTGTCTCTTCAGGATAAATGTGCTGATGGATAAGCTCAATGGGTTTTCTATCCAACTATGTAGTGTAATATGGACAAAAAATATCCTTTATCCTTTTACCCCATGTGAATTGTTAAGCCAAACCCTTTTGAATGGCTGTGAAGCTCATTTAGAAGGATTTCTTAAATCTCAGAACTTGATGAAATCTGCACAACACTGCCTTTAGAAAAGTATTAATTAATGGAACTAATCATTTAGAGGGATTATCTCTTCCATTTAGACTTTGCACTGTGCATCTTCCACGATCGTGGCAAGTACCTTTAAACAACGTTTCCTGCTTTATGCCTCATTTAATTTTAATAGTCAGAGGACCACAAAACAAAGTTATCTTTGATATGGCAACTACCAACGAATCATGTATCAAAATATCACAGGGTCTCAGAGTTGGATAGGATATGAGAAACTACTTCGTCTAACTCACATCTGAACAAGAAATCCCTCTACACCATGCCTCAAAAGTGATAACCCATTTTTTTCATGTCTTGTGACAAGGAAACTACTACCTCCTGCAAGACAACTCAAATCAATTTGGAGAGGTGATAATTGCTAATATTTTGTTTGTTCATTTATCTTGTGTTTCCCTCCCTCTTCCATAAATTTCAATCTGCCTCAGAAGTTTTTATTAATTAATAATGTTTTTTATTTTCTGAAACAAATCAGAACAAGTCTAATGCCTTTTCAAAATGACAGGCTTTTATATACTTCAATAAGTCAAGTCAACATGCACTTAAGTGCCCACTATATGCCAGGCACTGTGACTTGAGCCACCAAAAGCTTAGAGCCTTTTGGGATGAAGATATGAAAACAAGACATTTAAAAAGCAAATACAATTTGATTTATAGAGGTGGGGGCATGAAGAACTTGGGAGTGATAGGAAATTTATCATGTAGGATGGGGTACTTAAATAAGCTAGGAGGGGCAGGTAGGTGGCACAGTGGATAGAGCACTGGCTTTGGAGTCAGGAGGACCTGGTTTCAAGTGTGGCCTCAGACCAAACACTTGACACTAGCTGTGTGACCTTGAGCAAGTCACTTAAACCAAATTGCCTAAAAATTAAAAAAAAAATCTTAAAAAAAAGCAAGCTAGGAATTTTATCAGGCATGAGTGCAAGAATGTGCGAATGCATGGAGATGAAAGATGGACTGCTGTGTTTGAGCAACATCATGTCGGCCAGTTTGACCTGAAGACAGCCTACATAAAGCATTGAGATGTATGATAAGCTTAGAACTATCTCGTACAGAGCTTTAAATGACAGATAGATGAGTTTAGATTTGATGCATTTGCGCTTTTGATCAAGGGTGAAGTAGGATCACAACTATGTTTTATGAATAGGAATTTGAAAGAGGTGGAGAAGTTAGATTGGAGAGCAGAGGACATAGAGAAGAGACAAATTTAAAGGCTACTTCAATATTCAAGGTGAGAGGTAATGAGAGTTTGAAGCTGAATGATAGCTGTGTATGTGGAGAGAAGGGGATAGATGTGAGAGGCATGGTAGAGAAAGAATCAAAAAAAGTTGGGAACTGATTAGATTTGTGGTATGAGAGAAGGAAAAATACTAAGAATGAATTCAAGGTTGCACACATGGGTGTTTAGAAAAACAGTGTCCTAGAAGTAGGGAAATTAGGATAAAGGAAGGATTTAGTAGTAGAGAAAAGCATTTTATTTTGGCTATACTAAATTTGAGATATCAATAGAATTAGAAACCAGATGATTTCAGGGTCAATCTTCCAGATTTGAAAATGTCCAACAAGTAATTGGTGATGTGGGAGTGAAACTCAGAAAAGAGACTAAGGATGCCTCTGAAATTACGTGTTGGTCAGGGATTTACCCATGTTGTTGTTCAGTTGTTTCAGTAATGTCCAACTCTTCATGACCCCATTTGGTGTTTTCTTGGCAAAGATACTGGAGTTGTTTACCTTTCTTTCTCCAGCTCTTTTTACACATGAGGAACCGAAGCAAACAGGGTTAAGTGACTTTCTCATGGTCACACAGATAGTAAATGTCTGAGGCCAGATTTAAACTCATGAAGATAAGTCTTCCTGACTCTAAGCCCATCACTCTATCTATTGTGCCACACTTTGCAAAAGTTGACTAGATAACCAAAATAAAGAGATTATGGATAGATAAAAGAAGAGGTTACAGAATGAGGCTGTAGGGGAAATTCACACATAGGGGCTAGGATATGGATGACAATACAGTAATATGACTTGATACATAGGAAAAGAGCCAGAGTAAAATGTTGCCAAAAAAGCCCAAAGACAAGGGGGAGGGGGTGGTGTAATGATCAGCATTGTCAAATATTGCAGACTTCAAGAAGAATGGGCACTGAAAAGATGCTTTCAGATTTGGCATTTAAGAGACCACTGTTAATCTTGGTGGGATTTTTTTTTTCTGATAAGTGATAAGGTCAAAGGACAGGTGACAAGGGAATGAAAAGTAAGTAAAGTAAGGTGTAATTAAGCACATAGACAAATATTCCTATCAATTTGACTGTGAAAAGGAGAAGTGATATAGGACAATAGTTTAATTCTGATAAAATCAAAGTTTTAATCCTTTTTTTTTCTTTTTAGGATTAGGGAAACTTTGTCATGTTTATAGGCAGCCCTGAAGAAGAGATAATTTATAAACAAGATGCCAGAAGAATCAGAATGGGAGGAGATCAGGGGCACATGACCTAATTTCAAATTCCACTGCTGAAATATACTGATTATGTGAAAATTATTTAACTTGGGAAAGTTCTTCAATCTCTCAGTCTTAACAGGGGTGGGGAACCTGCAGCCTTGAGGCCACATGCGGCCTTTAAGGTTTACAAGTGTGGCCCTTTTACTTAATCCAAACTTCACAGGACACCCCTGGTCTAGACACCCTTCTAAAACTAGAAATTTCTGAACCATTATAAGTTAGTATCAATAAATGGATTTTCCTGCCCAAGACCTCCCTAAACCAGTGAATCACACATCTAGATCAAATGTGACTTAGAAGATGGAGAAGTGGCCTCAGAGTCAAATTTCAAATTGACTAACCAGGGGCTGATCTCCATTTGTAGAGGGAGGAAGAGATTTACTCACTGAAAATACCATATATTCATGAAATCATAAGTGATAGTCCCCCACTCATAACTCAGCTGATATTATCACAGGATTCTGTCACAGATGATGAACTTTTAGCATCATACAAGGCATTTTATTTTACACACACCCACAATACACGTATATACATATTCATATTTATGTATACACACATATATGTATGTTTATATATACACACATATGCATGTCTGTGTGTGTATGCGTGTATCTTTTATAAGGTATAACCAAGTCCTTTGAGTGAAGTGGGAAGAATAACACAGTTGTCTGAGTAGAAATTCATAGGCTATTAAAAGTTTAAGTTGCTAGCTTTGCAGGCATTTACAAGACCAGCGCCAGATGTGGAAGAGATAGATACCTAAGATGGAACTACTCTTAGGGGGGAAATGTTTTTCTCTATTGGTTCTTTCTCTTGTCCTCAGCTCCCATCCATTAGCCATGTTCCTTTGAATAAGATCTAATCAACTAATAGGCAACATTGTAGTACTGGGACTTAGAATAAGAACACATATTCCAGACAGATGCGGGTACAGAGGACAGACACACAAGAAAGGAAGCACCTTTGAGGAACAGGACATCTAGCAGCAGAGAAGAGAACTGGGTTTGGGGAGAAGCCACCTCTAGGAATCCAGCTGAGCAGTATACTCAGTAGCGATACTACTGCCAAGAGGAGCTGGGCTTTTACACAGCCCTACAAAAAGAGAAAGACACGTAAGTACCAGAAGTTGTGATTTGCCTTTGTCAGATAGATATACTATAGATGTATTTTCCTACAATGTACTTTTTGAGCCCAATCCTTCCACGAATTGTTTGTATGTATGTACACACACATACATTTATTTATTTATGGTAGCCTATGCCCTAGATTTATGTGAAGAATATATTATGATTACTGTTCTTATTCTATGATCTCAGTAAACATGCTTTTGCTAAGGGTATATTGTACCTGCTGGCTGACAGTATGAAGCATACCACTGAGGGTTCATAGTCTATAATGTAAGGAGTGTAAGGTCCCCCTAGAACCAGAAATAGTTATCATTCTCTGGGGACCCAATGTTCTAGTGAGAAGGTCTATTAAGGTACTATCCCAGAGATGATATTTTATGTGTACATATGTAAATATATGTAGATATATATGCATACATATATTTATAATATCATGCACATGTGTATTTATGCATAACTGCAATTGAGTTTTATTTTTAAATATTTTAAAAAATCTTTTTGTATTCAGTCAAATTATGTTCAAGATTATGGCTTCATACTGGGGACTGAGAGAATAAAAAGTAACAGAAATGTCATACAGCTGTGGAAGCCATGCTGAGGGAAATTAATATTAGGCTGTTTTATTAATAACTCATTATTAATTTGTGATCTATCTTTTTTCCTCCTATTTTTGTCAAGATTCCACTCCTAAAAAGGCCAGGCAGTCTCTGAAGGGTATGGCTGAGTAATGTGCACACTCCTAGCTCCCAAGGTGTCTTCTCTTTAACTACTTAGCCCTGAGCCCCACCCACCCAAATGGGGCCCTGCTTTCTGTTTATAAAAAGGATGCAGTTTGAGTTAGACTTTCTCCCAGGGAGTTTAAGTTTGTCTTTGCTCCCTTCCTTACAGTTTGGGATGTTGTTGTTGTTGTTGTTACCACTGCTGCTGCTGTCGTTGAAGTTTCAGGTAGACCTGGTCTACAAAGGGGAGAACAAGGCAGTGGAAACTAGATTGAGACACCTTGTTTTTCTGGTTAAATTGCTAATAACTAGCATTGATTGGGAATCAGACAGGATTGGCCACATCTGTGAGCCAGCCTTCCCCCTCCCAAAGTAATTGGGCAGAGCTAAGTACTCTTAGCCTACCTCCTCATTAAAATGTCCACCAATAGGGATTGCCGTAGGAGGTCCCAATGATATACTGTCAGGCCAATCAGAAGGAAGATACATCTAGGTATAAAAAACTGAGCCAGCTGTCACTCTGTATTTTTTGGGTACAAATGCAGACTAGTCAATAAAACAACTTTGTTACCAGTTTGTGTGCTCCTGCTAATATGGGATATCTTGCTGTGAGAATAGACTGTCTGCCTTTTGTTAAATTCCAGGTAAGCAATCAGTTCATCAGTGAGTTTTAAAAAAGTGGTAGCCACCACTAGTGGTAGAAGAACTTTTGGTTAGAGAATCACTCTTTTGGGATAAGAGGAGGGAGTTTCTCTCTGTCTCTTCTATCTTCTGCCCCCCACCATCACTATCTCCCTGATTGTACAATCAGAGCAACTGGACAATGTATTCATCTGAGACCAAAAAGAGATGCACCAAGGACACACATGGAAAAAAACACACACACAAATACAGAAAGATAGTAACCTAAGAGAGGAAGCAGTTTCAGGGAACGTGACCTCTCATAGGATAAGAGAAGCACTGGCTATAGACTCAACAAAGGTACCATCCCTCTGAGATCTGTGGAAAGGTACAACTAAAAAGAACTGCATGAGGACTCTATGAAGAGATAAAAGGAATTCTACTAATTAGGAATCATAAGTTTATACTCTGGTCACAAATGTTCACTATACCTATTCCTCACTAACACAGAAACACACGTTTCTACTCACCCTTCACATTGATTTTTTTTTTATTTGTGGGATAATTTGTCCCAGGTATTTAGGAGAATGTTCTGTACTGACTCTTTGACTATGCAATCTTATTAAATATCCTCTCTAAAAGCTAATTGAGGTATGGTTTATTGATGCTAATGTGAAGCACATGGGTAGGGGCTCTTAAAATGCAGCACTAGAATGCTAAACCATCAATGTTACTCCTAAATCTCTGAGGGCAGTAGCAGTAAGTGCCCCTCTTGGGACCCAACCATCAAGTACAAGGTGGCTTGGGGAAGTAGGCCAGAAGGACGTGTTTTGAACTATTCTTTGCTATTTACCCTATCAATCAGAAGAACTGTGAAGTTTTTGACATCTTGGTTTAAATTAATTCCTATATCTCAGAAATACAAGGTCTAAAAAACTAAAAGCACCATAGCTGCTTTTACCCTTTTAATGATAAATTATTTACCTGCCTATTAGTTCTGTGCTGAGAAAGATAACCATTTGTTGTAACCAAACATTTGTTTCCCCTTTCTGTGAAGTATCAATCCCACTATTATCATATTTTAGTAAAATGTAAGGTCAAAAGAAGTCAGAATTTGGCAGGTAGGTGAGGACTTGGTGTTGATTACTGATCAGTCAAATCTATGAATTCACTGACTCCTTAATCATGATTCTCTGCTGCCCTATAGAGAAAGAAAAAGACAAAGATTAGATTCTCTCTGAGAACCATCTACACACCATCAGCTACTTAACATTCACATCAAATGGGGCATATGCAAACCAACAGGATGAACATGGGGCTCCCCAAAGATGAAGATCTATTCCCAGAATTGGATTCACAAAGCAATTATAATTATATGAGCTGCTGTGAGGACTTCATCTGACTTTAATTTTTCTGTGTTTGTGTGGATTGTTTTACAAGTCAAATCTTCATGGAATTCTATGATTTCCTTAGAATTTTATTTTTTGAAGAAAGATTCTGAAATTATTTTGAGAACTTTTTTTTCTATCAACCCTTCCTATCCTTATACAGCAAAACTATTCTCACCTGAATAAAACATATGACAGTGTGTAAAGGAAGCTCCCCAAAGTTTGTGTTGAGCATAAATAGTCTGCTTCAGAGACTAATAATCAAAGGAGGATTTTGCTAAAAAGAAGGAAAAAAGCATATGATTACTGTGTGCTTGAAAGAAATCTACCAATGTAAGTATAGGAATTTCAGGGTACCTGTAATACTTCAAAGAACAATTGTATAAGTGGCTACCAATATCATCTGATGATTAAGTTCAACAGATGGGACCTTCTTGGTTTCACCTCATAGTTGTCATGTGACCACAGGCAGCTCATTTTATCTTTCTCAATTTTTTTCCTCCTCTATAACATGGGGACAATGATACTTTCCCCACATATGTTGAAGGATTGTTGTAAGGTAAGTGATTCATAACCTTGATAAACTATGTAAGTATTAATCACCAAAATTAATCATTATAATCATGAGTGTTAGGTAAGTGATTTATGACAAAACTTAAATAGCAAAAATAGCACTTTAGGAGTTTTTTATTAGTTCTAAATTTAGACCGCCTTAATTACCAATATCATCAAGGTTGGGCAACTGATCTCAATAGCAGGAAAATAGCTTCTATTGCCATTAGCCATAATGAGGGCAACACCAACCTCTTCAGAGGCTACCTATAGCTAGCTTATATAAGCTGATATAACCCATACTTCCAGACAAGTCTTCTTAAACTGGCTATTACAGAGCTGACTATGTGAAAGAAAGAGGAGAAACAGAGCCAGACAACATGTTTGTGGAAGAGTATTACAGTTCCAGGAAGAGTCTGATTACTTGAATGTCTTTCCTTGAGTACATTTGTTAGTGTTTCCCTGTATTATAAGTTCCTAGAGAGAGTTTAATGCCATGGACTATAAAGACACTGGATATTTGAAGGTATAATTTGCATCAAAAAGCTGGGTACCATAACATAAGGTTAATGACGACTGAGTTATTGACAACAACTTCTGACTCCTTGTTTATTTTTTCGGCTTGCTTGTACTGGGCATCATAGTATCTTTATAGAAAGATATCATAACACTCTGACTTCCCTCCCTCCCTTCCTATTTTCCTCTCTTTCTATTTTTCTTCCTTCCTTCTTTCCTTCCTTCCTTCCTTCCTTCCTTCCTTCCTTCCTTCCTTCCTTCCTTCCTTCCTTCCTTCCTTCCTTCCTTCCTTCCTTCCTGTCTTCCTCCTTTCCTTCCTTCCATCTGAAGTCTAATAACTACACAGAAACAAAATACAATAAGGATTCACAGTAAAAAGTCCATTCATATTCTTTTTCTCCCTCCCTCTTAAGCTTTGGTCTGAGTCAAGATAATTTTGCTAATTAAATGTTATTAATTTATAATTCATAAAAATGCCCTATTAGTTAATGCAAACTGAAGTGCACAATAAGGGGAAAATATTGTGATGTGAAAAATCACTATGCAATCGCAAGATGAGTTTTTTCAGTGAATAAAAAACAAAAACAATAAAACAAAGAAGCCCGAACACCAAGCCTTTCCCCTTTGAGACCACAGTTTCATTGTCTACTAATTCAACAGGTCAAGATGTCAGACAGTCATGATTAAACCAAAAGGCACATATTCTAAGCAACAAATCTCTGTTTCAGTAGAACTGAGTAGCATTCATTACCAGTGTTGTCAAGAGACAAGTTTCATACACAAAAGTATTTCATCCATTTGCAATGAATTTTCAGGATTGGGGAGGATGAGAGAAAGAAAGGGCTGTGATAAGCACACATATTTACATTCATACTTTACAAAGACTTTGGAAAAGTATGTAAAATTTATTTGCAAGTAGATCAGAGTAAAAGAGAATAAGAGAGAAAAATAAATTATAATAAACTTGAGATTGAAAAACATTTAAAAAGGTATTGTAGTTAGTTCAAGATTGGAGGTGTTGCCTAAGCTGATTAGACTATCTGGCAAACACAATGATTTTATTCCTTGCTTTGACTACTCAGTAATGAAACTCACAGGGCAGAAAATCATCAAGGATGCAATCATCTAAATTGTTTGATTTTCTGTATTTGAAAGATTTTTTTGTTATTGTTGTTGCTGGCACTGGCACTAAAGAACAGAAAATGCCCTGTTATTATGATAACAGTGAAAAAATACTGTTTTGCATTTGTTTTTCATTTTCAGATTTTAAAATGCTTTACCTAAACTTGTGTGACTTGATATATCTGATTAACCCTTAATATGGGATTGTCTTTCCCTCTGCTGGTTCAACTTAGTAGGACTTTGATCAGAATTTCCCAAGATGACAGGATCATGGAAAACAAGAAGGACTAAGTAATTGAAAAGTAAAAAGGTAGAAAATCAGAAATACATTTAATTACTCAAGGCCAAACAATTAAAAACAGCTAGAAAAATTCTGGAATTGGAAAGGTAAGAAATCAGAATCCTAAGATAGAGCAATTGGGTCTTTAATTCAAAGTGCCAAATTTAAAGACATTTAAAGGTTCTTGGTAGCAATTTCTGTCTTTCAACAACAAGGAAAAATAAATTTTACTTACACAGAATAATTTATTAAAATATTAAAAATTAATTTCCCTGTTTTCCTCTTACCCTATTCTCTTTCACTAACACATGTGGCAAACACCACAGTTTTAGCCTCTTGGTGTATATGTATCTGTGTTCCTTCACATGTAAAAATGAAAATATAATTCATACTGCTTGCCTCAAATGCAAAAAAAAAAATCCTAGTTATGAGAAATCCAGAAACATTAACTATGGCTTGGGGGACAATCCACAACACATAAAGGGCCAAAATAATTAAAATTCTCAAGATTCAGGTGAAAGAACAAGTTGGACTAAGTATCCAGCAATGAGAAAATTATAACTGTTTGATTTCGAGGTAAAGTTTGTTTCATCCAGAGACTTCATCAGCTCTTGGTATGAGTAGGGCAGAGCCCATAGGTACCTCTGGAGAAATGACAGCAGGTTATTTAGGAAGGGAATGTTTATTGAAAGTGTCATATTGGACCAGATGGATTAACAAGTGAATTCTACCAAACACTTAAAGAACAACTAATTCTAATACTGTATAAACTATTTGGAAAACAGGCAAAGAAATCCTACCAAATTATTTGTATGACACATATATGGAGCTGATATCTAAACTAGGAAGAGCTAAAACAGAGAAGGAAAGTTATAGATCAATTTCCCTGATGAATATTGATACAAAAATTTTAATAAAATAAGAGATTTCAGCATGAATCGCAAAGGTCATGGTAAGACTTATACCAAGGGGAGCTCGGTGGTGCAGTGGATAGAGTCAGGAGGATCTGAATTCAAATTCAGCCTCAGATCAAACACTTAACACTTACTAGCTGTGTGACCCTGGGCAAGTCATTTAACCTCAATTGCCTAAAAATTAAAAAATTAACAAAGAGATACCAGAAATTCAGGGCTGGATCAATATTAAGCAAACTATCAGCATAATTAACCATATCAATGACAAAACCAACATAAACTATATGATTATCTCAATAGATACAGAAAAAGCTCTGGACAAAATATAACCACCATTCTTATGAAAAGCACTAGAGAACATGTGAATAAATGGAGCTATTCTTAAAATAATAAGTAGTATCTATCTAATACCATGTAATGAGGATAAGCTAGAAGCTTTCCCAATAAGGTCAGGGGTGAAGCAAGGATGTCTTTTATCACCACTATTATTCAGTATTATGCTGCAGGAATAAGAGAAGAAAAAAGAAATAGAAGGAATTAGAATAGGGAATGTGGGTGGAAGCTATCACTCTTTCCAGATGATATGACAGTATACTTAGATAATTCTAGAGAATCAACTAAAAATCTACCAGAAATAATAAAAAAAAATTAGCAAAGTGGCAGCATATGAATATGAAATAAACCCACATAAAGCATCAGTAATTTTTTTTTTAGGCAATGGGGGTTAAATGACTTGCCCAGGGTCACACAGCTAGGAAGTGTCAAGTGTTTGGTCTGATGCTAGATTTGAACTCAGGTCCTCCTGACCTCAGGGCTGGTGCTCTATCCACTGCGCCACCTAGCTGGCCCCACAACAATTCTATATAATACCAAAAATTCCAGCAGAAGGAGATAGAAAAAGAAATTTTAAATAACTTTAGACAATGGGTATCTACCTGCTAAGAGAAACCTAGGAACTATATAAACTCAACTGCAAAAAATTTTTCACACAAATAAAGTCAGACCTAAACAATTGGAAAAACATGAATTGCTTGTAGGTATCCCAAGCCAATGTAATAAAAGTAACAATTATATCTAAATTAATTGACTTATTCAGTGCATTGCCAATCACACTGAAAAAGTACTTTAAAGACCTAAAAATAATAACAAAAGTCATATGGAAGAACAAAAGGTAAAGAGTATCAAGGGGATTGATGAAAAACATAGGAAGGAAGACAACCTAGCCATACAGATCTCAAACTGCTTTATGAAGTGGTAATCATCAAAACAATCTGATACTAGCTAAGAACTAGAGTGGTAGATGAGTGAAATAGGTTAGGTACACTATATACAATAGTAAGTGAACCTAGTAATCTAGTGTTTGATAAATCCAAAGATCCAAGCTTTGAGACACGATCTTGGTATTTAACAGAAACTGCTGTGAAAACTGGAAAACACAATGGCAGAAACTAGGTATAGACCAATATCTCATACTGTATACCAAGATAAGATCAAAGTGGGTGCATGATTTAGACATAAAGGGTGATGTCATAAGCATATTAGTGTAACATGGAATAGTTTACCTGTGAGATCTATGGATAAGGGTATACTTTATGATCAAATAAGAGTTGGAGAGTATTACAAGACGTAAAATGGATAATTTTGATTACATTAAATTTAAAAAGGTTTTTTTTGCACAAACAAAACCAATACAGCTAATATTAGATGGAAAGCAAAAAGCTGAAGAATTTTTTTTTGCAAGAAGTGTCTCTGATAAATGACTCATTTTTCAAACATATAAAAACTAAGTCAAATTTATAAAAGTACAAGTCGTTCTCCAATTGATAAGTGGTCAAAGAACATGAACAGGCAGTTGTCAGACAAATCAAAGCTATCTATAGTCATATAAAAATATGCTAAATCTCTATTGGTTAGAGAAATTCAGATTACAACTTTGAGGTTTCACATCACATTTATCAGATTGGCTGATATGACAGAAATGAAAAATTTTTAAAAAAATGTTACAGGGGATGTGGAAAAATTGAGACATTAATGTACTGTTGATGAAATTGTGAACACATCCAACCATTCTAAAGAATAATTTGGAACTGCCCCCAAAGGCCATAAATCTGTGCATATGCCCTTTGAACTAGCAGTATCACTACTACATACAGATAGATAGATACATAGATAGATATACATATGTGTGTGTTCCCATTTGTATTATGTATATGTGTATATGTGTGTGTGTTTGTGTGTATGTATAGAGAGAGGGGAGGGGAAGGACCTATTGCATACAAATATTTGTAACAGATCTTTTATGTGTTGGCAAAGAATTGGAAAATTCGGGGATTCCCCTCAATTGGTTAATGACTAAATAAGTTGTGGTATAAGATTGTGATGGATGAGTATTAATGCTATAAGAAATGATGAGCAAGATTATTTCAGAAAAATCTGGAAAGACATGCATGAACTGATGCAAAGTGAAGTGAGCATAAGCAGGAGAATATTACACACAGCCTCAGTTTCTTCATCTGTTCAATGGGAATAATAGGAGCACCTCTCTTACCAGGTTTTTGTGTGGCTTCAATGAACTTATACATGCAAAGTGTCTTGCAAGCCATAAAGTAAAATTTGAAAGCTAATTGTTTTGTCATTGCTGCTGTTGTTGTTATGAACATGAGATAACTATTAGACAAAAGTGTTCCAATGATAATGATTCAATGTTGTCAAAGGAAAGGGAAGGTCTCTAACACATTAGGTGGGTGCCCTGTGGTAAATCTTTTGGAAATATACAGATAAGAATCTTCCAGATGAGCAGACATTTCTACATGTATCACTGAAGGATTGTCCTTCATTTTTCTCCTCACTCAGCACCTGCCTCTCTGGACTTCTTTCTTCAACATACCTTAGTGTCCTTTTCACCCTGGAAGATGCCTTTGCAACCATGTACTAGAAGCCTTCTTACTATGAAAAATTCTTCTGCTCCATGACCTTTTCCCTCAATGCTCATTTCTTTCCATAACTTTCATTTGAAGGAATGGTCAAGACCAAGCCGGGTTTATTACTTCATTTCTCTCCAGACAGTTTTTCTCCAACTTGTCCCCTATTCCCCTTTCATATTCCTTTATGTGTTTCTTCTGCCTTTAGAATACAAACTTTTGGGGGCAGCTAGGTAGTGCAGGGATAGAGCTCCAGTCTTGGAGTCAGGAGGACCTGAGTTCAAATCTGACCTCAGATACTGGACACTTATTAGATGTGTGACCCTGGGCAAGTCACTTAACCCTAATTGTCTCACCAAAAAGCAAAAAAAAAAAAAAGCTAACTTTTTGAAGATAGGAACTGACTTTTTGTTTATATTTGTATTCCTAATACTTAGCACAGTGTTTCATACATAGTAAGTCATAAATGATTGTTGACTTGACTTGACTTGGAACTACTGAATCTATGAAATAATAGATTAATTTTAATTCTTGAGTAAGAGCATTATTTCTCTTTATCAAAATAAAACTTATCTAAGCTTATGTTTTTAATTGACAATAAAACTTTATTAAAATAAAAACTAAAAATGAAACAAAATTTCACTTTTTTTTCAAGCTGTCTATAACTTACCTTCTTAAAAACATGGCTGAGGTGACTTCCCACAGTCACAGAAATAGTAGGTCCCAGAGGTAGTATTCATACTCAGGTTGTTTTAATCTAAGACCAGCACTCAGTCTCCTTATCCACAGAGACTCCCCAAACTATGGACAAATCAAATAAGCATAATTTCTCTTTGAATCTCTGCACATATAACCCATATGATACCTTAGTTTTGCCACCTGCCTCACTGGGGACTCATTCAGCCATGTAGGGTGATTTGTAAATTGAGTTGTGACCAAGTAACAAAGATATAGGCCTTTTGCAGCCCCATCACTGAGCAACTAACCCTGGCGTTCATTGTATTCTTACTATGAGATTAAGATGAGTTTTTTTGTTTTGTTTTGTTTTATTTTTATTTGTTTTTCTTACTTTCAGCATTCCTCGATTCTTGACTCCTAAGAGGAAGACTAGAAGAAAATGTATTTTAGAACTATAAAAAATGTGGCCAAAAGTTCCACAAAGAGTAAATGAAATTATATTCATAAAGATTCTCTTCTTTCAATCCATCTCAGTAATTGTTGCTCTTTTAGATTTATTGGACTGGTTTGTCTGAAATCCAATATGAAGAATTAGTTGAATAATTTAAATGATAATATTTAATAAAAATTATAATGAGCCTAAATATCCTAAAATAAGGGTAGTTCCCATAAAAATGATGCTAGGAATAAGTAAGCATTTAAAGAAAAGTTATTTTAATTTGATAGGTAATTGTTGAGCAGCTGTATTTGACATTGTTGTGCTAATAAAAGAAGCATATGACATAGTTTCTGTCTTCACACTGTTTTCAACCTCATTGGAAAGAATAGATTTACATATATGAATCAATTTAGAAAATGGCTAACCTTTCTAATATTAGTTGCCCATTCACTCATACCTTGACTCATTGGTCATGGTGGAGTGGTCAGTATATTCCTTCTTTTTTCTCCATGGCCACTTCCAGACGCTCCCTCTAACTCTGTCACTTACCAACCTTCCCTTAAGTTTCACATTACACAAATGTACTACCTGAACTATATCCTGGTGATAATTATCTATTGTCCAGCCACCCTCACCTCTCCTGCCACAGAATCCTCCCTCCTTCTGTAATAAGTTTAATGCCTGTCTCGTAGTCTTTCTCTACATAACTTCATTCAAACTAGGAGTCTTTATCTAAGGGATTTCAAATGCAATCATACTAGGGAAACATATTGAAGGTCCTTCAACTACCTTAACTTTCACATTCCTCAAACTATTCAGTTCTCATGATCTATTCTTCTACTTCCCCACTTCAGCTACACAGAAAGATGTTTATATCCTTGATCTTGTCATCACACATAAATGTTCCACTTCTATATTCATGAACTCTCAAATCCTTTCATCTTATCATAACCTTTAATCATTTTAATTTCCTCTATGTCCTGTAGCCCTTTAACTTATTATTCACGTTCACTGTGAAATAAAATCCCTCTACCACTCATTTCTTTCTAGGACCATCCTTCCTTCATTGGTTATATTCTCCCTGACTCTCTGTCTTAGTCTCTTGGTGAATTAATTCAACACTATTATGGTGGTAGAGAAAGGGGGGTTCTCCAGGTCTTTGTGGTGATCAACATGGTACAACAGAAAGAATCCCCACACATGAGGTACTGGAGAACCTGTTTCTGTAGAGCCATAATGATGTATAACGGAAGCGTATGGAGTCCCTATTTGGATGATGTACAAACCTTTATTATTCTGTTACTAGGTCTAGTATGCAAACCAGTTATTGAAGTGATGAACTGCTGATTGGCAATATAACCAGAGTGAGGGTGCCTTCAACAGGCACTAACTGGCTTAAGTGCAAGGGTTCTCATTCACATGTGGCTGTATTTTGGTGAAGAGCCAAGAGAAGAGGCCCTATTGGAAGGAGAGACCACAGTCTTTTGTCTTCTCATTTGATGTTATTGCAATGTATTCTATGAGTAAATGGTCCTGATGTTCTTCAATCTCTACTGTGGCTGTTCTTTAGTGCATTTGGATAAAGAGATTAGAGATAGGTATGATCTTGTGAGTTTTAAAATGTCAGGAGAACAAGGTACCAGCAGTTTGGGAGCTAAAAGTCCATATCAGGATTTTCTGGAAGCCAAGTGAAGATGAGTAAACTACCAAGCAGTAAACTACCACTTTACTTAAGTGGTAGCTCAGTGGTAGCTGAAATGTGGACTCATTTATCATCTATGTCATATATGTATGTGAAGTTGCCACTAATGCTGTGTAGAAATTGCTTCAAGTTACAGCCCACTCTCTCTTTGGACTAAGTTTGTTTAGGGGAGGTGCTGGAGGGATGCTTATATTTTGTTCTTGATATATCCTTTCACTAGATATTCTTGTATAAAAACTAATTAATATTAAAATTGAAAATGGAACTGGAGCTCTAATAACTGGTGGTCAACAGCAGAGGTCATATAGAATCAGGAAGTGAAGCTGATAGTGCAGACAACAACAAATCTGACCCTTCATATTTTCTACCACCACCATGCCTGAACCCTGAGGAGAACATATGAACATCCTTGATTTCTGAAAGAGTCTAGAGTATCACTGCATTCCATATTTCAATTTCTTGACCTCTTTTAATATTGCAGACCGCTCCTCTCCAGACTTCAAATTTGGAATATTCCTACTGTTCGTTTCCTTCACACCTGTTACTGAACTAAGCTGGAGAATATCACACAGCTAGACTGATTCGGTCCATTCCAAATTTCTGCTGTATAATATCCAGTGTGACCTCACTGCTGCAAAACAATCATTTTATACTTACTGGCTTCCTTTATTCCAGTCCCCACGAAATCTATTCCAAATTGTTTTCTCTATCCCTAAACTTCCCATGTCACCCTTCCCACTAGCATCTTAGCTTGGGACTTTGTCTCATAGCTTACTGAAAAATTTAAGACCATTCAACAAAAGTTCCCTCTTTTCTTTTCCCCCTCACTCCACTAAGAAATCTTCCTTCATTACCTTCTCCTTTACCCCTACTTCTCATGAAAGGAAAACATTTCTTCCTGCCAAGGCTAATCGCACCTTTGATCCCATCCCTTACAAACATCTCCTTGATTGTTTGCAGTATCATCTCCATATCCTCTCTAATCTTCTGTATCTCCCTATGCACTGGCTCCTTCCATCTGTCTACTGACTGAACACACCTCTTCTACTAAAAACAAACAAACAAAAATGCCTCACTTTTCCTACCAACTCTGCCACCTTTGATCCTCTATCCCTTCTCTTCTCATATAAACTCTTTAAGACAGCCATCTACATAGGTGCCTCTTCTGCTTTCAGTAACTTCTTCCTCAATATGGCTTCTGATCTTATCATTCAACAAAACTTCACTCGCCAAAGTTACCAATGATCTGTTAATAGTCAAATTTAATTGCCTTGTTCAATCCTTATCCTTTTAGATCAGCACTTAGCACAGTGCCTGGCACAAGGTAGGTGCTATATAAATGTTTGATTGATTTACTTGTCTGCAACCTTTGACATTATTGATCATCTTTTCCTCCTTCATACTATCTTCTCTAAGCTTTTCTGTCACTAATTACTCTTGCTTCTCCTCCAGTTCTCTGATCACACTTTTTATCTTGGCTCTCTAGCCAAGTGATGGCCAATAACTGTGGATATCACCCAAGCATCTATCCTGGGTCCTTTTCTCTTTTCCCTTTATATTAACTCACTTGATCTCATCATTTCCTATAAATTCAATAATCATCTCTATACAAATACATACATACATATGTGTATGTCTCCACCCATAGTCTCTTTCCTGAGATCCATTCCCAAATCACCGATTTCCCCTTAAACATCTCAAATTATATGTCCTGTAGTTATTTCCAAAGCAGAACTTATTACCTCTCCCGTTACTGTTGAAAGTAGACTTTTGCTCCCAATGACCCAGTCTTACACCCTCAGTGTCATTCTCAATTCCCTTCTCACACTAACTCTGCATATCCAATCTACTGCCAAGTTTTGTTACTTCTACCTTCATGAAAATCTATTGTATATATTCCCTGCTCTTAACTCACACCACCACCATTCTAGCACAGGCTCTGATCAACTTATGTCTAGACTATTGAAGTAGCCTGTTAGTTGATCTGATCTGCCTGCCATAAGCCACTAAGCTGCCAAAGTGATTTACCTAAAACACAGGTCTGACCAAGTTACCCACCCCCCAAATAATAAACTCAAGTGGCTCCCTACTACCTGCAGAGTCAAATACAAAATGTTTAGTATTTAAAGCCCTTTATGACATGCGCTGTCTTAATTGAGTCTTCTTACACTTTTCTCCAGGGGTAGCTAGATGGCACAGTGGATTTAGGAAGACTGGAGTTCAAATCTTCACTCAGATACTTACTATCTGTGTGACCCTGAGCAAGTCATTTAATCCCTATTTGCCTCAGTTCCTCATCTAAAATGGGGGCATACTGGAAAAGAAAATGGCAAACCACTCCAGGATCTTTGCCAAGAAGACTCTAAAAAGGTGTCACATAGAGTCACAAATGACTGAATGACTAAACAATAACAACATTTTATTCCATTCTGTTCTTTCTATCATCCAACTGCAATGTCCTACTTGCTATGCCTCAGATGAAACTCTACTTCCTGACTCTGAACGTCTGCATTAGCTATCCCCCATGCCTGGAATGTTTTCCCTTCCTTACCTCAGCCTCCTGCCTTCCAACAAAACAGCTCAAGTCACACCTTCTGCAGGAATCCTTTCCTGGTTCCCTTCTCCCTTTCTCCCTGTTTCCTTCCCTCTAAGATTACCTCCTATTGGCACTTTATAGTGTATAAATGCATAATGGTTTGCATGCTGTCTCCCCCGTTAGAATGGGAGCTCCTTGAGAGCAAAGTCCTTGATTCTACCTTTCACTGTATCCCCAGAACTTATCACAGGGCCAGATAACATTTCGTTTTGTTTTGTTTTTCTGCTGACTAACTATAACCAAATGTTAAGATTGAGGGGATACTTAGTAAATATTTACTGTGCCTTATGACAAGAAGAAGCATGCTCTACTAAACAGAAAATTAACTTTAAAGACAGTACGAGCTGGGCTCTAATTCAACCTTAGACACTTATATTACGTGGTTGATTCTGACCCCACTCTTTGAAAGCCTGGCTTGTTGAATCCCTCTAAGGATTCTCAGGTACCCTGAAGGGTTTGGGGTGACTTTCTTCTTTGCAATCATGTTTAGCCTCTGCTACTTATTTTCTCCACTTTTTAGGAGCACAGTGTCTGGAACCTTAACATTGATTGACTTTTACAAAGAAATCTTTACTTCACAGAACCAACAAGAACAAACCTATAAACATTTTCAACAGCCAGCTCTGGAGTGCCATCTTCCCCTACACCACAGCAGCAGGGATGGGAAACCTGTGGCCTTGAGGCTGCAAGTTCCACACCCCTGGCTGGGGAAAAGTGAAGGATTGAGCTCACAACTACACTTTAGTTCAGTTCCTATATAACATCTGCCGAGCCAAATTCTCCAAAGCTAGCATCACTACCTTGTTCTTCTATGCTGGCTCCTGGATCTTTGGTGCCTGATCAGGGCACCAAATTACTGGGCAAGATTATCGGATTCCAGTGGTTCATACTCTCAGAGCAGTTCAGAGACTTCACTCCTTGCAAATAAAATGGAAAGGAATGTCTAAGGAACAATATCTTTTCCTCAGGGAAGGAAGAGGAGGCTTTAAAGTCCTCTTCTCTTATCTGATGGTCTCATTAGCTCTGAGTCACCTCTCTTCTCATACATGAATACAGCAAAGTTCCCACTATGGTACACTGAAAGGACAAAAGACGAGTAAAGTTGAAGAAAGAGTATGAGAAAGGAAGATTCCCCTTTCTTACAATTTTGCTGAGGGCTTATCTCAGGTGGATGAGGTAAACTGGCACAAATTTATACAGGGATTTTCTAGTCAGCTTGAATTGACTCAGAGTATCTTGCATGAGCATCTACATCTCAGAAATGTGCAAACACTACAAATATGGGCTTGATCTCATTTTTTCTGATTGTCTAGACTTAACAATATGATACAGAAAATGTTAGTAATGCATTTTAAACTCAAAAGTATGTTTTTTACATTTTTTTTCCTGGAGATCAAGTAGTTAAACATTAACCAGCATAAATGAGGAAAGGGTTCAGAGACTAGAGATGATTATTAATGGTAGGAAATAATCCCTACCATTACTTTTGTTAGTTTAGGTAATACAGATCACTAATTTTTCAGATACTTCATCTGTCTGAAAGTAACATGTTTGGGAAAGAACAAAGTGTAAGGGGGGTAATGCTCACAATTCAGTATGAATGTCAGTCTGGAGTTTTTATTAATCTACATACAATTACAGTATAACTACATGGAACATGACTACTTTCCCTTGGATGAATCAGAATCCCCAGTGAGACACAGCAGATTTACAGGCATTGCATGATGTTATATGTTTAAAAAATAAGTATGTCATTATGGGTCACGACAATGGCAACTGACTAGGCCAAATGCAGTGTCAATAGACTTCAGCCACCACAAGTATCAGAACACAGTACAAACTTTAGTAGGGAAGATAAGGTGAAAGGGAGGGAGATCTGTAAGTTACATGTAATTAGTCAGGACAGACTGTGTTATAGAAGACAAATAGGATTAGAACAAGATTCAGGATGTGTAGTCTAGTATTAGAAGAGTTTCAAGCAGAAATAATTTAAATGAGGGAAAATAGGAAGCACCAAGATAAGATGTAAATGCTTTGTTTTGGGTGGGTCAGAGGTGAATCTGGTTGAAAGATAACTCCTAGGTTATAGGGGTAGCCCAAAGAAAGTGACTGATGTTTGAATTAAGATGAATAAATAGTTGTGGGTAGGGCCAAGTCTGTAGATTTCATCAGATAAGCAGAAGCAGAGAGATCAAAGATATAAAAAAAGTTTGAGCCAAGATTTTTAACATCCTAGAGGAATCTTTCAGGGAGTTTTTCAAATAAAGATATGAGCAATATTTTACCCCTGAAAGTTTTGGTCTTCTCTGATCGGCTTTGATATTAAAGCAGATGCAATTCTGAGTGAATCTTCATGGTCTAGATGTATTCCTTAGGCAGATGCTATTTTAAATGTGCCCTCAATGTCTATAGGGACATGTTCCCTAGGCTCTTTGGAGATCTTCCAAGGGATTAAGAATTTCCTTATATTCATCTAGAGGCAAGAATCTTAAGTGGCTGTAGGGTATTCCTCATTAGCATTACATTCCTCTATGGCCTAGGAGACTTTGAAACTAAGGTAGATGTTGGTTCAAAAAGATTTTTCAGGAAAATGAGGGCTCAGATTTACCTTCCTATATAGATGTTTATCCTGATTCAGAGTGCTGTAAGAGGTAATTGCCAAAATTTTGTTCACCAAAGTATGGAGCATTACCAGTTGATAGGGTACTTGTCCTTTGCCAGTATTTTTTTTTCTCAGCATTTTATAATCCTATTTCAATTCTCTTTCAGTGTACCCAAGATCAGAGCACTCTCTTCACCATATTTAAATGCGAAGTCTTTCAAGGCAGTGGGAAACAGTGAATAGAAAGCCATTCTCCAAGCAGAAAGGGTTGGGTTTAAAACTCCTATGTGAATTTCTGGGCAGGTTATTTAACTTCATAGCACTTTAGGAAGCGTTTTAAGACTCAAATTTTAGTGAAGGTGCCTACTTACATTGGGAGAGTTTCAGTCTCTAAGAGGTTTGTGGGTCTTTGAAATCACAAAGTTGGTTCCTTTCCTCTCTCCAAGTGCAATATTAGAACTGGACTGTCCTGTTTGTTTCTGTCATAAATCCAGATCAGATATATCTTTTGGTACATCATTTGTTTGACATGAAAAAGTCACTGGCTAAGCAAATTCTTTCCCTTTTATTCTGTGGAAAAATACTTTGCAGTGATCTGCCTCTACTTAAGAGGTAGTGACTCTTCATCTCATCTTTTCCATATCTGTTTTTCCTCTCCAGAGAATAAAGCTGAAAGTTCACCTTCCTCAAATTGTTTGAATAGACAGGAATACTTCAAGATGTGCTTACGATTGTATTTTCCCTCAACTTAACTGCATCTTAGAATCTTGAGTGAAAGATACAAATCAGACAGAATTTGGAAATGAAGCACATCATTCTCCTGTTTTCCTAAAAGACATTGCATTGTTTTCTTTGTTCTTTTTTTCTATTTTTATTTTGCTTACATATAACCTTCTTTCTCTGTTCTGTTTTGCTTGTTTTGTTCTTCTCAGTGCGTGTTTGTGTGTGTTTTCCAGACATTCTGTGAATTGACATCTCTTCAAATCTCCATAATTGAAGGCACCTAGTGATTCTAACCTGGGAATTTTTAGAGGAATAAAAGAATCCTACAACCTCCTGTGGGTGACTAAAATAAGAGTGAAATAGAGTGAAAGTTGTTTCAAGATGAATACAAGTCAGTGATACAGTGCTGTTGTTTGAGAAGCATATGACATTGTGATATGCAGTCCTGAAAATGTCATTTTCTAGGCTCAGTAGAAATCGGCTAGCCCCTGAGACAGGCCTTGGCCTAGATTTATGGCTGGATGTATTAAGTGGTATGACAGGACCCCAGACAAACACAAATCAGCCTCTTTCTTTATTGTCAGTTGGTTGGCTTCCAGAAATCCTTTGGCTAATGAGGCCTAGAATTTGTAAGTTTCCTTCCTGCAACACTGATAGTAGTTCTATATTAAGATTAAATGTCACAAACCTGGTAAGTGAGGATGAAGATGAAGATGATGATGATGGTGATAAATAACAGCTAACATTTATATGGAGTCTACTATGTGCCAGGCACTGTGCTAAGTGCTTTTCAAATGTAATCTGACTTGACAGTGTCTCATTGTGTCTAATGTCTGCTCTTTTGTCTATCCTTCATAGAGTCACAACCTCAAGCAATTTGCCTAATGAACAACTTTCATCATGTCATCCTGCTCTTTAGACCCCCCCCCCCAATGCTCCCTATTGCCTCTGAAAAAACATGTAAATGTTTTATCATTTAATGGCATCTATATTCTGGAAGGGTAGTTAGGTGGTGCATTGGATAAAGGGCCAGGCCTGGAGTCAGAAAGACTCATCTTCCTGAGTCTTACTAGTTGTGTGACCTTGGAAAAGTCACTGAACCCTGTTTACCTCAGTTCCTCATCTGTAAAATGAGCTGGCAAAGGAAATGGCAAACCACTCCAGTATCTTGCCAAGAAAACCCCAAAGGGGGGTCATTAAGAGTTGGACACAATCAAAACTTTTGAACAACAAATATTCTGGTACTAATCCTCATTTTCAGCTTAATCTTGTGTTACTCTCCTTCTTCCTAGACAAATGGAAATATTCACTATTTCCTATTCTCAGGTCCTCTCTCATCTCTATGCCTTTTCTCATCCTGCCTGTTTTGCACAGAATTAACTACTTACTGCCCCTCATCCCTGGTACCATTTCCATGACTTCCTTTATTCTTCAAGCCCAACATACTTTCCACCTTTTCATAAAGTCTTCCAAATTTCTACAGCTGAAAGTGTTTCCTCCCTCCTGAAAATTCTCACAGCAGGTATCATTTGCTTTTATCACATTCTGTCTGTGTCCTAGTTATTAGCTAGGAAGTTTAATATTGTAGAAAGAACTGAGAATATTAGAGTCAGAAAGCCTGGGATCAATGGGTTACTCTTGGAAGCCATTTAATTTTCTCAGTCTCACTTTCTTCACCAGTACAATGTTCACAATATTTGTACTTCCCAACTTACATGGAAGTTGGGTAGTACAGGTCACAAAAAATGCTTTATGTTTCTGAAAATACAACATAAATACAAAATCCTTATTATCAAATATGTCTTATCTTTCTTCACCTTCATCTCCTGATCTCCCTGATTTCCATCATACTCAGATTAATTCTCACTTCCCACCTTCTATGAAAGGACTTTCCCAGATTCTTTCTCCTGCCACCACACCCCAAACTCTCTCTGACTCAGTTGTTGTTGTGCAGTTTTTCTTTTTTTTTTTTTAGTTATGTCTGACTCTCTATGACCCCAGTTGGGGTTTTCTTGGCAAAGATACTGGAGTAGTTTGCTATTTTCTTCTCCAGCTCATTTTGCAGTTGAGGAGACTGAGGGAAACAGAGTCATGTGACACACAGCTAATAAGTATCTTAGGACAGATTTTAACTGAGGAAGATGAGTCTTCCTGACTCCAGGTCCAGCACTCATCCAGGGCATCATCTAGTTCTCTCATGTTCTCTGACACCTTTCCTCTTAGATTATCTATTTACATTGTTTATATCTTGTATGTATATAGCTATTTGCATATTATCTCATCCATTAGTATGTGAGCTCCTTGAGGGTAGAGACTGAATGTTTGCCTTTCTTTGTATACTCACCACTTAACACAGTGCCTGGAACATAATGGGAACTTCATAATTGTTTGTTGACTGACTTCCCTATTAGAATAAATTCTTAAAGGATTAAATACTTGTAAGTATTTTTTTTATTTATTTGGTTTGATTTGGTTTGATTTTAGGCAACTGAGGTTAAGTGCCTTGCCCAGGGTCACCCAGATAGTAAGTGTCAAGTGTTTGGTCTGAGGCCAGATTTGAACTCAGGTCCTCCTGACTTCAGGGCCGGTCCTCTATGCACTGTGCCACCTAGCTGCTCCATAAGTATTTTTTTTTAATTGATGTGAGTACTGTGAATAAGAGTTGAACCTGAGGACCTAGTTCATTTCTTCAACAATTCAGTTCAATTTTACAAGCATTTTCCCCATGCCTATAACATATCCTATCCATTATACTAGGCACTAGGGATACAAATCTGAAATGGAACAATTCCTACTCTCAAAGGTTTGACATTCTACAATATAGACACACATAAGTAAATTTTTCTTTAAAAATACATGAATTTTGGAGCATCTAGGTGGCACAGTGGATAGAGCACCGTTCCTGAAGTTAGGAGGACCTGAGTTCAAATACAGCCTCAGACCAAACCACTTGACACTTACTAGCTGTGTGATCCTAGGCAAGTCACTTAATCTCAATTGCCAAAAAAAAAAAAAAGAATATGTGAATATGGGGGGAGGGGTCCCACCATTAACTGGGTGTATGTGAAAAGGCCTCACATAGGAAGCAACAGGAGAACTCAGCTTTGGAGGGAATTAAACATTACTTCAGGAATGTGGGACAGCCTTTAGAAAGGTGTAGCAGTACATGAAGTAAGCTAGGATAGAACACAGAGTATATGAGGTGGAATAATGTCAATTTGAACACACACACAGGCACGTGTATGTGTGTACATATATATATGTTTGCATGTGTATGTATATATGTATGCATGTATGTATGTATGTATCCACCTTTCTGGAAACATCATCCTTTCCAGATTTCAGTATCAGTCATTTATAAGTCTCCAAGTCATTCTCTTTCCTTTTTCTGTGTTTTTTAGTAGGTGCCTCACAGTTTTCTTCTTTACTTCAACTCCCTGGGGATATGAATAGGAATATTGATTTACCCTTAAAGACGCTGGCCTCCTGGTTCATTAACCTCTTTTGCCCTTAGAACCTCTGCCTTAAATCTACTTTCTGTCCACACAGGGATGGTCATATGCCTGATTTCACCATCAGGCCATTTCTATTACCAAGAAGGATGAAACTCCTATAAACATAATCTTCTATTCTTTCATTTTTCCCTGTACCTCACTACTGTTAGACTTACTCTACATCTTTACCAAAATCTCTCATCCCCCAATGTTTCAGTGAATTTTCTCTCTAATATCCCTGCTCTGGGCCCAGTTTCTTTCTTTCAAATTTTTGACTGTAGTTAAACAATTCAAAGATACACTGTCCTCTATATACAAAATTTTCTATTTCATTGCAGCTCATATCAGGTATGGTGACCCACTAAATTTAAGCATATTAGCCAATGGAGGAAAAAAAAACCCAACCAATAAAGATTTCTTCAAGACTATCATAATGGTGAGTGGACAGGGAAGAGTCCAAGACTGAAACCTTGTAGAGAAACATTGTAGAGAATGGGCCACGTGATATATGGAATACTTACTACCTGCTGGCCCTTGTGGCAAAGGCTCAAGTCCCTTTGATCAAGTCATAGTCTTTGGATGATTCAAAGTCTTCAGTCTTGCCAAACCCTATCTCTGGATTGCTTTCCTCATCTCCTGTTACTTAGGTGCAGCTGAATATTGATGCAGAAAATCACATAAGGTTGTTGACTGTGTCCACTACAAATTTATTTTATGAAATTTTACCTAGGCCCATAATGCTGTAAGAAAATTTTTGAATCTCTATCAAAATTCCAATAGTAGTTTTTTCTTTTTTTTTCTCTTCTCAGACATAACAATTACACCCCTTCCCATCCCATATCAGCAGATGGTTTCATACATTTCTAGGAAAACAAATATAATTTAATGTGAGATCCCTTTCTCTCCTCTTGTTCATCTCAAAATTTCTTGACTACTCCTCAGTCTCTCTTTTGCTCCAATTCTGATGAAGGGGTGACTCTATCTTCACCTTTCCCAACCCTTCTACCATGATCTTGAGTTCAATCCTTCAGATTTATTCTCCCACTTTTTAATTCCCAGTTTCATCTCCTGGTTCCATCTCTCCTTATAAATATGTTCAACTGGCTCTCATTCTTACCCAATACAACAAAAACCCCTTCACTTGATCAACCACCCTGTATTCTATTTCTCTTCCCCTTCTCAGTCAATTCCTAGGAAGAAACCATACTCTTCAGCTCCACTTTTTGTTTTGTCTGCTCTGTCTACGTTCCTTGCAATCTGGCTCCCAACTTCATTACTCACCTGAAACTGTTTTTTCTAACATTACTAATTATCTTTTTATTGCCAGGTCTGATGGTCATTTATCAGTTCTCATCCTTCTTGATGTCTTGGCAATATCTCTATGTGTGTGTTTCTTAAACAACAAATTGATCACAGTTTTTTGTGTAAGCCTCTGGGTCTTTGTGTGTGTGTATGTGTGTGTGTGTGTGTGTGTGTGTGTGTGTAAGTGTGTGTGTGTGCATGTATTGAAATGTTTATATGTGGATCATTGTCAATTTCACAATAAAAGGTTTTTCAAAGAAAGAAATCAAGATAGAGATAATTAACAATCTTCCTCAGATAATTAAGTCAAGTTTAGTTTACTGTGGTTTATATATGAAATGTAAAATCCTAAATCACTTTGATTTGGTTTGGCCCAGACAAGCCTGGGGACTCACATTATTCTCCCCTCTCCTCCTGGCCCCTGTTTTTGCCTACTTTTGGCTTAAATTTACCCTACTCCTTAGGAAGGCAAATGAGAAGGTGTAGAGTTTAACTATGTTAACCTCTCTCTTCACTGATTCTCACAGGGAATGACAAGAGCAAGGGGCCTGAAGGGGCCCCTGGGAATCCTTGATATGAATGATGTGCATGTTGGATCCGTACATTTTAATTAACAGCTGTGCTTTTCTAAAATCATTCCAAGTAGTTCGGAGGTCAGACAGTCTGCATTATGGGCAAATATCTTTCCTGAAAATATTCTGTTCATAAAATCAGAGATATGTTCAGGAGGCCACATGTGCTGGTAAGGACAACATTTTAGAGCACTTTCAGGAGCATATTTTGAGTCTCAGAGTAGAGAATATTTGTGTGTTTTATTGTGAGAACAAATCATGACCACATGGTATAATGGACTAGGTGTCAGAGATCCTGGGTTCAAATATCAGATATGCCACTCAATGTATGTGTTGCCTTGGCCAAGTCTCCTAGCCTCTGAATGTTTCAGTTTTATGATTGATGAAATGAGGAATTAGGCAACATGACACCCAAGGCTCCTTCTAGTTCCAAAGTTATAAACACAGGATTCTATGAAATCTTAATTTACCCAATGAGAATAAGCTCATTTCAACTTCAAAACAGCTGTCATAATGTCATAAAAATTTATTAAGTATACTTAAGGTAGTATGGGCTAAACTCTGGGATATAAGAACAAAACAAAACAAAAATAGTACATACTCTTAAAGAACTCATATTCTAATGGGAATGTATGTAAACAGTATATAAACAGATGTAAGTAAAATAATATGTTAACACTTCCTTTATTTCTGTGACACTTATTTAATACAGATGTTATAAAACAAATTACATCTTCTTAGATTGCTATTATGCATTTGGTACACTTTGTTATCACTTAAAAATAAATAATTTATTGGTTTTTCGTATGTTTTGTTAATATATAGAAATGTTTGTAATTTGGGGACTTATTTTTATTTCTACTCATGAGTGCAATTTGAAAGAATATTCTCTAGAGGTTTTAATGGCCACAGTGACAATTTTAACTCCCTCATCTGTGCTTATTCTGATTACCTTAACTTATTTCCATTGCAATGATATAGTTAGCATTTTTTACTGTGTCAAGTAATAGTGAAGGCAAAAGTCTGCCTTGCTTCTTTCCCTTCTTTCACCCCTTGATCTTGCTGGGAAGGCTTGCAGTATTTTTTTTTTGATTACAAATCTAGCTCTTGGAATTAAATGAATGCTTTTGATTATATTAAGGAAAATTTTCTTCATGCTTATTCCTCTTAGGATTTTTAGCATAAATGAGTTCAAAAAGCTGTTTCTGTAGCTACTGCTGTACTCACAATTTTTTTGTTTGTGTTAATGCGATTTGCATTGTTTGTAGTTTTCCCAATGTTGAACCATTATCCATATAAAACTCAAATCTCTAAAAATACATGTTTTATAATATTTACTATAATTTTTGTAGCCTCTATGCTAACATGGTACTTAATATTTTTCATTAATGTTCATTAATTATATTGCTCTACTTTAAATTTTCCTTTTCAGAGTAATGATGTCATATTTGTTTCTCAGATAAAATATAGTGTGATGGGTTGTTTTCTCAAGTTTTGAGTAATTTATATGGCATTGAGAGTATCTATGTTAAAAAATATTTTATATAAATAACTTGAAAATTAATCACATCCAGAACTTTGTTTTTCCTATTTTGACTTTCCATTTCCTATTTTATTATAGTGAAGTATTTAAAATCTTAATGTATTCATTCATTTTATTTATGCTTTCAGTATTTTTCCCCTGATAAATATCTATTTTCTCTCTAACTATTGTGAATTTCCCCTTCTAATTTTTCTTTCTCAGCAAGTTTGCTTCCCTCTCCTCCAATTTATGATTTTGTAGCTCTGGGGGATTCTCAGTAAGGAAGCTCCATTTACCAATGCGCATCAACACCTTCTCTTCAACTTAGAGTCTTAGAGAGTTTGCAACACACTTTCTGAGAGATTGTGACTTGTCCTAACCCCAGACCATCTCGTTGCTTGCCATGCCATGCTACTTGTTAGCTTATTTAGTTGAAGCATTGTAAATCACCTCTCACTTTAATAATGTATACATGATGCTGTTTTAAGATATTTTATATTATGCAATGAATTTCTGCTTTCCATTTTATAATCAATTCTGCAACAATTACATTTAATGAATGAGGTTTGTCTATTATTCATGATGATTGTTGTTTTATGTTAACTTTCTCTTCAAATGATATTGTTACCCAAAGGTCAGCATTACCTAACTAGAGTTTATTTTATTTGAGGTAATCAGATTTCAGTCTCCACTTTCAAAACAGAGACCATACCCTATTTTATCCATCAGTGAGTCACAATCTTTGATTCTAGTTTTTCTGATACATCTCTTCTCACTTTTCTTTTGATCAACCAAATCTGGATAAGATTACAGTTTATAAGTCTATTTCTCCATGCCAAGTTGAAACTACCTATCACTTTAATGATCTTTATTTTGTTTCCAACAAATACTGAACGACTCACCACCCATCCTTCTTTTCATTATTTAGTATATTATTGTATGACTTCCTCTTAAAAGGGCTACCCCGTAGATATCATCTTTTTGTGTCATTAGGAGACTCTCATATAACTAAAGGACAACTGCCTACTGCTTGCCTTGAAGGATGCAGTCATTTTCATAATATATTTTGTTCATTTTTGATACTTTTGTAGTGAAGACTTTGCTAATGTTTGCTTTAGCTAAAAAGAGTGATTGATATTATATTGTGCCATTGACATTCTATCTTTTTCCCACTACTACATGCTCAATTTTATGGGTTGTTATTTCAGGGTACAGCCCAACCTGGCCCCAAACTCTTTGTGTTTCCTCACTCCTTATACTCAAAATACAAGCCCCTTTGTGCATCACTTAAACATTTTTATATTGTCTCACTTAATCTCTCTAGTCTAATGTTATATAGTTATCCTTTCCACATCATGACTTTTCCCATTGTAATTTCAATATATCATGGGTTGGTATAATAAGTTGAATGGGAATTTTGAAAGAGTTTTCCAGAAGCCATAGATGACATGAAAAGGCCAACAGATGACAAATAAAAAGTTTAGAAACTCAGAAATGCATACAATATAATATAGTGTGGTATAATATCAACTCAGATTTTACAATAAAGTATTGTAAACATCGCATAAGAGAAAAAGAAAAAAAGAATTCAGATTTATTCTCCGGTATACGGGGAAGGCCAAAAAATTTTATGTAGATTTTCCAGATAGCAGGGCCACTGTGCTCTTTACCCCTGAGAATTGAAAGGAATAAGTGTACTGCTTCGTTAGACACATTTCTACATTCCAGCAAAACTGAACTACAGATTGTTCTCTACACTCAGTGATTCATCTTCCACTTCCAAGCCTGTGCAAAAGCCATCTTTGGTATCAGGAATCTACTTCCTTCTCACTGCAGGTTTTCAAATGTGGATTGTACCATGAAGAAGATGGCACACTAGTAGCTATCTCCAGATCTCAACACCATATACATACACAAACACACAGAGGAAGTATTTATAAATGTTAAGGAATTATAGCTAAATCCACAGGAGAGAATATATTCAAACAATATGAAATTCTTTATGAATTAACCTCAGATAATCTTAATTCTAAGAATACTCAGAACATCCCTCCTCTTCTACCTTCCACTTACCTATGGCAGAAGCAGAAATGAATTTGCAGTCTTTGTCAATGCTGGACATCAGAGAAGTGAAATCTATTTCTTCTAACATAAATACCTTGGTGGTCAGCTTACCAGAAAAAAACAATGCATAATTGGAGAATACAAAACACAAGTCTGAAACACCTAAGACAAAAACATCATTAGAGAACATCATAAAATGAGAAGGAAAACTGAGTAAAATCTCAAAAAGAATACAAAAGCAATCTTTACAAATACTATCTGCTGGTCTGTGCCTCGTACCTGTTAGGCGCTCGATAAATGTTTGGTAAGTTTAACATAATATGTCAATTATAATATTTTTTTCCATTCTTGTACCTGTGTAATTTGTAACAGTATTCATTAATATATGAATTGCCTCCTCCTGGATGCCTGCAAGATACTAACACTGAGGTTTGATACTGAGGCTAGAAAACTTAAGGACTACATTACTCAATGAATTAAATTCTAGATTCCTCTCTGATGCCATCCTATGGGTTCTATCATTTTTTTTTTTGCTTTGTTCTCCACTTTGAATAATCCCAGTTGATTGTTTTGTTCAAGTTCCTGAAATGTTCTATTTGGTTTCTTTATTAATTATCAGACTATCTCATTGATTTTAAGGCTATTTGGCTTATACAGACCACATATGTTCTATTTTATCTATTATTTGATTTTTTTCTGACACTTGTTGTTCATGGACAACATTGATATCCTTAAGGTTCCAGTCAATGAACAAATATTTATTAAGCATTTCCTATGTTTCTGGCACCATGCAAAGTACCAGAAACGCAAATATAAATAAAAAAGAAATACAGTTCCTATTCTCAAGGAGCTTATATTCTTATGGGGGAAGACTATACATAGAATGAAGCTGAAAAATGGGTGGAAGGATTAAATAAGGGTAGAAGGTACCTGGCAGCAAGGCACACACACACACACACACACACACACACACACACACACACACACACACATACATATACACACACTTCTATAGGTATACATACTTGTGAAGATGCACAATCTTGTGGAATACAGCCTTTAGTAATATGAAGACATCTTTGGCCTGGGCCTCCTTCATAAATGTTTATTGAGTGACTGATAGATAGTTTCAGTAATTGAGTAATTGTTACTCCATCTCTATATTTTGTGCTCTGTTTCTGCCATTCTCTATTTCAGTGTCTACTACTTTAAAATCTCATTTATTTTGTTAGTCTTTCTGAATTCTACTTATTTATCCTTTTAATAATTTTCTTCAAATTCTATAACATGCTGAAGATTCCTGTGTTTGTTCATGCCTTTTTATGAGTTAGCTGTTAATGCAATATTATTCCTTTTTCCTTTGTTTTTTGTTTCTATCCCAGAGTGTTTATTCATCACATTAAGATCCACCTGACAATTTTTTAGTTTTTCTTCCTTTTTCCCTTGTGAATTTTTTTTCTTTGATCTTAATTTTTTTTTCTTGTTTACCTACTTAGCCAATTTCTTGTTATTTTGTTATTTTGTGGTGATGAAGTGGAGATGATCTTAGATATTATAAATACAGCTAAATAGCTGTATTTCCAAAAGTTTCCATGTCTTTTTATTTCTTAGTGTAGTTATATGTTTAATTATCTGTGGATTTCTGTAGCTCAGTAGGCCTCTGTATTATCCTATTTTCTAAAATGTAACCACGTGCTATCTTAGTCTCTGAACATAATCCCACATAAACTTTCCTCAGTCTTCCCTATTTTCTCATTCCTTAGACTGCATTGCCCTGCTTACTTGTCTATACCTAGTCAAATTCTACCTATTCTTTAAGACTCATCTAACATTCTGGACTGAGAGAAAAAAATTTAAAAGATTTTCAAGTTATGTGATACATTATCTGTGTCTGACATTATATAGATTTTTCAGCATCTGAAGGCTTCCATCTTCGTAAAAAAAATGGGTGCATTAAATTTTCCCCCACTGGGGCTATTACATCTGTACAGCATTAGGTAGTAATCCATTTTCATTCCATTTACATTGTTGTACATATTTTGCATGTTGTTTTCCTGTGATGCTTGTTTCACGTTATAGCAACTCATAATAGTCTTCTCCTGCTTCTCTATATTTTTCATATTCATTATTTTTCACAGCTGTTGTGGTTCATCTTTTAATTTCTAAGAAGATATAACAATTTTTGGGTCAGGGTACAGTGTGTTCAGCTGTGACTAATCAATCCAACATGAATTTGGAAGGCTCTACCACAGATTGGGTACAAGTAGTCCATTAGAACATTTGTGATGGCTATGTCTCTGGATTTGCACAGCTCAATTTTTCCCTTTGTGCTACTGAAATTTTGCTTTGCCCATGGAGTACAGTGCCATTTTTGATGCAAGCACTCCATGCTAGGTGGTCCTGTGCCAGCATCTCCCATGTTTCACAATTGATACTAAAGTTCTTCAGAAACACTTCTTGAGAGTCCTTGTACTGCTTTTTCTGTCTACCATGTGAGCATTAGCTTGTGCAAATTCTCCATCATGTAGTCTTTTAGATAAGCACGTATTTAACATTTGGGCTATGTGGTCAGCCCATTAGAGCTATGTTCTCTGCAGTAAAGTTTGAATTCTTGGCAGTTCAGCTTGAGAAAGCACCTCAATGTCTGGTACTTTATCTTGCCAGATAATCTTCAGAATCTTCTTAAGACAATTCAAATAGAAGCAGTTCAATTTCCTGGTATGGCACTAATAGACTGTCCACGGTTCACAGGCATGCAACAGTGAAACTAGCACAATAACTCCATAGATCTTCAGTTTAGTATGCAGCCCAATACCTCTTCTCTCCTACTCTTTCTTTAGGAGCCTTCCAAATGCTTAGCTAGCTTTGGCAATTTGTGCATCAAACTCATCATCTATTTGGGCATCCCTAGAAAGTATATCACCAAGGGAAGAGAACTTACCAACAGCATTCAAAATGTCTCCATTTTCTACAACCAATGGTTCCAGCAATCGATGGTGCAATGGTAGCTGGTGGAGGACCTCTATTTTCATGGTGTTGATTGTCAGGACAAAATTAGCACAAGTGGCAGAGAATCTATCCATCCTTTGTTGCCTCTCAGCCTCAGAGACTGTATTGAAAGCACAATCATTTGCAAATAAAAGTCATGCACCAACTGTCCCTTCAGTCTTGACTTGTCACCTTTGCAGGTTAAATACTTTACCATCAGTGTGGTAGCTGACCTTGATACTGTTTTCATCATCATTGAAGGCATCTGACAACATTGCAGAAAACATCACGCTAAGAAGCCTGGGAGCAAGCACTTAGCCCTGCTTCGGTCCATTGGTGATTGGGAAAGCATGAGAACATCATCTTTTATCCAATACCAATGCAAGCATGCCATCATGAAACTGGCATCATAGAAGTCTTCTCATGCTTCTCTGTATTTTTTATATTCATTACTTCTTATGGCATAATAATATTTGATTACATGCCTGTACCAATATGTATTTAGTCATTCCTAAATCAATGGACATCTACTGTGCTTCTGCCTCTTTGCTAATAAGACCTATTACTATAAATATTTGTGTGCATGTGGGGCCTTTATATCAAAGTTGGAATATGAACATTTTTATCACTTAAGCTAATTTCTAATTGTTTTCTAGGCCAATGCATCATTCTACCAAGCGCTCACTTGTACATCAGTGTTTCCATAGCCCCTCCATTACTGACTATCTTCATCTTTTGTCATCTTTGCCAATTTGATGGGTAGGAAGAGAAATTTCAGGTTTATTTTTGATTTGCATTTCTCTGATTATTCATGATTTAGAGTAATCTTCCATATTATTATTAATTAAAATATTTGTTATGCTGAATTCCCTAAGCAAAAAAAGATTACTTGATTGGAGGTTAAAGAACTAGCTGGAATCTAGTTCCATCTCTGATGCTAACTAGTTGTATGTTTTTTAACAAATCCCTTAACCTCTCTATATCTTAGCTTTCTTAAAATTCCTAAATATACTTCAAAGCACAGGCCAAGTCCTGTTTCTTCATGATGTCTTTCCTTTACAACTTGCCCTTTAATGATTTTCCCTCTCCTGAACTCCTATAGCATTTAGGATGGTAAAATATGCAATGCTAATGTATAAACTTGATATTTTGTTATATTTGTACTTTTAAATGTATTCCCTCCACAATTATATAATGAACTTCTCGAAAGCAGGACTGAATTCTATAAAAAGATAAAATTCCCAGATTCCCTTTCAAAGTGTTTTTGCAATTAGTAGGGGTGCATTATATATTTGGGTTGTGAATTAAGGGATGGATTGCAAGGCCTGTGTTTCATTCTCTTTGTAGTGGGGGATCTTTGAGGTATTAATTAATCCATGCTACAGGTTAATGGCTTCTAATAGCTTATTAGCTTCCTAGTGTTATTTGCACTCTACAAAGGCCTAAACTCAGAAGAATGAAACTAATGATGGAGATTTGAGGCATTGAATAGGACTGTTGGAGCAGATATATTGGGCAAAGGGGCCTTTTGTCTGTGCCTCACAGATCACACCACATAAGCTACTATCTGCTTCACTTGTATGTAAGGCTGAAACAGATAAGCTAGTGCTTGGTTGATATCCACATTCTATTTCCCATTAAAGGAACTGGTGTAAGCAATGAAAGGACCAATAACTTTGTTTAAAATAGTTTAACTTCTTTTGAAAGATATCATTACCCGTTGGCATGAGTAGGTGGGTGGATATGATATTTAATGAAGATACTGATAATGGTGATGGGGGAGGTGGTAACAGTAATGATGATATTTAAGACCAGGATACATCACACTTCAAGTTCCAAGTGACTGGTTAACCTATGTTTGCTAGGTTCCTATTGAGAGAAAAAGGAGAGTGGGTGGAAGTAGTGAGGCTTTCTATGGTCTTTTGTTAAAATGGCTTTTTAATGTTGGCACAAATTGTTTTTATGTCTTAGGCATATTGTAGAAATGGAAACATAAATAAATCAAGTTGTTGAGCTTCTCTCAGCTCAAAAGTCAATGTAAAAATTGAGATCTACTTAAAAAAAGAAAAAAAAAGATGTTCACCATTTTATATTTAAATATTCTTACTAAGTAATTTTTTTTTCATTTGCATACAATTAGTTAGCTATAGAAAAAGAGGTCCCCAAGGTCAGAAAACACCTTTTTGCAAATGCAAAATTCCATTTGCCTAATAATTATGTTGTAACTTCGGGGAAAAAAAAGAATTATAGAAGAATGGTGATTAATGCAAGATACGCTAGCAGCATTTAAAAAATGAGATGATACATTATGATGAGGACAAAAAATCATTTGATTGGGAGTCAGGAGACCTGGATTCTAATCCCAGTTCTAATACTAGCTAGCTGCAAGATTTTTGACAAATTCCTTAACCTCTTTGGACCTTAGCCTTCTAATATCTAAAATGATAATGGTTGGAATAGGTAATTTATTTGTTACTGCTTGGTTCTGAGATATTGGCATTCTTAAGATAAGTTTTCTTTCATTTTATTTATTTTTTTTAAGCAATTGGGATTAAGTGACTTGCCCAGGGTCATACAGCTAGTAAGTGTCAAATGTTTGGTCTGAGGCTGGATTTGAATTTGGGTTCTCCTGATTTCAGGGCCAGTGCTCTATCCACTGTGCCACCTAGCTGCCTCTTTTTTTTTCTTTTAATTACATCCTACATGATGCATTAAGGCTGAATGATAAATCAATGTATTGTTGTAAACATACATTGTATCAGTAATCATTCATCTGTTAAGGCCTAACTCAGATCCCATGCCTTCTAGAAGGGCCTCCTCAAATATTGCTGCCTTTCATTGTGGCTACAAACTGTGGCCAGAAGTCTTCATCATGTGATTTGAATGTTCCTTAGTGGCTGAAACACTTGTCAATGAACCAATACATATTTATTCAGTACAAAACAACATGTTAAATTCTGTGTTGGGTGATCATTATAAGACATGGCCTTTATCAACAAGCAGCCTGTGGTGTGTCCTAAGGTAACATTAGAGAAGAAAAGAACTGAAAGGGACCCAAGTGATTCTTCAATTGAATTCCTTTATTTACTTATTCATTCACTAGCCAACATTCAACAGGCATTTATTAGGAACCTAATTCTTTCAGACACTATGCTAGGCACTGGAAATACATACATAAAAAGAAACACATTTTCTCACATTTAAGAAACTTCCATTCTATGGAAAGGAAAAGGGACGTGAAGACTAGAGATGAAGTAAATTAGCCAAGATCACAAAGGGAAAGGAGAGATTGAATTTGAACTCAGGTCCTTGAACTCTAAAGAAAGTTCTCTTTCTTCAAAATTATACATTCTTCACTAATGGGCTATGAGGCACACATACACACACACACACACACACACACACACACACATATATACACACACACACACATATATATATAAACTAATAATTGAACATGACAGTTTTATATGTAGCAGTATTTTGCTTTAATATTCAAGGAATTGTGATTTCATTGGGTGTGGGGATACTCTCTTTCTAAATATGTTACAAAGCTGGGACATTTAATAGATGGTCTTTCTGAGCTGCTGCAATTGAAAAAAAAATAACCTGTTAATTTTATAGTGAATTATGGCTGATCACATGACAAGCAATTCCTCATTGAATGTATACTTTTTTCTTTCCAATTTGTAGGATTCATCAGTGCTTAACCTTTACTAACATGCCCTTAAAGTACTCCGAATTACCTTCATTCCACAATTAAATATTGGGCATATACTTCAGTGGAGTAGCAAAATTATAATCTGAAATGATTTTTTTTGGAAGTACCATCTATTTTAATGGAGAAAAGTAACATTTTTAACTATCTGGAACTGACTTTAAAAAAAAAATATTAGACCTCCTATATTCAAAAATGTGTGTCTCCTTCAAAAGTAGTTCCTTTGAGAAACTATATGCTTATCTGAACATTGTTCAGAACATTTCTGTAAAAGCATTTTTTTGAAATTGCCTTCCAAGATTATGGCACATGCTTAGAACTGACTGCAAATAGCAGTAAATATTTATTATTCAGGATTGGATTTATTTTGGGAAACAGACAAAAGCCATTCAACTCCAAATACTGGGGAATAGGCAGTGTAATACTTTTAAAAATAAAATAAGTTATGTGCAACTACAAAGTGAAGACACTGATTTTCTTTGTTCAGTTCGTGAACTGGCTATGAAGAAGATTCCCAAAGAGGATTTTCTAAAGTTCTTTGAGCAATAGAGGCATTGTTGGGATAAGTAGAGCATCCTAATGTGGCTATTTTTTTCTTAGGTGACACAACTGATCAGGATGTATTTATTTCAAATTCACTTCCACTGTTTCATAATCTGGTAATTCTATATGGTACCACATTAGGGGCTTAAACAGCAGCCAAATGAGTCAGATGTGGGGAAACATTGATTCAGGAGTTAGAGGAAGAAAAGACTGCTTCTCTGAGCATTAAGAGTTTACTCAGGGTTATGCAGAGATTTGAGTCTCTGTAGGGTAAATAACAAATGAATAAATCAGTAAAAAGCAGAAAAGCACAGAGAAGGAATGAAGATTCCATTGGTAAATTCCTGTGCATGATTTGAATTGTTTTACTAAATGTATGATTGAAATGGCTACAGTTGTGCTAAGAGAGGTATGGAAAATGACGGTTGGGAATTTGTTCCTTAGAATAAATATTTATTGGGGAGATTCTAATAGCAGCCAATTAATAAACGTGCAAGTTATTAATCAATTAGTGTCCAGGAAACTGCATAGCAGGTGTTGGGGCCCACACCATTAAGACATTGGGGAGAGCCAAGAAATTAGGACCTTGGAACTGTTTTTGAAAGGAAGATAGTCAGGCAGGAACCCAATAATGACTATAACTTAGTGTCAAGGTGGGAACTCTGACCAAAGAATATTAGTAATAGAAAGAAAAAGAGTAAGAAAGACACAATGCGGTGATGGTGAGCTATAGCACAGGGCTACTTATGTACCATGGCCAGGAATATTAATAATCATTTGAAGTGGATTGAGCTTGGATTAGATGGATGAGTGGTAAGTAGGTACTTCTGCTACGGTCAGAGGGATGCCACAAGAAGGAACCAGGCAGAGATTATACACAAACAGCAATATGAAAAGAATTTAGTAATTCCTATTTTTCAGCATTTAATATATGTGTATGCATGGGTGTGGGTGTGTGTGTGCACGTGCGTGTGTGTGAATTTAATAAATAAATATATAAACAATTAACTAGTGTAGTATGAGTGGCCACTATTCCTCCAATGGACTGTCTGTTCTTTAGCCATGTTACTTCCTCCTGTTTTCCTTATCTCTCTTCTGAAATGTTTCATTTCCAGATTCTTCTATACCTGGAATACTTCAGGCTAGAAACTTTTCTATTTCTAGCTGATTGCAACCTACCTATCTTCCTGTGATTTTAGAGGCAGGAAACCAATCAGATTCAATTGAGTATGACCCTGAACTTCCTCATAAAATAAAACACATCTCATACTGTGTGAGATACCATGGACCTCAGAGTTCTACCCATTAAAATATTGAGAGTTTTGGTGTAATGACTCATCAGGACTTGGCAGGAGCCACTTCTAAGATTGGCATGAGTTCTTTCTCCATGCCATGGCCTGAAAAGTAACATATTCAAGGGCCTCTGCTCACCTCTCTCACTCTAATATTCTCTGTCCCTTTTTCCTTCCTTCTTTAGTATCTATAATCCTGCTTCTTAAAGAGGTCTATTCACTGAAAGGGCTTTATCTCACTCAAAGTGAGAACCTGAAAAGACTTTAGCTTAAAAGGGCCAGGGTCTCCCCATTGTGTCCTGGTCTACCTCCAGTTGTCCTGATGAATATCTGGCCACTAGGCCCAGATGGCTCTGGAGGAGAAAGTGAGGCTGGTGACCTTGAACAGCTCTACCTCGCTTAAATCAAAGTCAATTGCAAGTCATGTCATCATCTCCCTCATGTCATGGTCATCTTTGAGAACAAAGAACAAACACAACAACAAGGTAACTACTAATTACCCACTTAGAAACCAAGCACTTTGTTTGGAATTATAAACTATTTTGTTTTGAGAGCAGATGCTACATTAATAATCTTGTTTAATTGCCTCTGCCTTGAAATCCAGGCTCCCTTAGGTGTTGACAACCCATAAAGCCTTTGGTTAAATATTCCAAAGAAATGTGTCTATTACTTTCAGCAATTACTAGCTCTTGTAATTATTATGCAAATTTCATTTAAGTACCAGCAAGGCACAATACAGGGCAGCTAGATGGGACAGTCAATAGATTGCTAGGCCTGGAATTAAGAAGACTCATCTTTACAATTCACATCTGGCCTCAGACACTTACTAGCTTGTGTAACCCTGGGCAAGTCACTTAACTTTGTTTAGCTCAATTTCTCCCCTGCAAAATGAACTAGAGAAGAAAATGGCAATTCACTCCAGTATGTTTGCTAAGAAACTTTAAATGGGGTCCCAAGGAGTCTGGCATAACTAAACTGTAATGTTTTTTGTTAAGGTACAATAAATTTAATGTATTTATCTGAATTCACTTCATCCCAAGTCCTCCTTATCTACTGGCATATTCAAAGGCTTAGTCCAATTTTCTTGAAGTGTCTTGAGTCTGAATGCAAGCATTGTAGTATCATCTATTCCACATATTCTATTATTTTCTCTTCAAAGGAAATACCTCCTTTTGGTCTAAGAAAACTCAACTGTGATTCCCTGGCCAGAAGAATTTGGAATGAATTTTTATTACTCTCTCTTTTGAAAAAGATCCTTTTAAAATTGAACTCTCTGGGAGGATATTTAATTGCAAATTATCCTGGGAAGTGTGGAGGAGAAGAATGGAGCCATTTTGAAGTTCACTTTATCAGGAAAAACAAACAGGAAAAGTATTAAATGCAGCAATGCTGCATAATAAAGAAATGGAATCACAAAGGATTTAGCAAAAGACTCAGAAATTCTATGGCTCTTCTTTTTTTTTCTTTTATCAAGTTATTAGGCCTCTCTAACTGGGAATAAATAATTACTTAGTGTTTCATTTGTTATATTTGTCCATTGGTGCTCATATACCTCCTTAGTAACCGGTGTATTCACCGGTGGTTTTGATTGCTTAGCAAATACAAAAAATACTCTATAAATGCAAAGGTATTACTGCTGATTGCTCTATGTTTACATTATATTTAAATATACAGTCCAAATCCCCATATATTTTATTGCGATTTCCACAGAGAAAAAAATGACCCAGATTGCTACAGATAGTAGATTTCTTCTTTGTCTGTTACATTAAAAACAATCTGGCTGTTTTGAAAACATCCCCAACCACAACTTCAGATGCAAATTCATTCAGATAACATCTTATGTTTACATCTTCGTTTTCTTAGGTACACTTGCCAAGTGGGCCTGAGCTACCAAATACTCCAGGTAAATTAACAGCTTTGCTAATAAATGGAAATGCAGCCATTGTGAACAATTCTTCTTGAGGATATGTTAAGTACATAATAAGAAAATAATTGTCATGCTCGGTGATCTACTCCACTAAGCATTGAATGATGAATTTAACTCACCAAAAAGTAGTCAGACATCAATTTAGACACTTCAAGCATCAGAAAATATTGTTTTTTAAAATATTATTTTATTTTTCCTATTACATGTAAAGAAAATTTCAACATTTTTTTTAAATTTTGAGTTCCAAATTTTCTCTTTCCCTCACTCCACTCCCTCCTTCCTAAAAACGTAAGAATTTTTAAAAGGTTGTATGTGCAATCGTGTAAAATATATTTCCATATTTATCATGTTATGAAAGAAGAAATAGACTAAAAGGAAAAAAGTGAAAAAGATAAAGAAAATGAAAAAAATATGCTTTGATCTTCATTCAGAATCCATCAGTTCTTTCTGTGGATGTGGATAGCATAGAAAATAATAATTTTGCTTATGTTATGGCCATAAGTACAATGGTCAATGCCCAGATGGCAAGCTAAAGAGAGAAGATGTACCCTAATAGGGAGTTTAAGGAAAGGAAAGTCCCCATATCAATGCAATGTAGAGTCTAAGAGTTGTTTAGAACACTGCAAAGTTATATTACTTGTCTAGTCACATAGCTAATATTTGTCAAAAACAGGATGAGCTTTTTTTTTTCTCTCTCTCTCTCTTCATCTTTTTCTTTCTTTTCTTTTTTTTTTCCTTGTTATATGGGATTGCTTTTCAGGAGAAAGAGATATACCAGAAGAAATTCTACTGATGTAAAAAAAATGCAAAAGATACCAATAAAAATATATTTTTAAATACTAGAATGTATTGAAGAGATTATTACTAAGCATCTAGAAAAGGAGATGATTAAGGTGTTGCTAGAATAATCATGTTTCCTTTACTGATCAATTATTAAATTGACAAATCAGAGATATGTTGTATATAGAGTTTCTCTAGAGTTTAGTAAAAAATTGTTAAAGTATCTTATGCTATGCTTGTGTAAAATACAGAAAGGCTAGATAATAGTTTAATTTTTCAAATATGGTACTTATCAAATGGCTGGATCTAAAGAGGAGGCATTTATGGCTTGATATCTGTTTGGAAGGAAGTGTCAAGTTGAACATACTAGAAACTTGTATGAGGTCTTAAGCTTTTTAATATTTTCTTTAGTTTCTTGGTAACAGCTAAATAACATTCTTTTTCTATTTTTTTAATTTTTTTTTTATTTTTAGGCAATTGGTGTTGAGTGACTTTTCCAGGGTTACACAACTGGTAAGTGTCAAGTGTTCAGTCTGATTTGAACTCAGGTTTCCTGACTTCAGGGCTGATGCTCTATCCACTGCACCACTAAATAGTATTCTAAGAAGATGCAAAGCTGGGGTGGGAGGGAAGCATTCACATTGGGTGACAGAATCAGGATCCCAAAATATCTTGATAGTTTAAAGATTGAACAGAATCTAATAACATGAAATGTAATAAGGATAAATATACAATCTTACCCATGGGTTCAAAAATTCAGCCTTGCAAGTATAAAGTGGGGGCATGACATGATAAAGATATAAATTTGAAAAAAGTCAAAGGATGATAATATACTACAAACTTCATATGAAGCAACTCGATATAATTGTCTAAAAACAATAGAAGTCTTTTGGGTCATGTGAGCAATAAGACAGAGGACTAGACATTTTCTTTTGACCCCTAGGATCTCTCAAACCTTTCCAGAAGAGAAATTATGTGCCAAAGATAAAGCAACTTCAGCTATTCCCATGGTCTAGGACACCTAAATCCAAAATAAGGTTAAAAAAATCACCCTAAACCCAGGAACCGACATTCAATGCTTTTTTTTTTTTTGAAGTGAGGCACTTGGGGTGAAATGACTTGCCCAGAGTCACACAGCAAGGAATTATTACGTGTCTGAGGCCGGATTTGAATTCAGGTACTCCTAACTACCCCTATATTCAATGATCTTGAGGTCACACAGTATCATTCCTCCCATGCTACTGGCAGAGAGACTGCACTAGCAGATCTTAGGATAGGCTTACCCTTGTATTCCCATCTTCCCTTTCTCATTCTGTCTCTAGGCTGGGAAAGTTTGTTTGGGTCTCAAAAGCCACATTAACACAGCCCTTCAGGATCAAAAGGGTGCCAAGGGCTATAACCTCCAAGCACTGGTGATAGGAAAGCAGGCTTGCTATTCTACAAAAAGAGAAGTGGAGAACAGAGAAAGTGGAACAGGTCACCAGGACTGGACACAGTGCATGTGGTGATTTATGTAGCACTCCACCAAACCTGAGGGAAAGATCAAAACATACAACTGGGGCTGGTTTTGATAACCCAAAACTCACTCAGGGCAGAGTCCTAGGCTGGTGAACCATGAACTACCAATCTCAAGAGGAGTTAAAGACATTTTGAAATCCAAATCTCAAGGGAACAAACAATCAGAAAGGAGTTAGGAAGTGAGTCATAAGGAAATAAAAGGGGGGAAATACTGGAAAATACCAAAGATTTCATAATGAAGCAATCACAAAGGCCTTGAACATAAATAGATAAATCAATAGGAAAAACATTAACAGAAGGAAATATGGCCTCTAGAACTAGTAAAGGAAGTCAGATATCTATTAATAAATACTGGGAAAAACAACAATGACAACACAGAATATGTTCCAACACAGTGAGACGAGGATTCTATGAAATTTAAGAACATAGAACTATAACAATGTTCTTGGGTTGTTTAAAAGAGAAATGGGAATTATGAGAGCAGAATATATGCCCTGCACAGCAAAAATAATGAAGAGGATAGAAAACCATGAATCTGCAATGGCAAGCCTGACCAAAGAAACAAAAGAGAGAATAATAGATTGGGAATGCCAATACACAGAAGTGAAGAACAACCTAGAAGAAAATAAATAAAAATAATAACATTAAAAGAAAATATGGTTACTATGCAGCAAAGCCTATTGAACTCAAAGACAGGGCGAATAGAGACAAGCTAAGTATCATAGGACTCCCAGAAGAACATCACAGTATAAAACCTCTTAACATCATAATGAAGGAAATAATAGAATACTGCCCAAAATTTTTGAACATAGAAAATGAAATTTCATTTGAAAGAATTCATAGATCCCATGCAGAAAATAAACCCAAGACTGTAAAGGGCAAGACACACAGTGGTTAAATTTAACAATTATATTCAGAAACAAGTTCTACAAGCCATCAGGATAAAGATCTTCAAATACAAAGAAAAATACATTTAACTAAAATGCAAGACTATTCCCACCCACTAGAAAAAGAAGGGGGCAATGGAATAATGTGTGTTCTGATGAGCAATGGAGCTCAGGACACAGCCAAGGGTGATTTATTCTGCAAATGTAAGTTTAACCATATAGGACAAAAGATGAACATTCAATAAGAAAGAAAACTTCGAAATATTTTTAGAAAGAAAACCACTGCGAACAACAGAAATGCAGAAGTGAATAAATACAGCAGGCAAGTACAGCAATTGCAACAGTGATGACAGAGGCACCACTGAGAGACTTCCTTCTAAAGATACACAAGGAGACAGAGATGAAGGTAGAACTTTGGCAGAGGTAACAGTGAAGGGGAGGGAGTGGAGACAGATGGTATTATGGACATAAAATGGCAGACAGTGCTTCTTTTATGTGACTACATTGCAATGGTACAAAAACGGGGGAGGAATGTAGGGGAATGGGGAGGAGTAAGTGATGCGCTGAGGTCAAATTAAAATCTAGAAAATGAGAGGAAGGTGATCTTTGTGCTATCAGAAAGAAAAGAGCCTGAAGAGTGGGTGAAGAGGGGAAATATTGAATAGAAAGGGGAAAAGAAGGAGGCTTTCCTTTATAGGAGGGAGGGGTTCTCCTGAAGAATGTTCTAATGAGTGAAGAAAGATGAGCCATTTAGGGAGTTAAGGATCTTATATTGGGTGAGGCCTGAAGTATTTGGTGCTTGAAAAGTCTACTTGTCTTGGGAGTTGGGGAAATTGCAACCCCTGTAGGCAACTAGAACCCAGAGGAGTGGGAGAGCAGGGACACAGGGATGAAATTTCCAGGTAAATTTAGACATCTTTTTAAAAAAAGTCAATGGAAGAGGATGCATAATCAGAAATTTAACATAAGGCAGTCAAGGTGGTGCAGTAGATAGAGTGCTGGCCCTGAGTTCAAATGTGGCCCCAACATTAGCCATGTGGCCCTAGTTTGTCTCAGTTTCCTTATCTGTAAAATGAGGAATATAATAGCACCTACCTCCCAGGATTGTTGTGAGGACCAAATGAGATAAAAAGGGCTAAGACACTTACCAAAGTCCCTGGCACATAGTAATCATTATAAAAATGTTGGCCATAATCACATTGTTCTGAAAATGAGGTACAATGGAATTCATGGGATGAGCCTTTCATGGCAGTGGTAGAATGCACCTAGACATGAGAACCTGAAATAGATACCTTGGAAACTTTAATAGCATCAAGGAGAGAGAGAGAGAGAGAGAGAGAGAGAGAGAGAGAGAGAGAGAGAGAGAGAGAGAGAGAGAGACAGAGACAGAGAGAGAAAGAGAGAGAGAGTTACAGGAGTCATGAGAGAATAAGGGTCTAGAAGAAACAGAAAGAGAAGACAGATAATAAAGTGAGAGAAATCCTTTTTGGAAAGGGTCTCAAAAACTGAAATTTAAAAACTAATGAACAATACTAGCAAAAGGGGGAATATCAGATCAGAAAAGGGGATGAGGAGTGGGCAGAAGAGAGTCAATGAGAACAGGATCACCTTAAAAGAAGATTGAAATGAGTAACTGAAAGAATACAATGCTATTTTTATAGCACAAGAGGAAACTTGAAACGGAAAAGCTTCTGCACGAACAACTTAATGCACCTAGGATAAGTAGAGAAGTGATCAAATGGGAAAAAGTCTTCATATCAAATTTCTCTGATGAGGCTTAGTAAATGTCTGAGAGCATATCTGGATTCAAATCTTCCTTACTCCAGGCCTGGCACTCTGTCTATTGAACCAAGGTTCTTTCCACCTCTGAACTTTGTGTGTGTGTGTGTGTGTGTGTGTGTGTGTGTGTGTGTGTGTGTGTATACTGATGAGTAGAAATAAATATCAATGAATATTTCCCTATTCTTTCTTTTTAAAAAATAGATGAGAAAGTACAAGCACAGGGTTGGGGACGCTTTAGCTTCGAGGATACATGTGGCCCTCTCTGAATCCAAACTTCACAGAACAAGTCTCCTTAATAGAAGAATTTGTTCTGTAAAACTTGGACTCAGCCAAAAGACTCCACCCAAGGACCTAGAAAGCCACATGTGGCCTTGAGGCCACAGGTTCCTCACTGCTGTACTAAGTTTTTATTTACTCAAATAGAGATCTCACTATTGGTTCCTCCACACCTTTGCTATTTCATTTCTGAAGGGTACAATGCACTCTGAGACTTTTCTCAAAGTGAGATCTTGCATGTACAGTTCATCTAACAAGTATCTATTTTAGGTATTAACAGAATACCCACTTTATGATCTGTTTTTTTTTTTTTATGAAGGTTCTCTTAGTTCAACTCTTAAGTCATTCATCCATTCATTCATGTTATGTAGTTTGTGGTCTTCTTTTTTAGGAATTTGGAACCAGGCAGAGGAGTTTTGACCTTTTCTGCAAGTAATGGGGGAAAAACAAAAACAAACAATTTATAGAATTCTCAACAGCTGAGTGAAATGATGAAAATATTATTCTATTAAAATCAATCTGCAGTAGTATATAGTATGTGTTGAAGATAAAAGCCTCTGGATACAGGGGTGTATATTGTATAAATCCAGGGGTGAGGTGACAATGATATGGGCTGGTAGGTTGTTAGTCCTTAGTAATAGAGATGAAGGGATAAACCAGGCAAATCTTCAAAGAATAAAATATAGAAGTAGTGATAGACATGTTACAGGGAAAGAGAGGTAGAAAGTAATGTTAATTCCAAGAGGTCTAAATTGGGAATAGAAGTATACCTAAGTTGAGTAGCTGGAGCTTTGATGCTTCCTTCTGAGGAGGGGGAGGGAAAACATACATTTCCTCTTCAGGGTGCACCCTTCCTCCTCACAGTGGTTCCAAGACTGCCTTACTTATGCCTCTATCATCACAGTCTTCATCTTACCCATGTCTCCACCAGATTTGGGGATAAAGACAGTCACTGTAAGTTAAGTAGGGTATTTAATTGGAGAGATTGGGGGACATTATTCATCTTCATGGAAATGTCAGGTCCATTTTTTTATCAGCATAGGCCATGAGATACAGTATGGTGCAATGGAAAGAGTGCTGGATGTAGAAGCAAAGTATGTGGGTACAAAACCTGGACCTGACAATTACAATTTATCTGTGTGACCTTGAATAAGTCATTTAACTTCTCTGGGCCTCAATTTCTTTAACTGTAAAATGAGGGGATTAAATTGGATAACCTGGAAGGCTATTTCCCTCCCTAAATTTATACCTATATCTATCTGTCTATCTATCTATCTATCTATCTATCTATCTATCTATCTATCTATCTATCATCTGTCTATTTATTATATATATGCATATATATTCTATATCTACATACATATCCATATATAAAAATCTAAATCTATATCTTATATGGATATTCATATTCATAGCTACATATAGATATCATATATGTCCATATTATCTGTCTCTATAACATATCTATCTCTATCTCTATAGATATGTTGGCAGCTGGGTGACCTAGTGGATAGCATGTTAGACTTGGAATCAAAAAGGCCTAAACTCAAATCCTGCCTCAGACACTAAGTCTTTGCCAAGTCAGATAAATTTTAATTCCCTTAATCTCAGTTTTCTCATCTGTAAAATGGAGATAATAATAGCATATATCTCCCAAAGTTGATATGAGGATAAAATGACATAATGTGCTTAAAATGCCTTGCAAAACTTAAAACACTTTATAAATGTTATCTAGTTGTCTATCTTCCTTCCTTTCTTTTTCTTTCTTTCTTCCTTTCTTTCTGTTGTAGTTGTATGTTGTCTCCCCAATAAGAATCTGAACTCTTTGAGAACAAATCTGTTTTGCTTATTATATGAATATCTCAGAGTTTATCACAGTGTATGACAACTAGCAAGCTCTTAATAAATGCTTTTTCATTCACTCATTCATGTCTCCATTCATCTAGCCTAGCATACCTAGCAAGGTTTGATGAATCATTGTAATTCCTACATCTCTCTTTGCTTCTGTTGATATTCTAATTTGCAGTGGTACTTTTTTTCCCCTTTCTGCTTATTCATAACTTTCTTAGTTCAATTTCACTACCTCTGTGAAATTTTCTTTAGTCATTCTAGCTTTACATTGATTTCTCCCAATGTGAATTCTAATAGTTAAGACCACACGGGTGCATACAATATTGACCCCTTATTCTTTTAAGTATTTCATATGTATCAGTATTTTTGTTTTCTCTACAGATAAATTGTTGATTCTTCACAGGCAAAGATTATATTTTATTTTTATTTTGTATCACTGACAGTGCCTATCATAGAGCTGCATACTCATTAAATATTTGGTAATTGACTAAGATCGATGATTTGGAAGTGGGACTAGGCATAATTCAGAATTTCTTTGAACCTAATCAGTATAACTTTTATTTTTAAAAAATGTGCCATGAAAATGAAGAATAATTGAAAAGAAATAAATGCATTTGTTAATCCTTCCATGTTCAGTACTAGAATGACAATCTCTGAGGACAAGGACTTTAAACATCATTTCACATTTAGTTAAGGGAATGATTGCATATAAAAAAAGTGAGGCTGAAAATCTTGCAAACATCAGTCACACCCAGTGAATTACTTCAGGATTTTAAAAATAGATTAAGATATGCAATTTGTATTTATATAGCACCATTTTTCAAAGGTGTTCTAAGTGCCTTAGAAACACTGTAAGGAGATAAAGAGAATGTATTGCATTGAGTTTTTGAGAAGAAAAGTACCATATAAATGCCAATCCATCATTATTATTACCAAGTTATAGATAAAGTAACTTAGGAACCAAAAATCTAAATGGCTTGCCTCAGCTGGCTTAAATGTGTGATAATTAGCCCCCTAATAGACATAAAAATTCTGCCTATATTCCCTAACCATGATATCATAACACTGCCCAGTATAGTTTAAATATTGGCAAAACGTAGATCTCTGTTGGGCACACAGTCACAGAAATACAGAATCTTGGAAATGAGGAGAATACAAAGGTCAGCAGTTCCAATTCATATACAAAGAGGAATCACCTCTAACAACATAATAGTTAATAACTAACATTTATATAGTACTTAATATATGTCAGGCACTATGCTAAGTGTTTTAAAGTTTTTACCTTACTTCATTCTCACAACAACCCTGGGAGGGAGATGATGTTATTATCTGCATTTTGTACATGAGGAAATTTAGGCAAGCAGAGATTAAGTGACTTGGTCATGGTCACACAGCTAGTTATTTTCTGAGGTCAGATTTAAACTCAGGCTTTCTTGACTTCAAGTCTGGCACTACATCACCTAGCTACCCTATGTATTCTCAAAAAGCACTCATCTGAACTCTACTTTAAGATCTATCTATTTTAAAGGGTGTTTTTCACCACTGTTCTCTAGAGAAAGAGTCAAAGCAGCTAAACCTTAAATTTAAAAACCTCATCAGATATCAGATGGGCAGAGCAAAGATGACAGAGTAAAGGCACAGACTCACCTGAGTGCTCCCAAATTCCCCTCCAAAACAATTTAAAATAATGCCTCAAAATGTATTCTGAAGTGGCAAAACCAACAAAAGGATAGGGTGAAACAAATTTCCAGCACAAGACAACCTAGAAGGTAGGCAGGAAAAATTTGTCTCACTGAGGTAAAAGTGGAGTTTAGTCATGCGGGGTGGGTGCCAGCAGGCCAGTAGTACTACTGAATCAGCAGTAGGGGTTCCAGAGCTCTCAGCCAGTGAAAGAGAGGATGGACAGTGACTCAGAAAGAGATTGCAATGAACCCTTTGCTAGCACTGGGTTCAGGACTCTGTCATACTTCCAGTGTGAGGAGAAGCACTAGTAGACTAGAGTATGCTGCCAAATGGGAGTGGGCATGCTGTTCACAGTTTCAGGGTGCAAAAGAGTGTTTATGGTTGCTCACAGACCAGAGGAGGTCAGGAGAGTAGTAAACACACATCTCCCTAGATCATACCACCTTGGAATAACTAAAAACTTGCAGACCTCCAGAACTAGCCTTGAAAACAGCAGGAGAAAATAAAACAACTAAAGTTTGGGACAGTGCCCCCTTCACTCCATGAGCAAAGCCCAACTTTAACATAAAGTCAAAAGTTAAGAGAGAGTCTGGAAAAATGAGCAAACAAGCAAAAAATAACCTGACTATAGAAAGTTAATGGTGACTAAGAAGATCAAAATACAAACTCAGAAGAAGATAAAAAAAGTCAAACCTTCAAAATCCAAAACCTCCAAGAAAAATATAAATTGGCCTTAGGCCATGGGAGAGCTCAAGAAAGGATTTTCAAAATCAAGTAAGAGAGATAGAGGAACAATTGGGAAAACAAATGAAAGTGATGCAAGGAAATCATTAAAATTATTCAACAGCTTGGTAAAGGAGACCCCCAAAATACTGAAGAATATAGCATCTTAAAAAATAGACTAGGCCAAATGGTAAAAGAGACCCAAAAAGCCAATGAGGAGAAGAATGCCTTAAAAAGTAAAATTGGTCAAATGGAAAAGGTGGTACAAAATCTCACCACAGAAAATAATTCCTTAGAAATTTTGAACTGAGCTAATGGAAGTTAATGACTTTATGAGAAATCAAGAAATAATAAAACAGAGCCAAAAGAATGAAATAAAAATAGATGACAATGTGAAATGTCTCTTTGGAAAAACAACTAACATGGAAAATAGATCCAGGAGAGATAACGCAAAAATTATTGGACTGCTTGAAAGCCATTATCAAAAAATAGCTTAGACGTAATCTTTCAAGAAATTATCAAGGAAAAGTGCCCTGATATTCTAGAACCAGGGAGTAAAATAGAAATTGAAAGAACCCACTGGTCACCTCCTAAAAGACATCCCAAAATGAAAACTCCCAGGAATGTTATAGTCAAGTTCCAGAGCTCTCAGATCAAGGAGAAAATATTGCAAGCAGCCAGAAGGAAATAATTAAAGTATCGTGGAGCCACAGTCAGGATAACATAAGATTTAGCAGCTTCTAGATTAAAGAATAGGAGGGCTTGGAATATGGTATTCTAGAGGACAAAGGAACTAGGATTACAACCAAGAATCACCTACCTAGCAAAAGTGATTACACTCCTTAAAGGAAAAAAAGGATATTCAATGAAATAGAGGACTTAGCATTCTTGATGAAAAGACCAGAGATGAATAGAAAATTTAACTTTCAGATAGAATACTTATGAGAAGCAAAAAAAGGTAAACAGGAAAGAGGCATCATAATGGACTTAATAAGGTTAAACTCTTTACATTCCTACATGGGAAGATGATAGTTAAAACTCATAAGACCTTTCTCATTATTAGGGTTGTTAGAAGGAATATATACAGACAGAGGGCAGAAGTCTGAGTTGAATATGAAGGGATGATATCTTAAAAAATGAAATTAAGGGGCAAGAAAGGAATGTACTAGAAGAAATGGAAAGGGAGAGGTAGAGTGGGGTAAATTATCTCACATAAAACAGGCAAGAAAAAGCTCTTAGAGTGGAGGGGAAAAGGGGGAAAGTGAGGAGAAATGAGTGAACTTTACTCTCATAAGAACTGGCTCAAAGAAGGAATAGCATACACACTCAACTGAATATAGAAATCTGTCTAACCCTACAGGAAAGTAGGAGGGAAAGGGGATCAGAGAATCAGAAAAGAGGTGTGGGGGTGATAGAATGGAGGAAAGGTTGGGGGAGGGTATAGTCAGGAGCAAAACACTTTTGAGGAGGGACAAAATGAAAGGAGGCAGAGAACAGAATACATGGGGAGAGGAATAGGATGGAGGAAAATATGGTTAACAATAGTAACTGTGAAAAAAATTTTGACACACATTTCTCTAATGGTTGTCTCATTTCTCAAACATATAGAGAACTGAGTCAAATTTATAAAAATAAAAATATAAAAATAAGAGCCAAAGGATATGAACAGTTTTCAGATGAATTAATCAGTTATCTATAGCCATACCAAAAAAAAATCTCTTATTCACTATTGATTGGATGAATTCAAATTAAAACAATTATGAGTTACTACCTCATACCTATTTGATTATCTAACAGGATATAAAAGGAAAATGACTAATGGTAGAGGGGATGTGCAAAAAATGGGACATTAATGCACCATTAGTGGAGTTGTACCTTGGTTCAACCATTCTGTTGAAAAATTTGGAACTATGCCCAAAGGGCTATAAAACCATGCATACCCTTTGACCTAGCAATAACACTACTAGGCTTGTATCCCAAAAGAGATTTTTAAAAAGGAAAAGAATCTATATGTGCCAAAAATATTCATAGCAGCTCTTTTCTGGTGGCAAAAAAAAATGGAAATTTAGGCAATGCCCACCAATTCGGCAATGGCTGAACAAATTTTATATGTGATTATGTTGGAATATTATTGTGCTATACAAAATTATAAGCAGGATGCTCTCAGAAAAATCTGGAAAGACTTATATGAGCAAAGTGAGATGTACTGTGTGCAAAGTAACAGCAATATTGTAAGATGATCACCTGTGAATTACTTAGCTGTTCTCAGCAATACAATGATCTAAGAAAACTCTGAAGGAGTTATGATGAAAAATGCTATCCATCCCCAGAAAAAGAACTAATGGCATCTGAATACAAATTGAAGGATACTGTTTTTCCTTTATTTTTCTTGAGGGTTTTTTTGTCTATGTTTTCTTTCACAACATGACTATTATGGAAATGTTTTGCATGACTACACATGTATAACCTATATCAAATTATTTGCCTTCTCAATGAGGAGGATTGGGGAGGGAGGAAGGGGAAAGAATTTGGAATTCAAAATTTTAAAAACAAATGTTAACAATTGGTTTTGCATGTAACTGGGGAAAATATTAAATAAAACAAATCTAGCAGTGCCAAATTGCCTCTAGGAAAAATAAAAATATCTTAGCCTGTAAGATCTGCCATGCTATGGTTACAACTTTCTTTTCCTTTCTTATTTTATATCATACCCTTTGATTTCCTTTACGTTTCAAGACACCTGGACAATTCATTGTTTCTTGAACTTTACCTTCCATCACACATCCCTGAATTTGTTTTCTACCTTCCTGCATGAATTTCAACCTTATTTGTCTAATATCAAGGCTGCATTTAATCTACCTCTAATCATCATCTCTCCCACCTTATTTCACAATCTTTCTCAATAAGCATCCTCCAGTCAGAATATTCTCTTCACATCTTTTATATGACAGGTTCATGCAAATTTTCTATTCTTTTATTTTTATTATTCAGTTGTATAAAATACCTTCCCTAATTTCTTCACCTATTCACCCTTATAGCTGTCTTTTTCTCCTTTGTGGAATTCTAGACTATTCTAGTTCACACTGAATGTTCTCTTCTTTGAATAAATACAGTGCTTATAATCAGTAATTTATTATCTTTTAATTATACCTTGTGTGTAAAGCTTATCCTTACAATAACATTTTAAGACTTCAGGGGCAAGGATCATACCTATATTGCTTCTTTGTACTCCATAATGCCTAGCAAAGCATTAATTGCTATTAACTCTGTGAGTACTTATTAACTCCTTATTGAAGCATTAAAAGACAGATTTATTAGTCACTCCCTGTCCATTTAAGCACTCCACTCGATTGGAAGCTTTTAAGTTACCTTGGATATAAAATGTGAGAAAAATATCCTTCTTGTTATTTCCCAAATATACAAGAGGAAAAGGGAAAATTAAATCTTTCCTTTGGGCACCTGATAGCACTTCTATAAAACTTTGCCTTTTTCAAGAGTAGACGATCTAAATTAAAGAAATATAAGTAATGTAAAGGTACTCTTCTAAGCACTAATGCATGTTACTTAAAGAAAAGTCATTGTAATCGAATCAAATTGATGGGCTCTTCAACCAATTCAAGTCACCCGACTAGTGTATTCAATGAAAATAACCTGCCACATTATTAACTTAACCACTCCTTTATTATTTTAACTGAAAATGGAAAACATACTTGGTAACTAAACTAAAGGTAATTAAAGATGAATTTTCTGAAAGAAGAGGCTGAATTTATCTTATCAGGTTGAATTTTCTTTGTACCTGACCTGTTCCTTGAGCAATGGTCACTGCTCAAGTTAACAAAACATCAATACTTAGAAAAAGGAAAAAAAAAATCACTCTCTTCCCCCTTATCTGATCTAGTATTTTTGTATTAGGTCAATACTTTTTCCAGTAACTTGAAAGATGTGTTTTTTATTGTTCTTCCTTTCACACATCCAGCAAATAAAATTATTGGTGATAAAAAGAAAAGGTATTTGGTACAGAATTCAATTGAATGTCCCCTAATTATTTTCTCTGAGTGAATGACAGTACTTAGTGAACTCTGACCACAAACCACTTCAAAATTGCATTCTTGGGATACTGTTTGGCCCAATGATCTTCCCTATTCTATGCCTCAATTTTCCTCTCTGTCAATAGGTATAATAAGGCTGTCAAAGAGATAGCTTATAAACAAAGAGAACTTATAAAAGTGCTAGTAATGATGATGCTATCTTTTAGAGATGAGCCAGGTTCTTTGGTAGGAAATGTGTTTTTCATCATCCCTTCTATTCTAGGCTATCCTTTTGATGTGAGTACCTTTAGAGAATTTGTTTAGGACTCAGTTTCTCTATCTTTCAGTGTGGTCTTATTATTCTTTTTCTCATGGTGGCAGCATAAAAATATCTGAGCCAATATATGAAAAGACCTCATGTTAAAAAAACCAAGAAATGGAAATTAAATCCTGAGATGACAAATGTCAATGCCTCGTTTTGCAAAGATAAGTAGACTGACTATCACTTGGCCTGAATTCAAATACAAGCTCTGTCACCAATAAGGTGTGATTTTGAGCAATTTATATAATCTCTTTTGGGTTTAGTTTCCTTATATGTGAAATACAGGATATTGATTCAATTTCTTTTCAGGTCCTTTCCAGATATAAAATTGTATGGATATATGTGGTTAATTTAGTTAAATTAGTCAGTTTGGTAGTTCCAGGAGAGAAAGGAAGCAACGGTTCCTATAGACCAAGAAGTAACTGAATGTTCGATGACAGCACACAATTCTCAAAAGTTTTACTTCACATTTTTTATTTGTGCATATGTGTGTATGTGTGTATATTTACATTTTCCCAGGTGGAAGAGAAATGTTTCCAAATGTCTTGGAACTGTATTTGAGGAACAATGTGATTTGAAGAGAACAGCTGGAGTGCTCTGATCTCCATGTTCTAAATTACTTCTATATAAATGCATACAGAGTTAAACCTTGCCAGGCAATTTGTCTACTTTCAGTTCCTGTCATGCCTCTGCCTTGCCATGGTGGCTATCCTTGCAAGAGAGAACCTCAGAGTCCTTTTAAATAATAAATAGTTTTTTGGAGAACATAGATTTTATAAATTTAATATTAATTTGAGTATACAATGGTAATTATGTCTGAATCATAAATATGTCATCATGTGCAGGCATCCCCTGTCGAAGCCACTTGACCTCCTTAACTGCAGCAGCAGGCTTGGGAAAGCTCTGCAAGAGCTTTGGGAAGTGACATCAGATTAAATTAAGTGTTCATGCATTTATGGATTAACATAAAGAGACAAGAGCACATCCACGACGGATGAATTATGTATCAAGAAGTTGCTTCCAAGTTTTTTAGTCATGTGTAAATGAATGACTTCAGTGGTTCTTCACTGAGTTCTCAGCTTGTCCATGACTGTGAAGAGATGATTATCAGAAACAACATTCATCAGCCTTTTCTTTTTTTTTTCCAGAGGAGGAGCAAGGGATGCTATTCTGCTTCTATTGGAATAATCAATCAATTAATCAATTAATCATCATCACCACAAATGGTATTAATAATAATAATAATAGCTAGCATTTACATACAGATTTAGGGTTTGCAAAACCTTTTATATTTGTTATCTCATTGGATTCTTCCAACAAACCTGTGAGGTGTTTTTTTATCCCCATTTTATAGATAAGGAAAATGAGGCTGAGAGAGGATAAGTGATTTTCCCAGAGTAACATAGCTATTAGCAGTCAGTGTCTGAGGTAGAATCTGAACTCAGGTCTTGATGATCCTGAGTCCATCACTTACTCCATCAACTTTATGAATACTTGTAGGCCTCTCTTCAGAAGGAATCTCTCCTCTGAGTCTATATACAGACCTTTGCAGTTTAGTAGGGTACATCGGAACATGTGGTCTACATTTAAGAATCTGCCTTCATTCCAGTGCCATAGTAAAGCATTGGAATAAGATGATAGTTGCAGAATCAGTTACCACATATTTCTTTATTACCTATGTGCCAGCCTGTGTTTGGACCTCTGGTGAAATAAAGACATACTGAGAGAATATATGTGATCTAGTCTTTAATCTCAAGTAGTTTCTAATCTGGCTGGAGGAATATGACAGATGTACATAGTCAATCAGCAAGGCTTTATTAAGTATCTACCATGAGCCAGACACTGTTCTCAGTGCTAATGACTCAAAGACAAAAAATAAACCACTTTTGCTTTCCTTACATTCTATTGGAAATATAACATGTACATACATGAGAATGAGCAAAATACACACGAGGTGAATTTTTTTTTTGTGGGGGAAGATATGAAGGATAGGGAGGAGAAACCATTGCTAGATCAGGGATGAGGAAAGTTTTCATGTAAAAGCTGGCACCTGAATATAGATTTGAAAGAAATAAGGGATTCTAAGAACTTCTGTTCCATCATGGAGAAAATATATATAATTATGTATATGGGAAATATACACAAAATTATATATACATACACACATACATATATATGTATGTGTGTGTATATATATATATATACATATATATATATATATATAGATGTGTGTATTGTAGATAGATAGATAGATAGATAGATAGATAGATAGATAGATATAATGGGAGAAGGGGATCACTAGCTGCTGAAGTGAACAATATCTTGTAAAGGGACTCGGGAGATGTGGCTTAATATATAACTATATTTATATAGGGAACTACATAGTTCCATTGGGAAGCACTGATTATACTAATTGTAATTAATTATAACTCACATTTATGTACTAGAGACTTACATAGCTCTTTTCTCACCACAATACTGCAGATTAAATAGTGTAAGTAATATTAAAATATGTATTTTACAGATGAGGAAATTGAGGCTTACAAGGTTTAATACACACTTATTCAAGGCCGTACCATTAGTAATAGGTGGTTGTCAATGTCTTTTCTACTTATACAACTCATGAAAGATTCCCAGACCTCATTTCTAGCTGGGTCAGGGCTTAGGAATTATTTTCACCTCATCCCCACCCAAAAGCCTGGCTGGAAAATGCCAACAGAGTCTGCAATTCATGCTGAGATGTATGAAAATGAAGATAAACACAGAGACCACTTTTCATTTGTCTTTTTCACTCCTATCATGATCCCGCAGCTACAACCCAGGCCCTGACAAATGCCTTAAAACGTCCATTAGGCTCCAGAAGATTCTTAATTATTCTGGAAGAGAATAGGGTAGAGCTGATGAGCTTTGTCTTATATTTCTGAGATAACAGGAAAAAAGTAGTTAGAGAGAAACAGAGACAGAGACAAGATAGAAAGACAACACAGAGACATACAGAGAGGTAGAGACAGAAACAGAGACCCAGAGGCAGACATAGAGATACACAGAGATAGAGACAGAGACAAAGTAAGAGAGAGAAAGAGAGACAGAAAGAGAGAGAGAGAGAGAGATGTAGGCAGAGACAAAAAAGGGAAAGGAGAGAGACAGACAAAGGCAGAGACTCAGAGACAGAAACAGAGAGACAGAGAAGAATGGAGAGAGGACTGATAAGGTAAGGTAGAAGAAGAAGAAATGGGTCAAGTGAGAGAGAATGCTATTTTTCATTTTAACAGAAAAAACCTGTATCCTTTATACAATGTAGTGAAAATACTGCCAGATGTAGATTCAGATACTCTAGGGTCAAATCTTTGTTGTAACACTTATTGGATGCATGACTATGCTGAGTACTTTCTTTTCTGAGTCTCAGTTTCCGTACCTATAAAGAGGGAATCATACTTGCACTGGCTACCTCACAGCTTGGTTTGGAAGAAAGTGCTTCAAAAACCTTAAAGTGCTTTATGAATGCATCTTACTAAAATTATCCTCATCCTTTGATGTTTCCATTGTAATGGCGATGTTCTACAATCTTTCACAACTAAATTGAATGCATACTGCTACATTTCTAACACCTCCGTCCCTAAGGGACATACTTATTTTTACCGTGGCCATTCCTATATGATGGCCTTTGCAATAAAGTGGGTAAAGCTGAAAATAAGACATTTTCTATGGCACATTGACTTTTGTAAAGCAAATCCTATAAGAGATACCAAATGAGGGATAAACCAGATGGTTAATTTCCATTTGCTATGGTATATGGGCAGCAAGCATATGGGTATTGAGAGCAATGCAACTTAATATTAGTTTTGGAAGCATCCTATTGTAGGAGGCTGAAGTACACCAGTGTTGATGCTCATATTTGCTTTCAAATGGTTGCCTAAAAGTTATATACAGCTCAAAGTAATATGTGTGTTATCCTCCTACATCAAGATGATTCTACTGAAGCACCATATGTAGAACATAAGGTTGAAATTTATCTTCCAGTTGAGGAATGGTTTTGTGCACTCTTATCCAGGCCTCCTTGTGACAAAATTCATGAGTTTTCAATATATCTAATCAGGGCTTAAGGATTTGCATGGCCTTTATATTTAAAGCTTAGGACTGGAAGAGACATTGCAGATTATTGATACCACTCTCTTCATATTGAAGGTGAAGAAACTGAGGCCCAGGGTTGAAGTGGCACCCAATGTTACACAGCTAGTGACAGAACTGGATCTGAACTCCTTTCCACTGAATCCAAAATCTCTATCATTTTGGTGAGGATACATAGCGTAAATGAGGATTAAACTCAAAACTTGGATTTTTATTTATTTGTCTAAAATATTTATCAAGAAGATATTTTGTGTAAACATTCCTAGGAATGAAAATGGAAGAAGAGAAACAGACAAAAATAGAGATCTGGTAACATCTTCTTACAACAATTCAATTATTTTTATATAGTGGTGGAGCTCCTGAACTTGGGACTCTTACATCATACTCTCCAATGTTCTGCATGTGGAAGCAAAAATCGCATTAAAGAAAATAAATATGAGGGAGAGCAGATTAGGAGAAAGGATATTTAGAATGCATGACATCTTGGGGCGGGGGAGGGATGAAATGGGGGAGAAAATTTGGAATTCAAAATCTTGTGTAAATGAATGTTGAAAACTAAAAATAAATATTTTTTTAAAAAAATTTTAAAAAAAAGAAAAAAGAAAGAATAAAAGAAAAGAAATAATGGGAAGAACACTCAAAATATGTACAGAGGAAATCTATGTTTGAGGTAACTGTTCTACAAAAATGGAGGTATCAATTATCAAGGTCCCCAAAAGAAAAGAGAACAAAAACTTTGGAAAATTTTAAATCACTTGTCTGTGCTTAATTATCTCAGGTAAATTGAATAATTAGAGGAAAAGGAAACACTATAACCTATTTAATCTGCTCTCCTATCAGAGTGCCTAGTATATTGTTTGGTGTAGGTAGATATTCTGTCAATCATTAATCAACAAGCAGTTATTAATATTAGAAGTATTAGGTATATCAATTAGTGCCAAATATTATTGTAATTTTACTCAGAAATTTAAAAAAATCACCACGTATCTATTTTCTTTGCTTTATGGATTAAAAAATATATACTTTGTCAGTTAATGCAGGTAGGTTCTTTGAGTTTTCTTTAACTTAAGCCTCTGTTCTGAGCCAGGCACTGTTGTAGGCACTGGGGCATTATGCAAAATACTGGAAAAATTCTGTTTCACAAAATAAATATAGGCATAAGCATATGCCATTTTCATAACCTTAAGTCACTAGTCAGATCCAGAAACTACTGAAGAGCAAAAATTGTTATAACAGTGTTCTGCCTTTCTCAAAGGGCAGGCCTTCTGTGAGTGCTAACAAGAGAGTTGGCTTTTAGTGTTGGTTCTACTATGGATCAGCTTCATGACCTTGGGAAGGCCATTTCCTTCTCTAGGACTTCTGTTTCCTCATCTGCAACTATAAATGATATATAAAGTCCTCTCCAGCTCTGCATTCTATGATTCTAAAGAGAAAGCAATGTTAAGGATATAGTACACCAGTGCTCATGGCAGAGCAGGTTGAAAAGTTAATTTCAACTACCATAATAAGATCAAGGGATCAGTTCTCTTCTCCAGACTCATAGTCCCTAGTATATTGTTTTGCAAACATGCTAAGAATAAAAGTCAATGTTCAAATGCTAGTTGGCATGGGGTATAGATGCAGTGTTAACAAGGCCTTAAAGGCCTGTCTCTTTTGCAATGCAGTATCCCTTCTCTCATGTCAGTGTGGCTGAACAACTGAATTCTGACTGCATTATAAAGAGGATAGAAGGGCTCAATAGCCTGTGTGAAGCCTTATTTCCTTTCCAAAATATTAACCAAAAACATAATTATCCTTTTTAATACAATTCTGATTTTTGCTCATAGGCACATTAAAAACTGGCAAATTCTTTAGACATGAAAAGAACACTAAGATGGGAATTGTAACACATAGGGTACAGTATGGGTCTGCTTGCTAATATGGGTCAATGGTTAAAATTGTTCTTGCCAACACAGGGTAGATTTCTTCCCTATAAAATGATGAGGCAGAACTAGATGATTTCTGAGGTCCCTTCCAAACTCTAGCATTCCTTTGCACAAAATATATAAAAAAAGTTATTTTCCACAGGGATAAAAATTACTATAATACCCTATAAAGAATATGGTCAAGATCTATGATTTCACTGATACTGGGAAATCCTGGGTGATAAAAGCTCCCTCTCATAACTGAAGGTGGTAGTTTTCCTGCTAGATAAGTCATTCCACAAAGCATTTGATGGGCAGGGAACAAATTTCTTCTATGCTTCATCTTTGGATAACAATGCAAATATCTCAGTTTGGATGATTTCATTCTGTATTCAAGCAGAATTAATATCCTAATAGACTGACTCCTTAATTAATTGTATTGCCTACCAGGTAGTTTATACACAGCCATATGGAAACACCTGAGCAGATGTTGTTGGAGAAAACTAATTACCTTCCATATTGAAATTCTTTAAGTCAGTAATCGTTTAATGTTTACCTACTGTGGCTTTTCATTGATTGGGCTAGCTAGTAGATTTAGAACTAGAGAGAACCTAAAAGATCATTTAGTCCATTTATCTCATTCTATTATTTTTTATTTTTTTCATTTATCTCATTTTACAAATGAGGGAAATGAGGTTCAGAAACAGGAAGTTACTTCCCCCATGTCATATAGCTCATCCACAGCAGAACTTGGACTCAAACTCAGATTTCCATATTCTCAGTGTTCTTACCTCTGCTCTATGTTGCTTCAGGTGAACTTCATGCAACTCACATTCCTCTTGTAACCTCCTGTGAGAGAAGCGCAATGATAGGCATTAGTGGAATTCTTTTTAAATGTGGCCTCTGTCCTGTTGAGTTACAGTCTGCTACAGCAACAAGGTACAAAGTTTGCTGTGATATCGTGGAGGGAATAAGGTCTAGATGTGTGACTTCACTGATACTGGGAAATCTTCAGTGAGGAGACCCCTTCTAGCAATGCAAGGTGCCACCTTGACCTGTACTTTATTAGTCTTAGAGATTTGCCAAGAGAACAAAGAGATTAAATGATTAGTCCAGAGTCACATAGCCAGGATGCGCCAGAGTTAGGTCTGCCTGGATCCTAGGCTGGTGCTCTATCCCCACACTAGGTTGCTTCTCATAGTACACAGCATTACAGAGTAAGTGCAGGGTGAAAGCTTCTACTGAACGATGGGATCGTGACAGGCTTTATAGACGAGACATTTGAGTTTTACTTCAAAGGATGGCTAACGTTGTAATCTGGAACGTACCTCCCAACATCACTAACATTTACAATGATAGGTTGTGTGTTTGTTTGTTTGTTTTCCTCATACAGAGATGCTCCCTCTTTTCTGGCTGCTAGCCACACCTTGACTTTCCTGTATTTTCCCAAAGGAAGCTAGGTGGTACAGTGGATAGAGCACTGGGCCTGCAGTCAGGAAGACCTGATTTTAAATTGAGCCTCCGACAGTTGCTTAGTTTCCTCATCCGTAAAATGAGCTAGAGAAGGAAATTGCAAACCACTCCAGTATCTTTGCCAAGAAAACCCCAAATAGGGTCAAGAAGAGTCAGATACAACTGAAATGACTAAACAAGAAACAACATGACTCTTCTATGTCTGGAAATTTACAGGAGAGAAACTTTCAGATTATTAGTTTTTACTTCCTCCCATGTGATGTTAGAGAGTGAAATCAAGCAATCATGCCAGAATGTGATCCTTCTGCAACTCCCTATAAAAACTCTAACCCTCTTCAGCCTCTTGGAGCTAACTTGATCCCAGAGATTCTTTTACATACATGTGTGTATGAGTATGTGTGTATGTATATATGTGTATTTATATGTGTGTTTATGTATATACACACACACATATATCTGTATATATGCATACATGCATATGTATATGTATGCGTACATACATATGTATGTACATACGTACATACACATACATTAAAGACCATTGTGCTCAAAGTCTTCTGGTGGCAACCTCTCTGGTTTTTTTTTTTTAATTTGCCTTTCCTATATTACTTTGGGTTATCAGTCCTGTCTTAACTCTTTGTGTATGAGACTTGGTGTGGGAGGTAAGAAGAGATTGGTGACTACCTTAGCTTGGAGGTATCTGTTACTACCCTCATTTGAGAATATAGATGTTGCCCTAGTCCATTTACCTTCTTACCCCTGGCTTTGCCTATGGGTTTCATTGAGAATTACTAGGTAAGTTGTTGTCTTCCTTTAAATCTGCCAAATAAGAAGGCCTGTTGATTTTATTATTGAGTATCATCTGATTCTTCCACAAAGTCTCTTCAACATTTAGCAACAAAGTCCTAAAGATAGCAGGTCAATGCCTACATAGCCCCACTGAACTTTTTTTTCTTCTGTTTTGTAACCTACGTGACCTTCGACAACATCTTTAAGATTGAGCTTCAAAAATAATAACAAAATTATTCTGGAAGGACAAAAAGATCAAGAATACCAAGGAATTCAGTGGAAAAAAATATGAAGGAAGGTGGCCTAGCCATAATCAGATCTCAAACTTTATTATAAAGTGGTAATTAAAATAATCTGGTACTGGTGAAAATACAAAGTGGTGGATAAGTGGAATAGGTTAGGTACACATTACATTATAGTAAATAATCATAGCAATCTACTCGATGCTAAACCCAAAGAGCTAAGCTTTTGGAACAAAAACTCATTATTTGGCAAAAATGGGGAAAATTGGAAAACCGTATGGTACAAACTAGGTATAGACCAACATCTCATATGGTGTACCAAGATAAAGTCAAAATGGGCACATGATTTATACATAAAGGATGATACCATAAGCAAATTAGGAGAGCGTGGAATAGTTTATTTGTTGAATCTATGGGTAAGAGAAGAACTCAGGACCAAAGAACATATAGAAAGCATTATGAAATATAAAACAGATAATTATAATTATATAAAATTTAAAAGTTTTTAAACAAAACCAAGGCAATAAAAATTAAAAAGAAAGCAGAAAACTGGGGGGAAATTTTGCAAGAAGTATCTTTGATAAAGCCTTCATTTCTCAACTATATAGAGAACTGAGTCAAATTTATAAAAAAAAAAAAAGTCATTCCCTAATAGATAAATGGTCAAAGGACATGAACGGGCAGTTTTCAGACAAAGAAATCAAATCTATCTATAGCCATATAAAATGTTCCACATCACTGTTTATTAGAGAGATGAAAATTAAAACAACTCTGATGTACCACCTCACACTATCAGATTGGCTAATATGACAAAAAAAAATGATAAATGTTGGAGTGGATGTGGGAAAGCTAGGACAGTAATGTACTCTTGGTGGAGTTGTGACCTGATCTATCCATTGTGGATAGCAATTTGAAACTCTGCCCAAAGGACTATCAATCTATGTATGCACTTTGATTGAGCAATATCTTTGCTAAGTTTATATTCCAAAGACATCAATAAAAGGGTAAAGGACCTATCTGCACAAAAATATTTATAGCAGCTCTTTTCATGGTGGCTAAGAATTGAAAACAGAGGCTCAGATTCCTTAAGAACCTAGCCAAGGCCTCACAAATGTTCAGATTCCTTAGAGTCTGGCCAATATGCACTTATAATGGTTTTCCTATTTTCTTTTTAAAATTGGCATTTAGAAGGCATTTCCTTTTTTGCCAAATACACCAAATTCTTACCCTGGGGTATTCAATATAGGCATTAGAGAAGAAATTTAATCTAAGTAGGCTACCTAAACAGGCCAGAAACCATTGAATAACAAACTCAATCAATCAAGAAACCTAGGTCAGTGCCTAGTATTCAAAGTACCTGGCACAAAATAGGGTCTTAATAAATGTTCATTGATTGATAAGATTTTCAGGCACTATGTTAAGTACTGGAGATATAAAAAAGGGCAAGAAATGACTTTTGGTTCTCCAAAAACTCACTGTCTAATGGAGAAGCAACATACAAACAAGCAGAAGGTAGGATCAATGGGAGCCTATCAACAGAGAGAAAAGACTCAATTATGTAAAGCTCTATTCATTAGGCAGAGGGTGCTGAACTTAGCCATCTAGTTATGTTTGTTAAGATAACTACAATTGTATCTGACTAGTTGATTCAGAATTGCAGTTATTAACACAACTAGCTAACTATTTAAATGTTTAAGCCTTCATCTTTAATAGTAGTAGTGGTAGTGGTAGTTATAGTCGTAGCCATAGTCATTGCAGTAGTAGTAGTACTCACAGTAGTCATAATAGTAGTAGTATCTAACATTTATATAGAATTTAAGACTTGCAAATTGCTTTACAGATGTATTATTTTGTTCTCACAATAACTTTAATAGGTAGGTACTAGTATCATTCCCATTTTACAGATGCAAAAGTTGAAGTTGAGAGAAATTGTGTAACTTGACTAGGATCAAATAGCTATTGTGTATCTGAAGTCAAATTTAAACTCAGGTCTTCCTGCCTCCAAGCCTATTTCTAGCCATTGCACTACCTAGGCCTGTATCTTCTATGCTGATATAAACTTGGTCTAAGTCAAATGCCTCAGGCAGGTGCAAAAGATAAAGGAATCCCATAATTCTGAAGCAGCTAGGTGGCACAGTGAATAGGGCACTGTACCTGCAGTAAAAAAGACATGAATTCAAATTTAGTCTCAGACACTTACTAGTTCTGTGACCTGTGAAAGTCACTTAATCTCTATCAGCCTCAGTTTCCTCCTGTGTATCATGGGGATAATAATGATACCTAACTTTCAGGATTGGAAAGAGGATAAAATGGGTTAACATTGAAAACCTTAAAGCTCTATGTAAAAGCTAGCTATCATCATTACTATCGAAGAATTATAGATTTAGAGTGAGAAGGGACTATAAAGGCCATTTTAGTCTATCCCCTTCATTTAAATATAAGAATCCTGAAGCTTAGGAAAGGTAAGTTACTTCTGCAAAGTCATATTGGTAATAAGCATGAAAGGCAGGATTTGAACTTAGGTCTTCCAAATACAGAGTAAGGTTTCTTAACCTTTTTCTATGCTGGATCCCCTTGGCAGTTTGGTGAAAACTATGGATACCTTTTAAACGTATAAAACAAAATATGACTGCAAAGGAAAGCAATTACACTAACAGTTATCAAACCATATTTGAGTCCATGGAGCAGAGATTAAGAACTCTTGCTCTAGAATGTGACTATATCTACTCTAGTGTAGTAGGAATGCCTCATTCCCAGAGATGGAAGTTATAGGGAGTTCAATTTTTATTTGATATGAGGAAGAACTTCCTAATGATTCTAGTTGTGCAATAGAACAGGCCATCACTAGAGATGCTCTCATGTCTGCTATGTTGTAAGAGGAGATTCGTTCTTAAGTTAGGGGTTCTGCTAAGTGACATCTGAAGTTCCTTCCTACTCAAAAATCTTGTAACTGATTGACAGAAATAATAATAATCACAGCTAACATTTATATAAAATCTACTCTGGGCCAGGCATTGTGCTAAGCACTTTACAATTATTATCTCCTTTGATCCTCACAACTCTGGGAGGTAGGTATTATTATTTCTATTTTGGAGATGAGGAAACTGAGGTAAATAGAAGTTAAGTGACTTGATCAGGGTCACATAGCTAATAAGTGTTAGAAGACAGATTTAAATTCAGGTCTTCATGCTTCCAGGACTACTACTCTATCCTCTGCACTAACTTCCCTTTTCAGTGTTATAGAACTACCCCTTTTATAGTGTCAGAGTGGGTAGTGTTGATAAGGCTTATTCACTTACATTTAATTTTCCCCTACAACAGATGACAGACTTCCCTCCTGCTGTGGTACTTGTTGGTCTGCCAGAAAATTAAGGTGAATGATGGTGTATGTCTTCCAAACCAACACTGCTTCCATATGGGTCCAGAATTCTCACCCTAGCAAAAGCATAAGGACCTTAAAGATGTCTTATACTCCCCCCCCCACATTCTTGATGTAGAATTATATACAGAGCAGGAACTCTGTAAATCCTTATTGAATTGAATCGAATTGAATGCACAGGAGAAAGAACAGCTGAGATGGTGAATTCCCAATAATCCAATCATGGTTATCAAATGGCATTTAGTTTGCCTTCACTAGTGGCGTCTGAGGGCCTGGAAAAGGACCAGGTGAAGTTAATCTGATGGGCAGAAACATTATAAAAATACAGCGTTATATATATATATTTAGTTAAATATATGTACACACACATATATGTACACACATACACACACACACGCACACACATATATATATACGTATGTATATATATATATATATATATATATATATACATACGTATATATATATAGTTTCATTCCACCAACAAGTTCAAGATTCTGTGAATAAAATGTTAAGGTGGAACATTCCAAAATTTCGGTGTAACAGCAGGAGGTTTTGAACCAGGGCAGGTTCAGACCAAGAGTAATGCCAATTCAGGGTTCACAAGAGCTGGCTACAGAAATCCAAATATCAGCTTATCAGTTAAATGGTGCTGGGGTCAAACCACAGGACACATGTTACTGAAAGCAGTATACATCTGAAAGGGTATATGACCTTTATATCAAATCAGAGATGTGGACATTAATATGAGTATATTTTCATATGCCTCTTTCCTCATAGTCCCTTGGGGAAGGATCAGCACATCCTCCCCTTCCTGCTATGTCTGGAATTCTGCAGGGAAGGTTATCGAATAAACGGTTTCTTATTTGGCCTGATGTGTCACACAGGAAGGTGGGGGAAGAAAAGATTGGAAATCTCCAAACTATGTGGAAGTTCAAACAAAATGAAGAGGAAACATTTCTCTTATCCGTGAGAGAATTGGGTGGTCCTCTGCTTGGTCTATAGTAATTATTATAAGAACTGATGCATCTCTGTGTTAGAAATATGAGGTGAAGCCTAATATTTAAATATGTTTTGGAAATTGCATCTGAGTTTGTAGCTTTGATGGCCACACTAAGGCAAGGTTAGTCAGCATCAGGCCGGAGTCATTGCAACCACGGTCTCAGTTGTCAGCATGGTGGTTCTATAAAAATAATTGCCAATTCTCAGTTTCTGCCAATGATGCTGCTAGGAAGATAGGCTCCCCAACACAAAACCTCCTGTAGTCAGACCAGACCTCAATATCCAATTTAACCCAATTAACATGTATTAATCATCTGCTAGATAGCTACATAGCTTTGTTAAGATGGAGGGGAGAGGATGTGCTCCAGATACCATAACTCTGATAAGTTCTAATAGGATAACATCTTGCTCCTCATGGAACCTTGAGTTCAAAAAGAAGAATAATATGCAAACCCAGAAAGGGACAGGCAGGTGGAACAGTGGCTTGAATATAGGACTTGGAATCAAGAAGACATTAATTTTAATCCTGTCTCAATCACTATCTGTGTGACCCTAGGAAACTCCTTTAAACTCTTAGTCTCAGTTTTCTCATCTATAAGAAGTGGAATAATATTTCCTACATCTCGGGGTTATTATGAGGATCAAATGAGTTAACTGTAAAATTTAAAGGACTATGTAAATGTTAGATATAACAATAACAACAACACTAAATTGACGGAAGAAACTTTGTGACACACACCACCACAAACATGTTGTTCCTCCTCAAGGCGGAGAAAATTGACGTATTATGAATGAGTTGTGGGACAGTATGTCACCTAGGTGCTTCTGAATATGGGATTCCTTTAGTCATTTGAAAGTACCCGTGGCATTTGACTGCTGAGTAAAACTTAAATTTGACACAGGCCAAGATCAGACAGTCATAGATGATTTGAGCATAGGTGATAACAGTAGATAGAGTGGAATCAGTAAGATCTGAGATCAAATCCAGCCTCAGAAACTTAGTGCCTATGTGGATACACAAATCATTTAACCTGCGTCTTCCTCAATTTCCTCAACTGTAAAATAGGAATAATATTAGCAGGGTTGTTGTGAGGATACAATGAGACAGTATTTGCAAAGCACTTTCCAAACCTTAAAGTTTTATACAAATGTTATTATTAATGCTGTCTTTACTTCTCCTCATACTAACACCACCACAACCACCACCGCCACTGTCACCACCACTATTACTACTACTACTACTATTACTGCTGCTGCTGCTGCTACTACTACTACTACTACTACTACTACTACTACTACTACTACTACTACTACTACTACTGATTACAGAAGAGGAATGGATTCATACAATGAGTCATACATTGTTCACTCCCTTTTTTTCTTTTGCTAAACCTATTATGCTGGGTTTTCATGAAAAAGATGGATACAAGTGGCTGGTAAGTCAGATCACATAAGTAAATACAGTGACTACAACCAATTCTGTGTGGAAGGTGTGGTTTCATGAGAGCAACATGATTCATGATCAGAAGCCAACTCTGTGGGCAGATTTCTAATCCTTGAACAGAGATCAAACCGGAAGCTGCAAATGGCAATGATCCAGAGTTAAAACTACTAGGTATTGTAAATCCCATTTGCCTGGTGAGCTGGGGAAAAAACTGATTTTCCTTACCATCTTCCCAATGATCCTGGGGTTGAGGGGTGCAGCAACTCTTCCTTTGCTCCTTTCTAAAAGCCACAAGTCTGTGTGGCACCAGGCCACATCCACATATCTGTGAGGGAAAAAGAAGGCAGTTTATTAGATGGCTAGAGGCAGATGGCTACTGTAAGCAAAGGTCTGCTTTGGGGAAACAGATTCTCTAAGTCCATAGCGGCCAAACAAAGTATTATACGAAGTCACAGGGGAAGGTTATTCATACCAGGAAGATCAGGTAGGACATCTCAGAGTCAGTCAGTCAGTCAATAAACATCTATTAAATAACTACTTTGTGCCAGGCAATGTGCTAAGCGCTAGATGGAGGAGGCAACATTTTAGAAGAGTTTTAAATGCTGGGTAGGAATTCAATAGGTAAAGAAATAAAGAAAAGAAATTCCAGGTATTGAAGTAGGATGTGAACAGAAACACCGAGATCACCCTCCTTCTCACAACTAAGACTTTTTCAAATGTCTCCCCCTCACCCTCACTCTCCTTATGCTCCCCACCAAGTCTGTAGTATACTTCATCTTATCCAATAATAGCTGGCATTTATTAGGTCCTTTAAAGTTTGCATTTGCACCAGACAAAAACTTTGAGAGGTACAGTAGGTATGATTAACTTTATTATTATTCTCACTTTACAGGTTAAAAACAAACAGAAAAGCTCAGAGAGTTTAAATTAATTGCCCATATTCACGTAACCGTGGAGTCAGGAACCCCAGTCTTTCTGACTCCAAGTTTATCTCTCTACACCTTGGTGTATTATCTTTGGTCCATCAAGGCCTAATTTTCAATGAATATCCTCCATTAAGCTGACCCATATTGCTCTCTATCTTCTCTGAATCATACAAAGTACATACATATCCTGAGATACATTTTAATTAATTCATTCATTCATTTTAGGATTAATTTTTTTGAAAAACAAATTGAGTTACAAATTTTCTCCCTCTCTCATCCATTGAAAAAAACAAGCAATATTATTTCAACTATACATTTGAAACATATGATTTAATACTTGGTAAATTATTATCTTGTATTGTCATTTAATTGATTTATGGAGATAGATTAAGTTCTATGTGGGCAAGGATAATGGCTTAACTAATTCTTTTGCATTCCTTGCAATAGAGTACATATTAGGACAACACTCTGACTTTTTGAGACCATGAGTAATTCACCAGTTACCAATAACTCACATAACTGATCAGTTGTACCATTCTGTATGTAGTTATAGACTAAAGTAACTTTATTAAAAATACGCAAAATAAAATTGGAGTTGGTATATGGAAGTTTTTACCATAATCCTAAAGCAGCCTGCCTCTAGAAATAAATATGAACCTGGAAGGAGGATTTAAGAGGAAAGCTCAGATAATTGGACTTAGCAATTGCATTCTGGGTTAATTTTTCCCTGTATCTCCCTTATGCATAAACTTGAAGTGACTTGAAAGGCAAGTATAATATCAACAAATAAGATGATTTTTGTCTGCATTTAGCTCTCAAACATTTATTCAAATGCTTCCCTGGAATGATTTTAAAATCAGCTGTTAACTGCTCTTTAAAAGCAGCCTAGTTTATTACAAAGAACACTAGATTTACATTCAGATTTGCAAGCTAGTCTCTAGTTCTTCCAAAAACTCATTTTGTGGTACTGGTCAAGTTACAATATCTCTGTACCCTAGTTTTTGAATGAAGAAAATGTCCCTTATTTACATCTCCTTGGTTGCTGTAAAGTAAGATAATATATGTGAAACTGTCTTGAAAAATATAAAGGGCAAGTCACATATTATTATGTATAGTTAGCTCCAAATTAGTGCAAATAATGAACCTGCTGAAGTGGTGGCATGTATTCAAGTTTGGACTATGAAAACATATGATTACGAAAAATATGGTCATTGATCCCTAGCCCAACAGAAATATGCAGTAGGAATTTGAATATTGCTGCCACTTCAGAGGGATTCTTTGTTTCTCACTAATCCAGAGCTGGCTGTGTTATTGATGTAATATAGTATGGATAAAGAGCTAGGTGGTCTCTCTCAGGTTTCAAATGACAATGCCCAAATATTGTCTCTGACACATATAAGCTCTATGATCCTAAGTCACTTAATATCTAATGCCTCAAGGCAAACATCTAAGATTGTAAGTTTCCAATAGTTACAGATTTATAGATAGCTCCTTATACTGGAGAAATCACAAATACAAAAGAAAAAACAATTGCTGTTATGAATGTTGCTGTTATTAATTATGAGAGCATAAGAGTAACAGACAGAATGGGACAAAAGAAACAGAACAACATGAAGTCCATGCCTCTTTATTTGTGGGTTTCCCTGAAGATTATTCAGAATTTTTGGTCATGTTGAAAAAAAAAATCACAGGATGAGTTTGGGGAAAATAAATTCTTTGGTGTTCCCCATACCTGGAATGGTAAACATTCTCATCACTTCCTGGCTCCCTTGGTTTTCTTCAAGCCCTAACTGAAATCCTTCCTTCTACAAGATTTTCCCAATCCTTCAACTCTAGTGCCTTCTCTCTGTTAATTATTTACCATTTATATATAGCTTGTTTATAACTATTTATTTATTTGTTGTTTTCCCCATTCCACTGTGAGCTCCTTGAGAACAGAAAACTTTTTTTTTTACCTTATTTCTATCCTTACTGATTAACACAGCGGATGGCACTAAGTAGGGACTCAATAAGTAATTTTTGAGTGACTGACTGATCTGCCTTACCAATATAATTTACATTTGAATTAGGAAATTCATTCGCATTGACCCTTCTTCAGTGACACCTAATCATATTTGTTTGTTTAAAACCAGTCCTTTAGGGACAACTAGGTGGTGCAGTGCATAGAGCACCAGACCTGAAGTCAGGAAGATCTGAGTGGGTAAGTAAGTCACTTAACCCCTCAGTTTCCTCATCTTTAAAAGGAGGATAATAAGAGCACCTACCTCCCAGGATTTTTGTGAGGAATAAATGAGATAATATTTATAAAGTGTGTAGCACAGTTCCTAGCACATAATAAGTGCTCTATAAATGTTAGCTGCTATTATTACTATCTTCTTTCTTATCCTTCGTGATAGTTCTGATCACATTCTGGCAGGAGAAAGTGTGGTAGGCAGTAACTGATTATCTTTCTAAATGAAACTCCAAATAAAACTCTAAATAAGAACATGATGATTTCTAATAGTTGATTACCATTTACAAACATTTGCCCAAGCCTTTAGTAGTAACCTCTAAACTATGTCCAGCCAATCCTACAAGTAGGTGAGGTAAAAAACTTCAAATAAGCCAATTGTTTTCTGTGCACAAGGTCAGACTGTCTGATTGCTTGTTTTTCCACTGAATTGACCCAATCCATCAGTTGTTTTGACATCATGTAGAAACAGTCTTACATCTTTTTATTTTGTACATGATTTAATACCTTCTTAGACTCAGTAGGAAAACTCTGTTAAAATGTTATCTTTTTCTTCTCTGGAAGAATTTTAATAATTGTTTTTATCGAAATGTGTTTTACCCCCTAAGGAACAGAATTATTGGTTGAATGTATCAATCAAAATTTTATTACATTATCTTATAACCTTCAAAATTAATTGATCAGACAATAAAAATAAAAATATACATTAATTATGTTGAAGGGATTTTTACTTCCTTTGCAATGGGGCACATTTTTCATTCTCAAAAGCTTCAGAATTGCAAAGAACAATTTGATGGTGCCAATAATAAATTTCAGAGAACTAAGCTGAGTAGAAATAAAATGACAAATTTAACTGCATTTATATTAAAGCAATTTTCTGCCCATCAGACAGATGAGAAAATTAATATGTAAACCATTAACTTATACCCAGATGTATTGTTCTCAGTCACTGAAATAGAAATTTGGTGATGTTATCACTAACATTTTATTGCTTTCTCAAAGGGAAAATACTCAGAAAAAATTACTTGACTACATTCAAAATTACTTGACTACATTATAGTCAGCTTTGTTTTCTATAATCTCTTTAGTTTTTATTCCTGTTATATAAGGAAGTAAAATGGGCAGCAAAGAAGAGGCTATATGTGCATGTTTATATGTGTATATACATACATTTATATTCACACATATATCCATACTAATATATCCACTTGGCACACTATATACATTAAACAATATAAATTAATTAGACATATTAATAATAATCTTAATTAATGATTGTTATCCTTAGAGTAAAATTGAATTTCTAAGCTGAATAGACTATTGATTCCCAAAACAATAGAATTAGGGATAGGTTAAGGATAAAATCTTTGACTTCACTGGTATAAGGAATGACTGGATGAGTAAATATACTCTATCTATGCAGGCTGGCACCTTTTTTGCAACTTTTTCTTTAGAGCTTTGTTTTTCTGAGCACTGAAAGGTGGGATTACTTGAACAGAGTCAAACATCCAGTTTGTGTAAGAAGTAGGACTTGAACCCAGGTCTTTCTGGACAGTTCTTTAGCCATTACATGCTGTTGCCTCTATCCCCTGAAAGGAGAAAAGATAGTATTTTTATTTGATACATCTGATGCAGTGCAAACACATTATGATTCTGTTTTTGCTTTTTAAAAGTGTCTTCTATTTTAATTTAAGGATAAAGTAATGATCATATGAGCATTTATAAAAACACTCAAAAGTTCTAGAAGACAAAATCTTCTCCCCTTACCGTGGGGTAAGATGTGCAGATTTTTCCTCAACTCAAAATAGATCTCTCCCTTAATATGGTAGAAAGCATCCACTTGCTCTAAGAATTACCAAGAAGCCTAGAACGAGAAGCATGTTTTTTCCCTCCAGCACAACAGAGGAAATTGAAGAGCTGGTTATACAGGTTAGCAAAAGACAATAATACAGAAGGAGTGGCAAAGATAGAGTGAAAATGATGGAACTGGATGAATTGGCCTTGGGGATCTCTTCTAATGCTCAATTTATAAACCAAAAATGCGTATATATTCTCTCTCTCTCTCTCTCTCTCTCTCTCTCTCTCTCTCTCTCTCTCTCTCTCTCTCTCTCTGTTTCTCTGTCTCTGTCTGTCTGTCTCTATCTCTATTTCTTTGTCTCTATATATATCTCTTTCTCGGCCAAAATATACAATCTAATTTTATCTTATTTTCAGGGACGTTTTCTGTCTGTATCTTTATCAATACAGTTAAGAGTTATATTGCCAATTTATGAAAGTTAATTTTGACTTGTGACTCATTGGTTTGTATTTCACCTTTATTACCTGCCCTGGATTCCTTCCTTTATACATATCTTTCAAAAAAATCTAAGTTGGTAAATGAGTTCTATCTCCATCCACATTAGTCTCTTTAGACAATTCCCATTTTCCTCCCCATTTATTGATTTCTCTTTGCCTTCAAAATTCAAGAGTGTCTCATTCTTTAGCCTATGAAGGAAAAAACCCATTACTTCTTCCTCTGAACCTTTGAAGTTTCTCTTCCAAAATTTATGGTACATGACAGATCATCCTTGGATTTCTTCTCTTTTTCTAACTTTAAGATAGAAGCAGCATGGTGCTGTCATTAAAGTTCTGCATCTGAAATTAGGAGGACCTCTGTTTAAATGTAGATTCAGAAATTTGCTATCCATGTAGCCCTGGGTAAGTTATTTATTCTCATTTTTTTTTCATATGTAACATAGGAATAAGAATACTACCTACCACACGTAGTTATTGTGAAGATCAAATGTGATACTGAATGTAAAACTTCTTACAAACTTTACGGGACTATATGTAAGTTAATAAAATGGTAATAAAACCCATTATCTCCAGGAAGGTTTAAAAAATTGAATACTTCCTTGTCAAAAACAAGGAAAAGGGTTATTAGACATTTTCAGAGAACATTTTGAACTGATAAATACATATAGGCATATTCTGGAACCAATTTTTCAAGATAGTAGTAAAGGCTCTCAGCAGGTACAAACTACTGGATTTATCAAATCAACTTAAAGTGATCTTTGGCTTATGAAATGGCTACGCTCCAAAAGTGGAATCAAAAGGTTCTCCATGGGTGATTTGAGCATTTCTTCAACCAGCAATATGTTCACAAAGCAATGTTGGAGAGATGGATGAGTCTTAGAGATGCATTCATAGAAATGGAGAGGTTTGTGATAATGATTCAGGAACTTATCATTGTCACTAAAAGTGACAGAAAAGTTATACTGAAGTAGTCCTGATTTACTAATCCACACAGATAATAAACTAAAGTAAGGGAAATTGTCCAGCACATTGTTAGTTATAGAAATTTAACATTTAGATACCCAGAAACACATGGACAGTAGTCTGTATAACTTTCAAGAAGCTTAATAACTTTTTAAACCAACACATGATAAACATGGTGCTACAAAACCCAAACCAAAAACATTACCACAGACTCAGTCAATTTTAAAAAGATATTGCCATGCTGAACACTCACAATCTCCAAATTACAAGGAGTTTTGAGTTTTTGTTTGAATACCTTCGAGATAATTTTTGCCTACTTTACTATGCAAAAAGCATGTTAGGATTGGTATTGCATAGTTTCCACTTGTTCTATATCAATTCTTTTCATTAAGAATTCAGGATTCCCATATACACCACCTCAGTATTCTCCTTGTATGTCCTTATGATCAATGCATTATCTGGAAAAGGACAAGATATTTTTAACTACTGTTTTCATCCGCTGGTTCTATTTGACCTCCAGTTCAAGATGAAAGTGATCAGTATTTCCTTCATTTGTACACATTAAGGATTTTATACTTCTTGAGTTCCAAAATCATTTTGAGAAGTTTGGAAAATTTTTCAAATGATATTTTGCAGTGAATCCACATATATTGGTGTCTTCTGTGTCAATACTTTTCTACAATTACCTCTTTGACTTGAAAACCATGCTTAGTAGAACTAAGCATGTGATAGAGTAGTAACATAATGGACTTAGTCCTACTGAGCATGTGACATAGTAGTGATGTAATGGATTTAATGATAATCAAGTAGTCAGAAAGTTTTTATTAATTGGATGCTATTTATCAGCCAATGTACTAAGTTTTGGGGATAGAAAGAAAGGTAAAAGTGTGGTTTGAACTATCTCCTGAAAGATACAATTTTATATCAATTATTGTTGATACTATTGTGTTGGTAGAGAGTTTTAAATGGAGAACAATTTTTCTTATGAACATTAAATATTTCGTTTTCATTCATTTTTACTATGATTGGATCATTTCTGTGTATTTGCATTTTATAAATAAGCCCCAAGAGTGAAAGTTCCTTTACAGTAACCAAAAAGATCAAGTGTAAATGGGTTTTTTTTATATTTATTTAGTATTTAATTTTCCCAGTTACATGTAAAAACAATTTTTAACATTTATTTTTAAAATTTTGAGTTCCAAATTCTCTCCCTTCCTCTCTCCCCAGCACCACCCATTGAGAAGGCAAGCAATTCCATGTAGGAATTCCATATGTGTAGTCATACAAAACATATACATAATAGTCACATCATAAAAGAAACCATAGACAAAAAAAAAACCTCAAGAAAAATAAAGTTTTAAAAGTATGCTTCGATCTGTATTCAGACACCATCAGTTCTTCTCTGGGAATGGATAGTGTTTTTCATTCCAAGTTTTTCAGAGCTGTCTTGAATTGTTGTATTGGGAGAATAACTAAGTCATCCATATACACATACACATACATACATACATACATATATACATACACACACACACACACACACACACACACACATATATATATATATATATGTAGTTTTGTACATATAGGTCCTTTTCCTTTTTGTTTTTTATCTCTTTTGGGATACAGACCTAGTAGTAGTATTGCTAGGTCAAAAAGTATGTACAGGTTTTACAATCCTTTGGGCATAGTTCCAAATTTCTCTATATAATGGTTGAATCAGTTCACAGCTCCACCAATAGTACATTAATGTCTTATTTTTCCCACATCCCCTCCAACATTTGTCATTTACCTTTTCTTTCCTAATAGCCAAACTAACAGATATGGGGGAGTACCTTAGAATAGTTTTAATTTGCATTTCTCCAATCAATAGTGAGTTAGAATACTTTTTTTTTCATATGGCTATAGATAGCTTTAATTACTTCATCTGAAAACTGATTATATCTTTTGATCATTTATCAGTTGGGGAATGGCTGTTGTTTTTATAAAATTGATACAGTTCTCCATTTGTTAGAGAAATGAGGTCTTTATCAGAGAAACCTGCTTCAAAATTTTTTTCACAGTTACTATTACTAAGTGTATTTCCCCCATCCTATTCCCCCCTATCCTCACTTATTCTATTCTCTCTCTCCTTTCACCCTATCCCTCCTCAAAAGTGTTTTGCTCCTGACTACCTCTTACCCCAATCTGATCTTTCTTATATCACCCTCCCTTCTCTTATCCTCTTCTCCTTCTACTTTCTTGTAGAGTAAGATAGATTTTTATGCCCCATTGCCTGTACTTCTTCAGAGCTAATTTGAGTGCTATAGTAGTGAGCTTTGAGCGAATTCTGATGAGATTAAGGTTCACTCACTCCCCCTCCACTCCCCGCCCCCCTTCCACTCCATTGTAAAAGCTTTCTCTTGCCTCTTTTATTTGAGATAATTTATCCCATTCTACCTTTCCCTTTCTCTTTCTCCCAGGATATTCCTCTCTCACACCTTAATTTTATATTTTACATATCATCCTTTCATATTCAACTCACACCTGTGCCCTTTGTCTATATATACTCCTTCTAACTACCCTAATAATGAGAAATGTCTTATGAGTTATAAATATCATCTTCCCACATAGGAATATGAACAGTTTAACCTTATTAAGTCCCTTATGATTTTCCTTTTGTGTTAACTTTTTTATGGTTCTCTTGAGTCTTGTATTTGAATGTAAAATTTTCTATTCCACTCTGGTCTTTTTTCATCAAGAATGCTTAAAAGTCCTCTGTATGATTGAATGTTAGTTTTTCCCCTGAAAGATTATACTCAGTTTTGTTGGGTAGATGATGCTTGGTTGGTAATCCTAGCTCCTTTGACCTCTGTAATATCATATTCCAAGCCCTGATCCTTTACTGTAGAAGCCACTAAATTTTGTGTTATTCTTACTGTGGCTCCACCATACTTGAATTGTTTCTTTCTGGATGCTTTCAATATTTTCTCCTTGACCTGAGAACTCTGGAATCTGGCAATAATATTCCAAGCAGTTTTCATTTGGGGATTTTGTTCAGGAGGTGATCAGTGGATTCTTTTCATTTCTGTTTTACTGTCTGGTTCTAGAATATCACAATAGTTTTCCCTAATAATTTCTTGAAAGATGATGTTGAGGCTCTTTATTTTTCCAATGAGATATTTCATGATATCTTCTATTTTTTTAAATTATTTTCTCTTTATTTTATTGTTTCTTGGTTTCTCATAAAGTCATTCACTTCCATTTGCTACATTCTAATTTTTAAGCAATTATTTTCTTTAGTGAGCTTTTGGACCTCCTTTCCATTTGGCCAATTCTGCTTTTTAAGGCATTTGTCTACTTATTGGCTTTTTGGACCTCTTTTACCATTTGGCCTACTATGTTTTAAGGTGTTATTTTCTTTAATATTTTTTGTGTGTCTCTTCACCAAGCTATTAACTCCTTTCTCATGATTTTCTTGCATCACTCTCATTTCTCATCCCAATTTTTCCTCTACCTCTCTTACTTGATTTTAAAAAACTTTTTGAGCTCTTCCACAGCCTGAGAACAATTTCCATTTTTCTTGGAGGCTTTGGATGTAAGATCTTTGACTTTTCTATCTTCAGGGTATATATTTTGTTTTTCCTTGTCACCATAATAACTTTTTATAGTCAGAGTTCTTTTTCCACTGTTTACTCATTTTCATTTTCCCACTCTATTATTTGGCTTTTAACTATTTGTTAAAGTAATGCACTATTTCCCAGGGTGGAAGGTGCAACTAAGCCAAGCTTCAACAGTTTTATGCAGCTGTTTTCACATACAATTCTAGAGACTGTAAATTTTAAGTTCTTCCAAAATGATATGATCTAAAGAGTGGTGTTTTCTATTCTCCTGGCCTGTACGTTAGTCTGTGAGTGAGCATAAGCACTCTTTTCTGTCCTGGAATTATGAGAAGCATCCCCCCTCCACTGCTGCTGCAAGCTCTGCTATCCTAGTGCTCTTCCTTGCCTTGGGACTGCCACCCAGGATTGGGACCCAGATCTGAGCATGGGCAAAGGAGCAGATTCCTGCCTCATCTACGGGCTGGAGGCCCGGCCATTACCACTGCCACTGCAGATTCAATCACTCCCTAGGCCTGCTACTGGCCTGCTGGGGCCAGGCTGTCCTGGCAGGGCCTGCACTGGACTATGCTCCACTCCCATCCTGGTGTGACAGACCCTTACTGCTGACCTTCTAAATTGTCCCTAGTGTCTATGGGTGTAGAGGTCCAGAAATCACCACAGCTGCCAGTAATTCAGTAACTCTGAGGCCTGCTCCAGGCTCACCTGAGCCCAGTCTGCACTGGATTATACTCCTCTCTCAGCTTGGCACAACTGACCTTCCCTGCCTATCTTGTAAGTTCTTTTGGGCTGGAAATTTGCTTCACTCCATCTTTTTATGGGTTCTGCTGCTCTACAACATGTTTAGAGTCATTTTTGAAAGTATTTGGAGGGTTTCGGAGGAGAGCTCCCTGCCTGTACTCCACCACCTTGGCTCTGCCCCTCCAATGGAAATGTTATGGTGCTTTTGGGTGGCGTGTTAAATAATTGCTTATTTGACAGGAAATTGCTCTTTATACCCCTGGGACTTTTTGGTACATTCTTTGTGTTCCTTCTACAATACAATTGTTTGTGTGTGAGAATACATCTGTATGCATGTTTTTGAGCAATACAAGCTGGTCATGCGCTGAATACATAAATATACACATGACTTTTATTTGCTGACATCACTGGTATTTTCATATTTTGCTAATAAATATGTCTTTTTTGGGAAAAATGGAATTTTGCTTATGAATGAGAGAAAATTGATACAGTGATTTACTAGTAATTCATGAAGTGTTAGAACCAATAATTAATCCTTCATATCCAGAGTTGCTACTTTGTACTTTAGAGAGAAATAAGAATTTCAGTCACCTCCCTTGTTATAATTGTTCTATTATTTATTATATTAATAGTACATGAGTTTTCAATATCACATTTGATTCAAACTATACTTGTGGAATGCTGGGATTCTACTATATAGAACACTAGAATTTTTTAGCATTCTCTTCTGGGGCTCCTCTTTCTCTTCAGGTTTGTTTCTCAACCTTTATATCATAGTTGTTGTTTGATACTGAATTGTTTAATCTGTTCTTTGTTCTGCTTTGACTCCTTATATAACTGTAGCCTTTGACTTTTCCTTTCAATTAGTGATTAAGAGCATCATGTATTTCTGATGTACTTTTGTGTCTGGATTCCATTTCACTTTTTTGTTACTTTTTTGTTACTTTTAATTAACAATTTGACATTCAAGTCTTCTAGGATGCATACTGGCTAGAGATTGATATAATTTTTCCAAAGACTTTAGATAGACCTTTAACAGTTTTCCAAATCTGTTTCTGCTTTGAAATTATTTGACCCTTGTTCTAAGAGTATTCCTACATAGGTCTAGCTTTTGTTCTCTGTGATCTCTCACATGGTAATAGCCACATCATATACATTTTATGTTTGGGTTCTGAAATATCTTTTATATTCTCTGTCATATATGGTGGAAAAATTCATTTATTTGCTGTTAAATAGCTTTTAAAACAGTTATTCTGTTTTGGCATGATTGTTTTCTTGGCTGAATTTGTGCTTTCACTCTCAGAAAGTTTTTTTTTCTTTTCAAAATTTCCTTCTAAATACACTCATCTTATTTTCACAATCACTCAGGACATCTATTTTACTTTTGCTATCCCTTTCATTAAACAGCATTTTGGGAAATTGTGTTAAATATTGCTTTTCAATGGCTTCAGAATATGTTTCTTTCCTCTATATAGATTTAAGTATCTCCTCAATTTTCATTTATTTCACCTAATTTGGGGGCTTAGTAATTATTACTTGTTATGACTGACCAACATCGATCTGCATAATTTAGAGCTAAGAATTACATTGACAAAAAACAGTAAGAAGTCCTTGCCAATAGCAGGTAAGATCTGTTTTCAGTTCTTTCATTAGATAGTACTTTCAAATAATAATAATAATTCTATTTCAAATTCATTTATGGTTTTCCTGCTTTAGGGATAGTGTTATCTGTGCTGAAGCTTTTCTACAGATAGGCTATTAGTGTGTATGATTTGTTCTAATGTATCTTAACTTCTTATAGGACCAGAACACTAAGGAGTGCCACTCATGTAGATGTCCTCCATGCCAAGCTCAGCATCACAACAGTTTTGAGTTGTCAGTCTACAATTGTATGACTACACACACACACATATACCCCATTGGCTGTGATGCTTACTTAATCAGCAATATTTTCAGAGTCCATTCCAGTTTCAGGATTCCTGATGGTTTAAGACAAATATTGCAGTAGTTTCAGTGCACACATATTCACCATTGCACATCACTCTGACTCATATTCTCTCACTTTGCCATTGCCTTCCCACCTCCCATGATATGGATGATTGGTTTGGTTTTGAATGGGGTGTTATTTATTATTACTCATAGTGTTATCATTATTATCATCATCATCAACAAAACCTTCAGCATCATTGCTATTGTTGTTAGCTGTTAAAGTTCTCAAGGGTACTCTGGTATAAAAGCAGAAGAAGTTCTATCCCCAAATCTCTTCTTGGAGTAGTGTTTTTTCAAGAGTTTGAGTGATTTGTAAGTGATTTGCCCAAGATTATTTGCTATTAAATGGGAAAGCCTGTTTCTGTGTCTTTTTCTCCTTTGTTCCAGTTAGCACCCCTCCAGGAGTAATGTTTTATAATATGCTCTTATGGTCAAACTCCTTGCAAAAGTGCAATTTTCAATCAATACATATTACTTGTCTCTTTGAAATGTCAATGTCTCTTTTGCAATAGATATTTCTTATATTTAAAAAAATTATCATAAAAACAAAGTGTTGGGTGCACAGAAAGTCCCATGTCACTTACTTTAAATGTCTCTTTTATTCTGGCATCTTCCATACCTGTCTTATCCCAGGAAGCACCAATATCCTGACATTCTATTTCTACAACTTCTCTCAAATACCCCCCCCATTTTTTAACCTTACAAAAATATTTTATTTTTCTCAATTATATGTGAAACACATTTTAACATTCCTTTTTTATTTTACTTAATAGTATTTTTCCCAATTACATGTAAAGATGGTTTTCAACATTCATTTCTATAAGATTTTGAGTTCTAAATTTCTTTCCCTCCTTTCCTTCCCCCCTCCCCAAGATAACAAGCAATCTGATATAGGTTATACATGTATAATCATTTTTAACACATCTCCACATTAGTCATATTGTGAAAGAAGAATCAGAATAAACAGGAAAGACCATAAGAAAGAAAAAACCAAAACCAAAAAATGAAAACAGGATGCTTCAATCTGCATTCAGACTCCATAATTCTTTCTCTGGAGGCAGAAACACATCTTAGGATTTGAAAAGTCTACTCTTTCATTGAATATCTATCTTTTCTTTTGAAAGATTTTGCTTAATTTTGTTGGGTACTTGATCCTTGGTTGTAATCCAAGGTCTTTTGCCTTCTAGAATATCATATTCTAAGCCCTCTGAATCTTTAAAGTAGAAGATTCTAAGTCCTATGTAATGCTGACTGTGTCTCCTTGATATTTGAACTATTTCTTTCTGTCTACTTGCAATATTTTCTCCTTGACCTGATAATTCTGGAATTTGTCTACAATATTCCTTGGAGTTTTCATTTTGATATCTCTTTCAGAAAGTGATTGGTGGATTCTTTCTATGACTATTTTACCACCTGGTTCCAGGATATCAAGGCAGTTTTTCTTGTTAATTTCTTGAAAGACACTGACCAGGCTATTTTTCTTTATCATAGCCTTCAGGTAGTCCATTAATTCTTAAATTATCTCTCCTGGATCTATTTTCCAGTCAGTTGTTTTTCCCATAAGACATTTCACATTGTCTTCTATTTTCTTATCCTTTTGATTTCATTTGACTGATTCTTACTGTCTCATAGTCATTAACTTCCATTTGCTCAATTCTAATTATTAAGGAATTATTTTCTTCAGTTACCTTTTATATCTCCTTTTCCATTTGGCAAGTTCTAGTTTTAAAGGTGTTTTTTTCTTCAGTGAATTTTTGTGCTTCCTTTTCCAAGCTGTTGACTCTTTTCATAATTCTCCTGCATAACTCTCATTTATTTTCCCAATATTTATTCTACCTCTCCTACCTGATTTTTAGAATCCTTTTTGAGTTATTCCAAGAGGACTTTTTGTGCTTCAGACCAATTTGTATTGGACTTTAAGGCTTCATATGTAGGCATTTTGACATTATTGTCCAATTATCAGTTTGTGTTTTAATCTACCCTGTTGCCATAATAGCTCTCTATTGTCAGTGTTCTTTTCTGTTTCTCATTCATTTTTCAGCCAGTTTCATGACTTTTAAAGTTGAGCTCTGCTCCTAGAGCACAGGGGGCACTGTCCCAAGCTTCTTATCCTAGGTGCCAGGGATGTAATCACTGGCTTTCCATACCAAGCCCTTAGGGCTGCAGCTTCCCACTGTGCTGTGATGGCTCAACCTAGTCATGTCTGTTATGCTGGGGTTCCAGGACTTGCAATTTGCCTTCTGCAATGAGACTGGAGGCCTCACAGCTGGCCTGCTGACCTGGGACCAAGGGGCCTTGGTTGCTGATTTGCATCTAAGACCCTTTTGCTGGCTTACCCACACTGGGTGCCCTAGGCTGCACTCCCTTTTTACTCAAGTGAGACAGACCTTTCCTGAGGTCATTCTAAGTTATCTTCAGTTATCACTTCACTCCATCTTTTTGTGGGTTTTGTCACTCCAGAATCCACATTGACGCTTGATTTAAAGTTGTTTCCAAAGGTAATTGGGGAGAGCTCAAACAACTTCCTTTCCTTTCTCCACCATCTTAACCCTCCCCTCCCATACATTCCTTTTGTCTTAACTTTTTAGTTTCAAATTTTTTCCTTCTCTCCCTCCTCCCTCCTTAAGAAGGCAAGTAATTTGATACAGATTACACAGATGCAGTCATGAAAAATGTATTTCCATATTAATCATGCTGTGAAATGAAAGGCAAAAAATAAAACAATAAGAAAAATAAAGTAAAAAAAATGCTTCAATCTGCATTCAGACTTCATCAGTTCTTACTCTGAAAGTGGATAGCATTTTTCATCATGAGTCCTTTGGAATTGTCTTATATCATCACATTGCTGAGAATAGCAACATTATTCAGAGTTCATCATTATAAAATGTTGTTGTGTACAATGATCTCCTGGTTCTACTAATTTCACTGTGCATCAGTCCATGTAAGTCTTTACAGATTTTTCTAAGAGCATCCTGTTAATCATTTTTTATAGCACAATAGTATTCCATCACAATCATATACAACCACTTGTTCAACTTTTTGGTGTTCACTTTAATACAAATGACTTAAAACAAGAAGGAAAGTCCAGAATCAAAGCAATTCCTATCATGCAGTAGAATACCTGAATTGCTCAGTGATGGTAAATTTTCTCCCCTATTTTAATTCCCCTTTCTATCTAAGCTTTGAAAGGCTATGTAGCTCACCTATAATTCACAGTATGTGACAATATTTATAGCAGATACCCAGGAGATTATTACTTGTAGAAAACATCAATATTTATACAATCAGAATGATTTTTTGCAACTCCATATAATAAAATCTATTATTTAAGATGAGTGTTAGCTCATGTTTTGTATTTGTATCCTCTACATGTCCACATAGTGAACAGATAATAAATGTGTATTTAATAAAAAAAAAAAAAACAGAGCTGAAGATGCCAAGGAGAATGATAACTAGAAGATGGTGTTGGTGAATGGTAGGTATAGGATGGCCACAATCATGATCAAATGGTATGTGGGTACCTTGAAGTTGAATTCTGAGCCTGGAGTATTTGGCTAAACAGGGAACACTGAGTAGGGCAGCCAGAAAAAATGTTAGATGTCACCACAAAAATTACGGGTAAAGAGAAAGGTTGTTGCCTAAAAACCCAGGCTAAGCAAGAAAGCATAAATGAATTTATAGTGTTAGTTTAAGGATAGACTAATAATTTGGTTTAAAAAAAGGGGCAGAGGGAAAATCTATAAAATGAAATATACAGATTAACAAAGAAAATCAGTTATTTTAAAGTAGTTTAAAAAAAATTAAAGTTCCTGGGACTTCCAAAAGCCAAGATGACAAAGTAAGTAGCAAATTGTTGTAACTCTCCCACATTCACCTCCAAACAACCATAAAATTGCACACCAAAACAAATCCAAGAACAGCAGATCCAGCAAAAAGATATGGAAAAACAATCTTTTAGCCCAAGAAACTTAGAAGGTCTGTCTCATTTGGGTGAAAAGGGAGCACAGCCTAGGAAAGGAAGTGTCGTAACAAGCCAACAGCAAACCCCATCACAATTTAAGTAACTTAAATAACTGCATTTAAAAAAAAAATTGAGGGGGCAGAGCCAAGATAATGGAATACATGCAGTGACTTACTTGAGCTCTCTACCAAACCCCTCCAAATAACTGCAAAAAATGGCTCTAAACAAATTCTAAAGCAGTAGAACCCACAAAAAGACATAGTGAAACAAATTTCCAGCCCAAGACAACCTGGATGGTTGATCAGAAAGGTATATTGTACCAGAGAGGCAGTTTGGCATCAGCGTGAAGGCAAAATAGGCCTCAGCAAACCTGGAGTATCCCTCAAAGGACTGAATCATTGGCAGCTGTGGCAGTTTCCAGACATCTCAAGTCATGAATGCCAAAGATAACTTAGAAGGTCAGTTGGAAAAGTTTGTGACTGTGGTGATAGGGAAGCTCAATCCCAGCCCCAGTCTCTGATCATGACCCAGGGTGGCGGTTGGTCCACCTATGCTTGGATCTGGGTCACGCTTCTCGGTGGCGGTCCTTGGGTGAAGAGGAGTGCTGGCATGGTGGAGCTTGTACTGGTGGTGCAGATAAAATCCTCCTCACAGTTGCAAGGCAGAAAAGAGTGCTTGTGGTCACTCATAGACCAGAGCACAGGCCAGGAAAGGAGTAAACACCTTGCCCTTGATCATAGCACCTTGGAAGAACTGAAAAATTACAGGTCCCTAGAACTATCTCTGAAAACAGCTGCACAAACCCCCCAAAGCTTGGGACAGTACATTTTCCACACTGGAAGCAGACGTATACCTTAACAAAGATTTTATAACTCAAGTAATTGGCTGGGAACATGAGCGAACCTCACAAAAAAACAGTCAGACCAAACAATTTTTCTTTGCTGAAAAAGAAGATCAATACTACCAAAAGAAGACAACAAAGTCAAAGCTCCTACATTCAAAGCCTCCAAGAAAAATATAAATTGGTCCCAAGCCATGGAAGAGCTCAAAAAGGATTTTGAGAAGCAAGTAAGAGAAGTAGAGGAAAAACTGGGAAGAGAAATGAGAGTGATGCAAGAAAATCATGAAAAGCAAGTCAAGAGCTTGCTAAAGGAGACCCCAAAAAACACTGAAGAAAATAACACCTTAAAAAATAGACTAATCCAAATGACGAAAGAGGTCCAAAAAGCCAATGAGAAGAATGTCTTCCAAAGCAAAACAGGCCAAATGGAAAAGGAATTCTGAAAGCTTACTGAAGAAAATACTTCCTTAAAAATTAGAATGGAGCAATTGGAAGCTAATGACTTTATGAGAAATCAAGACTATCAAATAAACCTGCATAAATCACAATCATTTCTATATATTACCAACAAAGCCCAGCAGCAAGAGATAAAAAGAGAAATTCCATTTAAAATAACTGCAGATGATATAAAATATGTGGGGAGTCTACCCTTCAAGATAAACCCAGGAACTATATGAACACGATTACACAACATTTCACACAAATAAAGTAAGATTTAAACAATTGGAAAAATATCAATTGTTCATGTATAGGCTGAACTAATATAATAAAAATGATGATTCTAGTTAAATTAATTTACTTATTCAATGCCATACCAATCAAACTACAAAAAATATTTTATAGGCTAGAAAAAAAAATAATAACAAAATTCATCTGGAAGAAGAAAAAGTCAAGACTATAAAGGGAATTAATTTTTTTTTAAAAATTCAAAGGAAGGTAGCCTAGCTGTACCAGATCTGAAACTGTATTATAAAGCAGCAATCATTGAAACTATTTGGTACCTGCTAAGAAATAGAGGGGTGGAATAAGTTAGATGCACAAGATGCAGTAATTTACTCTTTGATAAATCCAAAGACCCAAGCTTCTGGGATAAGAACTCATTTGACCAAACGACAAAAACTCCTGGGAAAACTGGAAAACAGTATGGCAGAAACTAGGCATAGATCAACATTGTACACCACATACAAAGATAAGGTCAGAATGGGTACATTATTTACACATAAAGAGGGATATCATAAGCAAATTAGAGAAGCAAGGAATAGTTTACCTGTCAGATCTATGGAGAAAGGAAGAATTCATGAACAAACAGGAGATAGAGAACATTACAAAATGCAAAATGGATAATTTTAATTACATTAAATTGAAAAGGTTTTGCACAAACAAAGCCAATGCAACTAAGATTAGAAGGAAAGCAGAAAATTGGGAAAGAATTTTTACAACCAGTCTCTCTGATAAGGGCCTCATTTCTAAAATATATAGAGAATTAAGTCAAATTTATAAGAACACAAGCCATTCCCCAATTGATAAATGGTCAAAGGATATGAACAGACAGTTCTCAGATGAAGAAATTAAAGCCATCTATAGTCATATGAAAAAATGCTCTAAATCATTATTCATTAGAGAAATGCAAATCAAAACAACTCTGAGGTACCACATCACACCTATCAGATTGGCCAACATGACAAAACAGGAAAATGATCAGTGTTGAAGAAGATGTGGGAAAATTGGAACACTAATTCATTGTTGGTGGAGTTGTGAAATGATCCAACCATTTTGGAGAGCAATTTGGAACTATTCCCAAAGGGCTATAAAAATGTGCATACCATTTGACATAGCGATAGCACTTCTAGGCCTGTATCCCAAAAAGATCATGCAAATGGGAAAAGGACCCACATGTACAAAAATATTCATAGCAGCTCTTTTTGTGGTGGCAAAGAATTGGAAATTGAGAGGATGCCCATCAATTGGGGAATGGCTGATCAAGTTGTGGTATATAAATGTAATGGAATGCTATTGTGCTATAAGAAATATTAAACAAGCTGACTTCAGAAAAACCTAGAAACATTTGTATTGTCTGATGCTTAGTGAAATGGGCAGAACCAAGAGAACGTTGTACACAATAACAGCCACGTTGTGTGATGACTAATATTGATAAACTTAACCCTTCCCAGCAATACAAGGATATAAGACATCTGCAAAGGCCTCGTGATGGAAAATGCTATCCATATCCAAAGAAAGAACTATGGAGTTTGAATGCAGATTGAAGGGCACTATTTGCTATTTTTTTCTTCTATTTTTTTTTGTTTCCCCTTTTTGATGGTTCCTCCTATTGGTTCTAATTCTTCTTTACAACATCACTAATGTGAAAACGCATTTAATAGGAATGTATATGTATAGCCTATCTCATATTGTGAGTATTCTTTGGGGTGGGGGGGGAATTTAAAACTCAAAAGCTTATGGAAATGATTGTTGATAAATCAAAATAAATTAAATAAAAAAGAACAAAAAATAAATAAATGTTTAATTTTTTTTTAAAAGGTCCTGGACCCTAGCTTAAGACATCATAGACTAGAGTGCTTTTGAGGTCTCCTGAAAGCATAAGTCTACAATCCTATGAAGTAGGTAGTTCTAAAATACACCCAGACATATAACCTTCTTCTCAGTCTTCCCCTGGCCTTGGCATTTTGTAGTCTTTCACTTACCTTTCGTCTTGCTCTCTTTGGAATTATTTTCATTAGAATTGCTACCCAACAATTTGAGGGTGTAAAACACTTTTGAAAGTATTTTGTGAGATATATCTTGTACAAAATGAAACTGAATATTAGGCTGTATTACTGTCATACAGACGCTGAATGCCTGCTAAGTATTATAAAGCACAAATATTTTATTTTGTGTATATTCAAATGCTTAGATTTCATCTCTAAATGGAGCAAATTTAAGCCATTCACTTTGATTCAGATTTGATTAATGGGCTTTCTTCTTTCATTCAGAGAGGATTTTGCCATTGATCTGTCCAAGTATTTGCTCTATTTAAATGTTTTGTGGAGGTGGGCGGGAAACAAGACAATTTAGCTGAATATATTGCAACCACCTCAAAAATTGATCACTAAATTACCTCACAAGCAACATAAAGATTTTGAATGATGTAATAGGGTGGCAGCATGGAGGAGAAGGGAGGAACAATCAGAAAAGCCTACACACAACGAATATTAGTGAAAAGTGCCACATGTATTAAGGATCTAACATAAGATCTAATATTCTCTACAAATACAAAGTAATCCTTTTCTTTTGGGTAAATGCATGGTCCCCTGCTACTTTTTGGCATGTGTTTGTAACTCACACAATTTACTTTACAGGTGGCAAAGTACTTCATATGTGTCATTTCATTGATAGTAATATTAGAGTATCCTTTAGAGAGTGCTTACCACTCAATAAACTCCAATGGCTCTCCTTTACCTCTAGGAGAAAATAATCTTTTCTATTTAGTATGTGAAGAAAGGCTGTGGGCAACTTGGCCACAATCTGCCTTTTTAGCCTTATAGTATTACTCCATTTTCCACATTCTGTAGTGCATCCACACTGGCCTTCTCACTGCTTCTCACTTAGCCTCCACTGCCTTCATCCCTGTCCTACTTCTCTGCCCCCCACCCTCCTCATACTTGGTGCCAGCTGTCTTCAGTGATTGGAATGAGACACTTTTTCTCTTAGAATCAATTGTTTCCTTCAGAACTCAGCTCCAGAACATCACATTCTGAATAAGGCCTTTCCTCAACCCTCAGTCTTAATGCCTTTCATCCTGAAATTGCCTTGTTTTTATTTTGTAAATGATTTCTGTTTGCTCATGTATATAAATCTTGTCTCTTTTATTGAAATATAAATGTCTAAAAGGCTAGGGTATTTCCCAGGATCATTTGGACACTTATCTAGCTCCATTAAGAAACAAATCAACAACACAGATAGACGCATTCTTTGCTTCAAAATCCAGGGTGCTTTTCACCACACCACTCTGTATTTCTGTGCCTTTTATTCACTGTGGCTAACAAAAATTGTAATGCTTTCTATTTTTTACCAACAGAATTTGGAGCTTTCTATGCGTTTTTTAGTCATCTTTTGTGTATATATCACACTGATGTTTTTGTGTTCATTCTTTTATTCTTTTCATTGTGGTTGTTAAATAAATGGCTACTTATGTTAATGAGATAATTATATATTCATGTCTCCACTGCTCTGTAACTACAAAGTAATATTTTTTTTTGGTGAATGTATTTTATGTGCTCAGTAAATTCATTTTGAAAGCTTTCTTTCACTTGTAATACATTTATTATTGTTTTAAAAATATTCTAAATGGCTGTTTTTTAGTGTTCTTTGTTGCTTGGTTGCTACTTTTCTCATATGTTTAGGGATATTCCTCTAAAACAATTCAGACCTGTTTTTCTGAGGGGGGTGGAGGGAGCAGTGGAAAGGGAAAGGTGAAATTGGTGTGATATATATATATATCTCAAAAACCTTTTCTTTGGCATTAACAGTTGAATACTAACATAAAATAAAGGAAAGGAAGAAGGAGATGGGGAGGGATTAAAGGAGAGAGAGAGAGAGAGAGAGAGGAGAGAGAGAGAGAGAGAGAGAGAGAGAGAGAGAGAGTTCAATACTTCAAGGACCCATTGACAACTTCAGTTTAGGTATTAATTTGATGGACATTCCATACCTTAGCAGAGACCTTCATGAATTACTTTGGGTGATAAAAAAAAATTAAAAAGATAACACTGGTAGGCTAATTATCTGGTAAGAAACTTCTTAGAGCCAATTAACTAGGTTGGTAATTAGATACTACAGTCTTCTAATAAGAATTTCCAGTTTGGTAAAATTTCAATAAATTTTGGGGAACCAGTGCTACTAACACAACTCAATAGAATGCTGGATTAGGATTTTAATGGAGGATATCTCATAAAAGAAATGTTTTCTGAAAAGGGATAGGATAGGGAAAGCTATGTCCAGATGCATATGACACTGTTTTTTACTTTGGCTCTTCTTGAAGATAACAGTGGGTTTTTTCATTAATATATCACTTGGAGAAGACAGAAGTAGATGAGACATTTTCTTATAACTTGTTTCGTTTTCAATTTGAAATGGAAATCAATCTGATTTTAAACTCAAGTCCCATGAGTTTAAAGTTATTGCTTTCATTTTACCACATATTCAATTCTAACTAAAAATTACTGCCTCAAAATAATTTTCTAAACATTCTCTCCATTACCATCCTTAAATTTCCTTGTTGGGAAACATTTATGGAGTAGCCAAGAAAGGTTGAAAGAAATAAACCAGAGTTTAAAATGACAAACCAAATGCAAATAATTCCCAGGCAAAGGAGGGTAATGATTCAAGTACTAAGTTACCAAGAAAAAAAACCAAAAACCTAAAATGCAATTTGTTCCTGGGTCTCAGACCTGGGAAGTAGTCAAGGTTTTTTTTTTTTTATTATTCGCTTTACATTTCCTAGACATAGGGAGATATGATGGAATGGGCCTGTGGCTGAGAGTCAAGATATTCAGCAAGAACTATTTATGCAATACCTATTAGGTTCTAGAAACAGACATTGGGATTATAAATCCAAACCCCATTCTAATTTTGATCATTCATTTATTCTAAAAATAATTCTTGCTTGGCAAGTGATGACATATTGCTGTAATCTGCATTACCAGACAGCTGAAACATTAATATGGTGAGTTTCAGGAGCTGGGCCACCTGGTTGCCTAAAGAGATATGAAGCTACTCAGGACAGAAATGGAGCAGGTTTAAGATATCAAGCTAATCAGGCCTTGAAGATCCCTAGAACTTCCAACCTGATTAAGGTTGGGAGATGAAGGCTTCAAAATTTTCTCATCCTTAGTTTCCTAATCTATCAAATAAGATATTATGATATAAGGTTATCTTATGAATACAATGAAATAAAATTATGGATTGTGAATTGAGAATTTTGAGTGAAATAATTTTTCTCTTCTAATAGACTGTGAATTCAATTAAAACAGACATTATACCTTATTTATCTCAATATCTCCCTAGTATCTAGCAGTCTATGAACATAATCAGTGTTGAAGAAAGGCATTTTGAATGAAATTAATGAATGGGGGAAGTACCTTTAAATCATCATTCAAAACTATTTAGGGGGTACATAATCACATATAAAATTAGTAACAATTACGGGATCTATTAGAATACTGACTGTAGGAACTTTTCAGGTGAGAAATGTTCTACTACTACTAGTGCATGTTAGCAACTTTCTGCAACATATAATCTTAAAATTGCTTAGAGCACGAAATAGTTAAGTGACATGCAGCCTGTATGTGAGAGGTGGGACTTGAACACAGGGCTTCTGCCTCTCTTAAATCTCTTATAAATATATATAAAAAAGGACTCTTGGTTTTTGGGACAATACTTTCTCTACTCCTTAGGTATAAGGACACATTTAAAAAGTGAAGCTCTGCCTCAGGTTGACAATGTGTAAAAAAGAGGAAGGTTCTTTGCCAGGTCATTTTTAATTCTTAAATCAGAGAGCCAAATCCTTGAGTCTCAACACAAGCCTAGACAAAAAGCACAGAAATAAAGCATAAGGTTGACTATTTAGTAATCCAGATACCAGCCAGTCTAAATAAACAATTGATTCCATCCACCAACATCAGCTGGAAAACAAGCCGAAATAAAATTGTAGATTCATTATATTAAGATACATTACACAGATCTGAGTCAACTAATATTTTTTGTTCTCAACTCAAAATATTTGCAGTCTTAGAAACATAAGCTTAGAGTTTCTACATCACTTGTTCTTTCTCAAGTCCTAAACCAAGATTTTGGATTTGTTTCCTGAATTCTATCTCCAAGAATTCAACATTATTGCCTCTAGTTCAATTATGAACTCCTCTGTTTGTCATTTAAAGCTCTTCACAACCTGGCTCTAACTTGCCTTTCTGGGATTGTTACACATCATTCTCTGTTATTCTAAGATCCATCCAAACTGTACTTACTCTTGTTCTTCATGTATAGCAATCCCTCCTGTCTCCCTTCCCCCCGAGTCCCATGGTGTCTTCTATGCCTAGGACTCACTTCCTCTTCACTTCCACATTTCAGAATTCCTAGATTTTTACAAAGCTCATTCCATTTTCTACATTTATCTCTTTCTTAAATCCCCACAATTATTTGTCCTACAACAACAACAATAAAAAAAGAATCTCAACTTATAATTACTTTTTACACAATGAAATATTTACAGGCTGGATTCCTTGTTACTCTTCAGGCCAGGAACTGCTTCATTTTTGTCTTTGTATGCCCAGGGAACCTATCACAATGTCAAATATGCAGTAAACATGTAACAAATGATTGTTTTCTTGGGGAAAAAAATTTCCATATTAGCTAAGAAAACATACACATATACACACAAAACAAGAAAAGTAGAGTAAAAAAACATTCTTCAATTTGCACTCAGAATTCATCAGTTTTCTCCCTGGTAGTGGATAACATTTTTCATTATGATAGGTTCTTTGGAACTGTCTTAGATTATTGTCTTGATTAGAGTAGCTAAGCTGTTTACACTTGACCATTCTTACCATATTTTTTACTCTGGATAATGTTCTTCTGGTTTCTTTTTATCCTGTCCCTCCTCTAAAATTAATTTTGCTTCATAATACTGTCTTTCTTTACCTTCTCTTCCTTTTATCACCCTCCCTCCCTTTTCAGTTATTCACTTGCTTTCTAATTCTCTGTTTGGTAACACAGATTTCTATACTCAATTGAGTGTGTGTGTGTGTGTGTGTGTGTGTGTGTGTATTCCCTCTTTGAATCAATTTAGATGAGAGTAGGGTTCCCTCATTGCCTGCCCCCCACACTATTTTTCTATTATAAGATCTCTTTCTTATACACTTCTTTGATGTGAAATAATTTTCCCCTTTCTTCCTCTTCCTTCCTCCTTCTTCCAGGGCATCTCTCTTACTGTTTTTTTTTAAATTATTCCAATATAGTTGACATATTCCTATGCTTTCTATGACAAGTCCTTCTAACAGCCCAATAATGATAAAGTTCTTAGATGTATCATCATCTCATATATGAATGTCAACAGATTAACTTTATTGCATCCCTAATAATTTCTCTTTCATATTCATAATTTTATGCTTCTCTTGAGCCTTATATTTGAAAGTTAATTTTTCAGTTCATTTCTGGTCTTTTCATTAGAAATTCTTGAAAATCCTCTATTTCATTAAATATCCATCCATTTTTCTGCATAGATTTGCATTCAGCTTTCCTCAGTAGGTTGTTCTTGGTTCTTTCCTAGCTCTTTTGACTTCCAGAATATCATAAACCAAGCCTTCTGCTTCTCTAACAAGGTAGCTGCTAAATATTGTATGATCCTGACTATGGCTCCACAGTATTTGAATGGTTGGACTTCTGTCTGCTTCAAGTATTTTCTCTTTGACTTCAAAGCTCTGGAATTTTGGTGTAATGTTCTTGGGAATTTTATTTTGGATTCTCTTTTAGGTATTGATCAGTGGATTTTTTTCATTTTCTTTTTTTTTTCTATTATTCCAAGATAGTGGGGCAGTTTTCTTTATAATTTCTTGAGATATAATGTCTAGGCTCTATTGATTGTGGCTTTCAGGTAGTCAAATAATTCTTAAATTATCTCTCTTTGATCTATTTTCTAAGCCAGTTGCTTTTCTAATGAGATATTCCACATTTTCTTCTCCTTTTCATTCTTTTGATTGGTTTTATTGTTTCTTAATATCTTGTGAAATCATTAGCTTCCAAATTCCCAATTCAAATTTTTAAGAAATTATTTTCATCAGTGAGCTTCGGTCACTTTTTGGTATTTGGCCAATTCTTTTTTTTTTTTTTGCTTTTAGGCAATTGGAATTAAGTGACTTGCTCAGGGTCACACAGCTAGGAAATGTCAAGTGTTTGGTCTGAGGCTGGATTTGAACTCAGGTCCTCCTGACTTCAGGGCCGGTGCTGTATCCACTGTGCCACCTACCTGCCCCTGGCCAATTCTTTTCAATGATTTATTTTCATTCATGTTGTTTTGTATTTTTTTTCCCATTTGGCCAATTCAGTTTTTTCAATGGAGTTATTTTCTCCATTATATTTTTGCCTCTTTAACAGACTTGTTAATCATCTTTTCATAATTTTGTTCCTTTGGTTTTATTTTTCACCCAATTTCTCCTTTACCATTGATGATTTTGAAGACTTTTTTAAACCTCTTCCAGTAATTCTGGTTAGGCTTACATCTAATTTGCTTTTCTGAGGCCTTTCTTGTAACTGTTTTGTCATCATTGTCTTCTGAGCTTGTGTCTTGATCTTCTTTGTCATAATAGTATTTTACGTTCTGTTTCTTTTCTGTTGTTTGCTCATTTTTTCAGTCTATCTTTTGACTTTGAATTTTATGGTAAAGATTGGTTCTCTCCCTGACTTTGGTAGAGGAAAATGGAGAATATGTCAAGCTTCAGGCTTTTTTGCACTACTACTTTCAGAAGTAATTCTGGGCTTCTGAAGTTTTTTGGTGATTCCAAAGTCATGTGATCTGGAGAGAGGTGTGTTTACTGCTTTCCTGGTCATACTCTGGTCCTTACCCAGGAAGGGCTCCAGAACTTTTGAAATCACAATACTGCTCCTCAGGGATCTTGCTCCATTTTAACCAAAAGTGCTCCTCTCTGCTGTTGAACTGTGACCCAGGAGTGGGTATTAGCAATGGAATTGCCAGTGTTAGGTCCTATACCCAATAATAGCAGAGCTGTCCCCTGTAAATCCATTTCTGACCAGTTGGCCAATTCTCTACCATCTCTAGCCATTACTGCTATTGCCACCTCTAAGTCCCTCCCCTGATGTTGCGCCCACATTATCTCTGGGCCAGCCTCCACCCCCATTTCACAGACTTCTTTTGACCTCTAAAGTTGCCTTGAGCTGGAAGAATGTCTCATCCTACTCTTTTGCTGACTCTCTGCTTCAGAATTCTATTGAGGCATTATTTTAGAAGTTATTTGGGGTGGAATTTTGGGAAAGCTCAACTGCAGTGCTTCCTCGGCTCTGCCATAATAAATTATTGTTAATTAATTTTTTTTAATACCAGTAGGAAATAACTGGAAACATTTTTTTTCTGCCTTCTAAAACTAGAGTTCGTATGTGTTCCTATCAGTCTTCCCATCTGCTTAGGCCACTAGGTGGCACAATGGATAAAATGTTATATCTGGAGTCAGGAAGACCTGAGCTCAGATGTGTTCTTAGTGCTTACCAGCTCCATGGCCCTGGGAAAGTCTCTTAAACTTTGACACCGTTTCTCCAATTATAAAATTGGGATAAAATAACATTTAACTCACAGGGTTGCTGTGGGTTTCAAAATAGATAATATTTGTAAAGCCCTTAGCACAATGCCTGGATGTAGTAGGCACTTCATAAATGCTTATTCCCTTCCTTCCTTGCTGAGCTTCCTCTAACAGCCTATTATATTTACTTACTTTAAGAAAACTTATTGCCTCTTTCTGCGTGTATGTGGAGAGCACTTGAAAGTGGGAGGAGAAATGAGACTGTTTAACTTCTCACTCAGGGAAATCCCAATGACAGAAGAGTAGCTGGTCATACTACTTCTGTGTTTATACAACTTCCCACATGTTAGAGGAATGCATATAGGGGAATCTCACTGATTCATGTGGACTGAGAATCCCAATTAGAACTAAAATAATTATATTTTTTCTTCAGAAATCCATTTTTATTACTTTCAAGCACCCAGTCTCATAGTAACACAAAAGCACTGAATAAGTTTTGCTAGAGCAAAGGTCTTATCTTATCTAATTTAGTAAATACTTAAGGATAACTTGTAATAATAACAATAATAGCTCAAATTCATAACGATAATAACACACATTTAATATGTAAGGTTTTCGCAAATTGTTTTCTTCACAACAACTTTGTTAGATGCCAGTTTAATATTGTACTATATAAATGAGAAAACCGAAGTTAAGATTCAGTCTCTGGACTTTCCTAACTTAGTTTCTTAACTTAGTGTGGTTCACTCCTCAGTCTCCAGCATTGTTTATATTAGGCAAAGGGATATTGATGACAGTGTGTTCTATTCAAAATAATATTTATCTCTTTTTAATAAATGGCAATATATCAAATGCAAATTAATAATAAATGATAATGTCTAACATTTATCATGCCACAATTTATAAGCACTTTCTTAGATATCCATTTTGAGTCTCCTAACTAATGAAGTAAGCAATGAAAGCATGACTGGCCCCATTTGCAGATGAGGAAACTGTTATGCAAAGATATTAGGCGACTTCTCGAAGAACAGGAAGAAATGGATATTGATAAGATTAGTATCCAAGTTTTCTGGTTTCTAGATGAACCACATTTTCCTCTTTATCATTCTAAGCCATCACCCAGGTCTTTCCTTCTTGAGTACTTAAAATGGGATTTTCTTATCAATCTCTTGCTGAACTATCATGATTTATGAATTATTATTATTAAATAAATTAGGTTTACTCATGTTAGAAAGCAAATATGGCTTTGTTTTGTGTGCATTTGTGTGATGTCTTAACTATTGATTGTTTTTTCATTGAAATATTAACCTATTTTACTTTTTTGGCACAATACAGAAAACCCTAAAAAGATGGAGAGGCCTTCACTTTATTATTTAAAAGCTGTGTGAACATTCAGCTGTAAAGTCTTTGAATCAATAGCATTCAACCCTATAGGAATATTTGACTGAACCAAGACTGTTATGAGATTCAAAATAGACAGTAGATGTAAAACATTCTGTAAACTTCAAAGCATTATATAAATACCACTTCTTGTTGTTGTTGTTGTTGTTGTTGTTGTTGTTGTTATTGTTGTTGTTTTCACTATTACTAAAGTCTGTACTACACTTCCAGTCCTAAACTCAGTTTCCTAATCCATAAAGTGAAGGCTTTGAACTAGATGGCTGAGCTCCCTTTTTGCTCAAGAAATATGGTCCCATAAGCCTATGTTCTGATGTCAATGATCCTCAGTTTCTTCATTTGGAAAATGGGGAAAATAATGTCTGCAGTGACTATCCCAAGGTGAAATGATAAGGCTCAATTGAAATGATGTATGTAAAGTGGATTGTAAAGTTTAAAACATTATGCTAATCTAGTATTATTGTAGTAGATGCTTAACAAAAGTGTTGGTCATTCTATTAATGACTATTTACTCATTTCACAAATCTTTATTGACCACCTAAGTGCTATATAATATGACTTTCCAGATGTGACTCTATCATTAGGGAACATGGGTTTTGTATTTAGACTAGAAGTCTATATGAAACTCCAAAAATTATCGGATCAAAGCAATACGAATTGAAAAAGCATTCCCATTGCTTTTCATCCTCCTTTTCATCACCTAAATAATCCAGCTGATTATTTTACCTTGAGATTCTTATAGTAACTTTACAAAGTTCCTTCATTTATATCATCTCACTTGATCCTCACACTATTAACTTATGATGTGGGTAGAAGAGATACCTTTAGTCACACTGGACAGATGAAAACCTGAGACATAAAAAATGATTAGCATATAGTTACAAACTCAGTTACTGCTTAATAATGAATTACTTAATTATTATAGTAAAAACTTACTATGAGATAGGTATTGTGCCAGCTAGGTGGCAGAGTAGATTGCGCATTGAATTTGGAGTGAGAAAGACCTGAGTCAGAATCCTTTCTCAGTCACTTACTAGCTATGTGATGCTGGACAAATAGTTGCACCTATATCTGTCTCAATTTCTTCATCTACAAAATGGGGAAAATAATAGCACCTACCTCATAGCATTGTTATGAGGATGAAATGAGAGAGCACTTGTAAAGCACTGTGAAAACTTTTAAGCAGAATATAAATACTAGCTATCACTGTTTTCAAGATAGTTCCTATCCTCCAGAAAGTTACATTCTAATAGATGAAGCAACATATATGGGGGAATGGTGGACATGGAGGAATGTTTTGATCAGAGAAATTCAAAAGATGGTGAGTAGAATAAAAAAAAAAACTGTTTGACACAAACCTTCTAGAAATGGAAGCAATAATTTAATCATTATTCTCTGAAAGGGGCAAAGGCATACACATATGTGGAAATATGAAATGAAAATAACCAGGGAAAGAAATGTGGTAAGAGTATTAGATTGGAAATGGAGAAGTCTTATTATTTTGAAGCCCAAGGAACTGGGGTATTTGTTGGAGTGGTACTTTGGGGGTGGAGGTTCATAGCTTTTAATTCCCCATTCAGTGATATTTCTACAGGCCATACTTAATTAAATATTAATTAAGTTATTAATTAAGTCACCATAGAATTGCTTCTTCAATTTCCATGACTAGAAAGGAGGATGCAAACTCATATGCCAAATTAATACATTTTTAGAATTAGTTTGGGTTTAGATGATAGAAGGCCTTGAATGCCAATATAAATAATTTCTACTTCGCAAAAAAGCAAAGAGGCCATGAGGAGCCATTAAAAGTTTTATATGACAGAGAGCTGGGCCTGGAGTCAAGAAGACCTGAGTTCAAATGTGGCCTCACACACTTACTACCCTGGGCAAGTCATTTAACCCTATTTGCCTCAGTTTCTTCATCTGTAAAATAAGATAGAGGAGGAATGGAGACCCACTCCAGCATCTTTGCAAAAAAAAAAAAAATGGGGCCACAAAGAGTCAAACACAACTGGAAAAAAAAAAGACTGAACAAACACATGTCATTTACAAAATGATAGATTAGCAAAGGAATGGGAGAGTTGATGGTGTTATAATAATATAATATAATATAATATAATTATATATAATATAGTTATATAATAATTATTATAAAATTATATAGTATATTCTAATAATTATATATTATATAATAATTATTATATAAAAGTTATATTATAATGTTATTATAATATAATATAATATAATATAACATAACATAACATAACATAATATAATATAATATAATATAATATAATATAATATAATATAATATAATATAATATAATATAATATAATATAATATAATTCCCCCAAAAGGGGGGAAAAAAGAATAGTAGAAATAAAATGGAAAGATTTGTGTAACAACTGGCACAAATCCAAGACAAAGCCTCTGAGATATTTAGAAATTAACCTTGCTAGCTCTAGTTTATCTTTAGGAATTTCTAGCCTCATTATTTTGATAGGATTTTAGCTCAAGAAATACAGGTGCCAACAAGGAAAGTGCTTTACTGAATATGAAGTCCTCATTTCTGGGAAGTACTGGAATTTTAACTATGTTTTGCATTGACAGTTTAGTCATCACAACTACTAGTAGAGATATGTGAGCCCAAAAAGTTTGTTGACAAATACAGCTTTCTGCTTCACTGCTCCCTATCCTGGGGCTACAAAAGAGGAGAACCAGGGAACAATGTGCTGTAGGGGTAAGAATATTGAGCTGGAGTCATGAGATATAGATTCCAGTTACATTTACCACTAACTAGCTATACAAATCTAAACAAGTCTCTTTCCATGGTTATACTTCAGTTTCCCTATCTGTAAAATAAAGAATTCAAGTTTCTCTAATATATCTTTCAGGTCTAAGATTGTATGGGAGGCCATACAATGTAGAAGGAAGAGCAAGGGATTTGTACTTATAGCCCACAGATTGGGATACTTCCTCTGCTATTTAATATCTCTATAATGTACTCAAGCTAGCCTTGCTCTTTGTACCTCAGATCTTTTTGTCCATAAAATGGGACTGTACACAATATTTATCAAAGGCAGCTAGGTGGTGCAGTGGATAGAGTGCTGGATTAGGAGTTAGGAAGATCTGAGCTCCATTCCAGTCTCAGGCACTTACAGGCTCTGTAACCTTAGGCAAATCACTTAAATGCTTGGTGTATCACTTTCCTCATCTGTAAAATGGAAATGAATCACTTGAGGAGATGTGTGGTAAAGATGTTTAAAGAAATATGTATGTTGAAGATTCCTAATTTGAAGGCAGGAGTTGGAGAAGACAGAAATACTATAAGCCAGACACTGGACTCATTGAGGAAAGAAGAGGATTGTCCTAGAAGTTGGTAGATAGCTAATACCAGAATTTCAATTGGATGGTGTATATATATATACATACATATATATATATATATATATATATATATATATATGTATGTATATATATATACATATATATATACATATATATATACATATATATGTGTGTGTGTGTATATATATATATATATATAGATAGATAGATAGATAGATAGATAGATAGATAGATAGATAGATAGATAGATAGATATAGATTGAGTGAACATCTAAGGAAGAGAAGTTACTGAGTGAAGATGGTAGAGGGAAAACTTGGAAGTGTCAGGGGAGAAGAAGGATTATTCAACTCCCTCATCTTTACCTGCAAATAGGGAGAGTGAGGGAAATTCAACCAGTGCTAGAAAACATCCTAAAGGAAGCTGTGTCATCAGGTAGGAGCCAGGGCTCAATGAGAACTAAAATCTGAAAGGGATAGGAAAAGAAAAGATTTAAATGAAAGCAAGTTTGTTACCTATGAATCAAGTCTTCAAGAAATCACAGTGGAAAGAGTGGTTAGTTTTCAAGGGCAACAAGGTGTGTCTATGTCATAGATAGGGGTGGAGGATGCAGAATTAAGCTGAGAAGGATGGCAAAAAAAAGAAGTGGAGGAGTGAGAATGAGATTTGAATAATGACAGCTAGAGGTTCAGGATGGAAAGAGTATGGTGAAGAAGGAGTTTGTTGTTTGTTAACAAATTACTAATATCCCTAGGCATTTGGTCCCATGGTATAGTCCTTTGGATATTAGGATATCATGAATGTTAGGAAGCTCAGGTGAATGTGCCAGTATGGGGAGCTGATAGAATGCTATTTTTATCTAAATTCTGGCAGGCAGGTCAGGTCAAGAGATAGGTAAAGGGCATAGGAAGGAATTGTGTCTCTCCAATCCCCTAGTGGCAGAAAAATGTCAGTCCGGAAGACCAGTGTAGTGTAGGCTTTCTGTCTCTCTGTCTTTGTTTCTCTCTCTCTCTCTCTCTCTCTCTCTCTCTCTCTCTCTCTCTCTCTCTCTCTCTCTCTCTCTCTCTCTCCCCCTCTATCTATCTATCTATCTATCTATCTATCTATCTATCTATCTATCTATCTTTATGTCTATCTCTGTCTCTGACTTTCTCAACCTCTGAAGGCAAGAAGTGTCTCTTGTAAATGAGAAGGGGTCAGCTCCCAAAACTGGTATTTGACAATGTAATTATGTGATGGATTGGCATTTCTCTGATCCCCTGCTTCCAGGAAAAGGCTCTTGACAATGGAAATGAACATTTTGTAAAGTGGTTGGGGAATAGCCAAGATAGTGGGAGACTGGAGATGAAAGAGAAAAGTTAATTGCTACAATGAAGTCCAAGACAAGGATGCCAATAGGCCTATGAGCTATTGTTAAAATGAAGGAGGGTTTTTTGTTTTATCTCTGAGACAGAATAAAAGGAAGATGCATCGATACTGTGGAATTTAAGGATGTAGAGGACTGTTGAAAGAGAACTTATTGGGGATAGCTCTTTAAAAGAAAAGATATATATGACAAAACATGAAAATTATCAATGCTGGAGTTGTGGGAAAATTGGAACACTAATGCATTGTTGGTGGAGTTGTGAACTGATCCAACTGTTCTGGAGAACAATTTGGAATTATGCCCAAAGGGCTATAAAAATGTGCATACCCTTTGACCCAACAATACCACTTCTAGATCTGTGCCCAAAGAGATCATACAAATGGGAAAAGGACCTACATGTACTAAAGTATTTGCAGCAGCTCTTTCTGTGCTTGCAAAGAATTGGAAACTGAGGGGATGCACATCAGTTGGGGAATGGCTGAACAAGTTGTAGAGTATGAATGAATGGAAAACTATTGTGCTATAAAAAAATGATGAGTAGGTGGACTTCAGAAAAATCCAGAAAGACTTGAATGAACTAATACTGAGTGAAGTGAGTAGAACCAGCAGAACACTGTACACAGTAACAGACATAATGTGCAATGACTAACTTTGATAGACTCATCTCTTCTTAGCAATGCAAGGATCCAAGACAACTCCAAAGAACTCATGATGGAAAATGATGTCCACATCCAGAAAAAGAATTATGAAGTCTGAATGCAGATCAAAGAGTATTATTTGCTCTCTCTCCTTTTTCTTTTTGTTTCTTCTTTCTCATGATTTCTCCCATTGGTTCTAATTCATCTTTACAACATGACTAATGTGAAAATAGGTTCAGTATGAATCTATGTGTACAGCCTATATCAAAATGCATGCCATCTTGAGGTGAGGGGAGGGGAGAGATGTGGAGAAAATTTGGAACTCAAAATCTTATGGAAGCAAATGTTGAAAACTAAAAATAAACAAATGAATTTTTTTTAAAGTTATACTACAAGATCATTTGCTAATATCAATAGATGAAGTATAGAGTGAGGGTTTTGATGATAATGGGAAAGGTTTATAATGATGGTTATCCTCCAAGAATCTTTAATTTCATTCACAGATCACAACTCTTCTATAACTTGACAGATGGACTTCAAGAGCCACTATTGTCAAAAATGAGATCACCCTGAAGTCAAATGGCTTAACATCTTTCTATTTTTAGTGTTGTGGGACTTGTGAGTGATTGTACTCCATTTGCACAGTTATTGAGTACTCAGGGTTACCTTTACACTATGATTCATTTGGAGAAGATTTCAATGAAGGAATGAATCAGCAAAAGATGGAAAATCATTATTAAGAAATTGTGACATCCCTCTTTGAAATTAGAGACTATGGATGTATAGAGGATTTAGTACAGTCCGTGACTTTCTCCATCCATGCCACTAGCTCCTGAGTAAGAGTCCATACAACAGGCAGTCCATCCTTGGGAAGGAGTTAGGTTAGAAAATTGTAGATGTACAAGGACCAATATAATGCCACTGAGATGAGGGGTTAAGGGTGATAGGAAGAATAGAAGAGAAATAGTATCCAGGCTGGGAAGCCATAAGGGCTTTCATTTCTGCCAGTGATTCACAGTGGGACTTCTGGAAGAGCTCCTCACACATCTGGCCTGTTTCATGTTCTGTACAATGTAAATGACAATATCAGACAAGTGATAATTATTAGGCATTTAAAAAATACAGAAAAACAAGGTGAAATGCACATACAATACGCTTTGAACTTTAATCTGCATTATTAACATTTTCTTCATCATTTTTAAGGCTAATTCAATCAACACAACAATAAATTCAGGCCTCATTTCTAGGGTTTTTCAGTTTCTGAGGTAGTAATCTTAACACTGAAAATTTGATAATTCCCTGATGAAGTATCTCTAGTATACCCCTGCATTCATATGAATTTAGGACTGCCTCTTTATCTGATTAGCTCACTTGGAGAATAAAAACAAAATCTTCAAGATTTAAGAATGGTGCTATAAATTTGAATGTAAGTCCCTTTCACTATTCTCACCTTAATTTTTTTTTCAAAAGATACATCACCCAGTCTAGGCTTTCAAGACATATTCTCCCAACGTACCTAGGGTTCCTTCCTTTTTATCAAAAATAATCTTCTGATCTCTTTTCTGTTTTGTTCCAGGGATGATATCAGTAATCTATTTATTAGAATGACTAGAATAATTTGCTATTTCATAAGCACTGATACCCCTGATTGCATTGCAGATACAGAACTCTCCTTGGATCTAGAAATTTCAGGGTTTAAGGCCTGCTTCTGACCCTACATAAGTTATTTAGCCTCTCAGTGATATAGGCCAGTGATAACAAACTCGAATAGAAATGGATCCCTGATGACTCACATTGACTCAGATTGTTTTATACTGGATTTGCCACAAGTTTGATATCTCTTAGGCAATATAAGTTGAGAAGAAGCTGCAGACCTTTTTTGGTGTAAGAAGTTTCACATTAGGGTATTCCTTCCACCAACAATATCACAGGTGTATACTTCCTCCTATCATTTCACACAGGACAGAAGATAGATTGTTAATTCCACACTCATATGAGAAATGATATTTTATCCTTAGTGATATTCTCTGATGCTGTGAGGAAATATAAAATAAAAAGATTCACTCTTAACTGTCTCTTAATCAGCATAGATTACCATGCTCCCAGAATTCTGGGCTTCTTCCTTGAATTCTTTTAGCCATATGAATTACTAAGCTGAATGAACTGCTGAGGGATGTACTGGTAGCTCTGATTGGCCAATGTATAGACCACTAACTCCCTCAATGTACCCTGTACATCATTTATATCCTTAAATTAAAAAAAAATGCTTATATTAGCAATAACTGTCTCTGCAGAAGACATTTCCTTGGAATGAATGACCAGTTGGTGTTAATGGGATTCTTCTGTACCTTAAGTCATCAGCGTCTCTCAGCAAATCATTTGTTTCCCCAAATGCCCTGAGGCCCAACTGTCATTGTTTTAAACACTTCATGTTTTAAATAATTAGGTTTTCATTTCAATAGAGTTCACTGAAAAATAGATCAATACTCTTCTGAGAGCAAGTCAGAGACAATAAAATTGTTTGGAAGCACTTCATGGACCTGCTTCATGACCTGCTTCATAATCTCTAGGTTGTCAGTAAAATGAAAAGGTCTAAAACACTTTTTATTAAGCTGATGAAATAGAAACCCAATCAAAATGTCATTCTCTTGATCATTTTTTTTAAGGAGAATTCAGCAAAGCTATGCTCAATCTTTATTTAGCTCTTAATTACTTAGGCAAGGGTTGTATAGCCCATGGATTATCCATGGTCTCTGTTTTCCTCCTTTCTCTCATTGTTGACCACCATGTTGCTACTTGGTATGACCATACTGAAAGGTAGACCAGACAAGTATACTAGACAAGGGATTAAACTAACCGGATAATAGATGGGGTGAGCAAGGTAAGCTTGAGCAAGAACTGGCTCAGGCCCTAAGCACATCAATCCAACAACTCACCTGGTAACCTAAGGGAAGATATGTAGACTGTTTCCTCCTTAACCCTTGTTTTATAAGAAATTTTTTGACATTCCTGGAATTGATTTCTGGTCATCTGAGAAAAGGACAAAGAGATCAGGGAAAAGGAAGAGGGAGAATCTTTGGAAAATATTAATGGGAAAAGAATTCTAGCTATTGCCAAAGAATAAAAGGTATTTGAAATCAAGAGGCAAACAACAAATATTCTCAAATAACCTTTAGAGTTAATATATATATATATATATATTAAGCAGAGTTGTCTTACAACAGTTATTAGGTCATTCAAGAAGCATTTATTCAGTACCTATTATATGCCAGGCACTCTGCTAAGTACTGGTAGGGGGCTAAGGGTTAGCATGAATTCTGTATTTGTTTTGATAAACTTATGAGCTAACTAAATAATAAGACCCTGAGGCCTACTAGCTATGGATTTGTCAAAAGTAGAAGTGACTATTAAAGCCCTAAATCCATAATCTTTCTGGTAATCGATCTTATAGCTAAGGTGGTATCAAACATAAGACTTTCCAGTTGTTAATCATAGTATTCAAAACTAATGTCTTTTCTAATATTGGATAATCTAAAAAAAAAGATTGTTAGATGGTTAGATATGGAGAAAATTATGACCAAGACTGTTAGAATTTTGCTGATAAATTTCATTTATCTAAGACAGGGGTGTCCAACCAGCAATGAAGGATCTATGATAGATATAGAATCTTAGACTTAGAGGAAAAAAATAATATAAACTTCATGAAAGCAGGGATATGTTTACTTTCTGTCTTTTTATCTATAACACTAATTACAGTGCCAGGTTCATAGTAGGAACTAAATAAACATTTGTTCAATTGAATTATGAAAATCATTTAAAAACCTAATTTAAGAAGAACACTGAAGGAGAGAGAAATTGAAGTACCTAAAATTAAACAATGACTTAGCATCAAAGTCAGGACAACACCTTTAAATCTTAAATTGTTTGTCTCTGCTTCTGTTTCTGATCTGTCTCTGAGTCTCTGTCTCCCTATCTTTTTCATTGTCTCTTTCTGTCTCTATCTCTGTTTCTCCCTCAGACACACGTGTGCACACTCAAAATACTATAAAATAATGTTTGCTATGTTCATTAGAGAAGTAATATTTTATGTAAATTGTGAGAGGACATTTCCCTCACATTGTAATCCTTTAAGGACAGAATATATTAAAATACTTTGCATCCCTCTTGTGGTATAACATAATGCTGGGAATACAGTGGTTATTAAGGAGCTAAAATTATATTGATGACCAAGTCAATAGAAATGTTTTCATTTAAATATCACTTTTCATGACTTATCCGGATAGTTACTTGATTTCTCCATTTTATGTGGCTAAAGAGACCTAGCTAAAACTTATGTATCACCAGATATTCCTTTTTGTTCGATTGAGAAACTTCGTTATACAAGCTTTTATCAAATGCTTATAATATACTATAGAGCCTACTATAAGCATAGTTGTATGTTAGCAACAGTGTTTACTTTTGTTTATTTTTTAATTTATGGAATAAAACAAGCATTTTTATAACATGGTATAATAAAACAAAAAGGATTGCACATGAAACTGTGAATCTATTATGCACAACTTGCTATTCGTTTTAAATATATAATAAAGCTATTATGTAAATTTCTTTTTTTCCTTCCCTCCCCCCTGCTGTAGAGATGGCTACCATTAAACATATATGTTGTATGTATGTATGTATGTATGTATGTATATATGTATGTATGTTTGTGTAAAATAATTCCATAAATAATTCTATTTATTAGTTCTTTCTCTGGATGCATATAGTGTCTTTATTCATATGTCATTTGTAGTTAATTTCAGTATTTCTAGTAGTCAAAATGACTTAGTTGCTCAAAAATGTTTTTAAAACAATATTTCTGTTACTATATACAACATTCTCTTGGTTCTGCTCATTTCATTCTTTGTTATTTCATGCAAATCTATCCAGGTTGTTTTCTTAAGACTATTGAGTCATCATTTCTTGTAACACAATAGTATTCCACCACAATCATATACTACAATTTATTCATCCATTCCACAACTGGCAGGTATCCCCACAATTTCCAATTCTTTGCAACCACAAAGATAGCTGCTATAAATATTTTCAAACATATAACATCTTTTTCTTCTTTCTTAATTATCTTCGGAAATAGACCTAGTAGTAGTATTGTTGGGTCAAGGGGTATAGGCAGTTTAATAACTCTTTGGGCATAATTCCAGATTGCTCTTCAAAAGGTTGGATCAATTCACAATTCCACCAGTAATGAATTAGTGTGCCAATTTTTCCACATCCCCTCCAACATTTGTTGCTTTCCCCTTCAATTGTTTTAGCCAATCTGATAGGTGTAAAATGATATCTCAAGGCTTTTTTTATTTTGTGTTACTCCAATCAATGCTGATTTAGAACATTTTTCATATGACTATAAATTGTTTTGATTTCTCCATTGGAACTGACTATCAATTGGGGAATGACTCATATTCTTATAGATCTGACAAAATTCTTTACATATTTGAGGCATGAGAACTTTATTTTAAAAAAAAGCTGTCTATAACCCCCCCCCAATTTTCTGCTTTCCTCCTGATATTGGCCTTGTTTAATTTGTACAAAACCTTTTTTGATTTAATGTGTTTTAAAGAATTATCGTATTCTATCCCTTCCCTCAGAGAGTTTCCAAACTAGTTCAAAGAATCAGACTAACATAAAAAAAAGTTGTTATAACTATCCTTTTTACTTAATATCTAAACCAACCTAATCCAATCAGTGCAACACGTATTTATCAACCACTTATTATTTGTGATGCCTGTAAAGGCACTGGGGATTAAAAAAGAGACAAAGAAAAAAAAAACTTGTCCCCAAATACTTGTCATTCTATTAACGAATGGTTAAAACAATTGATCCCGTAAAACACCAAGGATGATTCATAATTAGTAGAAGGAGGAGACATAATTTTTAATTAGACCTTTAAAAGGAAAAAAAAAACTTAGAAAGCTTAAGATATACTGAGGACCAAAGTATTTATCAGTATTTGACATTTTTTTCTATCCATGCTCTATAGAAAATGATGTCAAAATCATCAAAGACCCATTCATTTAACTTCATTCAAAAATATTGATTGAGTATATACTATCTGTACAATACTTTGTTAATTCAAATGAAGGAATATACTGAACATTTGGGAACCAAAACTGGAGCAACTGTTTGGAAAGTAGCCTCGCTAGCTATTATCCCCACTTCTTCCAAGTGATTCTCCTTTGTCAACTCTTTTTGGAGAAAGGGAGCCAAATTTGATTTTTTCCCTCCTTTATTAAATATGCAAAAGACTACCTTCCCCAGATTCATGTCAAGCACCTCCATCCTGGACATCAGATAATAGAATACAAGAATTTTATATGAGGAGAAATAGGAGTGAAAAACTGAAAGGTCTTAAGTCACCACAAAGTGGATTCATCCAATTCTGACCTCTCAGACTTCTATGTTGGCTAAAATATAATATCCACAGGCAGAAGTTATAGAACCCTTAGAGTAATATTGCATATCATTTCAGCCATAATCTTAGAAGAATTAGTGCATGAGATTTAAGAGAAAGGGAGAATACCAATTTTTATGGCAATGTGGGACAGTAAGGTGAGACTAATGAATTTCCAATGCCTGGAAGCCAAAGGCATAGGTCTGATTAAGAAGAAAAAAAAGTTTAAAAGAAATTAGACACGGTTAAAGATCATCACATACTCCAGGCTATCTTCCACTCAGCTGCCAATTTGATCTTCCATAAGTGCAGTTTTGACCATGCCTCTCTCTTATTCATAAATTCTAGTGGTTCTCTGCTACCCCTGGCATCACATTTTAAGTCTTTTGTTTGGCTTTTAATTTCCTTTGCAACTGTGTCTCTTGTTACCTTTCCTGACGTCTTATAACTCATGATCTTCTATATACTCTACAATCCAGGATCGATGAACAGTGATTTTCCCTGTATACAACATTCCATCTCTAGATTCCATGCTTTTTATGATCTCCTTCCTCACATATACCTCATTGGTTCTCCAGCTTCCTTCATGACTAAGCTCAAATTCTACCTCCTGCAAGGGGCTTTTCTCAGTATCCCCTTCCCCAACTCCATGAACATGCCTCTGAAATTACTTTCCATTTACACTGTATATATCTTAAACATATTTCTTTGCATGTCATCTATCCATTAGAATGAGTTTCTTAAGGGCAGGGGGTCATATTTGTGTCTCCAGCATTTAATAAAATGCCTGGTACATTAGAAGTGCTTAATAAATGTTTGTTGACTGATTTACAAAGTTATAGTTAAAAATAAATGATTTATTTCTATATAGTTATCACAATTTAAATCAGCAATTAGAAATACTTTATGGATACTTGCTTTCAGTCCATTGATGATGCACTAGAATTTAGGTAGCAATGGAACTAGAGTGAAGAGTCCCAGCCTAGGAGCCCACCCAAGCAAGTGGAATCTGGCATAGATTTAGGTAGGTGAGACACTGAGTGTGAGGATGTCTGCTTTGATGGAAAGGAGTAAAAATGTCTTGTGGGTAGAGATAGACAAGGTCCAAAGACCAGGAAGTCAGAGACAGAATCATTAAGGGTGACTTCAGAAAGATAAGGACACCAACATATGTTCTATTTCTCGGGCGAGAGTTTTTATTTTTATTTTTCTTTCAGTAAATTCTCTTCAATTTGATTTATTGCTTCTCTTTCCATTTGTCTGATGATTCCTTCTCATTCTCTTTTGCTGGATCATCAGCCATGTCACATCCAATAATCATGGGTGTGTCTCAAAGCACTGTTATCAGAACTGTATTTTCTCTATACTATCTCCCTTGGGTAATTCAACCAGTTCCTGAAGGTCCACGACCTCAGTACTGCCTAATCTTTTCACTTTGCCTTACACATTTCTCACCTGAAACTAATTGTCTCCACTTACACAACCATTGTGCTATTTCAAACTCCCCTTACCTCTTGCTTAGATTATCACAATAGCCTTCTAATTGGTTTCCATGCTTCTAGCCTATTCTCATTCCAATCTAATAGATGTCAGCCAAAGTGCTGATCTTACCTTGTTACTCCCTCATTCAATAAATTCTAGTGGTTCCCCTTATCTCTAGGATCAAATATTAACCCCTTTGTCAGACACTGAAATCCCCTCACAACTGGAGCCCTTTCTACATTTTCATCTTTTGTGTACATTACTGCCTCTACAATCTAGAATTACAGGCCTATTTGACTGTTTTCCACACTCCATGTCCTATCTCGTTCTCCTTGTATTTATTTCTTTCCATCACTGGAGTATTCTGACCTTCCCTTGTTGGAATTTGTGGTTTCCTTCAAAACTCAACTCATGTCACACACACACACACACACACACACACACACACACACACACACACACACACAATCTCCGGCATTCATATAGTTCTACCATTTGAATGTGAACTCTTTGGGGGCAGGGGTAATTTCATTTTTGTCTTTGGTGTTTAACACAAAGCCTGACACATAGTAAGCATTCAATAAACACTCAACACAATATTGAGTAATTGTGATGAGAAAAAGGTCAGAGAAATCTATTTTCAGCTAGGTGGCACAGTGTTTAAAATGTTGGACTAATCAGGAAGATCTTATTTTGAATCTTTCCTCAGACACCTACAGAGCTCCATAACTTTAGGAAAGTCATTTACTTTCTCTTGGCCTCAGTTTCCTAATCTGTAAAATAAGATAATAATGACAATTACCTCAAAGGGTCATTGTGAGGATCAAATAAACCATTTTGCAAACCTTAAAGTGCTATATAAATGCTAGTTGTTCTCTTTTCTAATGATTATGATTATCAAAATGGAACTTTTTTTTTACTATTTACATTGGTTAAGACACCATGTGAGGTACTGTCAAATGTTCTCTTTCTAGATGATCAACCTTAGGTTACCTACATAAATGCTAGCTCCTTTTTCACTGTCTTGACTATGAACTGAAATTTCTCATTGCTAATGCCAATACACTTAAGTGGCCTTTCCAAATGTGAGAGAGGTCTTAGGATCATTAGAAGGTCTGTCCCCTTGATGTAGCCTCATGAATTATACTACATATCATAGACACATGGTTAAATCATTCATTATTTTTAACACAGTTACATTTGGAGACCAGACACTTCTACAGATAGGATGGTAATATCTCTGATGCCATATGTTCAGCCATGAGAATCATGGCAAACATGCACCTTTTTCCTATTGGCCTGGCCTTCGACCTAACATTGTTTAACAGCATCTATCCTCTCACTAAGTTTCAAAAATGAGAGAAGAGGGTTTTGAGAATTGAGGAGAGTTCAGATTTACTTGAATTATTAGTGAATCTTAGTAGGAAAAGAATCTTTAGTAGGAAAAAATTCCCATTTTGCAGTGTGTGTGTGTGTGTGTGTGTGTGTGTGTGTGTGTAGTTTTAGGGGAGTAGTAGGATAGAAGGAGTACTGACAGGAAAGCATTTATATCATTATTAGAGAGTATATAGAAATCTGAAAATCCTAAATTCTGACTTAGTAAATAATTATTTGCCTATTTCTTAGTAACTATGCAATATATGTTTACTGATTAATTAATTTGGAATGGATGTGTGTGTGTGTGTGTGTGTGTGTGTGTGTGTGTGTGTGTGTATACACACACATATAGAGGCAGCAGGTGGCTCAGTGGATAGAGTCCTGGGCCTAGAGTCAGGAAGACCTCAGTTCAAATTCAGACTCAGCACTTCCTAGCTGTGTGACCTTGGGCAAATCATTTAACTTCTGATTGCCTAACGAAATGAATCCACTAGATCAACTGGAGAAAGAAATGGGAAAGGATTCCAATATCTTCTCAAAGAAAACCCCCAATGGGTTCATGAATGGTCAGATACAACTGAAATGACTAAACACAATAATAGACAACTGGATGGCACAGTGCATAGAGCGCCGGGAAGATAGAGTCATGAAGATGAATCTGGGTTCAAATCTGACCTCAGACATTTACTAGCTCTGTGACCCTGTGCAAGTCATTTATCCCTACTTATTTCAGTTTCCTCATCTGTAAAATGATCTAGAGAAGGAAATGGCAAACCACTCCAGTGTCTTTGTCAGGAAAACCCCAATGGGGTCACAAAGAGTCAGACAGGACTAAAATGACTCAATAACAATGACAATTATGATAACAACAACAAGAAGAGAGAAGCCTGCTGTGCTCCTTTCTGTTCAACCAGATCTATGCCCCAATGTATGCTGAAGTCTCACTTCTTCCATGAAGCCTTCCACACTGATTCTAGTCTAAGTAGATATCTTCCTTGCCTTGATTCCTGTGGCTTTTAATGTTTAAATAATTCATGTTGGCACTTGATCATAGGCCAACTTATAATGTTGCTTAAATGTTTAATGTTTCCATGGTTTGTTTTCATTAACTCAATTTTAACTATATGTGAGCACTGGCATTCCTCTGCAGTGACTAGGGCACAGCTGAGTTCATAATAGTTGGCATATAATGATTTAGGAGAATTTGATTGGATTTCCCACCTTTGTGTTAGACTTCAAAAGATTTCCTTTTATGAGTTATCTCATAACACGCTCTTAAGAACACACCTCTGTTACTGATTACATCTAGAGAACGATATAGAATTATAGTATATTAAAGTTGGAATAAATCTCACAACTTATCTTTTCCAACTCCATCTTTTCACAGATGAAAAAATTTGCATAGATTTGTAGTAATACTACTCTCCTATCTTCTTTCTATAACCTCTTTCTCAACTATATAGATCTTAGGTATTGATATTTCATTACTTCAGAATTCAAGAGATCCATGATGGCTGTATGGTCACTTCTTCCACCAGTCCAAAACAGTTGTGTTATTATAGCAATTAATAAAACAAACAACCAACAAATAAATGCCTTGTGGTCCTCCTACTGGTAATGATCCTCTCCAAATTCAATTGGTCCTTAAATGAGTATCTTTTTAGGAACCGCCATATTTTTTTTTTTTACAATTTGATATAACTTTTCAAGCTAGAACTTAACTAGGCATAACCTGGTTAAGGTGTCACCTTAGCATAATAATGAACATGGTGATTTAATTTAAAGGAAAGTATGGGCAATTGACTCATTTATAGTACCTTTTCTAATGCTTATAAGCTTTAATTTAATTGGAAATCTCAATCCATTTTAATAATTCTATTCCTAGAGATTAAAGACTAGCATTTTAACTTTTTTTGGAGTTACCTTCTAGTTTCTAAATATCCAAGAAGTCTTCTTGGGTTGTTCTTTTATCCTCCTCATGGATATTAAGGGATACCCTAATACAGCACATTTAAACAGTAACTCAAGTATCCAAATAAAAGAATTGCATAATGCTAGATATCTGGTTATCTTGGATTTCTCAGATAATTGACCAAATCTTTCCATTTTCTCACGGGTGTTTGACATTGTGATAACATATTTTTTGTAGCTTTTAAAAGTCTTTTAAAAAATATACTGTTTCCAAGCTAAATATTTATCTGGTAGTTAGAGTAGTTTTTCTTCTGCCTTGAATCATATTTATTTATACATGTGTCTTATCATGATGACTAGACTATAAGCTCATTGAGAGACAAGAACTGTATCTCATTCATCATCTTCTCCCTAAGCACATTTAACATGATGCTCTTCAAATAGGATGAACTCAACAAAGCATACTGAATTGGCTTACATTACATGGAATTAAATTGAATAACAGGCTTAGTCACACCAGAGCTGAGTTTTTAACTGCAAGTTCTTAGTGAAGAAGAGCTGGACTTCTATAATTGGCTTTGTATAACACAATTAGGCAGTCAATGATGATTTTGGATGATAATGGTGATGATGATCAGTCACCTCAAAAATGATTAAGTGGAAAAGCTTATTTTATGAGGGAAGGTTGAAAGAATTAACATGTTTATCATGACCTAGGAATAGCTATAGGGAACCTGTCCTCAAGCATTCAAACTTATTCCATTCCATTTCTACATGTATCTGGTACTTGTCATAATAGCCCCAGGCAGGTTACAATAATGAGAGCGACATATGGCATTTGAAGAGTGTAAACAACAAGGAGGGATTGTGATTTACAAGGGCAATACCAGGGGAAGAAGCTGAACAAATAAGAATGATACAACCAGGAAACTTGTCCCCAAAGAAATCTAGATTTTGTTTTTCTGCAGTTTCCCTTTTTGTTTCTTTGTTTTTCCCAGAACAAAACAGCCATTGATGAAAACCCAAAGACTGTACGATGCTAAGATTTAGAACTAGATGACACCTTAGGGAATGTGGATAGCCGAGAAAACTAAAGCAACTCCATTTTTTTTTGTAGTTCCTCTGTCTTGCCTCTGATACTGTTTGTATTGCAGTACCCTCTTCCTTCTCCCGACTCTCCACCCCCTATTATCCTGCCTACCACCTTCCTTTCTCCTGAAACAGCAAGCCTTGGAAAAAAGTTCTATCTCTTGGTAGGGATTACAAGAGATAGCTAACCTGAAGAAGAGCCTTTACTGTTAATAGCCCCACAACAGACTCTGTCCTATCCTGAGGTATCCCATGCCCAATTCAACCCCTGCCTAAATTGAAATCTACATAAACTTTGCCTTTTGTTCCTTTGGGGAGTCTTGTCCTGTATGCATGAGACTCCCTTTCTGGGGAAATCAGCAAACCATCATTGGTTCCTAAATTTCTCATTTGGGTTCTGGTTCTTATGCTTGGTTCTTATTCTGGCACTGGAAGTTTTACCCAAAGGATCATCCATTCAACATCTTCCTTTTGTAAATAAAGCAACTTGTCCAATGTTCCATAGGGAGGAGGCTTAGCATATGACCTCATATATGCTTACTCCAGGACAAGTGTATTTACCATTACACATGTCACTGCCTAGAAAGAGTAGCATTTTATTCTGTGATTTATAAGGAGTTTGGCTGCAGCCAGATTTATTTGAACTCAATATAAGGAAATGCAGTTAAGCAGGAGTTCTTAACTTCATGTCATGGATCCCTTTGGCTGTCTGCTAAAGCTTGTAGACTTCTTCTCCAAATAATGTTTTTTTAAAATACATAAAGTATATAGAATTACAAATAAAACCAACTGTCTTGAAATACAATTATCAAATAAATTTAAAAACAAGTTATATCCCAGGTTAAGAACCCTGTATTATAATGGTTAAGATATATCTAATAATGCAAACAAAAGTTATCTAAACCTTACAAAATTACTCATTCAGTTTGATGTCGAATTGGTTTGAGAGGGAGGAATTGTTGGATTGAATGGAACCATATATTTTCATTGACTTCAATTAAAATTTGTGTTTGTGTAGGCTGTTACAAAAGGAGGGATGGCCAAGAAAGGATATAAACTCTATACTTAGGAATCGTTATGACTAACAGGGTCAACCTTCTCCCTGATATGTAGAGTGAGGCCACCTCTTCATATATACAAATTATTTTGATCCAAAAAAGTCATTAAGATAGGATTTCAGTGGTGTGTTTTTAAAGGAAAGGAACTTTCCCCACTCAATCAAATTTAATTACATTTTGTTTGAACTCAGGTCATCCTGACTTCAAGGCCAGAGCTCTATCCACTGCACCATCTAGCAGCCTTAAGTTCTTTTCTTTAGGTAATTTTTGTACATCTGTTTCCATGTGACTAATTCTGCTTTTTCAGGCATTCTCTTCAGTGGATTTTTGTACCTCTTTTATGATTTGGCCTATACTGTTTTTAAGGTGTTATTTTCTTCAGTATTTTTGTATTTCCTTTACCAAGCTGTTGGTTCATTTTTTCTTGATTTTCTTACCTCATTCTCATTTCTTTTCACAAGTTTTCCTTTAACTCTCTTGGTTTTTTTTTAATAGTTTAAAGTGCTTCTAGGAATTCTTTTTGGGCTTCCAATTAAAAAAAATGACCTGTGCCTCATGATATTGATAGTAAGAAATTCGTATTAGAAATGAGAAAGATCCCCTTATATCTTGAAGAGTTAGTTGGACACAGTGGAGCTAGACAGGTATATGTTCTTATTCAAAAGGTTGCAGAGGAATATTGACACTGTTGAAACAACTATTACCCCCAGTCTCTCTTGGCTATTAAAATAGAAACATTTAATTAAATTCAATTTGACTCCATAAGCAAAAGTCCGTTGCTAAATGCTTATCAGACACTATGCTAGATGCTGGAGATACAAATACAAAAATAAATAAAACATAAAGTTATGCTTTCATGAAGTTTATATTCTAGTTGGACAGGGGAAGATGACACAGAAGCAAATGAATAATGTTTAAAAAGTTTAAAAGTAACTTCTGGGGATACATTCCTACCAACTTGGGCAAGAAGAAATATCTCTTGCATTAGGTGGGATCTGAAGTGAATTTGAAAGGAGAAAAAGTTTCCAAAGGTGGGTAGACATTTTGAATACTATCTTTGTGTCAATCGGAAGCCACTGAAATTTCCTGAACAGAGGAGTGATACAATCAGACATATGCTTTTTAGAATATAACTTCTGCAGCTGAATGGAAGATTAATTAAATGGGGAAGAGGCTGGAGGAAAAAAAAATTGTATGGCTGGTGCAATAATCTAGGAAATACACGACGAGAATTCATAGTAGGATTAGTGGCTGTTTGAGTAGAGCATGAGAAATGTAGAGATTGAATCAACACTATGCAGCAATTGGTTACAAGATGCAGATCATTTTGATTCTACAAACAGGTGACTAGGGGGATGCCGGTGCCCTTCCTTAAAAAAGGGAACTGATGAGGAGGTGAATTTCAAAGAAAAGGTAATGAGCTCTGTTTTGGACATGAGTTTGAGATGCCTACCTGGCATCTTGTGGGCTACCCAACATCTCTCATAGCATGCCCGTAGCTCAGGGGTGATAACTGAATCCATGGCAGCAGAATGATTTTTCAATGGCACTTGCTTCTTTATTTGTTTGTTTTTATTTTTCAATTCTAGGTTCTGAGGAAAAAGACAAATTGGAATTAATCAGAACTAATCTATACATCAACTGAACCTGTGAGAAAAAAATTGGAGCCAGGCAGAATAATTGGGAGGTATGGCAATAGCCCAGCAGAGATATATATGTGCAGGACTACTCACCTATAATCCTGCATCTCTACAAAGAAGGAAGTGAAGCACATATTCATCTCCACAGCTTAATCTTAATAATTACACAGAATTTAGGGTGGTTTTTTTGTTATTGTTTTTGTTTTGTTTTGTTTTTTGGTTGCTGATAGCTGCCCATTTCATTGTATTTATTTCTTTCCTGGTTCTGCTTATACTCTCCTTCATTTCACATAAGGTTCTCATGTTTTTCTCAATTTGTCATAGTCACCTGTTAAAGGTGTGGCAATACCTCATGATACTCATGTACCAAAATCTCTCTGGCCACTCTCCAATAAATAACCCTCTACTTTGTTTCCAATCCTTTGCTACTACAAAAGACATTACTATGAATATCTTGAACATAACATATATATATGTATATATATATGTTATATATGTAATATATATAACATATATGTATTATATATAATATATAATACATATATATTATGTATAATACATATATATAATACATGTATATATTATATATATGTCTCTGATGCATATTCCTGTCTTTGAACTCCTTGGGGGTCAAGAAGTAGCATCTGTCAGTCAGATTATGGGAATTTTAATCATTTTAGTATATTTCTAAATTGCCTTTCAGAAGAGTTGTGTCAACTTCCAGCTCTACCAACATTGACTAACCCCATTTTTTTTTTCATCTTGGCCAATTTTCTGTCTGTGAGGAGAAAATCCATTGTTTTGGTTTGCATTTCCTTTAACATTATTCATTCAGAACAATGTTTCATATGACTGTTGAAAGCCTACAGTTCTTCTTTCAAGAACTATTCAAATCCTTTCATCACTTATTCATTGGGGGATCTTTCTTGGTCGTTTACTTGTGTTGGTTTCTTATATACTTTGAATATTAACTTTAATTAATTATGAATTAAAATATCAGAGATTTTAAAGCAAAGATTTTTCCTCTAACAACAATTTCCTCAAGGAGCACCTTAAAAATTCCCTAGTTTTTAAAAAAGAAAAACTTAGACATCAACTACAATGAGCACTTACGTATACACAGTAGAATAGAAAAAGGAGGTTGTACACAAAGCTGAAAATCTCTTTTGTGTACAACTTGTTTGTGATTTTTAAGGAGGTAAGAAATTCAACATGTAACTTTCCAAACTGTCCCGCTTATCTGTGATTGCTTTTGACCTCCTTTCTGTTTTCTTCTGTGCATTTCAAAAACATGTTTCAATGACCCTCTTTTCTTTTTTTTTTTGATTTTTTAAAAAATCTTTTCCTTAGCTCTCCTCTCCCACCTTATTCTATGGTCCCCTACCAGTTGAGAAAAAATGAAAAACAAAACTTAAAAAAAAATATGCAGTCACCAAAACAAATCCCTACATTTGTCTGTGTCTGGAAATATACGTGCCATTCCACATCTTGAGCTCGTTACCTTTTCAAGGGGTATTTTCACATAAGCCACTGGTAAATTACTAAAATATCTTCTGGTTGCCAATAGATTAAAGAACAGAAGAATCTAATCTTTATGTCAATCAGGCATTGATAGTAATTAAGTACGCAGATAGGTGGCTAAGTGGACAGAGGTCTGGGCTAGAGTCAGGAAGATCTCAATTCACATCTGGCCTCAGATACTAGCTGTGTGATCCTGAGTAAGTCACTTAACCCTGTTTCCCTCAGTTTTGTCATGTGCAAAATGAGCTGGAGAAGGAAATGGCAAACCATTCTAGTAACTTCCCAATGAAAACCCCAAATGGAGTCACAAAGAACCTGACAAGACTGAAAATGACTGAACAACAACCCTGTCCTTAGAATTTAAATCAGATCACTGGCACTGATCTTAGAAGTTCATTGAAACTTCAGATTTTTAACAAGATAACACGTTGTTGACTTGATAGATCCCTTTTCTCTGCCTATCCAAGTTTCACTTATCCTTCAAGGCCCAGTTTAATCCTGTACAAGATTAATCATTATTTATCCAGTGTCCACTATGTTCAAGGCATAGTCCCTGGCCTCAAGGACTTTATATTCTATTGAAGGATACAGGAATAATAAATGCAAGGAAATTTAAAGTTGGAAGAAATGTTAATGTGAAAGTATTTAATAAAATGCTCCCTCCAGAGGCCTCGGGATGGAAAATGCTGTCCGCATCCAAAGAAAGAACTATGGAAGTCGAATCGCTATCACTTATTTTTACCTTCTGTTGAGTTTTGTTTCAGCTTTCTGATGGTTCCTCCTTTTGGTTTTAATTTTCACTTACAACTTCACTAATGTGAAAATATGTTTAATGGGTATGTAAATGTAAAGCCTATATCAGATTGTGCCCTGTCTTGGGGAGGGTGGGGGGGGAGGAAGGGGGAAAAAATTTTTCAACTTAAAAGCATATGGAAGTGATTGTTGATAAATCAAAATAAATTAATAAAATTTAAAAAAATCAAATAAAATGTTCCCAGTAGTAGAAACAATACCTGAACTGAACCCTAAAGGAAAGCAAGGATTCTTAAGTGATAGAGGTACAGAATGAGAACATTTCAGACATGAGAAAGGCACAAATTGTGCAACAGAGAGATTGTTCAGATAGGGAAACAATGTGTGGTTCTTTTTGGCTGGAAGAGAGGCTTTTGGTTTTTTCTTAATGAAAGGTAGTAAGTATAAAATTTTAAGAAAGTTGGTTTTGAGTAAGATGGTACAGGTTTCTAAGTCCCATCTTCATGGGCTCATATTGTATCCTAGAGGCAATGTAGAGCTCATGGATATTTTTTGAGCAGGGGTGTGATGTTGTCCTCACTGCTTTAGGGTGATTATTTTCGCTGCTGTGTGTGTGTAGCTATCACCTGGGACACCACGGTGATGTTTGATAAGTGCTGACTCCTTTTTATTTCTGTCAGGGTCTATGGCTGGTTTAGGCTTATGCCCCTTATGCACCCAAAGCATGGGGTGGTACTGGAATAAGAGTTTACTTCTGCCACTCACTGCCTACAAGTCACTTTCTATCTCTGAAACTCAGTATTCTTATCTATAAAATAAAGGGATTAGACTACCACCACCACTACTACTACTGCTGCTTCTGCTGTTGCCACTATTGATACTATTATTTCTGCTTCTGCTACTACTACTGCTACTATTGTTGCTACTACTACTGATACTGCTAGTAGTACTTCTACTATTACGATTATTGTTACTGCTATTACTACAGCTGTTGCTGCTGCTATATTGCTACGACTACTACTATTGCTGTTGCAGCTGCTACTACTGCTACTACTGCTCATGCTGCTGCTGCTGCTGCTACTACTACTACTGCTACTGCTGTTACTGCTGCTACTGCTGCTATTGCTACTGCTCCCCCTTTTAGACTTACAAAAATTGTCCTGTCTCACAGGGCAACTACAAAGATAATAAGATGTAAGGGCATATTTTATTCCAAATCTACTTACTCTTTGGAAGGAAGAGCCTCTTTTCAGACATGAGTTGATCATTCACAGTTTGTAAAGGATTTAAAACTTTTAGTGATCACATTTATACTTTAAAATGGATTAAAAGATTTTAGAAATTCATTTACATTCTAAAAGGCCAGTTGAAACTAGATTATCTTGGTATCTTTTCTCTAATCAATGAACTATATAGACCAACAGGGAAATGTTACATTTTTTTTTCATTTTTTATTTTTAATATATGTTTTTGAAACTTTGGGTTGCAAATTTTCTCCCTTCCTCCCTCCCCACCCACCCTCATTGAAAAGGCAAGCATCTCGATTCAGGCTATAAATGTGTAGTCATGCAAAACACTTCCATAGCAGTCCTGTTGTGAAAAGCTAAGTATATTTCCCTTCATCCTATCCTACCCCCCATTTATTCTATTCTGCGCTCCTCTACCAGCCCGGCACAATAGACCTTTCTGATCAACCCTCCAGGTTGTCTTTGGCTGGAAATTTGTTTCACTCTGTCTTTTTGTGGGTTCTGCTGCTTTAGAATTTGTTTAGAGCCATTTTTATAGGTATTTGGAGGGATTTGGAGGAGAGCTCAAGGAAGTCACTGCTTTCACTCTGCCATCTGTTATTTTTGGTTTTTGCTTTTTTTTTTTAGGCAAATAGGGTTAAGTGACTTGCCCAGGGTCACACAGCTAGTAAGTGTCAAATGTTTGGTCTGAGGTCACATTTGAACTCAGGTCCTCCTGACTTCAGGGCCAGTGCTCCATCCACTGCACCACCTAGCTGCCCCATCTGTTACTTTTTTTTAAAGAGACCTGGTAACTATGAATCCCAGAGATGTTTAGTGATAATTAGGTAAATGGTCATTACCTGATATGGCATAGGCCACAGAAATTTGGGAAATGTACTGGATAGTACCCACAAGATAGGGCAATGTCTCTCATCAGTGGGAACCAGGCAGATACCTGAAAGAATTATCCAAAGGAAAGGTTAACATTTTTGTTCTATCTATTCCAGCCTGGAAAATGACAGGCCTGAGAGCTAAGGCCCTAGGAGAAAACTGAAAAGACTTTGGCTACTCTTTCTGAAAGATCCTGTAAGTGCCACAGGGAAGGTTATAGAGGACCCTGAAAGTAATGGTGTTGGAGACTACAGTTATCCTTAAAGTAGCATCCTTACCAGAAGTGACAACATGTCCTCTGTGGAACACTGCCAAGTGAAAAACTCTTTAAGCACTGGTGTCATATGAAGTGTGGATCTTTTAAGGGCATTGAAGCCCTTAAGTATCAAGCATTTGGAGTTACCTTTAGCACATATGCATCCTATACATATACCTCACTACCACTGTATTCTAAGTTTGAGTCCACTCTTCTCATAAATACTGTATGTTGGTGTAGAATAGTATGCACTAGGCTTATGGAAGAAATATGTTGTAGCAGTTATTATGTTATTTAATAAACATTTTTGGGGGGATTTAAATGTTGCCTATAGGCTATTTGCTAATGATAAACACACTGGCAGGGGCTCATAAGAAGGACTTACCCACAGGGTTATTCCTAGAACCTGAGGTAGCAGCCACACTTTAAGATATCTCCCACGGGCCTGAGTGTGGGTCAGGGAGAGTATCCCAAAAGGGGTTCCACATGTATATTATTCTGTTTGATGCTCACAATGATCCTATGAATTAAGAGTTATTATTACATCCATTTAAGAGACAAGGGACATGAGACTGAAAGAATTTAAATAACTTCACAGGGAAATAGAATAGAAACTCAATTTTCCTGACTCCATATCTAGCTCTCTATTCACAATACAACTTAGACAACCAGATAATCTCCAAAGGATCTTCTAGGTTTGTGTCCTGGTACTTTATAGCTATGTCTATCCTCTTAAATACACATAACATACTATGAGAACAGACTAGACTAGACTATTACTGCTGATTTGAATAACTTCTGATGATAGTGTGGGGATTTTCTCTTGAGAGTAGATTGTTGCCACATTTCCAGGGTCAGTGGGCACTTATAACTATTGCTGTTTTCAGGTATTCCACTTGAGATCATATTTTACCATATGTATTAGTCAGCAGAGGTCATTTAATTGTTTGCATACTGATATTTCAAGAGGAAGGCAGCTTGGGAGTTCTAATCTTGATGCAGTTCTTACTGGAGGCGGCAATGTAAACCTGATGTCATCCCAGAGGCCTTTATAGCTATGTTTCTAAAATACCCAAGAAGTCTCGCTGACTTTGTTCACATGGCCATATTTTGTTCTTTGGTGAAAATAGTAGCATGTTTTTTTTCTTTCCACTCCTTAGCAGTAAACAACGATGACTCAATGTACACAGTACAATGAAAGTAAAGGGCTTTTTGATATGAAAAAAAAAAAACAACTTCATCTGAATGGTAAGATTTCAGGAAGATTAACATTTAAAGTACAAGCACTGAGTCTGGTAAATCACAATTGAGGACTGATTTGTTAGCCAAAAAGCTAATGTGAGGGGCAATAAATGTTCCTCCAAACAGCAATGAAAACACAGAAACTAAATATGCATTAGGTCATTTTATTTGAAGAGTCATAATACAAGCTGGCATCAGAATGCTTCGTGGAGATTATCTTTCATCTGTAAAAGCATGTGGGGGAGAAATGAAATTGTCCAGTCTGATTCTGAGCAAATGAATAATTTATGCTGGTTCATCTCACAACCCTGATAGATTTATCTCAAGAAAGTGTGAACTAGCCTACTGATTAATGCACAATAACAAAAAAATCATTTCAGCTAAAAGTTAAAAAATAATGGAAAGGGTATGTCACTTTATAATCAGCCCACTGCCAAAAATATAACCTTATCCAGGGTTGCCTTGCAACACTAGCTAATGTCAAAGAACATTATAATTTTATCATATTTATTTAAATATTCATAAAGACTTGCTTCTTTGATGAAGTCTCTGTTTTGCAAGGGTTTCTTGGAGGTAGAAATGAGAGGCAGGTGATTCTTTAAGTCTATCACAATTTCAAAGCAGACAATTGGGTAGAGACAAAAACTCAAAATAGTGGTTATTTCAATACTCATTCCAAAGTGTGTCTTCTTTCCCTCAACTGCCTAAATCAATGTAAGTATAGGAATCCTATGACAATTCACACTTTAGAGACATGATCCATCTTGTTTGTGCCTGACACTGAATTACTGGATTTGGGTTTTTGAAGTGACCAAAAGCAAAAAGCCATTTAGTATTCAATACTAACTCAACTATGGCAAATATTCAGATAAGTCAACAATTTCCCAAATGGATGTAGAATCATTTCAGAGGCAATAGTGTGAGAGACCAATATTATTCAATATAGTAAATGGAATAGAAAATGTAATCAACAACTGATTTAACTTATGAATGGAGACAGTGGCATGGCTAATCTCAAATTGCAAGTAATCTAAAAAAATATTGTTTATCTTTGGGGAAAAAATTTCTATAGAGACTTCAATGTGTGATATTTAAAGAATTTGTGACATTTTAATTATCACCTAATTATATCACTATTATATTATTGTGGAGCTCTAACATAGGGAGGACCTAAAATTTAGCCCACTTCCTATCTTTGACTTTTTCATATTAATTTTTTATATCTTTACATACCACCAACATTTCTAAATTTTATCCTTTTTCCTTCTTTTGTGAACTATTCCTTTCAACAAAGAATTTAAGAGAAAGAGACAGAGAAGAGGGGAAACTTCAGTAAAATTAATATGTTGTGTCTAATATTAGCAGTGTTCCATATCCATAGCCCATGAACTCTGCAAAGAAAGTAAGAAAGGGCATGTTCTCATTTTGTGGTTAAACTTGATTGTTATAATTACACATTCAGTTTTTGTTGCTGTTCTTTCATCTGTTTACATTGTTGTTATCATTTTATACATTGTTTTCCTGATTTTGTTATTTAACAGTTGATATGTCTTCCCTTCCTTCTCTCAGGTTTCATAATTATTATATCTTATGGCACATTCCTTCCACTATCTTCTTGTTCCACAATTTATTTAGCCATGTTCCTACCCCTGACTTTTAATATACCACCATATTTTCCCTAATACATTATGTCAATGAATAGCATCATTGATAAAAAATACTGCCTGCAGCCAAGATGCTTTCTGTTCAATTTAGATGAACATCTTGCTTTCCTTAGTCATGAAAAGTATGAAGTATATTCCTACATTGGCCTCCTGAGGAAATGTATGATATTATGTTGGCCAAAAAAAAGCTAATCATAAATTTCATTTTTTAATTATTAATCATTAATTAATCAAGTAGTGTAGTCTGAAAATAATTTGAGCTGAAAGATACTAGTGTAAAGAATCTTGAGTTGGGAATGTGGAGGCCAGGGTTCTAGCTTTAGTTCTACTAGCTAGCTATGTGATGTTTGTCAAGTCATTTCAAACCTCTAAGCATTGCTTTCCTCATTTATAAAATCAGGCATTTGCATTAAATCAACTCTAAGATCAATCAAAGCTCTAAAAACAAAAACAAATATCTCTTTTGGTAGTCTCACTAATTTTATAACTTTGAGCATTGCAGGAACTGAAAAAATGTTTGTTGAATTCAATTGGTATTATTCACTCACCATGAGGCTCATGGTCCATTCAACTCATTCCAACCTTTAATGTGTGAAAAGGGCATGAAAGGATGTGTTGTGTACACTCATTGGATAGCATCCTAGTCTCTTCATTAAAGGCAATTTTATGGGCACATAACTCAAGTTGATGTTTTGTGGATGTCTTATTTCTCAAGCAATTTGTTCTCTAACTACACTCTCCACACACAGTTGAACACACGGATCAATCTAGATTATAATTCAGTTGATTGTGAGATGTATTCAAAACAGTTCAATTGGAGCACATGTGTACTGAAAGTTTTGCTGTTAGAAGTGGGAGGTATTTCTAAGCCTTGGTAGAATTTTCAATAAAAACTATCAACAGACATTTAATTACTTACTTTTTGACAGGTACTATGTTAAGCATTAGGGATATAAAGATAAAAGTGAAATTATTCTTTCAATTAAGGAACTTAAATTATAAAGAAATAGTATAGTAGAGAGACCATTGGAGTTGCAGTAACATATCCTGGACTTTTCTGTTTGCTATCTTTGTGACCTTTGGAAGTTACATAACCTACATAGACCTATTTGCTAGTACGTAAAATAAGGAAACTAGATAATCTCCAAGGTATCTTTCAGCTCAAAGTGCCTGTCATATCTTTCTTTGTTTAGGGATACACATGTAATCATGAGCTTTGAGTCAAATATCCAAATACTGAATTCATGGTGATATAATTAAAGGTATAGCCCTCATTAGAAGTATATCCCCAAAGATCTATGGTGACATAATGGAGTCAGGATGATTAGGTTTCAAATCTTTCCTCAGACAGTTAGTTGTATGATGTTGGACAAATCAATTTGCAATAGGTTCTAAAGGCCCACATCTTTAAAACAGAGATAATCATAATGCCTAAAAGGCTTTTTATGAGGAAAAAGATAGTGTATGTAAAGTACTATATAAGTGAGATATAGTTATCATTAAAAATTTTTAAAACAGCAGGAAAAAAGAATTGATTTCCACAATATGAGTGCATCATCGTGTTGTATAAGAGACATTGTAGTGCAGTGTAGAGACATAGTAGAAAGCAATATGTACCTTCATGTCTCTGACCTTTTTGGCTAAGCACAATTCAGGTGAAATGTTCATGGGAAGAATTAAGAGCTCAGCTTCATTGTGATGTAATAGCAAAAACTTTTAAGCTGTGTGACCATTCAGAAAGCATCCTCCTGCATCCTAATACTCCAATTTCCAGAAGCCAATTGCAAGAATCAACAATATAAAGCAGGGCAGAAACTGAATAATAGGAAGGCTTTTGATTCTTCCTTTGTTTTGAGAGCAGATGCATCATGGATTGTGTGTGGATGAGATAGGGGCCAAAGGCACCATAATAATCTCAGAAGGTAACCCTGTATGTGCCAAGTTCAAATTTCCTTATTTTACTCAGATACATCAAATATCCTGAATCTTTCTTTTTCAAAATCCATAAATTTTTTACTTTTGACTTTTTAAAAAATTTTTGAGTTCCAAAGTCTTTCCTCTTTTTCCTCTCCACCACAAATTGAAAAAGCAAGAAATGTAATATCAATTACACATGTGAAATCATCCAAAACTCATTTCCATATTAGCCATGTTGCCCCCCCAAAAGAGCAGAAAAAAGTGAAAAATTATGTTTCAGTTTGCACTCTTTCTCAGTTCTCTCTCAGAGAATATCATTTTTCATCACAAGTCCTTTGGAATTGTCTTGCATCATTGTATTGACCAGAATATCAAAGTCATTTGCAGTTGGTCATGATACAATATTGCTGTTACCATGTAGAATGTTTTCTTGATTCTGCTCACTTGACTTTGCATTAGTTCACATAAGTCTTTCCAGGTTTTTCTGAAACCACCATGCTCATCATTTCTTATAGCGCAACAGTATTCCATCATAATCATATGCCACAACTTGTTCAGCCATTCCCCATTTGATGGGCATCCCTTTGATTTCCAATTCTTTGCCACCAAAAAAAATCTGCTTTAATATTTTTGAACAAATATATCTGTTATCTTTTTCTTTGATCTCTTTCAGATACAGACCCAGTAATGGTATTGCTGGGTCAAAGGATATGTGTAACTTTATAGCCCTTTGGACATAGTTCCAATTTATTGTCAGAATGGTTTCACCAGTTCACAACTCAATCAACAATACATTAGTGTTCCTATTTTTCTGCATCTCAATGAGCATTAATTTCTGACAGGGCACAAGTATGAGTTGATTATAATGGGAAAATTGCAACAACAAAAAATAAATGGTGAGAAAGAGGGATGCATTGTGAGAAGGGGGAAGGGAGGGAAAGAATGAGGAAAATTATCTCACATAAAAGAGGGATGCAAGGATGATTTTTACAATAGAAGGGAAGATGAATGAGCAGCAGGTAATGCTTGAACTTTACTCTTATCAGAATTGGTTCAAAGAGAGAATAACATACATTCAGTTAAGTATAGAAATCTACCTAACCCAATAGGGAAGTGTGAGGGAAAGGGAAGAGCAAACAGGAGGTAATAGAAGGGAGGTTGGATTAAGAGAGATGGTGGTCAGAAGAAAAATAGATATTTGAGGAAGGACAGGATGAAAAGAGAGGGAAAAGGATAAACATGAAAAATAGAACAGATGGAAATATACATGTAGTAATCATATTTATTAATATGAATGGGATGAAACAGATAACAGAATGGATTAGAAACCAAAATCCAAAAACATGTTGTTTATAAGAAATACAACTGACAGAGAAAGGCACACAGAGAGTCAAAATAAGAGGCTAGAGTAGTATGTGTTATGCTTCAGGTGAAATAAAAAAGACAGGGGTAGCAATCACAATCTCAGACAAAGCAAAAGCAAAAAATAGACCTAATCAGAAGAGACAAGCGGGGAAATTATATTTTGCTAAAAGGCATTAGATATAACGAAGTACTATTAAAGATGTAAGCACCAAATGTCATCATTAAAATTGTTAAAGAAAATGTAAAATGAATGACATGAGGAAATAGTGGGAGAACTAAATTTTCTCCTCTGAGAATTAGATATATCTAACCATAAAATAAGAAAGAAAAAAATTAAGGAAATGAATATAATCAAGAAAGCCAGCAGTATTCTAGGCTAGTTTAATAATTTTCTAGTATCATTCTAGGATTATTCCAGTGGCATTACTGCTTTTGATAAGGATTATAGTGGTATAAACCAGCACCTTCTTTAGTGAAATTTGTACTACCCTCTAGAGATGATGAGTGAAAACTATTGAATGAAAAGGCCACATTGCCTCATAGGCTGAGTTCAAAGAGACAGCACAGGTTGTTTAGTTCAACCATCATTTTACAAATGAGCAAACTGAGGTCCAAAGAGGTTGATAGTTATAGGATCATAGATTTAAAAATGGAAGGGACCTCACCATCAAACCCATTCATTTTACATCTGAAAAAACTGAGATTCAGATAATTTAGGTGACTTGCACAAGATCACATAGCTAGTAATTGTCTGAGGCAGGATTTGAACCTAGGTTATTCTCACTCCCAAGTACAGTAAACCATATATACACTACTTCACCCAACTTACACAGATCTTTAGTGGTATACACAAAATTCAAATCCAGGTCTTCTGAGTCCAAATGCTTTGTTTTCTATTGTACTATGTTTTTTCTGCACTTCTAGTTAAACTTCCAGCCATATCAACTGAGTGATGGTGATAATCTCAAAGAATGTATGATAGCTTCAATAATGTAGGTAAAAGACCTTGAAGAAAATATTATAGAAAATATCTCTACTGATTGTTGTTGTTGTTCCTGCTTTGTTCTTGAAGGAGTATGTCTTGACTTTTGTATGAATTGGATTTAAGTGAGGCAGAACTACACAGAGTCATCAGCTCTCTCCCCCAAAATCATCCAAGTCCATTGGCAAGACAAGAGTCAAGGCAACTGATGATGGCCCAGGATGCAGTGGGTGAACTTGGACTTTTTAAATGAAGGCTTTTCCTGGGTCTCAGTTTGTCTGAGGCAATGTCCATTCAATGACTAGGGGCTAGGTAAGAACTGAGAGAAAAGCTGGTCTACTTTACCATAACAAAAGTATCAATCCATCGGTGGAAAATTCTTAGAGTTTCCGGTCAGAACAGAAAACAACTGCCATTTATACGCATTCTAAGCCATCAAAACCAAACAATAAACAACAAGGACTTAGGCTATTGGCTATTCAATGAAAGCCAGAGTGATTTGAGTTTAAAGGAACAGGCAGAATAGATCCATTTGAATCACAATGAGATTTTTTAAAGCCTGTTTTTTTTTTCCAGAGTAAGTAGTATTTCAAGAAATCATAAATATAAAAAGCACAGGACAAAAAGTAAGTTGTCCCAGCTTTTTGGAAATAAATAAATAGAAAATAGCTATGTGACCCTGTGCAAGTCACTTAAATTATCCAAATCTCAGTTTATTCATATATAAAATGAAGGGGGTTGGATTGTAAGGTCCCTTCCAATTTTAAATCTATGATCCTATATCTATCAACCTCTTAGGCCCTCAGTGTTGTTCATTTATAAAATGAGGGGGTTGAACTAAATGACTTCTGATGTCTCTTTGAACTCGGCCTATGATGCAATGTGGCCATTTCATTTAATAGTTTCCACTCACCATCTCTAGAGGGTGGTACAAATTTCTTTCTTTCCTTTTTTTTTAAGTGAGGCTACTGGGGTTAAGTGACTTGCCCAGAGTCACACAGCTAGCAATTATTATGTGTCTGAGGTGGGATTTGAACTCAGGTCCTCCCGAATCCAGGGGGTAGTGCTCTATCCACTGTACCACCTAGTTGCCCCGAGGGTGGCACAAATTTCACTAAAGAAGGTGCTGATTTACACCAACAGGAATCCCTGTCCAAAGCAGTAATGCCATTGGAATAACCATAGAATAACACTAGAAAATTATTATACTAGCCTAGAATACTATTGTCTACCTTAATTCTATTCATCTCTTCAATTTTTTTTCTTATTTATTTTATGGTTAGATATAATTAATTCTGAAAGGGGAAAGTTGAGGTTCCCCACAAGTATAATTTCCATAGTCAACATTTATTGTGTTTCCTGCATTCAGAACATTATGCTAGTTTCTGGATGACAAAGAAAGTTTTGACAACATATTTGCTAGCATAGATGCTGTCTCAGTAACAGACAAGGGACACTTCAATATGATACTTTATGACTATCAGAAAAGACCTTGCAAAACCTCATCTTTCCTCATCATACAACTGACAAAACTTTAAAGGACTAAACACTAACTAGAAAGTTGATCAAATACACTCTAATTACAGTACACCACCATGTGTACCATTACTATGGATGAATGACTTGGTCACTGATCTACCTCCCACCCTCCCACCCCCAACCCCGATTAAATGGCATGAATCCATGACTTCCCATTCAGTTGAAATTTGAGTCAAGTTGTCACCCCTAACAGTAGCAGTCCATTGCTGAGACCAGGTGGATAGGCAAAACTTGTCTTGATTTGGCTTCAAAACCTGTAGGTTCTTCCACTTCACTAAAAAGAACAAATTATGGTATTTTCTTTGCATTCATTGGATTCTTCCTTTGGTTTTTTAATTCTTTGTTTTAACTCTTGATTTGACCTTTAACTTTGATTTAGTATCTATCCTCATACACATTCCCCTACTTAGCCATAGACCTATTAAATTTGATGCTTTGTGTAGGCACATATTTATCTCCTAGTCCTTTTCTGATTCTATTTTAATAAGTCAGCATTGAAAAAATCACTACTTTGTATGAACCTCATTATTATCTCTGTCTTCTTTTAAATTGTTTTTACTAACTCTCATTCTACCATTTCCCTGAAGAATATCCCAGTTTCTGACTTTCATCCAATTTGCTACAAGTTGGCAGGTACCAGACACATACCACACTCAGGACACATATAGCTTCAAAGGACTCCCAGCTACCCAAGACTACGAACTGTTTCCTGGACAAAGAAAAGCCAATCAATGACCCTTATCCTAAACATACAATTCTGACTTCAGGATCATGTTGTTTGTTTATTTTGTTATTGGTTTTGTTTGTTTCTTTTAGTTTTGTTTGCTTTTACATGTGTTAGATTCTTGGATGCTCAGGTAGATTTGAAATTGTCTGAGAGAATACACTATGTCTTATGGATTTTTCTAATTTTGTAAGTTTTGATTTCGTTGAGTACTCAGTACAGTGATAAGCGCATGGAAGATATTTAATGTAATCCTAAAATAAATAATGAATGAACTCTCTAAAACATCAGTTGCAGAAGTTGAAATGATGGAAATCTTCAGAGGAAGTGATCATTCCATCTTAGATAAAGATATCATTTTACAAGCACCCTGGATTTTTGGTAAGTAGATTTCAAAGATTTCAGAAAAATAATAGGCAAGTGAGATCCTACTGCCTAAATTCTACAAGAAAAGCTAGTCAGAGGAAAGGGATATCTTCAAGAGTAAAATTCTGATGACTCTGATAATTTCGACAAAGGACAGGGAGGTTGGAGGGAAGCTTTAGCTTCAGAGACAAATATGGAGATGCATGGAATTCTTCAATTAATTTGACAATAAAGGGGCATGTGTAATAAGAGCAGACAAAATGTAGCACTTTAAGGTTTATAAAACACTAAATGTGTATTTTCTGATTTTAGTCCAAATAATAATCCTATGGAGTTGATATTATCTCCACTTTACAAATGTGGAAACTTAGACCAAAAGAATTAAATGAATTGCCCAGGTTTACATGATTAATAAGTGTTTAAATTAGGAATTAGACACAGATTTTCTTGACTTCTCATCCTGACACTTATCCCCTACTGCAAGCTTCCTCTCAAAAGATGGAATTAAGTGCAGCTAACAAAAATGAATTTAAAAAGAGTGATATGGTTCTATAAGAAAAATGTCAGAGACTTCAAAAGCTCAGAGCAAGTTCAAGCTGGTAATGATTGCTGTGGACAACCAAAATGACTTTCAAAAACTATATCAAGAGCAAGAAAAAGATCAAAGAAGGACTAGGATTATTTCTTGGTATACCTGGGACAATGATAGATTGAAAAAGGCATAGCTATTCAACTTGTTATGCTTGATTTCTCCAAAGGAAAATTATTTTTGTACCAGGAAGGATAGAACAAAAATAGTTCACAGCAATCCATGGTAAATGCAGAGATGATATGAGAGCATGAACTTCAATGAGTTCAAGTCACTGGGTCCGTCCAAGTGAACTGCTTTCTGGGATACAGAGGAACTTTAACATATGATTGCTGAGAGGTTATCATTGATCCTTGGTGAAATGGGAAGAAATTAAAGATGGACTTAGGACTAGAGGCAAAAAAGTATTTATTTGATTTTCCAAGCAGATTGGTAGGTGGGCTGTTAAACATATTTAGTAAGATTAACTTTTTATCCTGGAAAAAATATGGGTTTAATCAAGAAGAATAATATAATACCAACGAACTACAATTTATTTTTCATAGATATTAGACTTGTAAACATAGTATCCTTGAAATTTAGTAAGGAATTTGGCAAATAAAAGTAGCATACTATACTTATGGACAATATAAAAGATGTGAATTATATAATATTACAAATAAATAACTTTCATTTTGGCAAATTAACTGGAACTAAAGAAAATTGATTAGTTCATCAACATTAACCTGGATGGAAGTATGTGTGATAGAGGTGTTTTTTTTTTAATCTACAAATGAGGAAATTCATGATATGCTTGTCAGATTTTAAGATTACATACTCAAGGTAGGGATAATTAACTTATTAGGTAATAGAATTAGTAGTCTAAGTGACTTTGATAGGTTCCATGGGTGGGAAACCCATAGCCTCAAGGCCACATGTTACCTACACCTGTAAGTGACTATTTGGTTAAATATTACTAACATGACATTTAACAAAGATAAATCTAAGCTGACTTTTCCAAAACATTTCCATTTGGCTCTTAAGGATCCCAAACCACAACTTTATCTATAGTACCTATGATAGATATATTTAGATCAAGGGCACAATTCACAACAATTACTTACCACTGAGGTCCCTTTAAATTCTGAAATTTTATGGTAATGAAAGTGAATCAGAGATATAAAAATATGTCATGATGTACATCCTCTAAATTAGCTATAAATACATGTAAGAATATCATTATTCATATGATAAATTTGTTCAATTTTTGGTGCATTATTTGTAAGAAGCATTTTATTGTTTTCCACAATGGAATGTTAAAATGTTGTTTTTAATTCCGTTGTGATCATACAAAAATACACAGGCACACACACATAAATATATGTATATGTGTGTGTACATATATACATGTGCATATATACACATGTGTGTATACACATATACATGTGTCTATGTACATAGACATATGTATACAGAGAGAGAGAGAGATTGACCTATATAAGCACTTGAAATAGGATCCCTCTTGTTTCTATCTGTGCATGTTTTTATCCTCATATTCCCTGCTTTCTCATGGAAGTTGGAGTTTCCTGGACCATTTCCTAACATCTCTGTATTACAACATCAGATGCACTTGAGTGAGAATTCTCCTATCCCTGATTTTTGTCTGTGCAATGAACTTCTCTGGTATGGAAGATACAAGATTCTGTCAACCTCAGAAATTGCTCAGGAAGAATGGCAAATCTCTGGCAATGCAGAGTGTATGAAGTCTGAGGAGAACCTTGTCCCATGATCGTTAATGATCCCATCTGCCTTTCTTATCCTGTTATTGCCTGAAGTCCATCACACCCCAAAACCAAATACTACCCTGTTCAAATCAGTCACTTATAACTCCTGCTCTCATGCTCCCATTTCCAGGTTTCCTGTATTATGCCTTCTGGCTTGTGAATTAAAAGTGAGATAATAAAAGCTTATTGCTTTGTGCCTTGATTGGTCTTATTATTTTGTGGAAGCCTCCTTTAAGCTCACAAAATGACCTAAGACAGTCATCAATCCATTGTTTTAGGTGGCTTGGAAACCATACCCTTTATTATTTCTTATTTCCAAAGTTCTTAGGAGTAAGGTAGGAGGAGAGGTCCTTTGGCAACTTTCTCAAGACAAAGAAGAGAAGGAAAACACTGTATTTTTCTGTTCTGTTTCTCTCTGTGATTTATTGGGGTATCTTAGAATGTCAAACTTTGGGACAGACAGCCAAATGAATTTGCTAAAAGACATAGATAGTATTACATGGGAAATGCCAGGGAGCAGAGTTGATAAAGTATGTAACTATTCACATTTGAGTGGAAATAACCTTCATATACTCAGTAATTTCTAATCTCCAATAATATAGACTATAAAAAATGACTTTTATGGGAAAAATAACAACCTGAACTCCACGTCTGAAAATTTCTCTAACTCCTGGGGCAAATCCAATCAGATCCAGGCCAACCTGACCCTAAGCCCTGTGTTGTAATGTTTCCACTAAGACTTCCTGACTGCTGAATGATTTTCTTATAATTATGAGAGTCAGAAAGACTGAAGGGACCTGAAGCATAAAATGTGTATCCTTGAGAGAATGCATTAATTAATGATGGCAAAGCAATGTCATTGTAAAATTCTGCATTATTTTTAAATTGTCATTATAATTGAATTACATGTTGTGTGGAGGATAAAAAAATGGAGCCCTCTCTCTCTTTCTCTCTCTCTCTCTCTCTCTCTCTCTCTCTCTCTCTCTCTCTCTCTCTCTCTCTCTCTCTCTCTCTCTCTCTCGGAATGTACAATTAATTATCATCTATGTATTGCCTCTGTGTCATCAACCCTATAGCATGTAATAAATATGGGTTGATTATGACTGACAATATTTTTCTCCCAGCAGCCTCAGGACTACCTTGGGTGATTAGAGTAGAAAATCGGGAGGTGGGTAATTCTTACTTTTATTTTATTTTATTTTAGCAATGTGGCATAATGGAAAAGACCAAATTTACAGTGTGAACTAGGTTCAAGTGCTGTCTTAAACACTATTCTGCTACAGACCTAAGTCACTTCCCCTCTGTGGACCTTGATTTCCTCATCTGTAATATGAGGAAATCTGTAAAATTAGTCTCAATGATTTCTAGTATTTTTTCTACCTGTATTTTATGCTTCTGAACTTTTATATTTTATACCATTTTTTTTCTTTGCTGATAAGCTAGAAGCAGCTATTTCATAATAAATAAAGATCTGGCCTTGGTGCCACATTACCAGAATCTAAAACTCATCTCTGAAACACACTGGCTGTATAACCTTGGATGCATCTCAATGTCTTGGTGGTGTAGGTAAGTCTTTAAAATTTTCAGTTCTATATAGGAGCCAGTTTTCATTGGTTTTAGGTATTTCCTCATCTGGAAGGCCCAAGCAGCAATGAAATTATAGGTCCATTCTCTGTATCTAAGGTTGTTACAACATTAGAAAGAGTGGAGAAAGAAGTGCTGATTTCCATTAATGAAAACAAACATTGTACAATTTCTCTACTTTTCACTTTTGACCAAATAGCTGTGGATTTAGAATGAGAATCCAAATTCTGATCCTGGCTCAGCTGCTTCCAACATATGTAATCTTGGGAAACCTGCTTCTCCACCCTTGGGCCACTTTTTACTCATCTATATAATGAGGAGGGTTGAATTAGATGGTCACTTAGCTTACTTCCTTCTCTAAATCCTATGATTTCAAATGTGTAAGGCCAGTCTATTATAATATAATCTTCTTCTTACTCCTGATTTGTCAGTAATTTTCCCCAGGTTGAAAGGTGCTTCTTGTTAACCCAGATTCCTGTTGATATTGGCAGTGACAGTGAGCCAGCTGTGCCTGAGGGTCTGGCAGGGACTCCCAGTATAGATAGAAATTGTTCAGAGCTTGATCTGCATTTCCCATGGGCATTTGTGCTATTTCATTGTCTTCCAACACCTTACACAAATCTATGACATTTTGCTGACATTGGCACAGTAGCTCATTTGCTAGGTTAATTGAGGAACTTCTTCCTTTCTCATGGGATCAGAAGATACTCATGAAGCTGAAATGAAAACCTCTTTAAAAACATGTATGCTATTGGATAGTCAGATATTTTATAGCCAAATCCACATAGGTGAAGAAATATTATTATCAATTTATTATATAGAAAACAATAATAAAATGAAATTAAAGATGATTTTTAAAAAGAATGCTACAATTTATGGAGTAATACACTGACATTCACATTTTAAAGATGAGTCAAAAACAGTTGTATACACTGTCTCATTTTCAGGGGACTTCTGTTTTGTAGATGATAAAAGTAAGGCCCAGACTGGTCCACTGCCACGTCCAAGTACTGCCTTCATAAGTTCTGCATCCAGGTATAGGTAGATTTGATTTATGGAATGTACCAGATTTGACTTACAGAAAAAAGAGGGGTTTTGCTTCATTTGAGATCAAATGAATTTATCTGGGTTAGTAGTAATCAGGTGAGGTTTGAGTCAGGAAACACCATGTAGGGATGGAATAGGAATGCTCAGTCATCTAGGAATATAAATGATTTGGGGAGTATGAAAGCCCTGCTGAGCTGGAAAGGCTAGAAAATTTAAGTTTTTATTGCTTCTATGAAAGAGTTTCACGTGTTGAGCTAGAGAGACTGAGGATGCAGAACTGGTGAAGAAGAAGAAGAAGAAGAAGAAGAAGAAGAAGAAGAAGAAGAAGAAGAAGAAGAAGAAGAAGAAGAGAAGAAGAAGAAGAAGAAGAAGAAGAAGAAGAAGAAAGAAGAAGAAGAAGAAGAAGAGAAGAAGAAGAAGAAGAAGAAGAAGAAGAAGAGGAGAAGGAGGAGGAGGAGGAAGAGGAAGAGGAAGAAGAGGAAGAAGAAGGAGAGGAGGAGGAAGAGGAAGAAGAAGAGGGAGAAGAAGAAGAGGAGGAGGAGGAGGAGGAGGAGAAGAAGAAGAAGAAGAAGAAGAAGAAGAAGAAGAAAAGAAGAAGAAGAAGAAGAAGAAGAAGAAGAAGAAGAAGAAGAAGAAGAAGAAGAAGAAACTGTGAAGAAGGTAGATTTCTGGCTTTCAGCTTCCTCTTTCTGGAGTCCTGTCTTTCTTGGTAAGTCTCCTTAGATTCCTCTGCACATTAATTGGCATATAGATATTGCTTAATAAATGCTCCCCCCCTCCTTTTTTCCACATTTATTTTAAGTATCTGTGCTATCTCTTAAGAAAATCCATACCCCCTTCATTCATTCAAAACTGGTTTTTGGCAAGTCAGAAATATTCTGATAAACTGATCCAAGCTAAGTTAGGATTTGATCAACCGATAAGACATCATCAAATGCTTACTAAGTTCCTAGGACTGTGGGAAAAGAGAGATGGTAGGATAAATATTTCTTATCCTCAAGAAGCTTGCAAGCTTATTGATGGGCAAATAATGTCATTAAAAATAGTGAATAGTCATGACTGGTTTTGATTGTAGAATCAATAGGAGAGATGAAAGCTCTTCTCCGCATGCACATGCCTCTAGGTGCAGCACCACCTCCTCTCTCTCTTAAGGGTTTAAACTTGCTGTTTCAAAGTTCACCATGAATGAGGATATTGCTGCCCTCTTTACTGAGAGTGGCTTGACAATATGCAAAGCTGGCTTTGCAGGAGATGATGCCACTTGGTGTATCTTCCTTTCCATTGTTGGGCACCCCAGACAGGGTTTGATAGTGAGTATGGGCCAGAAAGACAGCTATAGGTGGGATGAAAGAGAGGTATTCTGACCCTGAAGTACCCCATTGAACATAGTATTGCCACCAACTGGAGGACATGGAGAAGATTTGGCATCATGCTTTCTATAATGGGATCCATGTGACCCCTGAAGCTATTTGCACAAGCCCCCTGAACCCCAAAGACAATAGAAAAAAGATGACACAGATTATGGTTGAGATTTTCAATACCCTGACCATGTACTTTGTCATCCAGGCTGTGCTATGCCTATATGCCAATGGTCACACCACTGGTATTGTGATGGACTCTGGTGATGGTGTGACCCACACTGTGCCCATCTATGAAGTTATGCCCTTTCCCAACCATTCTCCATCTGGATCTGGCTGGCTGTGATCTGATGGACTCCCTCATGAAGATCCTGACCCAGAGAGGGTACAGTTTCACTACCACAGTTGAGCAGGAAATTGTGTGCGACATCAAGAAGCTGCATTATGTAGCCAGCCCTAGACTTTGAACAGGAGATGGCCACTGCTATATCTAGCTCTTCTCTGGAAAAGAGCTTCCTGCTGGTCAACTTATCACCATTGGCAACAAGAGGTTCTGGTACCCAGAAGCTCTCTTCCAATCATTTTTCTTAGGTATGGAATCCTGTGGAATCCATGAAACTACCTTCAACCCAGTCATGGACTGTGATGTTGACATCTGTAAAGATTTGTATGCCAATGTAATATTGTCTGGTGATAATACCATGTACCAAGGCACTGCTGACAAGACACAAAGGGAGATTACAGACCTAGCCCCCAGTACAGTGAAAATCAAGATCATCGCTTCACCTGAGCGCAAATACTCTGTCTGGACTGGAGGTTCCATCCTGGCCTCTCTCTCCACCTTCCAAAAGATCTGGATCAGCAAGCAGGAACATGATGAATCTTGGCCATGCATTATACACAGCAAATGTTTCTAAATGAACTGTTTCCTTTTTTTTTTTTTGGCAAAAGGTATGACATGATAATCATACCCCCAAAAAAGAGATTGCATTGCCATGGCTTTGTTTGTTTTTAGCCCTTGGCTCAGGATTTAAAAAACTGGAACAGTGAAGGTGATGAGTAGTCAAAGTATGTTGGAGACAAATATCCCCAAAGTTCTATAGTGCATCTTCAAGACTCTGTAGATATTTGTTTGCTAATTTTTAATAGTCATTCCAAATACCGTGTAATGCATTGCTACAGAGAGTTATTTGCCTCTATGAAAGCTGTTCCTCTCTACAGAAATTGGCTACTTAACATAAACTCAGACCAGGGAAAGAGGGAGAAGATAAGGCACTAGTATTATTTTACATGTAAATTATGTTATCCTTAAAAAAATGTATCTTCTGTCTTAATACTTGCTCTTTTTTTTTAAATTGTTACAGCCATAATGAATGGTGCTCTAAATTCCCTCACTGACCCCAACATCGATATGAATGAAGACTTTACAATCTCCTCAGGAGTTTTATAAGACTGATGACAGTACTTGGGAGAGGGAAGGAGGTTCACTTGCACACTAACTAAAAGCAAGTTCAAATAAAAGTGCACACACTAAAAAAAAAAGAAGAAGAATCAACAGATCAAAGAAGGAATAGATTATTAAGAACTAGTGTCACTGGAAAAGGCTTCATGGATGAAACAGTGGTTCCTCACATATGTAATTTAATGTCTGAGCCTTCTCATAGATATTCATATTTTAATAAAGGACAATGCCTAACTCCAAAGTGTTAAATCTCTAGTGGTAGAATTTGAAGCATTATTGGCAGGGGGATGAGGGACATATATTTCACCAAGAGTACTTGCCATCCTCCCCTCAAATACGTAATACCATTCAGGGGATCACACATTAAATAGTTTTACAATATAAGGCCTTCTGGGAAAGAATGGCCTATTGAATCTGAGACAACAAGTTGGTCCTCATCATGCTGAAATGTTATTCACTACCACACCCTGTTTGGTTAACACATGTTGGAAAGACTTTAGGAGTCCAGAGGATTTACAACTTGCTGCTTTGTGCACAGAGGTTAATTTTCTTTTCTCTTTTTTTCTCTCTTCTCCTTTTTTCTTTTCTTCTTTCCTTTTCTTTTCTCTGTGTGTGTGTGTGTGTGTGTGTATATGTGTGTGTATGTGTAAGCTGGCACATGACAAATTCATCTACAACTATTGTTTCCACTTTCTCTGTTCTTACTTTTAAACCTCTGCATTCTGGCTTCCAGCCTCATAATTCTGCTGCACCTATTTTCTGTAAAGTTACTGATGATTGCTTAACTGCCAAATCTAATGTCCTCTTCTTGAACTGTATCCTTCTTAACCTCTCTGCAGCATTTAATAAATTGACTAACTTCTCCTTTTGGATATGTTCTCCTGTCTGATATTTTTTTTTTATGATTCTGCTCTCTATTGGCTCTTCTCCTATTCATCTGACCATTCTTTCTCAATTCCTTTCTTTGGATCTTCATCCTGTCATGCTTACTAACTGTAGGTATCCCCAAAGCTCCGGTCTGAAACCTGTTTTCTCTATATGCTCTCTTACTTCATTATTTCATCAGGTCCCATGGGCTCAAGTGCCATCTCTATTTTGATGAATTTCAGATCTATTTATCTAATTTAATCTCTCTTCTGAGTTCCAAAACAGTGTCACAATCTTCCTGTTGATAATTTTGGATTGGATATTCTGTATGCATCTCAAATTAATACGTACCAAACAGAATTTATCCTTTCCCAAAATAATGTTTCTTCTTAAGAATTTCATTCTCTATTACTGTTGAGTGCATTCATTCTAATTACCCAGCTTTACAACCTCAAAGTACTCCTCAGCTCCTCCCATTCATTCACATATCTAATCAGCTGTCAAATCTTGCATTTTTTTTTTCTCTTCAGCATCTCTTCTGTAGTTCTCTTTTCCTCAACTCACACGATTACCAGTCCAGTTTGGGTCCTCATTCCCTGCCCTCCAACTTGTTTCAAAGCCTTCTAATTTGTCTCCCTGCCTGGTCTTTTCCTATTCCTTTCCATTTTCTACACAGCTATCAAAATGATTTTTCTAAGGCCTAGATCTGATATGACACCCCTCCGCAATAGACTCTAATTCCTATTTCCTTCAAGAACACATATGAAGTTTTTCCTTTGGTACCTAAAATTTCTCACAAATGAGACTCCCTACATTCCTGTTATCTTATGCTCTCCTTTTATACTCAGTGATCTTGCTAGCTGTCCTTGATGTTGCTCACACATCATATTCCATCTGACATCTCCTTGCCTTTGTGCCAATTGGCTGTTCTAGATATTTGGAATGTTCTCCCTCTCAACCTTCAAATCTTAGAATCTATGGCTCACACAATACCACTGCCAACAGGAAGCCTTCCTTGGTTGCTTCATTATCACCACCACCATGAACTGTTAGTACCATATCCTCTATATTCCCTTTCATCTACTCTGCTTCTATCTTCTATATATTGATGAATACATACTGTCCCTCTCATTAGAATATGGGCACCTTTAGAACAAGGACTCTTTTTTGTTTTTTTCTTTGGACACCCAGTTTTTAAAACCAGGTCTGTGGCACATTAGAATTTAATAAATGCCTGTTGAATGATTGAGTGAGTGTATTGGTACACATTGATCTTTTTTTTTTCCATGAAAGAAATGCCAATTTTCACTTTGTGTCTTAATGGACTTGGAAGAGTGTAAAGAGGCTGAAGATATTTTGGGCTGAAGAATAGCAGCCTGGCATTGTGTGAAGCAAGTTTTTAGTGCTAAAACTAATTAAAAGTATTTGAGATTATAAACAAGACTAGGGTAGCTTTCTCATTTGTCAATTGTTTCTACTGAGAAAACAATTGTAAGAAAAATTAACCTTGATGATGAGATATATGAGCTTGTGTTAGCTCCTGAAAGTAATGATGTAAGTTTGTGAAAAGTAGGTAACAGCTTAAAGTTGGAAGTTACCTTCTGTGAGGTAAGGTAGTATGACAGAGGAAATTGCTATGACCAATTGCTTTGCCCTTCCTAGGGGTGTGGGGAGAGAAGGTTTGGGAGCAGTGGGGGCGGTGAGGAATAAAATGCCTAAAGCACAATCATTCATGAGGCATAAACCCAGATGGAATAGAAGTACCACATGATGTCGGGTCAGGGCTGAGAACCATCCTGAATTCTAATCCTCCAGGTCCTAGTGTCAACCAGAAGTATGAACTATGTCAGTTAACTCCTTGGTATTTCAGGTTACCCACTGATAAGATGATGACTTTACCTAATACTTCACAATGTTACTGTGAGATTGAAATAAAAGAAAAGATGTAAAATCATTTTATTACTATAGAAATCACAACGGAAATGCAAAGTATAATTACCATTATTACAATTATCTTATTTTGATAAGTATGATAAAATAAGGATGGGAAAGTGTGTGACCCATTAGGAAAAGTTGGGAGCTGGTACTGTTATTCCAATATGATAATCTTCAAATAAAAATGTTATTAAAATAACCTCATTTTGCAAGTTTTCTTTTTTACCATAAACTTTTCGAAGATATTATCTCCATCCTTTGGGTTGCACAGCAGCAGAATACCTAAAGAATTCTTTACCTGGAATCCACACTTATGTTATTGTTTTTTACAATGTTTTGATATCTGCATTTCAACATAATTTCTGTCCTTTATAATCCATTATATTTTATTTCATGAGTTTAATTCAGAGAAAGAGTCCCTAGGCTTCACTGTATTGTCAAAGGATTCCATCACACACACACACACACACACACACAGAAAGAGAGAGAAAGAGAGAGAGAGAGAGAGAGAGAGAGAGAGAGAGAGAGAGAGAGAGAGAGAGAAATCCCTTGACTGAATATAGTTCTCTTGAAATTCTGAATATCAAGTCTATGATATGCCTTCTTATGGAGCATCTAAAAGGCATAGTGAATGGAGAGCACTGGGCCAATAGTCAGGAAGACCTAAGGTCAAATCTTTTAGACATTTACTAACTGTGTGACTGTACAAGTCATTTCACCACACTATGCCTTAGTTTCCTCAACTGTAAAATGTAAAAAATAATAGCAGCTATCTCATAAGGCTATTGTGAGAATTAAATGAGATTATATGTGTAAATCACTTCGCACAGTATCTGGCACATAGTATTGTTGTTATTCAGTTGTTTTTCATTCTTGTCTGACTCTCCATGAACCCATTTGGGTATTCTTGGCAAAGACACTGAGGTGGTTTGCCACTTCCTTCTCCAGCTCATTTTACAGATGATGCAAACACAGTTAAGTGACTTTTCTAGGGTCACACAGCTATAAGTGTCTGAGATCAGATCTGAACTCAGGTCTTCCTGACTCAGACCTGGTACTCTATCCACTGTGCTACCTAGCTACCTGTCTGCCTTATAGTAGGTATTATATAAATTATTATTCTCTTCCTATAGGAAGACATACTTTGGAGGTTTGAAGCTGTCCAGATACTTGGTTTTAAATATGTCTGAAAAATGCAGATTTGAAGTTGATGATGATTTAGGCCCTGGAAAACTTCTCTGATTTGAAGGTATTGATAGATACTTATATTTGTTTCTGTAGATTGCTCTGTTATCAAAACCCATGAAGAAGATAAATACACAAAATAGTCTTGTTGAAGCTTTCTGTTACCCCCTACACAATAGTGGCAAGATAAAAGGAAGAAGAATAGAGGGTACTGAGAATTACAGTTTTTAGAACATCTATAAACATTAATTTAACTTCTGATGGAATAAATCTAAGATCTTGTCCACAGACCAAGGATTTATAGAATGATATACTACTGGAGGAATTGTGTTACATCAACATTCACATACATCAATATTCACACAACACCTACTTAGAAAGGCAGATAAAGGAGTTGGCCAAGTTGGTTTCAATTATTTCAAGGTAAAGGTAAAGACACTGACTCTGATTATCATCATTTCTTGTCAAAGTTTAGAACTATAGGACAATATCCACAATTCATAGCCAAAAAATCTTAGAAACTTCCATAGGAAGCAAATACTTGATCTTTTCAAAGAAAGAAATGTGGAAGCCAAGAGCAATACCAGTTTACAATATAATATTGTTTGACAAATACTAAGGGGGAGGATGGTTGAAAATTTTTGAGCAGTATTACCTCATAAAATGTTAAAAAGCATGGGAAAGGAAAATAAGTTTTTATAAAGCTTGGCATGAGACCTCACTAAACTATGGAATCCTAACAGTATTTGTAGATGAATTTGGCAAGGAAGATAGATGCAAGGTAGAAAAAGTTTGCTGTTGTTTCTATAATTATTCATTCTTATAATTTATGGTAGTAGCACCATTGAATTTTGTTCTAAGATCAAAGCAACTAATATGCATATTTAATTCAATTCATCAAGCATTTATTGGGCATTTATTTTTGTGACAAATACCAAGGTTATGAAGACAAAATTGAAACAGTCCTTTTTCAAGGAATTTGCACTATACTAGAATGTAAATTGAAATACCACTTAATAAGATGGAATTCAGAACAGTTGGATATGAAAAACTAATTAGAATCAATCCATATTAGAAGCAGCACAAGCCCGAAGATTCTCAGGCAATAATTTCCCAGATTTCTCAAAAGAGAGAGAATATCATAAAAACAGAGAGAAGAATTGGTAGTATTATTTTTAAGTTATTGAGAAGACATAAGTAACTATGTAAGCCTCCTTTCTAAGTATAAAATATTTATGAGAATAACCCATTCAAATAACATGAATCCTTGACTAAAATATGAAAAGTGTATAGGAAATATTTTATAATTGGTAGAGAAAAGTAGATGTTTGCTTCTTTATTGTTCACACAAAATACAAAAGACTTGTTAGAACAAAATTTTGAAGCTTCTTTGATTACATACCTCTCATGCATATGTTCAAATCACATAAGAATCTTTAGTAGTCATTTCTCCAATGAGTCAATGATTATTAACATCAAGTAATGTATTTTAGATAGAAATGTCTACTCATCAGAGTGTTTCATGACTGTCATGGCAGATATACCTTGAAGATTCCAAATAGAAGTAAAACTTCTTGTAAATGGAGAAGTCCTCCATGTATTCCTATTTGTGAATGGCATAGTGTAGTTTGCATTTTCCAAAAGTATTATGATGATTCTTCAAGGAGATCCATGGCCATTCAAAGGAGATTGGCCTAACAATGTACATAGAATAAATGAATTAATGAAAAATGCATATCTCATTGTTCATGGCATCCAGTTTCTATAAACAGCCCTTTGTGTAAGTCTATGAGCTCATATTTCTTGGAAAGGAACTACAAAAAGGCAATGATCTGAACCCAGAATTAAACTGGAGAAAAAGAGGTGACTAGATTCCAACTGGAAAATTATACAGTATTTTCAACAATCCTAAAGTATTGCCACCTAGTTCTTCCTGACATCCACCCAACACCATCTCTTACTTTGCTACATTGCCTCTCAGAAGCTCATAATGGGATTAAATGAGATGAAGCATATTTCACTAATGATTGTTTCAGGCAAGAAGTGGAATAAATGACATTTTCAAGGCCAGAGATGACTGGAAAAAGATATGGGCACATTATATAATGAGAACAAGGAATAATATATGAGGAAAGGGCAGACCTGGCATGGCATTGGTAGTGAAAGAATATTAAAAGATCTAGTGAAAGTCTTCCAAAGGAGAAAGTGGAAATTCTTTTAAGACATATATAGATTATCATATGCACAGGTGGGGCAAGGGCATACATAAATCAGTGAGAACAAGAAGTCAATGTAGTATGGACAAACACAAAAAGTTACAGGAATCAATGCTGATGGCTTTTTTGGCTATTGAGCTTTAGGACTCAGCTAAAGAATGAAGTAACGATCATAACACTCTGATCAGAAAGGACTACTCCTGATTTCTCGCTACCCTAGCCTTATTCTTGGTACTCTTTTGTCACTATCCCTCCACATTTGAGAGATAAAAGGAAGAAAATCTAGTGAGTTTCAGTGTAGCAGACATAGTTTAAAGGAATTGCTTACATGCCCCATGAAGGCCCTTTGCCACTTTGGATTCTGTGATCTCCTTTACATTTTAGTCTCTCTTAGTTGGAGATTCAGTGTTATGATATAATGGAATACAGTTTCTTTTGTCCATTTTAACCATTTTCTAGAGATGCAAAATCTTCTATCATGGTGATGATGATGATGGTATCTGGTATCTGTATGATAATTCACAATGGGAAAAAGAATCAAACACTTAAATTAATTCCAATAAAACATTAACAAGAGAAAAAGATACTTTTTGCTATTGTCCATCCTGCTATGACTTAACATGTTTTATTATTAAAAGCATAATCCAAATATTGTGTTATGCCTTAGAATCATCTTAATACCTGGTCAATATTTCATATGGATCAATATTGCATATTTATGTGTATATGTATATGTATGTTATATATGTCTATATGTATGTATATTGTTTATTTCAGACATGTCCAACTCTGTGACCCCATTTGGGGTTTTCTTGGCAAAGATACTGAAGTGGTTTGACATTTCCTTCTCCAGCTCATTTTATAGATGAGAAAACTGAGGCAAACAGGATTAAATGAATTACCCAGGATCACCCAGTGAGTAACTGTCTGAGGCCAGATTTGACCTCAAAAGGATGAGGCTTCCTGACTGCAGGCCTGGCACTCTATTCACTATGCCACCTAGCTGCCTCTCTGTTTCTGCCTTTCTCTCTCAATTTCGTTTTAAATTTCCACATACACACACACACACACACACACACACACACATATATACATACATACATATATATATGTATGTATGTATGTATGTATATGTATACACATACACATATAGGAATATATTGGTTCTATGTGTATTAGGTATATATATATATATATATATATATATATATATATATATATATATATAGAGAGAGAGAGAGAGAGAGAGAGAGAGAGAGAGAGAGAGATGTAGATATAGATATAGACGTATATGTGCATACATACACATATGCACATATATACACATCCATACTTATACACCATATACACTATATGCATATATATGTATATATGTGAGTGTGTGTATATATATATATACATATATATATATACATATATATGTATATATAAATACACACAATCTAATACACATTAATAATACTGAGCTCTCTCTATGTTCTTTAAATCAGTAGCATGTGAACTCCTTGAGGGCAGAGACCAATATTTTTGCCTTTTTTTCATCCTCAGTACCTAGCAAAGTTCCTAGTATATAGTAGGTGCTTAATAAAGTGTTTAATTGATTTTTAACATTTTCTGGCCTAAAGATTATATAATAAAGCTGATTATAATGATAATATTTTTATACTTTTCAACGAACTTTTTATATAGAGTATGTCCTTAGAATCTTATCTGGGCCTGTGAGCTAAGTGGGGCATTATCTCCATTTTATGAATGAGGAAAATGAGGCATAGGACAAGTAGGTGGTGTGCCCAATGTTATAAAGAACATTAACACTGATATCAAGACTGGTATAGAGATCTAAATACTAATCTACTTGTCTTCCATCTATAACACATTTATTCATTCCTGTTTATTCCATTCCACTCATTGTGGGAAATAAAAATTTTTGTCATAGATTTTCTTGCCTGTTCTTGAATGTTTATGACATATTAACAAGTGAAAGCAAAATATTCCAAAGTGTTGGGAACAGTGAAAAAGACAATTTGGCAGGCAAGAAGGTTATCCAGGCAATAAATTCCAGATGTGCACCTTGACAGTAATATGTATTCCCAGAGAGTCTGGAGTGTAGCTTGAAAGAAATTGTGTCCTTTTACATAAAATAATACAGCAGCTAAAATTATACAAATTACTTCCATTCCTGCTTTCATGATTGGAGAAAGAAAAACTCTTCATTCCGATCAATTCAACATACTCTTGTTATTAGAGAGGCATTTAGAAAGCTCCTATATTTCAGTCCAGATGGTATTCCTCAAAGGTATAAAACAGGAGTTTTTTAAACTGTAACCTGAATAAATACTGGTAATTTGCACTGTGATTATGTATGTGTCTTTTCCTCCCCATCCAAGGAGGTAAAGATGATAACAACATAATAAGATTTATGTCATTCTTAATTCTCTAATTATAGGAGGCTTATTCACAACAATATTGCATTTGTCTACAGATGATTATCTACATGCCTGAAAAATAAGCTATAACAATTTAACTAAATATGCATGATTTTGATTACTTCTACTCTTTGGTCAAAATTAATATACACACATTAGAAAATTTACTTTATGAATTTTCTGTGCTAGTAAAAAGACTGTGGGAGTAAAAATTAGATGATCTGCCATTAGCTTGGTCTATGACCTTGACCAAGTCTTTTAATCTCTGTGGGTTAGTTCCTTCTTTGTTAAGATAAGGATAGAGTGGTGGTTTAGTTATAATTTTAAAACTGAGTTTTAAGTCCTAACTCTAACACTTACCGGTGTTAGAGAAAAATTTAAGTCACTAAATTTTTTTTCTGGGTCATAGGTCCTCCATCTGTAGCATGAGGTTGTTGGTGGGGAGAGAGCATTTTGTATGCTTATAGTATTATAAAGATTCAAATAATTCATTTCATTCTTTATTGAATCATTAGTTCTCTTCCTTTCAGTAGCTACAACAATGGGCAGCTCTCTTCAACTGGTCTCTTAAATAAAAATTCAAAGACAGAGCATGGAATAGACATGAATGAATCCGTATTGCTTTAAGGGATCAGGAGACATAATAAGATTGCAAAGATTAATCAGCCATGGGACAATTCACAATAGTTGAGGTCAGGATTAGCAGTGTTTACAGATCCAAAGATATCCAAAGTACAAGCCAAGAGCCAGAAGTCAAAGTACAGGGTCAAATCCAAGCAGGAAGTGAAAACATTCAGGACAATTCTGAGGACTGTTTTTTTTTTTTATTCTTTCAATAGTGCCTTGCCCAATGGGCAGACCCCTGCCTTACAGACCTAAATATGGCAAAAAAATCACTTTTCATCTAAGGTCCTTTGTGTGAAAGATCAAGAAGCAGTAGAGAAGAGGCAAGACTAGCTGAGGTTCAGCACTTGCTAATAAGACTGAGAGTACCATTGGGATGAATAAACTTTGGTTGCCAGTAGGAATAAAAAGGTGAACTTTTCTTCAGGTGAGGGGAAAGGTCCACTTATACACTGGGTTGAATTAAACTGCATTATATAGAAGCATTTGTAGATGATACATTTAAAATCTCAAAAGATTTTATCCTAACCTTGAAAATTGCTCCATATCATTCTGAAGGAATATATACTCTACTGAAACAGATAAAAGGTCATTATTATATTACATACATATATATATATATGTATATATGTATATGTATATATACATATATACATATATACACACACATATGTATATGTGTACATGTATATATGTGTACGTGTATGTATGTATATATGTATGTGTGTGTGTATAGAGATAGATAGATAGATAGATAGACAGACAGACAGACAGACAGACAGATAGATAGATAGATAGATAGATAGATAGATAGATAGATAGTTAAGAATGACATATAGAGAGTGAATGGACAGCATCCTAAGTGGTGATTATACTCATAGGAGGGGCTATAGTCAAACCCATCTCTAGAGAACTTGTTATTATATGAAACATGTATCGTGGAGGGATAGTGCAGAATTAATTCATAGTCCCATTTCCTTCATCAAAAAGGGGGTCAAGAGGACCAATAAAAGAAGATATAGTGGAAAGAATGCCACACCTGGAATCAGGAGACCTACCTTCAAGACTTAGCTATGGTACTTATTAACTTTATGACCATGATCCTGTCTCTTAGCTTTGCTCACTCACAAGGTCCTCATTTGTAAAATGGGGTTGCTGTGAAAAGAAAATAAAACAAAATACTTTGTAATCCTAAAGCACTATATAAAGACAAATTGATATTTCTCCTTTTCATCTAACCACTAATAGAACCAACAGTTCTGCTTAATTTGCCATTGTGAGATAGCTACTACTCAATGGTTTTGGGTGGTAATATTACTTAAGGAACATGAGAAGTTACCTTTATAGCACATGGAGTATATGGACTATGAGCTCACTCTCCCAACCTCTACTAGCACTAGTAAGCCCTCAGAACTTGGCTACTAACTCTTTTTTCAGGATCATAGCAGACCTTGAGGGATTTGGTGGTGGTGATATTGGGGTTCTAATGCTAACTTCCCCTTCTCAAGGACCTGGATAGAACACTTTCTCCCTTCATTGCCAGACACCCAAAACTAAATGTATACTAGCTTATGGATTTTATACAAGCCCCATAAGGCTTAACTAAGCATTCTAAACTAATCTGAATATCTGTCCTACTGTACCCAATTGAAATGCCTTTATCTGATTGATTTAACTGCAACCCACCCTATGTCTCCCCTTGGGAGGGGGGGTCACCAGAATCTGTTGAAGCTAATATTGTAGGTAAGATAAATACAACGATATTAAAACAAACCTTTTGGATGGGTGCATCAATTTTTGCAAAGACATTTGAAAAACTGAATTTGGCTCAGAATATACCAGAAAACCTAACTGAATACAGGAACTCGTCATAAGATCAGTATTTTCCACAGAACAGAATTCAGTAACTGGTTCTTGGCTCTTATCTACAATAATGTATATAACCATTTAATATTTTTAAAATTTTATTAATTTATTTTCATTTATCAACAATCACTTCCATATGCTTTTAAGTTGAAAGTTTTTCTCCCCCTTCCTCCCCCCACCCTCCCCAAGACAGCACACAATCTGATATAGGCTTTATATTTACATTCCTAGTAAACATATTTTCACATTAGTGAAGTTGTAAGTAAAAATCAAACCCAATAGGAGGAACCATCAGAAAGATGAAAAAAAAACTTAACAGAAGGTAAAAATAAATGATGGTGATTCAACTTCCATAGTTCTTTCTTTGGATTTGGACAGCATTTTCCATCCCGAGGCCTCTGGACATGTCCTAGATCCTTGTAATGCTGAGAAGGGTTCAGTCTAACAATATTAGTCATCGTATAATGTTGCTGTTATTGTGTACAAAGTCCTCTTTGTTCCGCTCACTTCACTCAGCATCAGACCATAAAAGCCTTTCCAGGTTTTTCTGAAGTCAGCCTGTTCATCAATTCTTATAGCACAATAGTATTCGATTACATTCATATACCACAACTTGTTCAGCCATTCCCCAGTGGAGAGACATCCTCTCAATTTCCAATTCTTTGCCACCACAAAAAGAGCTGCTATGAATATTTTTGTACATTTCGGTCCTTTTCCAATTTGTTTGATCTCTTTGGGATATAACCCTAGAAGTGCTATTGCTGGATCAAAGGGTATGCACATTTTTGTACCTTTGGCATAGTTCCAAATTGTTCTCCAAAATGGTTGGATCATTTCACAACTCCACCAACAATGTATTCGTGTTCCAAATTTCCCACATCTTCTCCAACATTTATAATTTTCCTCTTTTGTCATGTTGGCGAATCTGATAGGTGTGATGTGGTACCTCAGAGTTGTTTTGATTTACATTTTTCTGATCAATAACGATTTAGAGCATTTTTTCATATGAGTCTAAATGACTTTAATTTCTTCATCTGAGAACTGTCTGTTTATATCCTTTCACCATTTATCAATTGGGGAATGGCTTGTATTCTTATAAATTTTTCTTAATTCTCTACACATTTTAGAAATGAGTCCTTTATCAGAGAGCCTGGTTGTAAAAATTCTTTCCCAATTTTCTACCTTCCTTCTAATCTTAGTTGCATTGGCTTTGTTTGTGCAAAAACTTTTCAATTTAATGTAATCAAAATTATCCATTTTGCTTTTCATAATGTTCTCTATCTCCTGCTTGGTCATGAATTCTTCTGTTCTCCATAGATCTAATAGGTAAACTATTCCTTGTTCTCCCAGTTTACTTATGCTATCAGCCTTTATATCTAAGTCATGAAACCGTTTTGACTTTATTTTGGTATGTGGTGTGAGATTTGGGTCTATGCCTAGTTTCTGCCATACTCTTTTCCAGTTTTCCCAGCAGTTCTTTTCGAAGAGTGGATTATTATCCCAGAAGCTGGGGTCTTTGGGTTTATCAAATAATAGATTACTATAGCCATTGACTACTGTGTCTTGCATATTTAACCTATTCCACTGATCCACCTCCCTATTTCTTAGCCAGTACCAAGCAGTTTTGATGATTGCTGCTTTATAATACAATTTAAGATCTGGAATTGCTAGGCCACCTTCCCCTGCATTTCTTTTCATTAGTTTCTTTGATATTCTGGACCTTTTGTTTTTCCAAATGAATCTTGTTATTGTTTTTTCTAACTCTATAAAATAATTTTTTGGTAGTTTGATTGGTATGGCACTGAATAAGTAAATTAGCTTAGGTAGGATTGTCATTTTTATTATATTAGCTGGCCTACCCATGAGCAACTGATGTTTTTCCAATTATTTAGATCTGATTTTTTTGTGTGAAAAGTGTTTTGTAATTGTGTTCATAGAGTTCCTGGGTTTGTTTCCGGGAGGTAGACTTCTAAATATTTTATAATGTCTACAGTAAGTTTAAATGGGATTTCTCTTTCTATCTCTTGCTGTTGGGCTTTGTTGGTAATATATAGAAATGCTGATGATTTATGTGGGTTTATTTTATAGCCTGCAACTTTGCTAAAGTTGTTTATTATTTCAAGTAGTTTTTTACTTGATTCTCTAGGATTCTCTAAGTATATCATCATGTCATCTGCAAAGAGTGATAGCTTTGTTTCTTCTTTGCCTATTCTAATGCCTTCAATTTCTTTTTCTTCTCTTATTGCTAAAGCTAAGGTTTCCAGTACAATATTGAATAACAGTGGTGATAATGGACATCCTTGTTTCACCCCGATCTTATTGGAAATGCTTCTAGCCTGTCCCCATTACATATAATGCTTGCTGAAGGTTTTAGATATATGCTATTTATTATTTTAAGGAAGACTCCATTTATACCTATGCTTTCTAGTGTTTTTAATAGGAATGGGTGTTGTATTTTATCAAAAGCTTTTTTCTGCATCTATTGAGATGATCATGTGGTTTCTGTTGGTTTTGGTGTTGATATGCTCAATGATGCTGATAGTTTTCCTAATATTGAACCAACCCTGCATTCCTGGTATAAATCCTACCTGGTCATAGTGTATTATTCTTGTGATAAGTTGCTGCAATCTATTTGCTAGTATTTTGTTTAAAATTTTTGCATCTATATTCATTAGAGAAATTGGTCTATAATTTTCTTTCTCTATTTTGACTCTTCCTGGTTTAGGTATCAACACCATATTTGTATCATAAAAAGAATTTGGTAAGACTCCTTCTTCACCTATTTTCCCAAATAGTCTATATAGTATTGGAATTAATTGTTCTTTAAATGTTTGATAGAATTGCATGTAAATCCATCTGGCCCTGGAGATTTTTTCCTAGGGAGTTCATCAATGGCTTGTTCAATTTCTTTTTCTGAGATGGGGTTATTTAAGTATTTTACTTCCTCTTCAGTTAATCTGGGCAATTTATATTTTTGTAAATATGTATCCATTTCACTAAGATTGTCAAATTTGTTGGCATATAGTTGGGCAAAATAATTCCTAATTATTGTTTTAATTTCCTCTTCCTTGGTGGTAGCTTCACCCTTTTCATTCTTGATACTAGTAATTTGGTTTTCTTCTTTCTTTTTTTTAATTAAATTAACCAAAGGTTTATCTATTTTATTGTTTTTTTCATAAAACCAGCTCTTAGTTTTATTTATTAGTTCAATAGTTTTCTTAATTTCAATTTTATTAATTTTTCCTTTGGTTTTCAATATTTCTAATTAGTGTTTAGTTGAGGATTTTTAAGTTGTTCTTTTTCTAGTTTTTTTAGTTGTATGCCCAATTCATTAATCTCCTCTTTTTCTATTTTATTTATGTAAGCATTTAGAGATATAAAACTTCCCCTAAGAACTGCTTTCATTGCATCCCATAAGTTTTGGTATATTGTCTCATTATTGTCATTCTCTTGAATGAAATTATTGATTGTTTCTATGATTTGTTGTTTGACCCAATCATTTTTTAGGATTAGATTATTTAGTTTCCAATTATTTTTTAGTCTATCTTTCCATGGCCCTTTATTACATATAATTTTTATTGCATCATGATCTGAAAAGGATGCATTTAATATTTCTGCCTTTCTGCATTGGATTGTGAGGTTTTTATGCCCTAGTACATGGTCAATTTTTGTGTATGTGCCATGTACTGCCGAGAAAAAAGTATATTCCTTTCTATCCCCATTCAGTTTTCTCCAGAGGTCTATCATACCTAACTTTTCTAATGTTCTATTCACTTCCTTAACTTCTTTCTTGTTTATTTTGTGGTTAGATTTATCTAGTGTGGAGAGGGGGAGGTTCAGATCCCCCACTATTATAGTTTTGCTGTTTCTTCCTGTAACTCTCTGATCTTCTCCTGTAAGAATTTGGGTGCTATACCATTTGGTGCATACATGTTCAGTAATGATATTACTTCATTTTCTATGGTGCCTTTTAGCAGGATGTAATTTCCTTCCTTATCTCTTTTGGTTAGATCTACTTTTACTTTTACTTTGTCTGTGATCAGGATTGTTACCCCTGCTTTTTTTACTTCACCTGATGCATAATATATTCTGCTCCAGCCTTTTACCTTTACCCTGTATGTGTCACTCTTTTTCAAATATGTTTCCTGTAAACAACATATTGTAGGATTATGGTTTTTAATCTATTCTGCAATCCATTTCCGTTTTATGGGAGAGTCCATCCCATTCACATTCACAGTTATGATTACTATCTGTTCTTTTTTCTCCATCCTTTCCCCCCTATTTATGCTTTTCTTTCTCCTTTTTCCTTTCCCCCTTCACTAGTGTTTTGCTTTTGACCACCACCTCCTTCAGTTCCTCCTACCTTTTATTATCCCTTTCCCTGTTCCTCCCCTTTACTCTTACTGCTTCTTCCCTCTCTTCTTTCCCCCCTCCCTTTTCTTTCCCCTCCCTTTTCTTTCCCCTTTTCCCTCCTACTGCCTATAGGGCAAGTTAGATTTCTATACCTAACTGATTATATTATGCCCTTCTTGAGCCAAATCTGATGAGAGTAAGGTTCAAACAATGCTCCCCCCCCCTTCTTTCCCTCTGCTGTAATAGGATTTTGTGTCTTTTCCTGTAATGTAATTTACCCTTGTCTGCCTCCTCCTTTCTCAGTACATTTTCTAAGATCAGATTGATCCACTTATTTGTATCCATTTAACCCACTTGATTAGATTTTTTTTATCATTAAAAAGTCAACTAATATCCACCCTCTTTATGTATACTCCTTTAACATGGTGTAATAACAATACAGTTCTCAAGGGTAGCAAGTGTCATATTCCCTTGTAGGGATGTAAACAGCCCACCCCCCATTAACAACATATTGTATCTTTCTGTCCCATTTACCTTTTTAAGTCCTTCTTGAGTCCTGTACTTGAAGATCAAATTTTTTGTTGAGCTCTGGTCTTTTTATCAGGAAAGTTTGGAAGTCTCCTATTTCATTGAATATCCATCTCCTCCCTTGAAAAATGATGCTCATTTTTGCTGGGTAATTGATCCTTGGCTGCATTCCAAGCTCCTTTGCCTTATGGAATATCATGTTCCATGCCCTGCGGTCTTTTAATGTAGAAGCTGCAAGGTCCTGTGTAATCCTGACTGTGGTTCCATGATATTTAAATTGTTTCTTTCTGGCTGCTTGCAGCACCTTCTCTTTCATCTGGTAATTTTGGAATTTTGCTATTATATTCTTGGCGTTGTCAATTTGGGATCTCTTTCAGGTGGTGATGGTGGATTCTTTCTATGGTTATTTTCCTTCTGGTTCTAGGACTTCTGGGCAGTTTTCCTTTATGATTTCCTGAAAGATACTGTCCAGGCTCTTTTTTCATCATGATTTTCAGGTAGTCCAATAATTTTTAAATTGTCTCTCCTGAATCGATTTTCCAGGTCGGTTGTTTTACTGATGAGGTATTTTACATTTTCATCTATTTTTTCATTTTTTTGTTTCTGTTTGACTGATTCTTGCTCTCTCATAGAGACATTAGTTTCCATTTGTCCAATTCTAGTTTTTAACAGATTGTTTTCTTCTGTTAGTTTTTGTACTTCCTTCTTCAATTGGTAATTGTGTTTTTTAGGGACTTGTTTTCTTCAGTGTATTTTTTTTCCAATTGGCCAATTGTATTTTTGAAGGACTCTTCCTACTCTCTCATTTGACTATTAAAATCCTTCTTGAGCTCTTCTAAGAAGGCTTTTTGGGCTTCAGACCAGTTCATATTCCCTTATGTTGTTGCAGATGTGGGTTTGTTGACAATGTTGTCCTCGTCAGAATTTCTGTCTTCATTTTTACTCTTCTCATAATATGAATCTATGGTACGTTTTTTTTACTCATGGTGTTTCTTTATTCCCTGGCCTTTAAAGAGATTGAGCTCTCTGCTGGGAACAGAGGGCCTGACCCAAGCTTCTTGTGTTGGGAGCCTAGGTCTTGGTCACTGGCTTTGTGTGCTGGGGCCTCTTATGTGGCAATTGGAGGCTGTAGGTTTCTGGCAGCTTACCTGTTGGGCTGGAATCAGCAAGGCTGGAACTTTCAGGCAATTCTAGGTTGCCTGCTTTTCCTTTCCTTTAGCTTTCTTCAGCTCCTTTTAGATGGGTGCTGGGTGTTTATCTGCCTGGGGCCCCTGCAGTGTTGTCTCCCTGGTTTCTGCTAATGCACTGGGAGATTCCTTTGGTAGAGTGCCAGGCACCTGGTGGTTTTCTGAGCTGGTTTCCACTTCCCCCCCCTCACTGAGGCACTCAGAGGTCCAGGTGTTGGTGTTTGCTCTACCACCTGGGCTTCAGGATTTCTTCACAATTGGAGGCTGCAGGGCTCCACAGCTCACCTGGTGTTGGGTGGAACAGCAAGGCGGGCTTTAGGAAGCCTTTAGGTTGTTTTTCACCTCCTTTCATATGAATGCTGCAGGGTGCTTATCTGCCTCCCTTATTTTTGCTAAGGCACTGGGAGACCCCTTTTGCTGGGCTGCTGCACTGATGCTCCCCGTCTTTCTTCTAGTTCAGCTGTTCCAGAGTTTTTTCTGGGATGATATTTTCTGGGTTTTCAGAGGTTCATAGGGGAGAGTGAGAGCGACTACCTTTTCACTCTGCCATCTTGGCTCCCGGAAGCAGAACTGCCATTTAATATTTTTTGAGGTGGGAGATTAGGCTATGATGTTGGAGTGAGTAGAAGAAATTTTGCCTTAGGTCTTTCATATTGTCCTCCACAACAGTCTAAAAAATGTGCCAAACCAAATTCTGATCAGGAAAGTCAAGAAAAAATCACAGTGAGTCATTTTTTTTCCCTGTTAGAAAGAGAGATCTGCCAGGATCACAACACAGTAGTAGCAATGCAGCACAAGTGGAAGTGGCAGTGGACTTTGATGACAACAACAGCAGTGGGAACCAGCCCAGCATCCAGAGAAAAAAGAGAACATTAGAGCAGAAAGTGATCCTATAGTACATCTGTACTAGTACAGAACTGATAGTTCTGATCCACATTGTCCCCATTCCAAGAAAAGAGTGGTAGTGGTTGCAATGCAGCAGGGTCTTTACCTATGTAAGGAGTAAGGAATAAGTTCCAGAAATAGAGCTGTGTGGCTCTGAGAGCAAAAGAAAAGTGACATCTAAATTTTGTCCTTTAGCCTCACACATAACTGTATAATGGAATCAGGGTAGGTAAACAAACAGGGTAGGTAAAACAAAACACAGAACCTCCTAGTTCACAGAAGGTGAACTGTGATTGAGGAAAGCAGTAGTCTATGGAAACTCAACCCACCCACAATTCATGGGACCCAAACTGGGTCAGGAATTTGCAAATTACAGATCAGGAGGGTAGTAAACAGATCCTTTTCTGAATCACACTGCTTTGGAAGCATCAAGAACTTGCAGGTTCCTAGAGTGATCTGTGAAAACAGAGAAGGACATAAAAGACAGAAGCTCAGGCCAGATGGCCCAAACACTCAGAGGCAAAAAGAGCCAAACTCTAATAAAGTTCAAAATTGAGAGGTAGATTTGAAAAATGAGGTGAAATAATGATGACACAAACACAGAAGAGGACAATGACTTGAAAACTTTTACAAACAAAGCTTCAAAGAAAAAAATTCATAATGGACACAAGTCCAACAAGAATTCCTAAAGAAATTAAAGAGATTTTAAAAAGAAAGGGCAAAAAAGGGGGGGGGGATCAAATAGCTGTAGAGGAAAAAATTGGGAAAAGAAATGAGAGCTATACAAAAAAAAATTATAAAAAAAAGAATTAATGATTTGGTAGAATAGACACAAAAATATTGAAGAAAATAACTCCTTAAAAATCAGAATCAGTGAAATGGTAGAAATTTCACCAAAGGGGAAAAAGAAAAAAAAAACCCTTAAGAATTATAATTTGCCTAGTGGAAACTAATACTTCATGAGACAATATGATACAGTCAAAATACTGTAAAAAAAATTTTTTAAGTGAAATATCTCATAAGATACACAATTGACCCATAAAATAGACTGAGGAGAGATAATTTAAAAATCATTGTACTATCTGAAAACCATGAAAAGAGTCTAGACATCATATTATAATAAATTATAAAGCAAAACTGCCAGATATCTTAGAACTACAGGAAAAGGAGAAATTGAAAAATTGCTCATCTCTGGAGAGAATTCCAAAAATGAAAACTCCCAGGAATATAATGGCCAATATAGAGAATTCCTAGGTCAAGGAAAAATACTCCAAACATCCAGAAAGAAATAATGCAAATACTGTGGAGCCGCATTCAATATCACACAAAATTTAGAAGCTACCATAATAAAGAAATGGAGGGCTTGGAATAAGATATTCTGTAAGGCAAAGGAGCTAGGCTTACAACCGAGAATGACCTACCAAGCAAAAATTTTTTTTAATGAAATAGAGAACTTTCAAGTGTTCCTGATGAAAAGATTAGAGATGAATGAAAAATTTCAGATTCGCATTCAAACTTAAGAATAGCATAAAAACTCTTCCCTTGGCCTGTCCTAGGTAATCATTTAAAATGGGGAGGTACTCTCTTGATCCAGAAAACTCCACAAAATCATGCAAGTCAGGGAGTTCAAATCTCCAAGTCATCTTCAAGAACACCTGTGAAACAGCCCAAGCTATCAAGGGCATGCATATCCGAAAAGCTACCAAGTATTTGAAAGATGTTACGTTGAAGAAACAATGTGTTCTCTTCTGGCAGTAAAAAGGTGAAGTCGACAGATGTGCCCAGGCTAAGCAGTGGGGTTGGACACAGGGTTGTTGACCCACAAAGAGTGCTGAATTTTTGCTGCATATGCTTAAAAATGCAGAGAGTAACAGAGCTAAACGGTTTGGATGTGGATTCTCTTGTCATTGAGCATATCCAGGTTAACAAGACTCCCAAAATGCAACGGCGTACTTACAACGGTCATGGTCGAATGAACCCATACATGAATTCTCCTTGCCATATTGAGATGATACTTACTGAAAAGGAACAACTTGTTTCGAAACCAGAAGAGGAGCTTGCTCAAAAGAAAAAGATATCCCAGAAGAAACTGAAGAAACAACAGCTTATGGCACAGTAGTAAATATGACATTAGAATGCAAATAAAAGTGAAATGAAAATATTTGTTACAGTAAAAAAAAAAGAATAGCACAAAAAAATAAACATGACTGAGAAATCGGAAGGGACTAAACGAGGTTAAACTGTTTGCATCACTAAAAGGGAAAATTATACATATAAACCCTCAGAACTTTATCACTGCTAGGGCTGTTATAGTCTACTTAGTGACAGGACATGAATGTAAGTCTATTATGTTAGGATGACCTCAAAAGAACAACAGAAACATGAGAAAGAGGGATGTGCTGGGAGGAGGAAGAGAGAGGAAGAATGTGAAAAATTATCTCACCTAAATAGGCTCTACAAAGAAGAGTTTCTACAAAAGATGGGAGAATAGGGTAGGGGAAAGCAGGCAGCACTTGAACCTGACTCTCACCTCAGATGATTCAAGAAGGAAAAAAAATATATTCATATGTACAATTGGATATAGAAATCCATTTTACCCAACAGGAAAGTAGGAAGGAAAAGGATTAAGAGATAGGGGATTTTTTTAAAAAAAAATTTCATTGAAGTCTCAGATCAACATTGTGAGCTACATAGTATTATCCTCATTTGATCCTCATTGAAAAATATTTTTTTCCTAAGGTTACATAACCTTATCTACTAACATGCTTCCTCTTCCTGCTAACATTCCAAACTTTCATATTAAGCACCATGCTAGAAAGATGACAATAAAGATAAAATCTTTGCCCTCACAGAGCTTACAGTACAGCAGAGTAGGTGAAACATACTACCCAAAGCAGATAAGAAAAACTGTACAAGTTCACGTTATTAGACAAAATGAATGTAATGAAGGTATGCAAGCACAATGTGCTATGTAAGATGGAAAGAAGGAAAGCATATTTCTGACTAACTAGAGCAGCTAAAGCTCTTTAATTAAAGAAACAAAATGAAGTTATTTTAAGGACCATTCTTCTACAAGGAATTCACACACCACAGATTGTAGTTGGTATTAAAATTAGGCTATTCCATTTAAAGGTAATTCCAATCAGATTCAGTTTTCTTTGCTCTTTTTTTTTTAGAATCAACAAACATAAGCAAAATGAAATCTTGCATTCTGTATATCTTTTAGTTAGATGTGGTGTAGTAGAGATGTCCTCTGCAGAATACTGCTTGCCAAAAACTAGTAAAACTGTCATAGAGGATACTCTTGATTATTGTAAGAGAGTAAAATAAATACTCCTATGTAAATGTGAAAGCAGGTAGTTTTCTATTTTCTCTTAGGCACTTTTTTTAGTTATTAACAACATCCAGTGTTTTCCCCATGTCTCATGTATTTTCCTCTCCTTCAAATAACATGTAAGTCAATCCACCAAACCCATCAAAACTATGACACCCCTAAAATAGGTTATGACTTTGTTTACTAGTTCTAATACAGCTGCTTTTCCCATCTTTATTCCTTAGTGACATTTTATCTATTATAAGTATATTCAGGAATATAATCTTAGGGTTCAGTTTTAGTGACTCTATTATCCTGTATTATAAGAAAAATCACAGATATTCTAACATTGTACTTATGTTTGTGTTCTTTCTTTCATTTCCAGTCCTAAATATTGTCATTAAGACCTTTGGTCAGTGAATAACCACTTATTAAGTGCTTGCTAAGTATTAGATTTGTACTAAATTCTCAGAATACAAAGAAGGGTGAAATCAATACCTTTCCATGCTGTGCTAACATTCTACAGAACACATCTATACACATACACACAAGAACAGGTCAAAACTTTATTTTAAACCAGGATTTTGTCTTCTAGAGAAATAGCACAGGGACCATTTTAAGTATCTTTTTTTTTTCCAAATTCATCTTACTCCCACCTGTCCTGCCTGCCTAGAGCATTTGTCAGTAATCTTAAGACATCCAAAAAGTCCAAAAAGATGACAACTCAGGGGAAAAGAAAAATTTGTACACATCCTGAGGGTAGGATCTGAGAATTCAGACTATCTCTAGGTCTGAGATTGAGTCAGGGGAACTTAAGGGATAGGTAACCTTGGGAGGTAGAGGTACCTACAATTTAATGTCATGCCTCACCAGCCAAACACAGCTGTATTTTTATAAATATATATTTTATATTTATGCTATACATATTATTTACATGTTATCTTCCTGAATAGAATGTAAGTTCTTTGTAAGAGTCATTTCATTCTCTTTTCACATATCCTCAGCTTTTAGGTGCTTAATAAATGTTGGCTGATTGATTAGTTAATTGGGAAAGGATTCCTGCATAGGGTAGGATTTCACCTGAATCTTGAAGGTGGCCAAGGAAGTGAAGTAGACATAAGAGATCATAGAATTACATGCACTGGGGACAAGCAGGGAGAGGGGATGTGGTGTTCAGTGTTCAAGGAACTGCAAGTAAACCAGAATTGCTTGATTGTAAAGTACACAGAAGGGAACAAAATATAAGAAGAAAAGAAAAAGTAGAAAGGATTCAGTTAGGAAAAGCTCTAAATGGCCGAGAGGTTTGTGATTTATCCTGTGGGAAATAGGGAAGCACTGGAGAATCAGTGAGCATTGATAAAACATGGTCAGACCAACACTTGAAAACTCACCTCTACAGTTGAGTGGAGGAAAGATTGAAATGGAGAGAAATGTGAAGAATGGAGACTAGTCACATTGTAATTAGTAAGAGTCCAGTGGAGACTGGAAGAAGGCCTGAATCTACCATCATCCTTCCCAGTAAATATTTTTTACAAGCTAGTTTATACTCTAAGCTGTTTTTGCCCTTGGCTGTTACATCATTCCACTTGGCAAGTCAAGTGTTTGCTGACTGATATGCTTTATAGGCTTTATAATCTCCTGGTTATGCTATTTGTTTTACATCAGTTAAACATCTAAATGAAATCATTGTAGTCTGTGTCAATGTCTTTTTGGTACATTCCAATTTTCATCATCAATTACTTGTTTAAGTCAAGATGAATTTGTTTAATTACATTTCATATCTTCTTTTCTAATTTTGATTTCTAGCACATTGATGGCCTGATTATACACAGAAACCTTATTTAGGAATTACTCCTTAAATATAAAGGAGACATTTCCTGCCATTAAAATGTAATTTATTTGATTTTTATGATGTTATTCAGTGCTCACTAAATCCAGTGCCTTCTATTTTTATTTTCCCAACAGAAGTATTTGTGATATATAGGCAGGAGGTTTTTGCATAGCCTGCATACCTTTGGCCTCTTTATTTCTCGTTCCTTATATATTGATTGTTCTGATTCAGTAATTTTTTATCATCCTCCCCTAATACACCTTTGCATTCAAGCTATTTAGTACTAAAATATATGTTAATTTACTTTTTAGAGTTTTTTAATCAAGTTCTTTCTAAAATTTTTCTACCATTTAGTCATCTGAAATAAATAGATTTGGTTTCACAACTTCTTTCTTTCTTTCTTCTTTCTGCCCTTTAAAGAGGGCACCAAAGCTCAGCCAACTACTCATTTCCCACTATCTGAACTGCTTGGTTTAGACTCATGCCCCAACAATAGCTTCCTTCTCCCTCTTCCTTGTCCCCTCTCCCCTGTTTTTCAGCTTGCTCTTGTGTATTACATCACTCTATTAGATTGTAAGTTCCTTAAGGACAAGGGCTATTTTTCTTTTGCTTATTTTGTTCATCTCCAGCACTTATTATAGTGCCCAGCACATAAGAGGTATTTAATAAATGTTTATTGTATTGCATTATTGTATTGTATAATAGTCATTTTGCAAATATTAATTATGAGCACTGTAATATGAGATGAAAAAATGTCCCATGAAGTAATGTCTCTTGTTAGTTTCGTATGCATGGTAAACCCAAACATCATATTTGACTTCCCAAAGAGAACCTGAGATCCATTCAGCTGCATCTTTTGCCTGATTTCAGTTATACTACGTTCTTTGAATTTGAGGTCTGTGAGTATATCTTAAGAGGATTCCGAGATGTCCATCAGCTTACCTAGATTGCCAAAAGGGTTCACAACTCAAAAATAAAAAGTTAACAACACCTGATTTTTAGTGAGAAAACCAAGATCTGCTTTCAGTAGTATGTTTACTTAGACTCTAAACAAGGATCTTATTCTTAAAGCAACAAGATTTTAATTGATTTTTGTAAATTCAAAGCTGATTAACTTTCTGTGCCTCCTTTCCACTATTTTGTTACTGTAGAAGGGAACCACATAGAACTGAGGGTTTTTTTTTTCTTTCATATTTAATGGTTTGCCATGGTCAAATCGACAAAGTTATATTTATATAAATCACTTAATAGTATGCCTACTTACAACGAACCTCTCCATACTTAACTGAGCTGGTCCTAAGAAAGCAGACTTACTTCATATCTAGTTTAATACTCAAAGTCTTTCCAGAATAGGGGAATTTACAGAAAATTGTGCTCAGCTTTTAACTTTAGAGGTTTACATCTGTGGCACAATGAGGCAGAGAAGTAGATTTTTTTTTTGTGGTAGTACAAGTAGCAAGTCATACAAAATAACAAGTTATTTACATATGTGTGAGACAGGACATGTGTGTAGAGGGAGGCACATAGATAATTTAGCGTGGAAACAAATAGCAGAACAGAAAGCATGCATGCATGTATGTATGTATGTGTGTCTATAAATGGATACCAGCTATTGCTATAATATAGGAAGCTGCAGAAAGAACAAATATGCCATTGACTACTTGCAACAAAAATTGATTGATCAGTTGCTAACAATTCATGTAAGCCTGGCCTAAGTACGTGACTTCACGTCCCTAACTCCCCCAAAACAGCCTCCAATTTTTAAGGAATGCTAGATTGTTGAAATACTTTGTCTTTCAACAACCAAGCATTTATATTTTTATTGCTCCTAACCCTCCAACATTTCACCCCCCACAAAAAAAACACTCATAACATAAGCATCATCAAGCAAAATAAATTCTCATGTTTTCTTCATCATCAGTCCTACTGAAACATGGTCATGACATTGATCAGTTCTTAAGTATTCCAAATTGTTTACTTTTAGAACTTTGGGTGTTATACTATAAATCACTCTCTTGCCTTTTCTAATTAAATTTGCATCAATCTACACAAAGTTTCTAAAGTTTCTCTGAAGACTTTTCTTTTTTTCATTTCTTATAATGCAACAGTATTCCATTATTCATATGCAATAATTTATAGCTATTTCTCAATTGATGGATATTCCTTTAGTTTCTGCTTATTTGTCATCACAAAAAGAGCTGATAAACATACAAATGTAGATATATATGTAATTATTATAAAAATACTTGTACAAATACTTGCATGTGTGTATGTGCGCACATGCATACACACACATATAAAGTGTTTCCCTCTTTCTTTGATTAGCTTGGGGTATAGGCCAAGTAGTTTAGTATATAACAACCTAGTAACTTTTGGGGCTAGTTTCAAACTGTTTTATAGGATAATTATTCAACACACACCTGTACAAATAGTGCATTAATGTACCTGTATTCACACAGACCTTCATTTCCTTTTCCTTGTTTGTCAATTTTACCAATCTAACAGGTATAAGATGGAAACTCAGAGATGTTTTAATTTGTACTTCTGTGATTATTAGTGATTTGGAGCATATTTTCATATGGTTATCAATATAATGGATTTTTCCCCTTGACCTTTTTATCAATTGGGAAATAATCTTTACTGAAACAAATTTGAATCAATTCCTTATATCTCTTGAAAATGAAACTTTTATCAGAGAAAATTACTGCAAAGATTTTTCTCCCAGTTACCTGATACCATTGGATTTGTTTATTCAAAAATGTTTTTAATTTGATATAACCCATATTGTCCATTTTATCTTCTGTGATCGTCTCTATTCCTTATTTGGCCATGAGCTATAGATAGGTAGATAGATAGACAGACAGATAGATAGACAGCCAGACACATACATGTGTACATATATACACACATGTGTGCATATGTGTGTTATGTATATAAATGTACATACATGCATATATATATATACATACATGCATATATATATATATATATATATGTATATATATATACGTGTAACAGATTTCTTCCTTGTAAATTTGTTTTCAAATAAAGTGACTTTTTATGTCTTCGTTATATATCTATTATGAACTTATCTTGGTATATGATGTAAGGTATGGATCTAAACCTAATTTCTTTCAGATTGCTATCCAGTTTTCCCACTATATTGTATACCTTACCTGTTCCACTGATTGTCTTCCTATTTTTTTAAGCAGAAACAAATTATGTGATGATTATTCATTGTATAATAGTCTGAGATCTGGTACTGATAGACCCTCCTTCTAAGCCTTCTTTCTTCCACATGAATTTCAAAGTTATTTTTTTCTAGTTTTAGCAAGCAGAACACTGGTAGTTTAATTGGTATGGCACTGAATAAGTATGTTAATTTAGATAGCATCTTTATTATATTGGTTGCTTATTCATGATTAATTAGTATTTCATCAATTATTTAAGCCTGAAATTATATCCTTAAAATATATTATGTAGTTGTATTAATATAATTCCAGTGTGTGTCTTGGTAGGTAGACTCTCAAGTATTTTGTGCATTCTCAAGTTATTTTAACTAGAATTTCTCTTTCTGTCTTTTCCTATTGAGTTTTGTTAGTAATATACAAACAACAACCTTAATTATTAATGTGGATTTGTTTAATATCTTGTGAATTCACTGAAGTTAAGAATTTTGTATCTTAATTTTAGTTGAAGCTCTTGGGTTTTCTGAGTTTACTATCATGTCACCTGCAAAAAAAAAAGAGAGATAATTGTTTATTTGTTCATTTCTTAAATTTCTTTTTGCATCCTCAGCACTTAGCATAGTGCTCAATACGTGGTAAGTACTTAATGAATGTTTTTTTTTCCCACTGCATTCTATCTCATTTCAAGCATATACAGCATTTATAATATTAAAGCACTATGTAAATGTGAGCTGTTCTGATTATCGCCAGCATTGAAGATAAGCTCAAAAAAAGAAACAAAATCCAGTACTTTGGGCCTAAGTGTAGTTGGTGAAAAAAATGTCATGCAAGTCTTTGGCACATTGGGAAGTGAAATATAAACACAAGGACAGTTCTATTGGGAGCAACAGTAATAACCTGAACTGAGGTAAACAGACCAAGCTTTCAGAGCCAAAGAGAAAAAGGAACTAAAATAGAAGAATTAATCTCAAGCTATGTGAACCTGGCAGTGGGTTATTTGTCTGTCTAGAAGGCTCGAATACTCCTGCCACCACAAATTTTCTGATAAACACAGATGAATTTCCAGATAAACACAACACAGGGACTCTAGATAACAACATTGAGGTTCTCCAGGGCACCAACCACATTATCAGAGTTGGAGCAAAAGCATGTTCTTTTCTTCTGTGGAATGAGATAAATGAGATTTCTTTCTTTTTTCTTCCTTCCTTCGTTTCTTTTTCTTTATATCATGTTCTTTGCTGAGTAATGAGGAATTGAGGGCAAAAACATTGTTCCTGCTTTCAAGGAGCTCACATTCTAATGGAAGAAATTAGATATCAAGTGCCATTATGGACTTAGGCTGTGCTATGGAGAACAAGGAGGGCAAGAACAGCAAGAACTCTCCAACTGAAGACACTTTAAAAAAAATTCAAAGATTGACTAACTGATCACAAAAAAAACCCCATAAACACTCATATGAGTCAACCAAGTGTGGTGAATTAGAATAATTCTTGGTGTAATATAACACCTAGTTAATTACCTGGTACCACTCCTTAGTCCTTCATTTTCAAAGAGAACCAATGACATCATGGGGTAATGTTTTCCCTCCCTTGTGAATTGGATTTAAGTGAGGCAGAGTTGTAGAGCATTGTTAGACTCTTTCTTTTCCAGAGTCATCAAAGTCCAATGGGAAGACAAAAGTCAAAGGAAGTAGTGATGACCTGGGATGTAGTGAATGACCAGACTCTAAACTTTCCAAGGCACCTGCTTCAGCCTTCTTAATGGCTATTGGAATGAATTGTTCTCATCTGCCTATTCCACTTGGGGAAGTCTTCACATATTTAGGGTAGACATCCCCTTAGCTCACCTATGGATCTGTTGATTATCCTCAATTTGGTTTAGCCCATCTGCCAAGACAATTTTATTAGAGTGTGGCCACTGTGCATGCCAGAGCTTCTTGGAGCCACAGGTACTGAACTACTAAACCCCAAATCTCAAATACAATCTTTTACCACCACTGCGTCTCCTCCCTTGAATTGTGTTTTGATTTCTGGATTTGAGACAATTTCTTCAGATGCTTCACATCTTATCCTTTTAGCTCAATTATGGTCTAACTCTTGGACTTAGCTTGTTCACGCTGAAAATCTAGTCTCCAACTGAGCAATGATTTCTCAGACACCACCCCATTCTTACCCCACTGCCCAAACTGTGGAGATTCAATTAGAACATTGGATATCTCCACCATACAAGACCTTGATGGTCCTCACGGTGGCACCACTATAAAGTCCTAGGAAATGGAAGGTGTTCCTTGTACCCATGACATGTAAAAACAAAATTATATTAGTGGCAAAATTGCATGACGGTAAAATTCACAAAGACAGCATTATTCTCTTTGTCAGTGAGGAGGACTAGTAATATTTAGACAGTGGTGAAACATTTTTTATTTAACACATTTAATATGATGTAGACATTGAAGCTCTCTGGTAAAGAGCACTGGATATAGAATCAGATGTTCTGAATTCAAATCCTGACCCTTTCATTTACTATCTTGTGTAAATTATTTTACTTCTCTAGACCTTAGTGTCCTCATTGAGAAAACAAGGAAATTATACTAGATAACCTCAAAATTCCCCTTAATTCTAAACATCACAAAGATTAGTAAAGATACTAGAGTGGTGTGCCATTTCTTTCAAGCTGGTAAGTTTCTGAGGGTGGATTTGAACTCATGTTTTTCGGATTCCAGGCCTGGTGCTCTCTCTACTAAGCCACCCAAATTTGGGTCCCAATTCTGTTGTCAGTTGACCATGTGAACTTCAATAATTCTCAGCCTTCCTGAGTCTCTATTATATGATATCTAAAATGGGAATAATAAAGTTATTTTTCCTTCAGGGGAATGATATGTTGGAGACATATTTTAAAAAAATATTATGCTGGGGTAAGGGATGTTTTAATGTTCTCAGTATTCCTGCACTGGAGTCTTCCAGTATCTCCTTGTAGCACGAGGGCAGCATTGGCTTCTCAAAGACTATACAAATGGAACACTAGCTCTGACTGGGCTTTGGTGAGGGTCTTTTCAGCTATCATCTGAAAAGGAGCCCAGTAAATTCTGAAAGAACATGGATGAGACTGATCAATAGGAATTAATTTTTTTTTTCAGAACTAGGATTTCACAAAGAATATCAAATAATAGAAGGGTTGGGATTTGCAGTAGTGGACAGTTATGTCTGGGACATACTTCTAAATGTTTACCAACTGGCTCTCCAGGGGGGAAAGTGTGCATGACATACTTTGAAAATTAGACCGCATGATTAACATTTTCTTATGTCTAGACAATCATAATAATAAATCAAGTCCTAATATGTTTGGTCATTTTTCAGTCATGTCAGACTCTTTATGACCCCATTTAGGGTTTTCTTGGCAAAGATGCTATACTGGATTGCCATTTTCTGTTCCAATTCATTTCACAGATTAGAAAAATGAGGTAAAGAGGATTAAGTGATTGCCCAAGCTCACAAAGCTAGTAAAAGCGTCTGAGGTCAGATTTGAACTCACAAAGATGAGTCTTCTTGACTGCAGGTCTGGCACTCTATCCACTGCACCACCTAACTGACCTACCTAATATGTAGTCTTTGCCAATTTCTAAGCTGTAAATGTTTATATTGAAAATTTAACAATCAGCTCTCAAGAACAGGTACCAACTGATGGCCCTAGTTGTATCTCACATCAGGGAAATCATGGATACTTTTAAGTATTGGTATTAACAATGTTATTGTTATCAAAATGCCCTATACTTGAGGGCACTGAGTTAAGAACAAATTAAAAGACCACGTGTTTTTGTGTGTAAGTTTGAATTAAAATTTGGGGTAATTGTTGGGTAAATTGCAGGGTAATTGTTATGGGTATTGCGGTAGCTGTAGGTGAGGGATGGTGATAGGATCGTAGATTTAGACCTAGGAGAGACCTTAGATATCATCTGGTCCAACTCTTCATTTTTCAGATAGGAAAACTGAGGACCACCCATTAGAAAATAAACTCATTGTAAATAGAGATTATTTCATTCCTTGAACTTGTATCTTTATCAACCAAACTTGTCTAGCAAGTAAGCAGAAAAGCTTGGGTTCAAATCTTCAAATAAGATTCATTAAAAAGGAAAGATATTAAAGGAGCAGCTATGTGGCACGATGGATAGAGCACCAGGTTTGGAGTCAGAAAAATCTGAGTTCAAATCCAGCCCCAGACACAACAAAGAAGGAAAGGAAAAAGAAGGAAAGAAGCTTACATGTTATGGCTTAATGCTAGTCAGGAAAAGATCAAGTCAGACTACCCATGCATCAGCATCACTAATCTCTCTAAGAGAGCAGTAGAGATCTGGAAAGAGATAAGCAAAAAGAAGAAAGAGGTAATGGGACTGAAAGGATGAGGAGGCTTAAAGGGATAGGAGAAGGCCATGAAGTAATACAGTGAAGGGTCTGAGCAGAATTTCTTACAGTGTAAGTCAAAGAAGAAGAAGAAGAAAGGAAAGGGAAGGTGGAGAAAAAATCCATAACTTCTAAGGGATTGTCGAAGTCTTCATTCAAATAACTGAGTGACAGCTTCAAGAGCAGACAATTTTGTCAAACAATGAGAGTTCTTTAGTCTAGAACAAGAGCAAAATTTAAAAAAAAAGAGGAGGAGTGAGGATTCTGAAGAAGAGGAGGAGCTTGTTAGCATACCTTCCAACCTGGAAGAATTGGGATCCTGGTCAGATGAGCAGTAGAGAAGGAGTATCTTCTCTGCTGTCCCTGTCACTTTCCCAACTCCCAATTTCCATCCATACCCCTAAAGTAAGAATACTCTCTGGACTCAACTCACAGCAGAGTCCTCCTTGTTTTATGAACTTGAGTGATTGGGTATATATACATATATGTGTGTGTGTGTGTGTGTGTATTTAAATGCATATATATACACACATATGTATACACACATGTATGTACATGCATATATACACCCATACATACATACATACATACATACATACACATATACATACACACACATACACTATTTGTGTCTAATGATGGCCATCTCTAGGGCAAGGGTGGGGAGAGGGAAGAAAAAAAAAGAGGAGAATAAATTTACATGATAATTTTGTTGTGTATTTTAAAGGAATAGCATGCTGTGCATAATAGATTTGTAGTTTCATGTACAATCATCTTTTTTATTGTACTGTGTTATGGAAATTCTTTTTTGATTCCATAAATTTTTTTTTAGGCAATTGGGGTTAAATGACTTGCCCAGGGTCACACAGCTAGTAAGCGTCAAGCCAGATGTGAACTCAGGTCTTCCTGACTTTAGGGCCAGGACTCTATCCACTTTACCACCTAGCTGCCCCCTTATTCCACAAATTAAAAAAAAAATTTAAAAAGGAAAGGAGAACAAAATAACCAGGGGTTGCCAAAGTTAAGGTAGTTAAAGCTAAGGTATTTATTGTATCTGCCAGGTATTAAAAATTACTTTTTACATATAAAAACTTTATCAATGTGATTTTAGGTATTAATTCTAATATCCAGCATTTATATAGCCCTTCGAGGTTTGCAAAGAACTTTACATATTTTATCTCACTTCACCCTCACAGCAACACTGTGAAGTAGGTGCTATAAGTATCCCCATTTTAGAGAGGCAGAAACTGAGGCTGAGAAAGGTCAATTGACTTGCCTAGAGTCAAACTGCTAGTAAGTATCTGAGTAAGTGTCAGATCTTCCTCACTCTAAGTTGAGTACTTTATCCACTAGGGCATCAAGCATTCGTAAATAGGCAGGAGAGTATTCTGGGAGAAACTAGTCTAGAAATAGGCAGTTAATAAAAGCATGGAACACTTATTTTTCTTTTTTTGAGGAAATCAATTTTAAGTGTTAACCACTTTTGTTCAGGCAATCAGTGTTAAGTTACTTGCCTAGGGTCACACAGCTAGTGAGTGTCTCAGGCTTGATTTGAACTCAAGTCCTCCTGATTCCAGGGCTGGCACTCTATGCATCACCTAGTTGCCCTTACAGCATACTTTAAAAATCAATAAGTATACAAGAGAGACAGCATGCTTGTAGATATCTTCTATCTGTGAGTATCTATGACAGATATTATGTGATCCATGGATGGATAGAGAACTATCTACAAAGCCTGAAACACCTGGGTTCAAGTCCTGCCTCTGGGGTCCCACAAGTCCCACATGTACTGGTTGTGCAACCTTTGGTCTGACCTTGGCCTTTCAGGGCTCTAGCAACTCCCTAAAATTATTAAGTTGCAGAGAAGGTATCACTCTGCATTGACAGAAGGATTTTCCTCAACTGGGAGTTCCCTATACCAATGAAATCACTGGTCAAGTCCTGATCACTAAATGTATGTGTGTTAAAGCCCACTCTTCCTGGTCTATAGAAATTTCATTTTTGCAATGTCATGTCACACATGTCTCAGTGAAGGCTCAAAACCTCCACTTGATTAACCAAGTGTCACAATTTTCAAGCTTCTTCTGAGGCTCACAAATACCTATGATCCCTATGAGTTTGTACTTTTGAAGTTAATATCTCAAGTTCATGAGTAAGACTGCAGTTTTTCCTATTAAATTTCATATGTTAGATTTTTCCCAATGTTCTGATCTATTGAGATCTTTTTGGATCTTGTCATCCAATGTGTGAGCTATGTATTCTGTGCCATCTTTGCCTTTACATAAGTCATTGATAGAAATATCAAACTGTGTAGGGCCAAAGACAGATACCCTGCAGTGCTCCATTGGAGACCTCCTTCCTAGTTGACATTAAATCATTAATGACTAGTTTTGGGGCCCAGTTCTTGTTGTTCAATTATTTTTCAATCATGTCCAAATTTTCTGACCCAATTTGGAGTTTTCTTGCAAATATACACTCCAGTGACATTTCTTTCTCCAGCTCATTTTATAGATGAAGAAACTGAGGCAAACAGCGTTAAGTGACTTGCCCAAAGTCACACAGCTAGTAAAGTATCTGAGGCCAGATTTGAACTCACAGTCATGAGTATTCCTGACTCCAGGTCCAGAACTCTATCCAGTGTACCACCTAGCTGCCCTAGTCCTAATTCCACCTAAATGTACAATTGTCTAGCCCTCATCTCTCCATCTACTACGCAATGATACCAAGAGAGCCTTTATCAAATACTTTGCTAATATCTAGGTAAATTGTACCTAAGGTATTCCTCTGTTCTATCCTGTTGGAAAAAAAAATTAATCTATCATTACCTGTTCTTGAAGTAATTCAGACTCTTTGTTATTATTACTTCCTTTTTAAAAAGATCAATGACCATTCTTTTAACAAAATAGTCCAAATTTTTTGCCTAGAACAGAAATTAAGATCATTGACTTACAATCAATTTCTACTACTAGATAGACATTGTGCATAGCAATGGAAAAGGTCTGAGAAGCTCTCAAGTGAAACTGGTTAACATGCTAGTCAACAGACATTTAATTTTTTGACCACAGCAACTTACATCTCAAGCACATAAGGGTCATGAACTATATCAATTAAGGGACATACAACATATCAAGGCCTAATTACATTTTGAACATTACTTGTAGTTTGTTAATGTGTTACTCTTCTAAGGTTTTCTTTTAGTTGTATATCCAATTTTATGATTTGTTCTTTTTTCTCTTTTGTTAATAAAAGCATTTAATATTTCTACTTTGCTACATTTGTTTATGACATTTTTATGTCCGGATGCATTTTTATTTTTTATAAGGTTGTCATACACAGCTGAGAATTACATATATTCCTTTCTATTCACACTCAATAATCACCAGACATTTGTCAGTTCCTTACTTTTTTCTTCCTTATTTTTTGGTTGAATTTGTATAATTGTGAATGCAGTATTTCATTAGTAGTATAATTTTGCTTTTTATTTCTCCCTATAATTAATTAGGTTGTACTTTAAGTATTTAGATGCTGTTTGAAATGCATATTAAATATTGAGATTAATGCATTGTCTATGTTACCTAAAAGCAAAATATAGTTTTGGTTTTCATCTCTTTTAATCAGATTTACTTTTCGTGTATTTTTTTTTGTCTGAGAGAATGATTGTTACTCCTATTGTGTTTGTGTGTGTGTGTGTGTGTGTTTGAGATTAGTTGAATATAATAGATTTTGCTCCAACCCTCTTATTTTAAATCTGCATATATCCTTCTGTTTCAAAGGTGATTCTAGTTGACAACATGTTAAATTATGCTTCATGATCCATTATGCTATCCTCTGCTGCTATAAAGCTGAGTTCATCCTAATCACATTCCCAGTTATGATCATTAATTATCTATTTCCCTCCATTCAATAGTCTCCTATTTTCCCTCCTTTTTCTCCCTTTCTTCTTTATATAGCAGAAGAGGTTAAAGATTGAGCTCTACTGCTGGGGAGGAGAGTTGCATTGACTCAAGCTTCTTGTGTTGGAAGCCTAGGGCCTGGTCACTGGCTTTGTGTGCTGGACCCTCAGGTGCTGGTAGTTGGAGGCTGTAGGGTTCCGGCAGCTTACCTGGTGTTGGGCTAGAATCAGCCACACTGGGACTCTAGGGCTAGGATTGTGTGGTGTGGCTCCTGGAGATTCCCTGCTCATTTGGCCCTTTCCTTTCCTTCCTTTTGCTTTCTTCAGTTCCTTTCAGATGGATGTCGCAGGATGTTTATTCACCTGGGGCCCCGTGGAGTGCTGTTTCCCATAGTTTTGCTGAGGCACTGGGAGAACCAGTTGCTGTAGAATGCTGAGGCACCTGGCGGTTTTCTGAGCTGATTTCCACCAATTCCCCAGCCCTCACTGAGGCACTCAGGGGACCAGGTGCTGGTGTTTGCCTACTCCACCACCTGAGTTTCAGGATCTCCTCCTGGTATGCTGAGGTGGGTCTTTCAGCTAGCTTTCTCTGATGCCTCCTGGTTCTGTACTGCTCCCCTTCCCCCAGGCAAGAGGAGCCATTCCCATCAATCCCTCAAACTACCTGGGCTACTAGACTGCTGCACCCCATCTTTCTTCTGGTTCAGTTGTTTCAGCGTTTTTCCTGGGGCGATATTTTCTGGGCTTTCAGAGGTTAATGGGAGAAGGTAAGAGTGACTTACTTCTTACTCCACCATCCTGGCTCCCAAAAGTGGAACTCTCTCTTTCTCTTTTAAATCTCTCATCATAATCATCTCTCTTAATTTAGGATTTGTTTACTTATTCAAATTCCCCACCTCGTTCTATCTTCCCTTTTCCTCCCTCCTCCACCATTTTTTACCTCTTTGAATGTTTCGTTGTTGTCGTTGTTGTTTAGTCATATCACTTGTGTCTTATTCTTCATGACCCCATTTGAGATTTTCTTGGCAAAGATACTGATTTGACAATTCCTTCTCCAGTTTATTTTACAGATGAAGAAAGTGAGACAAACAGGGTTAAATGACTTTCCCAGGGTCACAAAGCTAGCAAAAGTGTCTGAGGTCAGATTTGAATTCAGGTTTTCCTGAATCCATACCCAGCACTCTATCCATTGTGCCACTTAGCTGCCTATCTTTTCGTGTTAACTTACATATGTTTCACCACCAAAATCTTTATTTTATGCATCTATCCTCATTTTCTACTAGGCTAGAGTCATTTTGATTTCCTTTGACTTCACTCCATTGTACCCCTACCTATCAAGTACCTTCCACACTTTATCCCCTTTCCCAATACTTTCATATGTTGTCTTCTTCAATTGGATTATAAGCTTCTGTAGGGTAGAAACTGCCTTTTATTTACATATTTGTATCCTAGCTTAGCACAATGCCTAGCACATAATAGATGCTTCATAAATGGTTATTGACTGACTGTGCGTATTTGTTCTAACTCCTTTTATCCCTTTCAGATGAAGTTGCTTTCCTTGTTTCTGTAGAATTATTCTTTTTTTTCTTTCCCTTTCTGGTCACTTGTCCATAGGTTAAAATTATTATCTTTTGCTGGAAAAATGATGTAATGGTTTTTTTTTCTGTGTGTGGTATTTTTTAAGACCACTGTTGGAGAAGTTTTAGAGAGATCTGGTCTATCTTGTTTCTTCCTACTCTGCCATATTTTCAGATGCTCTCATTGGATTTGGCACCAGAAGACCTGGATTCAAAAGCAGTATTTGGCAATATACTACCTGTGTGACCTAGAGCAAATCATTTCAACTCTCAGGGCCTATGTTTCTTCTTCTATAAAATGACATGGCCTAGATCATATTCAAGGCCATTTCCATCTCCAACATCCAATGGGCTACAGACCAGGATGCAGTTTAGCACATTTTGATACAGATAATAAGAAACATTCCATCTTTATCCCCTTGTGACTGTTTGATGTTACTGAAGAACTAATGCTCATATAGAGAAACATTTTATCAAATTATAATTTTTAAGTAGTCCCATTTTTCACATATGCTGAGATATAATACTGAAACTGTAATTTGCTTTTTAATGAGAACTAAAGTAAATAGTTTCTTCATTAGCTTGTTAAGTATAGGGTTCTCTTCCCTAATTATAGGTTCCTTTAAGATAAAAACTGAATCATGATTAAAGCTGTCAATAATTGGTAGGAGGAGAAGTGGGGAAAATATAATAACAACAAAAAAAGAATGCATACTGAATCAAAATAGAGGATATTTTTACCAAGAATGATTGGTATGCTCTTAAGCGTTTAACATTTAGGTATCTAAGCATGTGAGGAGTATCATATCATCTGCTGTAAGATAAAATCAGTGTGAAATAAGATCTTCAAGTCAGATGTTTTATTAAAGGAAATGGGAGACTAGCAAAGACTGAAGCCCCAGGAGAGGGTTTCCCTCCCCTCCCTTCAACCCCAGAGGTGAGTTTCTCTGAGTTTATAGAACTGCATGCTTAAGTGGTTTTGCTTCTGTGATATATTACTGCAGGGGCAAATGAGGAAATTGAAATTTTAGGCTTTAACTTACCCAATCCCACATGATGTAAATAAATCCTGAATTTGGGGCACTATTAGTGGTTTTATATCTATTTCCATAGCATTAAATGATGATATCACCTGAACCCCACAAAAATGTGGCATGGATAGCTCTATTTAAAGGACACAGCCAGTGAAACCCCTCAGGAATCATTGGTCCTGCATGTTCCCTAATGGCAATATTTACATTCCATTTTATTTAATTTAATTCAATATTTGTTTTGTGAGCACAGTGTTCTGCTAAGGACTGGGATCTATATAAATCCTACCCTTGAGGAACTTGAAGTTGAATGGTGGGTTAAGAAATGGAAACATGTGGCTGCAACAAAACATGACAAATGTGTTGTAGATAACATAATAGCAAGTGTTATGTGAGGTCTAAATTGGGAAAAGTAGATAGCTCCTAGTAGGGGATTTCTTTTTCCATATAGCCTGTTTCCATGTGGCACCTGGCTACTTCTACTGCTACAGAAGCAGAGACTGTACTCCTTGAAAGTGGGCCACCCTTTTTCTAGGCACAATTGTTTTTAACGTTGCCTATATTGATCTATCTCCAACCTTAGGAACATTAGCCATTTTATTCCCCATAGAGTAGATACTAGGTGTTCAATGCAATGTCAGTGCACACTGGATGAGGGAATATCCCAAGCCCCTCCCTCACCCAGATAAACTCATGCCTCTCCCAGCTCTCTGTTCTCTTACCCCCATCATGGATATGTCCCAAGAACAAGAACCACAGCTATGGCTCTGAAGAAAGATTTCATGGAAGATGTAACTTTGAGTTTGGGTTTAAACCATGTATAAAGAGAACATTCTAGGAATAGCAATCATTATGACAAAAAGGCACAAAGATCATAAAATGCAAGATGTGATCTGACACAGAATAGCAATAATCCAGTACAAAGAGGGACATATTGTAAGGTAATGCTGGGGAGGTAGGTGAGAGCAGATTATGGAGTTCCTAGAATTTGAGACAAAGGAGTGTGACTTTTATGATTTTTATGAAACAAGATCTTAATCTAGTATCCATGAACTTTTTTAACATATATTTTTGTAACTGATTTTAATATAATTGTGTAATCATATATATTTTGTTTTATGTATTTTAAAGCATTGTTCTAAGAAGAGATTCATAGACCACAAGAGATTACCAAAGGGGTCCATGACACAGAAAGGTTAAGAACCCTTTGTCTGCACATAAATGGTAAACACTAAAGATTTCTGAGCAGTAGAGCAATATGACCAGATCAAACTGTACACTAAGTAGCTTAGGTGAAACTATTGCAGCTCAGCAGAAGTGTGGTATACAAGATCAATGAGACACTTTGAAAGGGAGAGAGCACTAGGCTGACCCATAAAAGGCATGGAATACATGTTTTTCAGATGAATCAAATGAAATAAAAGAGCCTTTAGAGCTGGGCCAAAGTAACTTAGACAATCAGGATCTTTTATCTTATGGTCACTTCAACATTTTTGGCAGAGCCAGGACTAAGTTGCAGGTTGTAACAAATACTTTGTTGGGTGCTGGGGAATGTAAAAATAAAATGAAACCATACTTGAATGATAAAATGAAACCTCTTTAGGAGTATGTATATTGTATTGGGGAGACAATATATACAATATAAATATATGTATTTTCTGCCTCTCTCTCTCTCTCTCTCTCTCTCTCTCTCTCTCTCTCTCTCTCTCTCTCTCTCTCTCTCTCTCTCTCTCTCTGTCTCTCTCTGTCTCTCTCTGTGTCTCTCTCTCTGTCTTGCCTGTCTGTCTGCGTTTCTCACTCTTTCTCCTTACACATATATACAGGTATAGCTTAAAACTATGGTAAGGTTTTTGGGATACTGTGTGTGTGTGTGTGTGTGTGTGTGTGTGTGTGTGTGTGTGTGCACGCACACACACACACACATATATATGAGAGAGAGATGACAGAAGATTCAGGAGAAACAACAAGTAAATATATGTTTTCTCTTCTCACTCATCTATATTCTAATGTCTTTCAACATAGTTGTTTTTCTTTGCAATGTTATATATATGCATATATGTATAAATATAAGTATATATATATGTACATATATGTCTCATATATAGCATTTATAGATATAGACATAGAGACAAGTAAAATGTATATTTATAGTGACATAGTAGATATTTAATAAATTATTGCTAATTGCAAGGCTTATAAACGCCAGTTTCTCTTAATGCATATGAAATAAAGAGGTAGTATGCCCAGTGGAGAGGGCACTGGATCCAGTATAACCCGGATTCAAAAGCCACCAAGATACTGGCTTGCAGAGTGACATTGAGCAAGTTACTCACCTCTCTGTATCTGTATTTCTACATCTGCAAAAAGAGGATATTGGCACAAAAGAATCTAGATATTTTTGTACTACTTATATTATATGCCTTTAAAATGTGTATCTGTTTAAGACCTTCAAAAGTTATGGGACTGAAAGTGCCTAACTAGGACAACGTCCTCATTTGACAGATGATGAAGCTAGATATCACAGAATTTGTGATCCTCTGATTTCACATATAAAGAAAATAACAGATATAGGACCCTGAAAATTCAATTTTACCAAAGAATAACATTTTGTTTGTATGTTTGTTTTCTGAAAGAAAGAGGTGTCTTTTATTTTAAACCTGAACTCCAAGCTTCTGGTGAACATGGTCTAGAAGACCACAACTACAGTCCATCTCAGATCAAGACAGTGGAATAGACAAATGAGAAATGACTGCAATATAGTGCCTCTGACTCATGAACAGAGTCAGTGTGTTCACGTGTGAAGGGAGAAAGGGGATGTGGGTAGGAGAAGTGATGGAGTGAGTGCAGAGTCAAAGGATGTAGTTTTTAACCACTCTTCTTATTTGAAACTTAACTACTGTTCTTACTATTGGATAATAATGGGCAAATCATGTAACCTCACTGGAATTCAGTTCTGTATCTTGTAAAATGAGGGAGTTGGTCTAGCTGTCTGCTATGGTCTCTTCTGTCTCTAGAGCTATGAACCTATGATTACCTACTTTTTTTAGGACAGAGGAGAATGGACAGTTGCCCATTCTCATTGCAATGAGCATGAAAGTGGCAGCTCTCAGAGGAACAGGGACAGAGGAGTGTGACCAGGAAGACACATACGTAGGCATACCACCAGTGGCACACCATCTCTAGGTAATAAATATTTCATTCTAATTTAAAATGCTATATCTTCAAACACTTTTCCATGTGCAGCTAAAACATTCTGCCGCCTCTTCATGTCAGAAACTTTCAGACTACTGTTCAGTTTCATGTATACAGTTGCAATTCTTCACTCTTCCTATCTTTTGTTGGTTTTCAGGGCTACTGTGGAAAGAATGTTGCATTTAGCATAAATGGACCTGAACTTGAATTCTAGATCTGTATTTCCTACCTTTGTAACCTTGGGCAATTAACTCTCTGGGGCTCAGTTTCCTCATCTGTAAAATAAAGTAGCAGGAGGGTTGGACTACTGGATGACTTTGAAGGCTCCTCCTAGCTCCAAGTCTCTAATACTCCTGCAAATTTTAAAAAAGGAGTAATGTCTTGGCTGGGAAGTCTGGCTCATTTTTGCTTCCTGATGACCTCTGATACCAAAGTCATCTACTTAAAGGGAGCAGTTAATCAAGGAAATTAAAGGGAATACAAAACAAAAATCAAAACAAACAAACTTTGCCTTTCCTCTGAGCTCCATTTTCCCCCAAGTGGGCACAAAGAGATCAAAGAAATATCATCGGACTTTTAACTAACATATTCTATGAAGTATCATTTAAACGGGAGAGAGAGAGAGAGAGAAAGAGAGAGAGAGAGAGAGAGAGACAGAGAGAGAGAGAGAGAGAGAGAGAGACAGAGAGAGAGAGAGACAGAGAGAGAGAGAGAGAGAGAGAGGAGAGAGAGAGAGACAGAGAGAGAGGAGACAGAGAGAGAGAGAGAGAGAGAGTATCAGGTATCAGGCACCTGGGTGCTCAGTGGAAGTTCCATTTTCAGTTGCGATTCTTCAGTACCTACTCTGTCTATTTCCTCTTTCTATTTTTAGACATTGTTTTAAGTTCTACTTTCCAGAATGATTAATCCTTAGCGGAGAAAAAACAGCTTTCTTTTAGACAATTGGCAAACCATAGCTATTTGAAATAATGATTTATCTTTCCATTTTAGCCATGGCACTAACACACATAGGTACTAGGATGGTATTTCTATCACAGTCTTCGTTGGAGGAACTCAGTGTGCCAGTTCTTAGACTTCAATTAGTGTCTCATTGTCTTCTATGTGTCAGGATGCCATTTCTTAGTTTCTTCATCAGAAGCACAGACATAACTAAAAAGATGAATACATATTACTACAGATGCTTCACAGTTCCAAAGCTGCTAGATTCATAGAATCTCAGATTCAAAGAGAATCCAAAGGTCATATAGCTCAGTTGGAGCTAAATGAGAATTCTCATATTCTCTGCAATATGTCCAACAAGTGGTCATCCAGTCCTTCTAGAAGACCTGTGTTGATGGATGATTTTGTCACCTAAGATGCCATCTCCTCCACTTTTGGAGTCTTCTCATATTGTACCTCTCCATATACTGACCTGAAATCTACCTCTCTCCAGTTTCTGCCAAGTGCTCCTACTTCTGTTCTCTGAGTTAAATGAAATGGGTTACCTTCCTGTTACATGATAAACCTATAAACACTGTAACTTAGCTAGCACATATATCCTAGGTCTTCTCCTCTTTTCCAGACTACAACAGTTAGGTTATACAATGTGCTAGACTTAGGGATAGGAAGATATGAGTTCGTATCCTTGCTCAAATAACTACTAGCTGTATGACTCTTGTCAATCATTTAATATATCTCTCAGCCTCATTTTCTTCAGTTGTAAAATGGGGATAATAATAACATCTATCTCACAGATTTTTTTGTGAGGATCAAATGAGATAACATATCTAAAGTGCTTTGAAAACCTTAAAGTAATACATAATTGGTTATTATTATTGACATTCGTAATTCCTATAATCAGTCCTTATTTGTCATTGTTTTTTTAATTTCCCCAATATTCATATTACTCTTCTTTGTATACTCTAGTTTATTAAGGTCTGACCCCAAATTAACAAGTAAAATTGCTATTAGGTGCTTCATAGGAAGTCTGATCAGGGTGGGTACAGTAGGAGTATCACCTGTAGCAGTATGGACATCTTGTATCTACTGATGCAGCTTAATATTGCTTGACATTGCTTGGTTGGCACATCACCCATTCAATCGGTATTAAAATTTCATACCTAGAAAACACTGAGAATTTATGTATGTGACCTCCAGATAGCTGTCATCTCTGCTGTGTTGTAAATGTGTAGGAGAGTTGTTTTTTTTTTTAATGTAGACGTAATACTTTTAATTTATTCCCCATTTGTCAGCACTTCCTCTTTCCTCAAATTATCTTGTAATTAATTATTCATGTGTGTGTATGCTATATATCCTAGTAAAATGTAAGCTCCTTGAGGTCAGGATTATTTTTTCCCTTTTTTATCTTTGTATTCCAGGCGCCTTACATAGTATTGTGCATTCTGAAGCTACATGAAAAATGTTCAGGTAATTGAACTGCCCTAGCTTTGTGAACTTGGTCAAGTCATTTTGATTTTCACTTTTATTCTCTACAAGGTGCATATAATGTCTACTAACCTCCACAACTCAACATTCTACCTCTATATCTCAACAAACTGAATACCAATATTTCATTTGTACTTCATTGGTTTTCTACAGGCTCCTTTCCCCACCCTCCACCTCCCATTTTGTGATAAGTAATAGAAATTTCAAAGAAGAAAAAAAAGAAAAATTCATATGAGTCTGTAAACATTGTGTATAGTATTTTTACTATATGTGTTCATATTCTTTCTTTTCTGAGAATTTATTTTCAATTTATGGAATAAAGCATTTACATAACAGTACAATAAAAAAGACAACTATACATGAAACTGCAAATCTAATTGCACAACTTGTATTTCCTTTCAAATATACAACAAAATTATTTTTTACATTTTTTTCTTCCCTCACTCCCATCCTAGAGATGGCTGCCATTAGACTCAAATATATATATATATGTATATATGTATATATATATATATATATATGTATATATATGTATATATATGTATATATATGTATATATATGTATATATATATGTATATATATGTATATATACGTATATATATATGTATATATATGTCTGTGTATGTATTTACATATATATCATATATGTGTATGTATGTGCATACACATGTGTGTATATATGTATATGATATGTGTAAAATTATTCTGTACATATTTCTATTCATTTATCAGTTCTTACTCTGGACGTAGATAGCATTTTTCTTCATGTCATTTTATAGTTAATTTGGGTCTTTATAATACATAAAAGTACTTATTTACTCAAAGTTTTTCTTAAAACAATAGTGCTGTTACTGTATACAATATTCTCTTGGTTCTTCTCATTTTGCTCTTCATTATTTATACAAGTATTTCCACTTTTTTCCTAAAATCATTGTGCAGTAGTGCAGTAGTATCCCATCACAATCGTACATCACAGCTTGTTCAGCCATTCTCTAATTAATGGGCACCCCTGCAATTTCCAGTTCTTTACCACCACAAACAGAGCTGCTATAAATATTTTAGAACATGTAAGTTATTTTCCTTCTTCCCTAATCATATCCTTTCAAAAAGATTTCTCTGTAGGAAAGCAACATATTTTTTTTAACCAAGAAGGTAAATAATTTAATGCTGCCTCATACTATTATTCAATCATGCTGTAAGGTTGTTTCTTATTTCACCAATTTGATTGTAAGCTCTGTGAAGCCAGAGACTATGCTACGTGGTTTTTTTTTTCCCCTCCCCATCCACATTTCCAGTGCTGTGTTCTGGGATCATAGTAGTAGTTAAATTAATTCTTCTTTCCCCTCTACACTAGCCAATTGCCAATTTTCAAAGAATTAAAATGCAATAAAATGTAAATCATACTAAAACTCTATTGACCATATGTGTCCTTAATGATCCTGAAGGCCCTTTAGAATCCTACAAGGCCTTAGTGTGGTCATCATGGCCAGCAAATGCTTATTTGTTGAAACTGCAAAAGAGCATTCACTGTCACTGTGCAGGGATATAAGGAAAGAGAGCCAACCCAAAGTCTCTTATTCACAGGATGATTCTGAAGTAGAAATGTTTAACTGAGATTACATTGTTAAAATTATTTCTTTTAACCAGATCTTTTATCTGTGTTTGTTGGGTCTGTAGCCTTACATATGTGTGTATAATTTGTGTATATGTGTTTAAGTATGTGTGTGTATATGAGTGTGTATATATATATATATATATATATATATATATATATATATATATATATATATATATATATATATATATATATATATATATATATATATACACACACACATTTTTCTTTACATTTCACCTTTCTCTAAACACTAAACAACTAACTTTCAACGCAACAGAAATCATGACAGCTTCTGAGGTTTGCTGTCTGGTATAATATATGTGTGTACATACACATGTACACATACATATATCCCTCCATTCCCTTTAACAAAATGAATTATTTGGCATCTCAAAAAATGAGAGGAAAGAAAATAAAACAGCTTTAAGTTTTTCCTTACAGATCCTGCTTCCATTTTGTCCTTAGGAATTTCCTTCAAAATCTCAAATGAAGTTTGCCATATATCCCCCACCTGCTAATTTTCCCATATCCTATATCTAATAATAACTGATATTATATATCACTCTAACCTTTATAAGGGCTTTTCATTTATTGTCTTAGCTGACTCTCACAATAACCCTGTAAGACAGATACCAGAGGTAGTAGAAGTGTAATGATCTCCATTTTACAGATAAAGAAATTGAGATTTAAAGAAATGAAGTTTCCTGTCTATGCTTACACGATGTGAGAGTGTTAGACGGGAATCTTGAACACACAAAGCAGCTGACTTAGGAGTCTTTACACTAACTACTTCCTCTCTAAAGGAAGAGTCAAGAATTCCCTCTTGAGGTCAAAGCTACAGTTGTATGGCAGGACCTTTACTTCTTCTGTATGCATTAGGTTTAAATCCCCAGTTTAAACTAATCTCCGTAACTAAAGAAGTACTAGCAGATTAATTAAGGTCTTACTTATATTCCTACCACCTACTAAAAAAGCTCTATTTTGTTTAAACCAAGGCCTGTTTAATTTGTTACAGTCATTATTGCCTCTCAGCATGACATAATGTGTTTGAAATTCACAAGCAAGGCTAGCCTTATTGCAGTTGTGATTTAAAAGGCTCTGGAAAGGCCATCTAAAATGCTAGACTTAGAGTCAAGAAGACCTGGGTTCAAATTCTGTCTCACTTAATAGCTGTGTGACCTTGGACAAATCATTTAACCTCTCTGAGCCTCAGCTTCTTTATATCTAAAATAAGAGGGTTGTACTGCTTGACTTCTAACTTCCTATTCAACTCAAAATTATGTAATTCCATGCTCAAAATCCCACCACTAAAGTTAATTGAAGTTAACACTACCATATGTTGTTACCTTAGCAAAGACCAGAATCCTGAAGCACTGAAACACAGGATAACTAAGTTTTAATGAAGCAAAAAAGGCTAAGAAAATTATAGAATGTGAGGCACTCAGAGGGCAAACGTGAATGCAGGTCATCCATGACAAATAGCACTTGGTAGACCCTGAGTAATATGAGACCACTAGGTACTTAAGGAGGAAGATAGTAGAGTGGAGTGTCGTGTGGTGTGGGGAGGAGGATAGGAAACATCAATGGCCACTTTTGCCTATTTCAACATATTATTTAAAGATTTTCCTCCTTTGCAAACATGTGATAATGCCCTAGTCCTTCATTTCTATATAAGGTTCAACCTCAGTCAATATTTCCATGGAAAGGTAGTTCCTTATATATTATTAGAGCTGGTTCCTCACAAGAGACTTGGAATCAAACAGGCAAGCAAATAGTGATTTAGTCCTTTCTATGTGTAAAGTTATAGTATCAAGCGCTTTATTATGCTCTGGGAGGCACATAAAGAACTAGGAGATATGGTGCTGCCTTCTAAGAATTCAGATTCAAGGTAAGAAGGAAGGATAGATTCACATCAGGTTACCTGACAGCTCAAGATCCCATATAGGCAAGTACCTAAACAAAGTAATCACAATAGGATTTTAAAGGAGGAACAGATTGTTCCTGGTCAAGGGTCAGGGTGATTTCATGGAGAAGCAAATGCTTAAAGAATATGTGAAATTTAGATAGTCAGGAGGAATGGGCACAGGGAAGGAAGAGATAAGGAGGAGCAGTAGGATGTGGTTGGAAATGGATAGAACCAAGGCAGAGATCTGGGAGTGTACGAGACATACTCAGGAATATAACAATGTAAAGTAAACCTACCCTGGAGTGATCAAGCAGTCCATGTAGGGAAAAGGTCAAAATAAAGTTGGGAAAGGTGGTTATTGTGAAGAGATTCAAATGTCAAGCTTAGTTCAGCCTTTTCACTTCTCATAAGTAAAAGGGAGTCGCTGAAGTTAATGGGATCATAAGGTCAGAGACTCATAACTTATAGGAAGGAAGCCGAGAGGTTAAGTCCAATTCCCTAATTTTGGTAGATTAAAAAAACTGAAATGCATAGAGTTTAAGTGATTTGTCCATTGTGACACTCCTAGTGTGTGTCTGACACAGGGTCTGAATTCATGTCCAATACTCTATCCCCTCCACCATCTAGCTGCCTCACTAAGACTCCTAAACTTCCTCAAGATTCTCAACAGGAAAAGCTAAAGACATCTTGCAAGTGTTCCAGTTTGATACATTTTAAAAAGCCTATTCAACTATGAATGGGGGAGTGAAAAAGTCAAGCCATAATGATAATTCACACTTATATTGTGTTTTAAAGTTTAAAAAAAAGTTTTACCTACATTATGTCATGATCTTCACAACAACCTTGTGTAGAATGTATGCTGCAGTTGTTGCTATACCCATTTTGCTGGTGAGGAAATGGAGAATTTGAGGAGTTAGGTGACTAGCCCAGGGTCTTTGAGCTAGTAAGTATCAGAAGTAGAACCCAAATCCAAGTCTTCCTAACTAGAATTCTAGCATGTGACCCTGTGTTACAAAAGCAGCCAAAGATGTAGCAAAAAAAAAAAATTCTCTGAAATGACTAAATTAATATGCAAATGAGCAGCCTCCCAAATCTGAGTTGTGATAGAGATTGTACCTCCTGTAGTTGGTGCTCTAGTAGAACACAAAATCTTTTCACTGAGAAGTGATGACGCCTTGTGCAAAGCACCTGCTCACCACCAAACATATGGGATCTTCTCAAGGTTCTCTTTATTTCTTTGGTTTCTATGCATATACTGCTCTGGTTCTTTTAGGATAATTTAGTATGAAATATGCTAGGAAGACTGCCTCATCTGTCTCCTCATTCCTGATTTGAGCCAGATGTGCTTCTTTGACTTCATCTGTAAGCCCAGGACTGACTCTCTGTGCTTTGGTATCAGGTTTACCCTTTCAAAGTAAGTGTATAAGGAATCCTTAACTCACAAAATCTTTGGTTCTGTAAGAAGAGTGTTTCCCACTGCTCACCCCTAATGTACCTGAAGAGCCAGGGTAGCTAAGTGGTTCAGTGGATAGAATGCTGGGCCTTGAGTAGAGAAGACTCATCTTCTTGAGTTCAAATCTGGCATTAGATGCTGACTTCTTTAAAATTCATTTTATCTTTAATTTATGGAATAAAACAAGCATTACTATAATAGTATAATAAAAAAGATGTTTACACACGAAACTACAAATCTATTATGCACAATTTGCTATTCCTTTTAAATATACAACAAAGTTGTCATGTGAATTTCTTTTTTTCTTTTTTTCTTCCATCCCCCTACCTGCCCTAGAGATGGCCACCATTAGACACAAATAGGTATATACATACACATATACATATGCATGTATGTATATGTATATGTATGTGTATATATATACATATATGTATATATGTATATATATATATATATATATATATATATACACATACATACATATATAAAATTCTAAACATACCTCTATCAGTTCTTTCTTTGGATAGAGATAGCATCTTTCTTCATATGTCTTTCATAGTTAAATTGTGTATTTATAAATAAATAGTCAAAATAACTTATTTGCTCAAAGTCATTCTTAAAACAGTATTGTTGTTACTGTATACTATGTCCTCTTGGTTCTCATGTTGTTCTTCATTATTTTGTGCAAGAGGCACTTAGGCCTCAGGCACTTACTAGCTGTGTAACTCTGGGAAAGTCACTTAACCTTGTTTGCCTTAATTTCTTCTTCTGGAGAATGATCTGGAGAAGGAAATGGAAAACCACTCCAGTATCTTTGCCACGAAAATCCCAAATGGGGTCACAAAGAGTCAGATACGACTGAAATGACTGAACAACTACAATGAGCTATTCTGTGATCAGAATGAGTAAACTAAAAGTACAAACACATGAATAGACCCAGACACTTCTATTGAATCAATGAATCAAAAGCATAAACTAGTTCCTTAATGTGGGAGGATGTTGTGAGCCATGAGGTAAAGTCAAATAATAACACACAGGAAAAGCATTGTGATTAATTGGGGGAAAAAATGTGTATATATATATATATATATATATATATATATATATAGAGAGAGAGAGAGAGAGAGAGAGAGAGAGAGAGAGACAGTGCATATATATGTGTATATGTGTACATATATACAGAAAGAAAGAGAGAGAGAGAGAGAGAGAGAGAGAGAGAGAGAGAGAGAGAGAGAGAGAGAGAGAGAGAGAGAGAGCGCTCTAAGATTGTGTATGTCAGAGAAGGGATTAAACAACGAAAGCCTGGAAAGCTTTTGATGCTGTTTTAAGGAAACAAGCCTTACCAAACATCAGCAAAAGGAAGAGAAATGAACCCAAAAGCAATGTCTAACTCCCACCTCCACCTCCTCACATTGACTGTATCATTGGAGAAATTGAGCCAGTGAAATGCATCTGTGTGGGAGCTGACAGCAGACAAATTAGACATTTCAAGTAAAGTAGTTTCAAGGAATATGTTGTCTTCAGAAAGAAGTGCAGTTACAGAGTCTATAAAGTCATTGACCCTCAAAGTCTAACTACATCTCAGGTGAACTTCAAGAGGACTACATGAAGTGAATAAAGGAATTCCAGTGATCCAACACTGTGACTATCCTTTGTTCACCTGAGTACTCTGAGCTTGGGCCAATTATCCTCTTTATTCTATGTAATTGTGGGAGACTGCGACCCAGATATGTGTGGGGGCATGGGGGGTTTTCATAACCATTGTTTTACTCCTCCAAATAATATAAATATTAACAATAATTACAGTTATATCAGCTAGCACTTACTATTATAAGATTTGCCAAGCAGCTAACATATGTTATCTCATTTGATCCTCATAACAACCCTGTGAGTTAGCAGCCATCAATGTCCTTAATAGAGTGGGAGACTGACATCAAGAGTAGTTAAGTAACTTGCCTAGGGACTCACAGCTAGTAAGCACCTTACACAAGATTTCAACTCTGATTTTCCTGTCTCCAAGTCCATCTAGCCATAAAAGAGCATCTACTATCAAAATCCCTTAATAACTCAGGTTTATCCCTACAACCTTGAGCAGAATGGTTTGTGACCCTCTGGAGGACTCAACATATTAGAATTGGTCGCTATCTGTACATTGGTGTTTTCATATCCTTTCTTTTAAGGCCCTGAATCCATTACCCAGTTTCTTTGTCTGAAACCTGAAGTTCTGTCAAACTTACTTGCCTGTGGTATATACTTAAGTCTTAACTAAACCTGTATTGTAATATAGGGGTAGTCAAACAACTGCCTGCAGACTGGAATCTGGCCTGCAGCCTGTCTTTGTATGACTCCTGGCTAAGGATGTTTTTGGTTTTGTTTTGGTTTGGTTTTTTACATCTTTAAATAAAATTTTGTTATATTTTAAAATGTAAAAACCTTTGGTATACAAAAACCTGTGGCTAGACAGATTTGGCCGTAGTTTGTCATGACAAAAAGACCTGGGTTCAAGTCTTATTCATGAATCTTAAAAGCTATGTAGTCCTAACAACTTAGCCTCTCAGATTTCAATATCCTCACTGAAGATCAGAATGCTTGAACTACCAACCTCAAAGATATATTAGGAAGAAAGTGGTAGCCTTCCTTCTGCTTCTACCTACATACCCCTTCCCCTTTAAGGTCATGGTCAGATCTTGTTAGCAAAAAGTGGGCAGTGACTTGGCCTAGCGATAGACTTTTACTCAACTTTCCCAAGTTCAATGTCTACCTTTAAGAAGGAAGGAAAGAAGGAAGGAAAGAAGGAAAGAAGGGAGGAAGGGAAGGAGGGAGGGATGAAAGGAGGAACCTAATATGTTCTAGGTACTATGCTAGGTACTTAATATTTATAAATATTAAGTCATTCGGTCATCAAAACGACCTTGGGAGTTAGGTATTATATTTGTGGGAAGAAGCCAAATACAGTTTACATAACCTTAAATGCCATGCATAATTGTAAATTATTATTATTATTATTATTGCTTGAAAGACCTTCTTGTACCTCTGTCTCTGGTCTGACAAACTTAGTTATCTACTAATTCCTTTCTAACCTGTCTAGCACATAGTCCCACTTGCTTCTGGCCTGGCCTGGCCTGTTGTCTCAAAGATTGTAGCCTGAAAACATCTCTCATTGAACAAAACCATGTTTGCTGCTTAATTTCTATTGCAGTGTTTGAGTGAAAGAGTTTCTTTTAAAAAAAAATCTCAAACTTCTGTCTCAGGCATATGGTATACACGGAACTGATGCTGGGGCCTGGCAGGGACACCTCAACTCAATTTCCCTGCATTTGAAGTGCTTAAGGGTTTGGTTAGGCCTCACTGACATTTCAGTTTTCCTGGTGGGAAGCTCAGATGGCCTGAGCAGCAGAAACTCTTACTTTTAATAAGCAAAACGTTTTTCCTACCACGATGTGATATGATACTGAGGCATTTTTATGAGGGCAACAAGCTTGTGAGCCCCCAAATAAACGTAAGGGAAATTAAATAGAAGTCTCATAATAATCTATGCAGTTGGTGGAAATACAAATAGAAACATCCCAAACATGCTTACCACAAGCCCCTTTGTTGAATAAATAGGGGGGAAAATCAATGTGTCATTCTCAATAGCCTTGAGAGGGTAATATTTGTTGATGAGTGATTTTGTCATTAGAGACTTTAGCAGTTCCAACTTTATATACTTTTTTTTTCTCCTATACATTTATCATCTGGGAGCCGCTGAAAGGGAGGAGGCAGTCGCTATGCATAAACTCAACAAAACTCAGGGAAAAAATCCACATTAAACATTTAAAACACACACATACACAATGCTCAGGTTTCTGCACTTTGCAATGACTTAATTTCCATCCGCCAGTGCAGCTGTGTGCCTCCCACAGAGCAAAGCCTCATGAAGGGTATATTAATTAAGTCATTATGCCCTGAGAGATAGGTATAATTACCAATCTTCTCACCATACTATTTTGAGTTTCTAAAATTCAATAAGTTAGAGGCTGTTTCTTTTTCTCCAAGATGACACCACAGAAAGAGAGAGGAAGCAAAAGGAAGAAGAAAAATGAGAGAATTAAGTATGTATCGGGGTTGTGGGGGGGAGAACTGTATTAAGTACTATTTTCAAGTAAGTCTGTCTAAGCAGTAGCCCTGGAGGGGCAATAAATATGACCTCTATGGACCAGTCTAGGAGACAGTTACACTTACAACCTTTACAGTATCTATTCTTTGTCAGTATTTGTCCTTTCTTCTCTTATCATTTACCATTTTCTCCTCCTTCCATGCCCTCTTCTCTTCCTCTCTTTCTCCTGTCCCTTCTCTATCTCCCTCCTCACTCTAAATTACAACAATATAATACAATATGATAAATATTTTAAAGATTTGTGAAGAAAGAGCTGGGTGAAGTCTGAGGGGGGAAAGGTCTTTATCAGCAGCAGAGTTTTTCACGGATGGTTTAATGCAACAGTTTGCATGAGAATTCTGCTTAAAATATTGGATAAACATGAGAGAGAGAGAGAGAGAGAGAGAGAGAGAGAGAGAGAGAGAGCGAGCATTTCACACATAGGTACAGTGTGAGTAAAGGCATGGATGTGGGAAATCCTAGGATGGAAAGTAATAGTTTGAAATTAGACTCAAAAGCCAACTGCCTATTTTCTGGGTGTCTATTATTTGTAATACTCACCATTTCCCATAATGATGTTATTATTAACTTGGAAAATACTACTATATGACCAGATATAAAGATATTTTTATAATCTCTTCTCTTTTCCTATATTCTTTCCCTAATTAACATTATACAATATTATTAATTCAGTCCAAAACCACTTTGTAATTTGGGCTTTGTTGACAAAAAGGCAAGGTAAGGTTACAGATAAAAGATCCTGAATATCAAGTACGATGGTTTGAAGTTTATTAGGTAATAGGGAGCCAAGGAAAATTTTAGAGCAAGGGAGTATCATCATCAGAATCATACAAAATGAGGATTCAACTGGTCTTGGTGACCTGTAGGGGAAATATGAGGGGGGTCAAAGAGTAGGAATGAGAAAAAACATTTAGAAGTCATTGCAATAGTTGAGATGGGTGGTGTTGAAACTTAGACAGGGGATCTTAATGGGAATATAGAAGACAGGATAAATGGAAGAGGTATGGAGTGATTATTGTATTCCAAAGCTGTAATCATATGAAGACAATAGTCTTAATCTCTAAGGAACTTGATCTAATATGTAAAAGAATATATGCACTAAAATAACAGTATAAGTTCCATCTACATGTTGCAAAATGGTGAATAATAGGAGAAATAAAACCCTATAGGCAGTGGCAATCAGGGAAGGCTTCATGTGAGAGGTGGCATTTGAATAAGGCTTTGAAAACTGATATGATTTCAATAAGTAAAAGAAAAGGGGTGTGCATATCAAGTATTTTTCCTTAGATCTTATATCAGTATTATATATGTATATACACATATATATACACATGTATATATATATATATTATATATATGTATATATGTATATGTATTATATATTATGCATATATATTATATATATTATACATATTATGTCTATCCTTATATCTGTATTCACGTAACTTATTGAACATTTATTCATACATTCAGCAAATCTTTATTGAGTGCCTGCTATATTTGGTACTCAGCATTTTGTCTAGTCATATTATCTGTTGGCTTGCAAAATGATAAACTATGACTAAATATAAGAAGATTTTCATTGTTAACCATTTTTCCTGTGTCCTTCCCCAATTAACATTGTGCAGCTTCAGACTTTGGGGTTTGAATAAATTGAACAAATTGAACAAATCCTTAAGCAAATCAAATGCTTATGTACATACATACACTCTTCCTCTCCTATACACATTTGTATTATATGTATACAATATACATCTACATGTGCATACATGTATGTATAGGGGTGTATACATGTATGACCAGCGCCTTTTGCCATTTACTTTCTTCATCTCAACTATCCTTCGCATCCCGTATGATGTATTTGAACTTTTGTGGTAAGTTTGCTCTGGACTGACTGAGCGGTCACAAAGCATTTGGACAAATGAGACTCCACAGAGGACAACTTGCATTGCCTCCTCACATTCTTTTTAAGGCCAACATTTTCCAGGGCTAGTAAGCCAACTCATCAGCTGGATGAGACAGCTGGTCCATGGAGGAGGCCGAAGCAGGGGTGTTTATAGAGAGAGGATTTACAGGGCCAGGTTGACTTCAGCACCAGCAAGACAGGCCTGACTTAGGTATCTGAAACAAATATTTTATCATTCTTTGTTCTAGTTGCCCAGGGACCAAAAGGAAAAGATGGGCAAGCAATCAGATTTTTCTGACAGCTGAGAAGACAGATGATAGTAAGAAGAGACTAGTAGGGATATTCTTCTCAAGATGCTTAATATACTGTATATCCCCAGACAGGGATAGATGTAGAGTCTCTAATATGGGATTGACTCTCCAAATAACCCCTGTGGACAAGTAATCTGTTCCTTGGCCTGGTCTTTGCCTTGTTTAACATAAACTCACGTATAGGTGTTAGGCCTATAAGGTGTATATGTGAGATCCCTGACTAGGCGCGTTAATCAATTTTATTATAGACGAATTATTCAAGGCTATAAAATATAATGAAAGAACTGTCTTGTTAATACCAAAATGTCCAAGAGAGTACTTAGGGAAATTAAATAGACTGGAAAACATATGCTGAATGTCTCACAAATTAGAATTTGTAAATAAATGATTCTGGTTTAATCACATGGCAATTTAGAGGCACATTTTGGTGAAAATGATCACATCGCTATCACTGACAAAAGCTTGATACAGATTGGGCTGTTTGCCTTGTTGCATGACTGGTTTTAGAGTTTTTATTGTCATTAATCTTTTTAAACACTGGCTTTATTATTTTACTCAAGGATTCTGATTTTAAGTCAATTACATCGTACGTTTCAGAACTAAGGCTCAGCATCTAAAATGCAGCAATCCCTTTGTGGTCTCAGAGCACGTAGACCTCCATTGTTCTGACAGCTTTATACACCTTGTTCTTCAGCAGCAAGGAAAACTCTTAATTTATGAGGAGTGATTGCTTCATGTGCTATAAAGCGTCATTCTATAGCTGCACTTCTATGGAACTGTTAGTAGATGTTTAGTCTTTGGGGAATGATGTAGTGTGGGTTAGCTCTAGTCACTGAAAATCATGTGACATCACAAAAGCAGGATGGGAAACTTCAAAAGTATTCAACTGTAAATCAATTAATAACAAAACATTTCTTAAACATCTATTATTCCCCTGTCACTATGACAAACCCTGGGGACAGAAATATAAAAGTGAGATAGCCCCTGCCCCCATGGGGCTTAGATTCTCTAGGATATTAAAAGAAGATATGAAGAATGTGGAATTCATTTTCACAGATAAGTGAATACAGGTGTATATATATGTGTATATATATATATATATATATATATATATATATATATATATATATATATATATGTGTGTGTATATATACACACACATATACATATATATAATATATATTTCATATATGATATATACACACACATGTGTGTGTCTGTGTATGTGTGTGTATGTATATAAACACATATACATATATACAGTATATATGCATACAATTGTTATTATTCAGTCATGTTCTACTCTTTATGACCCTGTGGACTACAGCATGCCAATACTGTCAATGGGTTTTTCTTGCCAAAGATACTGGAGTAATTTACCTTTTGCTCCTCCAGTGGATTAAGGCAAGTATAGATTATGTGGCTTTCCCAGGGTCACACAGCTAGTATGTATCTGGGGCCGAATATGAAGTTAGGTCTTCCTGACTCCAGGCCCAGCACTCTATCCACTGAGCCACCTAGCTGCCTCCACATATAATATTAGCTAACTTTTATATAGTACTTTAAGGTCTGCATTACATTTTATAAATACTATCTCATTTATCTTCACTGCAACTCTGTGAGATAGGTGCTATTATTGTCCTGATTTTACAGATAAGGAAACTGAGTGTGAGAGGCTAAGTGATTTTGTTCAGGATCATATAGTTACTAAGTGTCTGAGATAGGATTTGAAGTCAGATCTTCCTGAGTATGGATCCAATGCTCTATCTGCTGTTCTAGCTAGACATTCTATGTATGTGTGGATATATAATTGCCTATGTGTGTATGTATATGTCTGTCTGTATGTATGTGTGTGTGTGTGTGTGTATGTGCTTATGTATGTATATAAGTAGTAGAAGCCTGGTCCAAGGAGTCCTATCCTCAGAACACTCACAGTGTACACTGCCTACCATCAGCCCACATGCAAGAGGTTGATGAACTCGCTTCCAAGAAGGTCATGATGACATGCCTTAGTCACCAATTTGGAGAATTCAAAGATCCTGTGTGATTGGTCCTTATCTTTTAAACATCTAGTTAAGAGATAGGTTATTGATTGGCTTTTGAGCTAAAGCTTGGGTGTAATCAAAAACCATTAAAAGATCAAAGTGTTGCTTCTTGCTTACCTGACATGTTCAAGTAAGGAGGCAAAGATGCCTGTTGGTCTCAACAGAGAAGAAGAGGCTCCAGCCCACTCTTAGTAGAGTCAGCATGAAGCTGAAAGCCTGTGGCTGTGCTGATCCTGAAAAAAGTAGAGGCACTGATAGCATTTGATTCCCACAGCCAGTCTATTTCTCTAATCTATTTTCCTATATTCCCTCCAGCATCTGCCATTTTACTTTTCTGTCATGTTAGACAATTTAATGATGTGAGGTGGTATCTCAGAATTATTTTAATTTGTACTTTTCTAATTATTAGTCATTTAAAGTATTTTAATATGACTGTAGATGGCTTTGACATCTTTCCCTAAAAAATTCCTGTTCATATTCTTAGACCATTTATTAATTGGGGAATGGCTCTTATTTTTATAAATTTGGCTCTATTCCTAATGAAACTTTTATCAGAGAAACCTGCAGTAACCTCCTCTCCCCACCAGTTTGCTGCAACTTTCCTGCTAATTTTGGCCGTATTGTTTTGTTTTCACATATAGACATAGACATAGACATATAAATAAAATCATAATTATCTATTTTACCTCCTCTGAGACTTTCTTTCTCTTATTTGGTCATGACCTGTTCCTCTTCTCATAGATCTGATAGTTACATTTTTCCATGCTCCCCTAATTTACTTATGACATTACCCTTTGTGTCTAAATCACATACCTATTTTGAGCTAATCTTAGTGAATGGTGTGAAAAGGTGGTTAATGCTTAGTTTTTACCAGAATATTTTCTAGTTTCCTCAACATTTTTGCCAAATAGTGTGTCCTTGCCCCAATAGCTGGGAAATTTGAGTTTATCAAACAGTAGGTTACTGTGCTCATTTGATTCTGTGTTGTATATTTAATCTATTCCATTGATCAACCCCTCTATTTCTTATCCAGTACCAAATTGTTTTGATGATTAATGCTTTTAGTTAAAGATCCTGTACAGTTAGGCCACCTTCTTCCTTCAATTTTAAAATTTATTTCATTGATATTCTTAACCTTTTGTTCCTCCAGATGCATTTTGTTATTATTTATTGTTTTAGTTCTATAAAGTAATTCTTTGGTAGCTTGATCTATATGGTACTGAATAAGTAAATTAAGTAATTTTATCATATTGATTATATTTGTTTGGCCTACTCAGGAGAAATTAACATTTCTTCATTTATTTATATATGTCTTTATCTGTGTGAAGAGTGTTTCGTAAATGTGTTCATGTACTTGTATGTGTGTCTTGCCAGGTAGACTCCCAAATATGTTATACTCTCTGCAGTAAATTTAAATGGAATTTCTCTTTTTATCTCTTTCTCTTTGGTTTTCTTGGTAAAAGACAGAAGGGCTGATAATGTATGTGTATTTGTTGTATAGCCTTCAACTTTCTTAAGATTGTTTCTATTAGTGTTAGTTGATTTTCTAGAATTTTTTAAGTACTATAAACTATTATAACTTCAGCAAAAAGTGAAAGTTTTGTTTCCTTTTTGCCTATTTTTATTCCTTTATTTTTTTTGGCTTATTGCTATAGCTAATATTTCTATTATAATTTTGAGTAGTAAACACTTATCATTGATAGATACTACTTACCATTTAAAGCAAAATTCCACTTATTATTCGTATGTTTTCTAGTGTTTTAATATTAATGAATGGCTTTTTTTTCAATAAAAACAAAAACAAAACAAAACCAACTGTCGGCATCTATTCATATATTCATTTTAATTTATTTGGTCAATTATGCGTGTAGTTTTCTCTATATCATGAATTCAGCATGGTCACAATGTATGGTCTATGTGTTATATTGCTCTAATCTCCTTGACAGTATTTTATTTAGAATTTTACATCAATATTCATTAAGGAAATTAGTCTATTGTGTCCTTTCTCTGTTTTTGCACTCCCTGGTTTAAGCATCAAACTCATATCTGTGTAAAAGAAAAAGAAATTGGTAGAACTCTTTCTTTACCTATTTTTTCCAAACAGTTTATTTAAGATCAAAATTAATTGCTCTTTAAATGTTTGGTAGAATTCACTTGCAAATCCATCTGGTCCTGTTTCCTCCCTCCACCCATTTTAGGTAGCTTATTTATGTCTTCTTCAATTTCTTTTTCTAAGATGGGGATATATAGGTATTCTATTTCTTCTTCTGTTAAGACAATTTGTAGTCCTTTTTAAAAAAATATTCACCCATTTCATTTAGATTCAGTTTTATTGGCATAAAATTGGGCAAAATAGCTCCTAATATTTGCTTTAATATCATCATCATTGATGGTGCATTTATCCTTTTTATTTTTGATAGTGGCAATATGATTTTCTTTTTTTTAATATCTAACAAATGGTTTATTTATTTTACTTCTCTTTTAAAATAAAATCAGCTCTGAGTTGCTCATCTTTTTTTTTTTACTTTACATTTTATTATTCTCTCTTTTGATTGTCAGGATTTCCAATTTTGTGTTTAATTGGGAATTTAAAATTTTTCTCTTTTCTAGTTTTTTTAGTCACATGACCAATACACTGAACTACTCTTTCTTTATTTTATTGATTAAGTGTTTAGAGAAACACATTTTCCCCTAAGTACTGCTTTGCCTGCATCCTAAGCTCACAAAATTTTGGCATGTTGTCTCATTTTTGTCATTGTTTTTTAAGGATGCTATTGATTGATTCTTTGATTTCTTCTTTGACCTATTAATTCTCTGCTGTTAGATTATTTAGTTTCCCATTCATTTTTAATCTATTCTTCAAAGGCACTTTAATGTGATTTTATTGTATTATTGTCTAAAAAAGGTATATTTTGTATTTCAGTTTTTTTGCAACTGTTTGTGAAGTTTTTGTGGCCTAATCCACATTCAGTTTCTGTAAAGGTGCCATGCATAGCTCAGAATAGGGATAATCTTTTCTCTTCTCTTTCAATATTCTCCAGAGGTATATCTTGGCTAACTTTTATAACAATACACTCATCTTCTAAACTTCTCTTTCCTATATTTTCTGGCTGTATTTATCTAGGTCACAGAAGTACAAATTGAAGTCCTTCACTAGTATAATTTTATTGTCTGTTTCCTCCTTTAGCTCATTTAACATATCTTTCAAAAATTTGGATGCTATGCCATTTGGTGCATATATGTTCATTATTAATATTGATTTATTATCTATGGTAACTTCTATTATAATATAGTTTCCCAATTATATCCTTTACTTAGGTCTATTTTTGCTTTTGCTTTGTATGAGATCATGATTACTGCCCCTGTATTTTATACTTCAGCTGAAATATAATAGATTCTGTTTCAGTGCCTGTCCTTTTTAACTCTGTGTGTGTGTGTTTGTTTTAAGTGTCTCTTGTAAACAACCTATTGTTGGATTTTACTTTCCAAACTATGCTGCTATCCTTTTCAGTTTCATGAGTAAATTCATCACATTCATATTCGCAGTTATCATTATTTACCATGTATTTCCTTCCAATCTATTTGCTTCTATTTATCCTTGGCTTTTTTACTGTATCCTCAAAAATCAGTTTTACTTCTGATCACTGCCTCTCTTAATCTACCCTCCTTTCATCAACTGCTCCCTTTTTCTTAGGCTCATCCTATTTTATTTCCCTGCTGCTACTGGGTAAGATGAATATAGATATAAATATAGGCATAGAGATATACAAACATATATACATACACACATACATATATACATACCTATATCCATACATGTATGTATGTACATACATATGTGCATATGTGTGTATATATGTATATACTCTTCCCATCTGGAATGAGTTCACAAAAGACTAAGGTTCAATCTTTGCCCACTATCCTTCTCATTGTAAAATTATTCCCCCTTGTCATTCTCCTTCCCCCTGCTCTCTTAGTACATCCCTCTATCTCCCTCTTCCATTCTTCTTTTGAGATCATCCAATAAAACTGATACATTTAAGCTTTCTAAGCCTTGTAACTGCCCAAATGATGATAGTGTTCTTAAGGGTTAACATGTATCGTATTCTCACTTGGTAATGTAAAAAAATTAACCTTGATAAATCCCTTATGATTTACCACTCATATTTAATTTTTTGTGTTCTTCTTGAATATTGTGTCTGAATGTCATATTTTATTTTCACCTATAATGTTTTCTTCAGGAATACCTGAAATTCCTCTCTAATAAAATGTCTATTTTCCCCCATAGAACTATACTCACTTTTTCTGTGTTATTTATTCCTGGTTGTCATCATAGCTTTCCTGTCTTCCAGAAAATCATGTTCCAAGCCCTTTTCTACTTTAGATTAGTAGCTGTTAAATCTTGTGTGGTCTTGACAGTGGCTCCATGGTATTTGAATTCTTTTTTTGTTTGTTTGTTTGCTTCTGCTTGTAGCACTTTTCCTTGACATATGAGTTCTGGATTTTGGATATAATATTCTTGATAGTTATCATTTTGGTATTGCTTTCAGGAGGTAATCAGTGGATTCTTTTGATTTTGACTTTACTCTCTGATTCTAAGATATCAGGGAAGGTTTCCTTCATAATTCCTTGAAAAATGTTGTCTAGCTTTCTTTTCAAAGAAAAAAAAGTAGTACTTTACTTTTTCCCAATTACATCAGGACTATTTTTAGCATTCAGTTTTACAGGATTTTGTGTTCCAAATTTTTCTCCTTCTCTCCCTTTCCCCTCCCCTTCCTAAACTGATAAGCAAATTTATATGGGTTATATATGTGCTATCATGTGAAATTTATTTACATATTTGTCATGGTTACAAAAGAAGAAACTGATCAAAAGGAAAAACTGAAAAATAACAAAAGAAGTGAAAAAAGTATGTTTCAATCTGCATTCAGAGTCCATCAGTTCTATATCTAGATGTGAATAGCATCCTACCCATTTCTACCTCTCCCTTCCTTCTGTACATAGCCTTTTATGGTCAGATTATTTTTGTTTGTTCATTTTTTCCAGATGATTTTTTTTTTTACTTTAGGCTTTATGTTAAATGTGGGCTCTGCTCGTCTCTGGGAGGTGCTTCTATCTTTAATGTTCTTCCAATCTGCCAGTTTGATCTTGGGATCTGTAGTTTATTTGGTACTTTCAACGTGGTGTGATATGGAAAGAGGCTTGATCGCTCATTACTGGTCTTCACTCTGGTCCTTATACAGGTATAGATCCTATTCCCTTATGACTACAACCTCTCCTTCCTACTCTAAAACTGAAACCCAGAAAAGAGTAATGAGTCACAGAACCAACAAGTTGTACCCAATTCTGTGTCCAGTGCTAGTACAAGAGTCCCTTAGAATATTTTTCTGACATGGTGTTCAATCCTCTTACTGCCCCTGTGTTCTCCTGCTTCTGTGGTGCTGCATCCCTGAAAAACCTCTACCTGAGAGTCTTCATACCTCTCTGTCTGTGTCTCTCTGTCTGTGTCTCTCTGTCTGTGTCTCTTTGTCTGTGTCTCTCTGTCTCTCTCTCTCTGTCTCTCTCTCTCTCTCTCTGTCTCTCTCTCTCTCTCTCTCTGTCTCTCTCTCTCTCTCTCTCTCTTCTCTCTCTCTCTCTCTCTCTCTCTCTCTCTCTCTCTCTCTCTCTCTCTCTCTCTCTCTCTTTCCCTCTCTTCCTAAGCTACACTGGCTGGGTTGGGGGGAAAAATTAGTCACTATGATTTTTTTTTCACTTTTCCACTCTGAATTCTGTTTGGTATTTTTCTGTAATCATTTTGTATAAGAAGTTTTGGGGAAAGTTTAGCATTTGTAACCTTTCACTCTGTCATCAAGATGCCAAGCCCTCCACCTCCCTGCTTATGGCAAATCCAATGCTACAATTTACAGGAAGCCAGATGATAAGGAACAAAAATCCCAATGAGCTAGCATGGATCAAAGGAGCAAAGAGGAAAGTATAACAATTCATCCATAAGCTATGCCAAATTTGGCAGTGAATGCACACTATGTAAAAACAAATTTGATCAGATTATTCCCAGGGAATGGTGTGGTATACAGTACAGAATATCTCCATGTGCTGAGAGGAATGCTTTGTAACTTCTCTTCCTCTTATATCATCACAGTAAATATCTCTTTGCAAAAGCAAATTGACATTAATTGGCTAAATAAAATTGTAGCACTGATCAGTGGCACTTAAGGAGAAGGGAATAATCCTCACAACAATCATGAGAGGTAGTGTCATGATTATCCTCATTTTTCAGATGAGGAAACTGAGGTTAAGTGACTTGGTCAAGGTCATCCAACTAGTAAGTGTCTGCAGTCAAATTTGAACTCAGATCTTCCTGATTGTAGGCCCTGAGCACTTCTACTGTGCCACCTAGTTACATAATTAACACAGCAGAGAACATATTAGTATGGGGCCTCAAGCAAAGATAATCAGAGAATCAACCTCACACTCTCTCAGAAGTACTCCTAGAACCTCAAGAGGTAGATATAGCCTTTTTAGGAACCCATCTCACAAGTCTATGTGTGAATTATGATGAGGATTACCAGAGCTTTTAAAGGCTACTTAAACATATACATGCACATGTATGTTTATATGTGTGTATTAAATAGATTCCTTATTTTACAAATGAGTAAACTTACTCCAAGCGGTTAAATGACTTGTTCACTCAATTTCAATAAATTAAAATTAAACATTTATTGAGGTCAATGATGGGTCTAGCATCTTGCTAAACATTGTCTGGAAAGGGCCAAAAACCAACAGCAACAATAACCAAAAAATTGACATGACCTGAGTTCATGTTCTCAAATGCTTATGATTTTGTTAAGACAAGAACTATAACCTAGAATTAACTGAGAAAACTAAAGAATATCATATAACTGAGAGCAAAATGTCATTGTGATGAGCAGTAGTTTTCACTATGAGGTAGAATGTCTAGAACAGGTTCATGGAGAAGGTCAGATTTAAGCAGTAGCTAAAATGCATAAAGAATAGCATATATGGGAAGGGCATTCCAAGGAAGATAAATTAGCTTAAACCAAAGCATGGCATGTGTGAGGAAGGGACAAAAAGGGTATCAATAGAAAATAACATTAGGTACTGAAGGAATTGGGATTTGCCTTCAGATACACTATAATATACACTAAAATTTGGAAGATTTGCCTGGCTGTTGTTCTTTTTCAGTCTCTTTCTTAAAATCCCTTCATCTCTCTAATTCAATATGGACAAAGAGGTTCTTTTACATGTATTTGTTGTGGCTAGTTTATTATTCCATTTGCTCTATTAATTTTATGTGATCTTTAAATCTTGAGGTTTGAAATAGGGCATTTTTTTTTGGTAAGCTTTTGCAACTGCAAAGTACTCAGTAAATAAGAGCAATTATTATTATTATTGTCATTATTACTTCATAAGAAAATGTATTACTATGCATCCACAATAATAAATGTGTGATTGCCAGGAAAGATTTTTTTTTAAATCAAGCTGCTTTCAACATTATATAACAAAGGTGAAGAAAAGGCTCTTGCAAATGAGAGAAAATTGTAAGTACTTTAGTAATTATATCAAAGCTTTAGGCCACTAGAATTGTCATTAAAGGCAAGAAATTAGAGAAGATACAGATAAGGGAAAAACACTGTAGCTTAAAAAGAGAGATGATTCATTGGAAATATTCTTTATCCAAATGTCATACTTCTCAGCACCTCTGCTACTCCTTTCCCCCTTCTACATACGTAGACAATGATGGTCATTATGAAAAGTTAAATTTCTCAGAAAGTTTTCTAACTTTTCTTCTGCTCCATTGGATGCTGCCCCTTGTAGAGTCTTTTCTGCAGATTTCATCATGCTCATTTCAATTGGTCAGAATCTTATCCTAAGAATATCAGCCTCCTCCTCTGATATGATCTTAACGAGGTTAGTTAGAGGTATGAACTTCACGCAATTACATGGCACATTTTATACTCAGTCATCTTTCTCTTTTCACTACCCAAATTCCAGTTGTCATTATCTGTTGCCATAATGTACTAATGCCCCCAATCTGAAAATTGATGTGAAGGGAAAACAGATAAAAAATACAGATAATTATCAATCTCTTTCTATCCTGAGTCTCTCCCTCATTTGAGAAGCTCTCATATATGTTAATGGTCTGAGTCAAATGCTTGTGCTCTGAAGGGTGAAGAACTAGGAATAATTCAGACTCAACATGAATATGTCCACAAGGGGAATATATATAGAACACCATTGATAGAGAAAGCACAACACAGACACGCTCCAAAGACATAACAGTGAGGAATGAAATTGGTAATATCAAGTAAATGAGGAGGGAAAAAAGAAAGAAAGAAAGAAATTTCCAAGAGGGTAAAGAAAGTCAAAAGGATAAGTTAAAACCAAGTGAAACATATGAATATGTATCTGCATCTGTATGCATGCATATGCATAGGTATATGTGTGTAGGTATATATAATATGTTGTTTATGTATACATATACACATATGTATGCATATATAAATATAAATATGTATATTTATGTATACATATACACATATGTATGCATATATAAATATAAATATGTATATGCACTCAAATGTATGTATATTTGTGTATCTCCCATAAATAATGGTCTATCATTTGTTACAATAACCCATGGCACTCTGAAGCAGAGTTCGGCAACAGAGGCACATATGGCAAGGGTGACATGAATTTGATTTTAAGATGATATGGCCAATGACAGTCCTAGAAGAAAGTGGTGAATTAGGAAATATTCACTTCAGTGCCCTGCTACTTCTTTTATGAATATCTATTTCCTTTTTATCATCTCCTGGGTATTTTTCTATCCTTTGCCCACCCTCATAACCCTACCTTCTATCTCAGAACTTTTCCTATTTCCTGTTCTTATTCACAATTAGCTGTCAAATAATTTCTGAGAAGGGAGGCAGCACTAGGTAATAATGGAAAGGGTAGAGTAGGCATCACGAAAACTGGGTCTAAGTCTTGAAAACACATTTATCAGAAATGAATACTCTTCTTCTTCACCCAAATTGCCACTTGCCTTGTTCCAAGGATCTTAAAGCCAGAAAACTATGACTCTTCTCAAGCGTATCTCAGACTGCTGTGCTGTCATACTTCTTTCTAACTGCTGGGTGTTGTCCTACTCCCTTCACTAAGGAGTTATCAGCATACATGCATAAAGGAAGAGTTAGTGATCCACCTGTGAAAGGTTTCTGACTCCTACTTAGAAATATGTTTGAGCAAAGTACATGATGTCCAACTAGACCCACACATATACATGCTGTATGTGTAGGCAATGTGAGCAATTTGGTACTTTCAGTCACAGCTACATATACAAGGTACCATAGTATAGTTGGCAATATAACGGACTGGGAATCATACCTCATTTTAATTTCAAAGGCCTACATTCAATTTGTAACTTTGTCACTTGCTCTCTAAGTGACAAAAAGCCACGACTTTCCTCATCTGTAAAATGAGAGTTGGATAATTTCTAAGTCCTCTCAGTACTAAAATCCTTGTGAGTCAGGTAGACAGACTGACACATACAGATTCCAAGTACAATTCTTTCAATTCAGCCAATTCTCTTAGACCCATAAAAGATAGCATGCTTGTTCTTGACTGTGTTTTGAATTATGTTGCTTTCTTCATGTGATTATTTAATGACATAGTATGTATAAAGCACTTAGCACAGTGCCTGGCACATAGTAGATTCTATATAAATGTTTATACCCTTCCCCATTTCCAGAATAATCTTACCCTTTCCTCTACCCAACCAAACCCCACTCTTTCTTCAAGGTTTAGGTTAAGTCTTCCTCTATGAAGCCTTCCTTGCTAAAGGTATAGAGTTATATAGGGGAAAGGGCACTGGACTTGAGGTTGATGACCTGGTTTAACTCCTAGCTTCTCCTCTATGTGACTCAGTTTACTTAAACTAAAATAGAAAGAAAGAAAGAAAGAAAGAAAGAAAGAAAGAAAGAAAGAAAGAAAGAAAGAAAGAAAGAAGGAAGGAAGGAAGGAAGGAAGGAAGGAAGAGAGAGAGAAGGAAGAGGAAGAAAGGAAGAAAGAAAGAAAGAAAGAAAGAAAGAAAGAAAGAAAGAAAGAAGAAGGAAGGAAGGAAGGAAGGAAGGAAGGAAGGAAGGAAGGAAGGAAGGAAGAAAGAAAGAAAGAAAGAAAGAAAGAAAGAAAGAAAGAAAGAAAAAGAAAGAAAGAAAGAAAGAAAATTGGTATTATTTGGTCTCTTGGGGTTGTTAGGAGAGGGTACCTCATCATTTCCCATCTAGCTGCAGAACTTCATAGTCCTTGCAAAATGGCTTAGAAAACTCTTGATCCTGGAAGATCATTTCAACCCTGAAATTCACACTCTGTAAGTGCCCTTAGGAACTGTGATAGGATTGGATCTGGGCCCCAGAAAGGAAAAACCCTGGACTTTCCCACATGGCTAAATCTCTGGTGTTCTCCTGAGGCTATAATCCCATCAATTGGGCCTTTCATTGTGGCTATATCCAATCTCCCAATTCTGTTACCTTTAACCTAGCCTGGCCCTCCATTGTCTTACCTGCCTATGTCCCCAGTCTACTTCCCACCCTTAATCCTAGCTAGGCTCCATTCTCCTTGGCCACAGTGGTCCAGGTCCCTGGCATTCTATTACCTCACAGTCCCAACAGACTTCTTGGCCACTCTTAGATCTCTCCTGCAATCTTTCTGAATATAAAGTGAGTATTGTCTCCATTAAAGTCTTCAGATTTTTATAATCTAGCCAATAGCTCACCAATATTCAAACTCCTTAAGAGTCTGCCCAACATGACAGATGTTCTAACAAACCTTGTCTTTGACTGCAAGAAGGCTTGGGTCGAATTCTTTTGGGCAGGACCTGTATGTTGTGATTTTGGGGTCCAAGTACCCCTAAACCTCAACACCTGTGCCCCCTCCCTCCTTTCCGTATCTCCAGAAATTAGCACAGTGCCTGGGACATTGTAGGAGATTAAGAAATGTTTATTAACTGATAGACTAGTCTATCAGGAGGAAGGCCTAAGGCTATCAAAAATGACTGTAGTTAGTCCTGGTATGTCATCAAGAAGCTGTATAACTCTATTAAAAGTGAAAGAAACTGTTCAGTTCTACCTGGAAAAAGCAAAATAGTCAATAATCCTGGGTCATTTTCACTCTTTACGATCATAAGAAATGCTTACAAAATTACAAAGAAAGAGTGGAGAGGTGTGTGTGTGTGTGTGTAATGCATAGCTTAATATGGTTGGAAATATTCTATGGCGGTAGCACCTGCTATTTGTAATAATAGCAACAGGAGCAGTGCAATTCATCAGAAACATTTCTGGAGACAGAAAAAAATGCTGACTGTAGCCAAATGGAATGAGGAGATAAAGGACAAGGAAGAGAATTGGCAAGGACTCCTAAGTAAATTAATATGTCCCTAAAGGGCTGTCTGTGATACTTAATAATAAACAGACTTCATGAAAAAAATACTGAAAGTAAATTAAAGAGAATGAAAGGGCAAAAGTTAATCATGACAACTCTACTGCAAAGAGGGAAAAGCATCTCATAAAGAAAAAAGAACTACAGAATTATAAAGCACAGCTTCAAATATGCAGCATTTTGTATCCCTGCATTGTGTTCTCAGTGTTTATTCAAGGCCTACCTGAGTGTAAAAGTCTAGTACTTCTTTCAAGAATAAATGAATAGGGGCAGGAAGGTGGTGCAGTGGATAGAGCACCAGCCCTAAAGTCAGGAGGACCAGAGTTCAAATCCGGCCTCAGACCAAACACTTGACACTTACTAGCTGTGTGACCCTGGGCAAGTCACTTAACCCCAATTGCCTAAAAAAAAAAAGGATAAATGAATGAATTGGGGGGGGCTGTGGTGAGCAAATCATACTAAGTGCCAAGTACTTCACTATGTACTTTGCATACAAATAAAAAAGTGATAGCCCCTACCCACAAGGAACTTACATTCTAATAAAAAGTGTGTGACCAGAAAGAGTGGTGACCAGAGATAGTTATTTTGGTTTTGAAAGTTTCCGGCAACAAAGTTGAATGGATTGACATACTCTTTCTATTAATCATGACAATTAAATTAATTATGCATGAAAAAATGGAAGGGGTGGGTGAGTGAAGAGCATTTGTAATTTGTGACATGGAGATTAATAAGATGATGATTGGAGAGTAAAGTGAAGCATGGCTGCATCCAGGCCTACAAGCCTAGATTCTGTGCACAATGTGAGAAAATCACCAATCAAAACTACAGGATCTCAAAGGGGCAGTTAGGGGTGAAGAGGTGAAAGATTGAATGAATGAAGCTTTCTTAGATCAATTTAGTCTACAACAATCTCTTCCTTTTTCAAATCAATAATGTAGTGTGTCCCTTCCATTTAGAAATTAAACACATTCTTCCATGTGACAGCCCTTACGTTATTTTCTTGTATTGATATTTAACTTTCTTGCTGTTACTTATACCTTGATCAATAAGTCAATAAGTATTTATTAAGAGGTCAGGGACTATGCACCTGGAATACAACAAAAAGCAAAAGAAAGTCCTTGCCCCAGAAAAGTTTACATTCTAAGGGAGTAAAACAAAGCATAAAAGGGAGTTACAGGGGAAAGGGAAGACAGGTTACTTGTATGGGAGCGTGATTGAGGAGTCTGTTTTGCAATCTGGTGATAAATGGAGAAATGGTTAGCCCAGGCACCCTTGGGTATCTAGTCTTGCTGACTTGAAATCATCAAGGACTAGTCTCTGGATATCTCCCTACTTCTCTTTTGTCTAAGGAGTGTCTATTAATAATTTTTATTTTATCCTTTCAAGACAAAATATCATTCTTTTTGGCAGAGAAAACAGAAGATAAATGAGTCCTATGGTTTCGCCTTCTTTCCAGTATCACTTATCCCATCTACCCTCTAGTAAACTGAGGTGTTGTTCTTCAGTTGTTTTTCAGTTGTGTCTGACTCTTTGTGACTCCATTTGGCATTTTCTTGGCAAAGATACTAGACTGGTTTGTCATTTCCTTCTCCATCTCATTTTATAGATGAGGAAACTGAAGCAAACAGGGTTAAGTGACTAAGGCCCAGGACTCTATCCATTGTACCAACCTAGCTCTCCTATTACTACCTGAAACAGACAGGTGAGGAGCTCCCAAATGCTCCAAATAAACAATAAAAAGAAGATAAAAGCCAAAGATTGCACTACATGGTAATTATTATGAATATATTAAAAAAAAAGATGGGAGAACATCTGACCAGCCTATGATATTGATAGTCCTGCCCCCTACACTACCACTCTATATTCTGCAGTAGAACAGACTCAGGGAATGCAAAAGGATCTGATTTATATTAAGTGTAGAAATTGAATTGCATTGGAGGATTTTTCCCCACTCTTTTTTGGGGGGGGAAGGAGGTATCTATATGAAGTCCCATGAATGAATGAAAGAATGAGTGAATGAAGCATTTATAGTTCTTTATTACTATGGGCCAAGCATTGAGCTAAGTGCTAGGGACAAAAATAGAAAAGCAAGATAATTCCCACTCTCAAATATAGTTATATTCTAAAGGGGGGAAACAACAGCTATAGATGCTTTGCCTGCTCTCCTGGATCTGTTGCCCTTAGAAATATTGAGTTTGACCTTGGAAAAGTCAAGGTTTATTGTTTATCATACTGGGGCTCTAAACTTGGAATTCATTGGTTAATATCAGTGACCTCAATCTCAGTAGAAATTAACATTCAAGTAATTTTATAAGGCATTTCTTATTTAAACAGTGGGAAATCTGGTGCACTGAGAATCCAAATACTTACATACCAGGATGTCAACAAAGCTACTTGAATATAATTCAATGGTGCCCAGAAGTTCTGATTTGTCTAGTTTGAGTACCTAGATGGACCTCCAAATGGTTATTTGCCATGCACTTCAGTACTTGAGGGAATAAAAATGTATATTCTTTCATGGCTATTTCCTGTGTGCAAATCTCTCCCAAAAAAACTATAATTCTCAAAATGTTTCACCAAGACAAAAGGAAAAGTAATGGGTGAGGCTATTATAAAACATAGAAGCAGAAAAGGGAGCTGTAGAAAGTCTGCAAGGGTGCTTTACTTACATCAGAGAAGTGAAGTAAAATTGAGACAATAAAGTATTCAAAGTTCCTAGTGGATTATTCCTCAAATGACCAAAGCTGAAGATGAGGAGGCTTTCCTATAAAAATGTATTGAAAATAATAGAAAACAAAATAATATGGGTAAGTCATTACAAATTCATGGACCTTTGTTTCAATATTCATGAGATGAAGGGCTGGCTTCAATGTTTTTTTAAGGTCTCTTCCACCTCTAGTATCCTATGACTAAGCTTCTATTTAAGATGACAACATAGAAGGTCCAGTTCTCTTCACAAACACCCCAGGAAAAATCTGATTACATCAGATGGAACAATAATAAGAAAGAACAAAGGAAAACAAGAGGAAACTCCTCTATCCAGTCCAGGAACTTATAAGAAAATGGCCAGAATCCTGTCATTGCCAAGGGGTGGGGTAGTGATGGGAGTGTGGGAAGTCAGCACAAATTCTGGGAAATCAGGCCTGAAGGATCTCAGTCATACTTGTTTGAACTGTACCAGGGGACAGAGATAGATATTTATGTGTCACCATGAGTAAAAATAGAGGAAATTAGTGTCTACATAACTTGGGTACTCCCAAGCATCTAAAGTCAACACTTCTATTGGAGACACAGAAGAATATAGGACTGATGTAACAACAAGGCACCTACATAACTACATGTCAACTACCACCCACTCCCACATATCCTGAAACCAATGTTCCATTTGTAATCTCATCAAGAGAACCTGTGCTGCACTTGGCCAGCCCATGCTATTCCAGGACACCTGGACCAGTTTAATTTCACATATCCAATTGAGGTGTTTCAAGGCTACAGCAGGAGATAGAGTCAATTCTCCATTTGTTATTACACAGAAAGTTGGAGAGATGGAAATTAGTCATGTTAAGACTCATTGGAGACAGAAATAGACAGGGATTATGACAAAGGGTGAAGCCATGTTTCAGTCACTTCATACTTAACACCAGGTTTAATAGCATCCAGACTACAGAGGGAACAGGAATAAACTTGGCCTGCCCAAACTATCTGAGAATATAGGGAAGGGTTAGAGGTTAGGCCAATCCAGAAATTGAAATTGGAAATGTAAGTAGGCCAAGAAAAGCTCCATATAGTTGAAGAAAATTTTGTGTTAAGAGAAATCTTAAATGTACAACCAAAAGAAGGGAGTGTATGCAGAATTACAAGGAGAGTCTCAGAGGGAAAAAAAAAACTGTGGATTGGTCACAGGGAATGTAAGAGTGGATGGAAGAAATGAAGGAAGATTTTTTTTTAATTGAAATCAGAGCCTTTGAGGGGAAAATAGAAACAAAATAAATAGCTTAGAATAAAAGGTCAAGAATCTCATTTTAGTGGCAGAGTCTCTCCCCCCAAAAAAAATGGAACAGAGGAAATAGAACTCAATGATTCTATGAAACAACAAGAAACAATAGAACAAAATGTAAAGACTGAAAAATTAGAAGAAAACAAAAAGATAAATTATCTACCATCAAAAGCAATGTTCTGGGGGGAGTTTCAGAAGATATAATTTAAGGTTCACCAGACTCTACAAAACTATGACCCAACAAGAAAAATCATTAAAAAAAAAACTGCCTACATCCATTAGAATCAGAAGAGATGACAGAAAATGGAATCCATTGATCACCCCCTGAAAACAACCCCAAACTGAAAATACCTAAGAATGTCACAGCCAACATTTGGCCTTTCCATGTTAAAAAAAAAATACTGTAAGCATCCAAAATGAAAGAATTGGAAGAAAAAAAAAGAGAAAGAACTCAGAAACAACAGTGAGGATCACCCAAAATTATGCTTCAACTTCCTTAAAGGAGAATAAATCTTGGAACACAATATTCCAAAAAGCAAAAGAACAAATGCTTAAAAACAAGAATAATTAATCTTGCAAAACAGTATAATCCTACATGAAAAATGGATCTTAAATAGAGTATTGCTGATTAAAATCTCTTCAGTTGTTTCCAGCTGTAAATCTATGATTCCAAGACCAGAGGTCAGTAGAATCTTTGAAATATAGACATAAGATAAAAGGGTAATCTAGTGAGGAAAATCATTTGATCAATTGGAAATATCTAAATGTTTATGAAGTCCTTACATTGTACAATGAGAAGATTCAAGTGTTCCTTTAGAATCCTATTATATTCAAGGGTTGGAGAAAAAGTAAAGAAAAACAGATGGCTTGGATATAGGTTTTTTTTTGTTGGTGGTGGTTTTAAGAAAAGAAAGAAAGAGAAGGGGGAAAAAAGAATTGACTAGGATATAAATGAGGAAGGAGGGAAAAGAGAACTTATTCTTTCTAATAGTTGAAGTATATCAGAAGAAGAGTATCCAAGAATAGAGTAGGTAGCTTGAGGAATGAGTATCTCATGAAAGTTACTCATGTAAAATGCACAAAGGAAGGTTGAATATACAAAAAGATTAGAGATTCAGCAGGAAAATAGTTGAGGGAAAAGAGAGGAAAAACGAGTTGAAGAAGGAGGATAGAGTTAGAGAAGGAAGAAGCAAAACAAGGTTCAACTTTGGAAAGTGGATGTTAAAGGAAGGAGATTAAGTATTTATTAAGTGCTAGCTAGATGTCAGCCACTAAGCTAAGTGTTTAACAAATAATATCTCATTTGACCCTTACAAAACCCTGGAAGATAGTTGCTGTTATTATCTGAATATTAGAGTTGAGGGAACTGAGGCAAACAGAGGTTAAGTGACTTGACTGAGATCAAATACATATTAAGTGTCTGAAGCCAGGTTTGAAGTGATGTCTCATGATTGCAGACTCAGAATTCTATCCCCTATACCAGCTACCTACCTCAGCTACATGGAGTTAAAGGAGAGAAAATGTGAAGAAACCAGTAATCAGGATCTAGGCTGGCAAGATAGATAGATGGATAGATACATGATTTAATGAATAAATAAGCAAATGAATAGATGATGAATGCAGAAATGAATGAATGAATAAAGGCAAAAGAGATTAATGATGTAGATAATGATTTGCTTCTTGATCTACCTCATTCTTTTTCTCTATAGAGGGCATTTAAATAGCAAAGAAAGGGATATTTTACATTGTTATTGGTGGGTTTTTTTAACTCTTTTATTAATTTAATTTTAGTTTTCTACAATCACTTCCATAAGCTTTTGAGTTTCAAATTTTTGTCCCCCTCCCCAAGACAGTGTGCAATATGATATAGGCTATACATATACATTCCTGTTAAACATATGTTTACATTAGTCATGTTGTAAGGAAGAATTAGAACCAATAAGAGGAACCAAAAGAAAGAGGGAACAAAATAAAACAGAAGAGAAAAAAAGAGCAAATTATATGCTTTGATCTGCATTCAAACTCCATAGTTCTTTCTCTGGATATGGATAGCATTTTCCATCCTGAGAATTTTGGAGATTTCTTAGATCCTTGCATTGCTGAGAAGGGCTAAGTCTATCAAAGTTAGTCATTGCACAATGTGGCTGTTGCTGTGTACAATGTTCTCCTGGTTCTGCTCACTTCACTCAGCATCAGACCACACAAGTCTTTCCAGGTTTTTCTGAAGTCTGCTTGCTCATCATTTCTTATAGCACAATAATATTCCATTGCATTCATACACCACAACTTCCTCAGCCATTCCCTAATTGATGGGCATCACCTCAATTTCCAATTCTTTGCCACCACAGAAAGAGGTGCTATAAATATTTTTGTTCATGTGGGTCCTTTTCACATTTGTATGATCTCTTTGGGATACAGCCCTTGAAGTGATATTGCTGGATCAAAGGGAATGCACATTTTTATAGCCCTTTTGGGCATAATTCCAAATTGCTCTCCAAAATGGTTGGATTATTTCAAAACTCCATCAACAATCCATTAGTGTTCCAATTTTCCCACATCTTCTCCAGCATTTATCATTTTCCTCTTTTTTTCATGTTGGCTAGTCTGATAGGTGTGATGTGACACCTCAGAGTTGTTTTGATTTTCATTTCTCCAATCAATAGTGACTTAGAGCATTTTTTTTCATATGACTATAGATGGCTTTTATTTCTTCATCTGACAACTGCCTGTTCATATCCTTTGAGCATTTATCGATTGGGGAATGACTTGTATTCTTATAAATTTGACTTAGTTCTCTATGTGTTTTAGAAATGAGGCCCTTATCAGAGATACTCATTGTAAAAATTCTTTCCTAGCAAAGCCAAGATGGTGGAGTAAAAGCTGTGACTTGCTTGGGCTCTCCCCCAAGCCCCTTCAAATACTGTTTAAAAATGGATCTAAACAAATTCTAAAGCTGTAGAGCTCACAAAAAGACAGAATGAAACACATTTCTAGCCCAAGACAACCTGGATGGTTGATCAGAAAGGTCTATCGTGCCAGGCTGGGAGAAGAACGCAATTCAGCTTGGGTGCTTAGGCAAAGACCAGGCCTCAGTGAACCTGGAGCAGGCCTCAGAAGGTTGAATCACAGGCAGCTGTGGCAGTTTCCAAACTTCTCAACCCACTAACACCAAAGACAACTTAGAAGGTCAGTAGGAAAAGTCTCTGACTGCTATGAGACCTTTGCTAGTATTAGCATAGTTGGAGGGAAAAAAATATATGTATGGATAGATAGAAAGATAGATAGACAGACAGACAGACAGACAGACAGACAGACAGACAGACAGACAGATAGATAGATAGATAGATAGATAGATAGATAGATAGATGGCACAAGGTGAGTTGAAGATGAAGGGGTGATATCTGGAGAATAAAATTAAGGGGTGAGAGAAGATTATAGTGGAAGAAAGAGAAAGGGAGAGATAGAATGGGGTAAATTATCTCACATAAAACAGACAAGAAAAGGCTTTTACAGTGGAGGGGAAATGGGGGAAGGTGAGAGGGAATGAGTGACTCTTATTCTCATAGGACTTGGCTTAAGGAGGGAATAACATACTCACTTAATTGGGTATAGAAACCTATCTTACCCTACAGGAAAATGGGGGGGGGGTTAAGGGGAGAAGAGAGCAGGAGGATGATAGAGGGGAGGGCAGCTGGTGGAGGGGTAATCAGAAGCAAACACTTCTAAGGAGGGACAGGGTCAACAGAGAGAGTAAAGTAAATAGGGGGCAAGATAGGATAAACGAAAATATACTTTGTTTTTCACAACATGATTACTATGGAATTATTTCGTATGACTACACATGTATAACCTATATCGAGTTGCTTGCCTTCTCAATGAGGGTGGGTGTGGAGGGAGGAAGGGACAAAATTTGGAATCAATATCTTTAAAATATGTTAAATATGTTTAAAATATATTTAAAAAATTGTTTTCACGTGCAACTGGGAAACAAGATATACAGGAAATAGGGTAGAGGAATCTATCCTGCCCTACAGGGAAAATGAAGGGAAAGGGGATAAGAGAAGTGAGGGAGAGATAGAAGGGAGGACAGATTGGGGAGGGAGTATTCAGAATGTATGCCATCCTGGGGTGGGGGGAGGGATGAGATAGGTAGAAAATTTGGAACTCAAAATCATGTGGAAGTGAATGTTGAAAACTAAAAATACATTAAAAAATTTTAAAAATTCTTTCCCAGTTTTCTGCTTCCCTCCTAATCTTGGTTGCATTGGCTTTGTTTGTGTAAAAACTTTTCAATTTGATACAATTCATTTTATCCATTTTGCATTTCATAATGTGCTCTATCTCCTTTTGGTCACAAATTCTTCTGTTCTCCATAAATCTGACAGGCAAACTATTCCTTGCTCTCCAGTTTGCTTAGAGTATCAGCCTTTATATCTAAATCATGAACCCATTTTGCCTTTATTTTGTTATATGGTATAAGATTTTGGTCCATGCTTACTTTCTGCCATACTCTTTTCCAGTTTTCTCAGCAGTATTTGTCCCAGAAGCTGGGGTCTGTAGTAGATTACTATAGTCACTGACTACAGTGTCTTGCTTTTGGTGCTGGTATTTTGAGAATGTATCACCCTATTTAACCCCTGTTTCAAGTTCAGAGACCAACCTGCTTCATTTTTTTCAACCCTAATGAGTAGTCCACCACATTAGTTCCAGAGTTACTCTGGACACCTGAATGGCCTCACTGTAGCTCAAATGATTCATCAAACTGAACCTCGCCAGCATCAGGGTCTATAGGCATTCACAATCACACCTGGCAGAGAAAAATTTTAAGACAATATAATATAGGTGAAAACATAGTTGAGATAATTAATGTGAATGAAATCAACTCAAACTTAGGAATAAGGATAGAAGGAGACTGATTTGGAAAACAGAATCCAACAATATATTATTTACAAGAAATATGCTTTAAACATAAAGATTTGGACAAACATGGCTCCAAAGAAAAGACATGAGAAGACATTCGCCTCTACTCCTTTGTAGAGGTGGGAGGTTTAAAGGTTTGTAACATTTCATATATTTTCAGTTTTTTTCAATATATTAATCAATTTTGCTGATTATTTTTCTCTTTTCCTTCTTTTCCCCTTTAAAATAGTATTTATTGTAGAGATATCTCTCTGGGATTGAGATAAGGAGAGATAGAAAAGAGAAATTTAGGTAATCTAAGAATAAATAAAGATGCAATTTTCTTTATTTTTTTTTCAGGCAATTGGGGTTAAATGACTTGTCCAGGGTCACACAGCTAGTAAGTGTCAAGTGTTTGGTCTGAGTCCAGATTTGAACTCAGGTCCTCCTGACTTCAGGGCCGGTGCTGTATCCACTGCACCACCTAGCTGCTCCTATCATGTAATTTACTTTAAAAAAACTTAAACAGAATTAAAATGCAGTGTTGCATCAGATTTTTATATGCATCAGGTAACTCTAAAAAAGGCAAGGAGTGGCAACTAGATTTAGACAAAGCACATAAATACAGACCTGATTAATTGGGATAAGCTGGCAAGCAGTAATGCTTACCGACATCATAGATCATAAAATAATATTAATATGCTCCATATGTTTGTTTTAGACCTAGAAAAACCAACAGAAGAATAAATTTAAAAAAAATGAAAAGCTAACAACCTAAATAAAATTTTTGTAAAAGTTAGATATGGTAGATATCTTGTTACCAATGAATGGGAATTACAAAGAATATGCATAATCATAATTGTTATGGTGTCTTGAAAATTAATCATTAACTAGGGCCTAAAACCTAAAGAAATGCATAATAGAAATGATTTTTAAAACATGATTATTTTGATTATTGAGATTAGATAATTTTCTTAAGAGGGGGATTTTTAAAATGTATAGGTAAGAATATGAACATAAAATTCACGGCAAATTAAGATGAAATAAATTATTAGAAATAATTCGTCCAATTTTAAAATAAACCTAAATTATATGAATTGGATGAATACAAAATGACAAAATTAACAGATCAAGAGAAAGAAAAAGAGAGAGAGAATATAAGTATTTGAAAAAGCTATAAACATATTTAAAATGTGAGTGTACATGTTTGTGTATGTGTGTGTTGTGCAACAAGGAACGAGGTTAATTTAAAAGTGAAATCTATTAAACATTCAAAGCCAATTAGTTCAAATATTATATATCTTGTTCATATAAAATAGTGACAAAAAAGCATTCTAATGAATATCTTCATGAAGCAGGTGTGGCACCTAAAACAAGAAAGAAATAAGACTGATAAATAGAATTATAAACCTACCTCAAATCACCATTAATTGAAAACACTGAGTAAAATACTTGCAAAGAGGCAGTAATAACATGTTAAAAATATTATTTAAGAAAATAAGGTTTAATTTATACCTGAAATGTAGTATGGTTCAGATGATGTGACTGTGGTTTACAGAGAGAAACTGAGGGATACAGTTAAAACTAAACTGAATCAATGAATAACTTCAATAAAATATCAGGGTAAGAATTAAATACACATAAACAGATCAGTCTTAAATTGTTATCATTCATCTTTAGTTTTTGTAGAGCATCAGTGACATCATGGGGTGATGTCTTGACTTGCTCTTGAATTGAGTTTAAGCGAGTCAGTGTTATACAAAGTAATCAACCACACTATCTTTTCCAGAGTCATCAAAGTCTAGTATGAAGACAAAAATTCAGAATACTGGGAATGGACTGGTATGCAGTGGACGACCTTGGCATCCTCAATGTCTGACTAAGATTTAGGATCTCCATGGTGCTTCAGTTGCCTTCATGGCCTTTGGAACAAATTGTTCTCATTCACCCATTCCATCAAGGAAGTCTTCACATTCTTGGAGTAGACATCCCCCTAACTCATGGGTTTGAAACTCATCAGTTGCCTTAAACCTGGGCTAGCCCATCTGCAGAAACAGTTTTACTGGAGTATAGCCCTGCACATGCTATGGCTTCTTAGAGCCACAGGTGAGAGTTGGGTGAGAAGTGGAAATCTAAAGCAAATCATCAGCCCTGAAAAGGGCATCACACCAGAAGTGCCAGCCCCCCTGAATACCTCATACACCATAAAAACCAGCAGTAAGAGATATAGGTGACATTTACCTATATTTTAATGTTACCTAACAGATTCAGAACCACACCAGTCAAACTACCAAAAGTTTTCTTCGTATAACTTGATAAATAATAATGAAATTCATTCTTCAGGGAAAAAAAACAAAAGGAAAGAATACAAAAGGAAATTATGAAAAAATAAGTGGGAAGAATGGGGGATTAACACTATAAGATTTCAAATTATAGTTACAAAGGAGGAATCATCAAAACTATTTGCTACCAGTTGAAAAATGTACAATGTGATCAGTTGAATAGGTTAGGTGAACAAGACCCAGGAAAAATAGTAAATTGTTTGGTTAAGGAGTGGAATTTTCACTAATAATACCAAGAAAATAAAATACTGCACAACTAATTCTACATTCATTCAAAACTACAAGGAAAATAGGAAAGTAGTCTGTTAAAAAAATTAGTTTTATAACACCACCATGTCATACTATATGCTACCACAAGTTTCTGATGTATACATGATCTTAATAGAAAAAAGTTCTCATAATAGATATCTTTCACAACTATGGCTAGAAGAGCAGTCCTTTGCCAACAAGGAATAGAAATGATTATAAAAATAAAATGGACAATTAGCATTATGTATTTTTTTACAAACCAAATCAATATAAAACCAAAGGACACTTTTAACTGAGGATAGCATTTCTATCAAAGCCATATACAGAATTGATATAAATATATCAAAATGATTCAATAACAATTCAAAGTAGTCGGGCTAGAACTACTCAAGAAGTAAGAACTGGATCTTAAAAGGATTTGTACACTGAAAAGCAAGGTTGCATATGGGTAGCAAACAGTTGCATGTGGGAAAAAAAGTGTTGCAAATGGGTAGTAAACAGTAAGTACAGATTTAGAACTCAGAAAACATAAGGAATAAGCAACTGCTGTAAAATGGAAGATGAAGCTGCACAGGTCAGGATTAAATATTGATATCTGGGAGGAAATTTAGAAATTATCTATTTTATCCTTTTTTAAGAAAAGAAATTATCATATAGCAGGTAAACTGGCTTGCCCAAGGTAACACAAATAGTAGTAGAGACAGAATTTAAACATAAGGCACATAACTCCAAATTCAGGCTCTTTCTCTTTCACCATTACAGTCACTAGAGTCTGATTCTATAATGCTTTTTAAATCCCAAACTACAGAGTTTGGACTTTGTCCTAAAATCAGAATAAGCCATAGTAGGTTTTACAATGGGGAGCAAGAATATCAGAGTGATATTTGGGAAAGTTCAATTTAGTAACAGTATGCAGGATTAATTGGAAGGGAGCAGAAAATGACATCAGGGAGGCCAGCCAGGCATATACTGTAGTAGGTTAGGCTCTAAAGTTCTGGATTATGGTTGTAACCATGGGAACAAAATAAAAAGAAAAAATAGGAGAGATATTAATAAGGAAAAATCAATGCTTAAATATTGTGAGTGAAGGAGAGAAAAAAATTAAAGATAAGTTCAAATGTTCAGGTAAATTTCCTTTAAAATAGTAATTGTGAATAGTTTTGTAATAAAAATGGTAAGGAACGTGACAGAGAAAAAAAGTAGGATAGGGATATAATAATGAACATTTAGAATTGTTAAGTTTGAATTCACGGCCAGACATCTAGAAGTAGATGTTCAACAGTCAAGTACACCACCCTCTCCCCTATCCACTTCCACCATAGAGTAGCCTTTGAGGAAAAGGGTAGCCAGAGTGAAACATTTATCTATCATAGTACATGATCAGATTTCTGATTTTATTGATATATCTATGTCTATTTCTCTCTCATCAGCTATTATCTCAGTATTTCATCTACTTTGGAGGCTTTTAATATAGATTTTCAACATTTTTAAGAAAGAAGGAAGAGTATCAAATGCTTAGGGAAAAAAAAGACATTATTACTATCCTCCCTAACAAAAAAAATAGTCATATAAAATACAACAGTAATTTATCAACTCCATTGCCTACTTTGCCAACTCCAAAATGTTTGAGTATAGTTTTTATATATCAAGGGACTTCTTGGACATAGACATAGGAAGACCTCAAGCTTTCAACAGATATTCTACAGCTGATCATTTCCTTGCAATCACACAATTTATTAAATGATATAGAAAATAGAAGATCCTATTGTGTTTATTGTTTGTTGACTAAAACTGCCCCCAAAAAATTTCCACAAAATTTCTGATTCACTTGGAGCAAAATGCCACTTTAGCACCTTCCAACAAAGTATCTCTATTGCACATGACAAAATCTTGCATGATTTCTTGAAAGATGTTAACAATTGACAACTTTATTTGATGAACTTATGATTGAAAAATATCAAGTGACACTCAAAAAAGGGAGATATTTGCTCATTAAAATTGTTGACCATAGTAATGAGAATGTCTAGCATGCAGTCCAAAGAGAAGATTAATTCCCTAGAGTGAGATTCTACCTATATTTCTTTTTGAGGATGACATTGTTCTGATTATATCAAGCTCCAGATACTTATCACTCAAAAAAGTTGGAACAGACATAACATTGTGATTTTCATGATATCTTTTTGGATGTTTTGATATGATAATTGGGATTCAGAATAGATTATATAGATGGGCCCAAGCATTATTGATTAATGAATTGATGTCATCTTGGAGAAGACATCAAAATAGTACACTAGGGTTTTGTTCTGTTTGACTTTTTTTTTTATCAACAATTTGGTTAGAGGAGTATTTGGCAGGCTTTGAGGAAAGCTAGTTGGAGATTTGAAGATGACATAAAATGAGAAGAAACTGAATAGATAACATTTCAAATCCAACAAGATCTTGAAAGATTTTTAACAGAACATTTAAGTTGGTAAGAAAAAAACATTAGGCATAAATTTAGAACCTTTCACCTGGGTTCATAATGTCAACTATAAAAAAACAAGGATGGAAGAGTTTAGGGATAAGGGGAATGGCAGAGAGAAATGTTGATAGAAAAACTTCAAGGACTCAAGCTTCCAAGGGACTAGAGTTACGATCACCTGAATGATATGATCCTTAAAAATTAAATCTTAGGCTATATTAATGGAGCAGAATTAGAGAGATTATTATTATTCTACACTTGTTATATAACTTCTGACTACCTAGTGAGTCCATGAGATGTGGTCCTACCTGGATTTATTATTAATGCTTTATAATTGTGGATCATCTGGAGAATATTTGCCTTCAGTCATTCTCCAACTAGCTTCTCACAATTTCATGAGTTAGCACTTTTCTAAAGTTGAATCTCTTTCTTACTGTTTTTTTTCTTATCCCCTGAATCCCTTCCTAAACTTTAGACCTTGCTGGCATATGCAACATCTCCTAATTTATTATCATCAGCAATTGTTAAATGGTCTATTTGCTTCCAGTAAAGATCATTAATAAAGATCTTAGTGATGACCAAATATCATCCCACCCTGCAGCACCCCATTAAACATTTCTAGGTAGCAGTCTCTGTTGTCATTTATCATTTTCCCATTGGTTACAGACTTTTAATATATTTGGCTCCATGAGACTTTCTTATTAGACTTTATATAAACTAGTGTAGCAAGGACCATTGTTGAGATAATTGACATCTTAATAAAGCATTTAATGGATTAAACACTAGATTGAATGAAAATACATCCCCATATCAGACCGTTAACATAAATTTTGCATAAGAAAATCTTTCTCAGTTAACTGTGTACCTTCCAACTGCACTGATTTTGTTTGCACATAAGCTTTTCAATTTTACTTAAAGTTATTCATTTCATATTACTTGATCATTTTTATTTCTTGTTAATTTAATATATCTCACCTTATCCCTAGCTCACAAAGGTAACTCCTTCCCTTCTTCCCTAATTTTTAATGAGATAACCTTTGTATGTTCAGGTCATATTTTCATTTAGAGCTTATTGTGGTAAAAGGTATAATATATTGGCCTACACTTCATTTCTGCCACACTGTCTTCCAGCTTTCCCAGTAGTTTTTGTAAAACTTGAATCCTTACTCCAGTACTTGTTGTCATTGGGTTTATTAAAACAAGCAAGCAAATAAAAATAACACTGTCATAGATTGCATTTGCAACTTATTTACCTAACCTGTTCCATTGATTGAAATTTCTTTATTTTTTATTGTTATTGCCCCTTCATTACTACTCTTGGTCATTATTTCCCTTTATATTCTTGGTCTTTTGTTTCTCCGGATTCATTTTGTAATTATTTCATCTAATTCTGTAAAGTAATTCCTTACTAGCTTGATTTTTATAGCATTAAATTAATAATTTGACTGAGATTATATCACAATTTTGTTATATTTGGACAGATATAAGGTATATAGTGAATTGATATAAGTGCATAAGAAAAAGAACCATTTCCCAATAAATAAATGGCCAGAGGATATAAACAAATGGTTGTCAAAAGAATAAATACCAGCTGTCAGCAACATGTGAACACGTGATCAAAATTATTACTAATGAGAAAAAATGTTAATTAAAATAATTCCAATGGTCTACTTTACCTTGGTGAGATTAACAAAGATGATTAAAGGAGAAATGTCAGTTGTTGGAACGGCTATTGAAATTCAGGCAAATTATTTCACTGCTAGTAGAGCTGAATTCAAAAATTTTAGAGAACAATTTGGGACTATACCCCAAAGACACTAAAACCTAGTACAACTTTTTTATCAAGTGTTATAATTACTATTCATACACCCCCAAAGACATCAAAGACAGATAGAAAAGATAACCATATGCATATGTAAAAGTATATATATATATATATATATATACATATATATATACATATATATATATACACATACACATATATGTATGTTTTTATATACAGATATATAGTGTGTGTTTATACACATACACATGTGTGCATATATAGAAATATAGGTATACCTATATGCATACGCATCAGCACTTATTGTTGAAGCAAAGAAACAAAATAGTTACTATCTTTAAGAGGATGGCTGAATAAACTGTGGTAACAAAATATTACATTATAAAGAATGATAGATTCAGAGAAAATCTTTTATTAACTGATGTTGGATGCAGTGAGCAAGGGTAGGATAACAATGTTCAGATGTGTCAAATACAGGGCCTATGGGCCAAGTAGCACACAACACTGTCTACTAAGGCCTGAGTCAAATTACAATAAAATATTCAACAAAATAAATTAAAATATGATTTAAAAAATTACATTTTAACACTAAGTCAAAAAGTGGTCTACAAGGATGCTCGTATGCAAATTAGTGCCCTCATTTCTATTTGGATTTGACACCATTTAGGTAGGTGATGAAAACAAGAATGTAAAAGAAAAGAACTTTTAAAGACTGACCAATGTCAGACAAAAACTAGACAAAACTTCAGAAAACTGATGATGAAACATATTTCCCACCTTTTGGCCCAGAAAAACTCAAGGTACCTTATAAGGTATATATTTTCATATGTGGTCAATGTGACAATTTGTTTTGCTTGACTTTACTTATTTTTTAGAAAGTAAAACTTAAATTCAGGTAAAGGAGATTGGTGAGTTGTGAAAGTTATTTAGAAAAAGAAAAGAAACAAACGACTGACATTTAAATATTTTAAAATACACAGAATTGAGCACAAGAAAGTTCAGAAGGGTATAGCATCAGTGAAGTTTTACCATTTCAGTGTTAAATTTAATACATACTTAAAACACAAACTATGTAATAGGAGTTTGAATTTTCACATATAATGTTCTTTTCTATTATTTGTATATTGAAATATTATTTGTTGACACATAAGTAATAAAAATGGACGCCTTTAGAAAAATCAATTTTTAAGCATTTATTAAGTTCTAAATATTGTAATAGGCATTGGGGATACAAAAACAAAACAGGAATGATTCCCTACTCTTCAAGAGATTACTCTCTATTGGAGAAGACCATATGTACAAATATTAGTGTGTGTGTATGTGTATATGTGCGTATGCATCTATGTGTATGTGTGTATAGTTACACAATTACCAAACACATCCAAGGTATTTAGATACAATATATGCATCAAAAGCCCAAATAGTTGGTGGGAAACAGCAAAGACTTTATGTAAAAGGTGGTACGTGAATTACATCATGAAAAGTATTCAATAAAGCAGATGTGAGGAAGGAATCAATACCAGGCATGGGTGACAGCCTGTGTAAAGACACAGAGATGGGAGACAGTGTGTTGTGTGTGAGAAATAGAGAGAAGGATAGATTGGCTGACCCATAGAATGCAGGAAGGAGAGTAATTATTAAGAGAATGATCTAGGTCAGGTTGTGAAAGACTTTAAAAGCCAAACAAGGGAGTTTATATCTGATCTTAGAAGTAGATGGAAAACAATGGAGTATACTGAATATATTGAGTATGGGAGTGTTTAGGAAAATCACTTTGACAGCTATGGAGAGGAAGAATTGGAATACAGAGAGGAACTAAAGGCAAACAGAGCAATTAGAAAGCCATCATAATAATCTCGATCAGAGATGATTAGTCTGAACTATGGTTGTAGCTATGTGAGTAAAGAAAAGGGGGTCAAATGTGAATAAGGCTATCTAGGTAGGAATGAAAGATTTTGCAAATGATATGGTAGGTAAGTGAGAAATAGGAGTCAAGGATAATGCTATGGTTATATACCTAGGAGATTAGATGAATGGAGGTACCTTTGAAATAAATAAAAAAGATTTTGTAGATGGATGAAAAGGTGGACAAAATGAGTTCTGTTTTGAATATGCTTTGACTTTGAGATGGCCCTGGGAAATGTCTAGAGATTTAGACTGTTAGTCATCTGCAATAATGATGATAATTAGGCCCATAAGAGTTGATAAGTTTGCCAATAAAGGGAGTATAGAAAAAAGAGAAAAGAGGGCCAAGGACAGAGTCTTGGATTACATCTAGAGTGAGGGGACAAGGATAAATCAGGAAGGAAGTGATTCAAAAGAGAATGTCATGAAAATGCAGAAAAGAGAGAGTATTCAAGAGTAAGCAGTAGTCAACAGACATAAATTCTGCAGAGAGATCAAGAATGATGAAGATTGAGAAAAATTATTAGATTGCTCAATTTAAGAGTTTTTTGGGACAATTTTGAAAAGAACTGTTTCAGTTCAGTTTTAAGATTAAATTTATGAACTAATAAAATAAAATAAAAAGAGTAGTTGTCCATCTCTGTTGGGAGAGCTCTTGCTTCATTTCCTAGCCTTTGGACTAAGAGACTTTAAGTCCACAAAATCATCCATAGTTAAAAATTGTCCTCACTCACTTCTTTCCTTCATTTCCAGAAATTTGGAGAATGTGTGCACAGTGGTGGCTCACATAGTCAACCCAAAAGATTTGCCCTACATTTTGACAAAGAAACTGAAGTTGGGGATGGAGGAAAAAAGACCAGGTAGCTGAATGAAGTGAATATTTTTCAGAGGTCTCTTAATGCATGCCCCTAAAAACACTTTGAAAATGGATGCCAAACCAAATTCTGAGCAGGATAACCAACAAAACCTTATAATGAGTCATTTATTTTTATGGCCCAAGAAAACTTAGCAGGGCAGAAAAAGAGGTCAGTAGACACCAGAGTAGGGGCTGGTCAGCAGGGAGACATGGTGGAAGCAACTGAAGCTATAGGCCTTAGAGGTAGTGACAGCAGCAGTAGCAACAGTGTCCCTTGAAGCCTAGATATAGTCAAGAAATTATCAAGGAAAACTGCCCTGATATTTTAGAACCAGAGGGCAAAATAGAAATTGAAAGAATCCACCAATCTCCCCCTGAAAGAGAGCCCCAAAGGAAAACTCCTAGGAATATTATAGCCAAATTCCAGAGTTCCCAGGTCAAGGAGAAAATATTGCAAGCAGCCAGAAAGAACCAATTCAAGGATGGTGGAAACACAATCAGGATAACACAAGATTTAGCAGCTTCTACATTAAAAGACTGCAGGGCATGGAATATATAATATTCTGGAGGGCAAAGGAGATAGGATTACAAGCAAGAATCACCTACCCAGCAAAACTGAGTATAATCCTTCAGGGGAAAAAAATGGTAATTCAGTGAAATAGAGGACTTTCAAGCATTCTTGATGAAAAGACCAGAGCTGAACAGAAAATTTGACTTCCAAATACAAGACTCAAGTGCAACATAAAGAGGTAAACAGGAAAGAGAAATCATAAGAGACTTATTAAGGCTGAACATTCACATTCCTGCATGGAAAGATGATATTTACAACTCATGAGACCTTTGTCAATATTAGGGTAGTGGGAGGGGAAAAATTATATGTATAGTATAGATAGATAGATAGATAGATAGATAGATAGATAGATAGATAGATAGACAGATAGATAGATACATAGATACATAGATACATAGAGAGAGAGAGAGAGAGATGGCACAGGGTGAGTCAAAGATGAAGGGGTGATATCTGGAGAATAAAATTAAGGGGTGAGAGAAGATTATACTAAGAGAAAGAGAAAGGGAGAGGTAGAATGGGGTACATTATCTCACAAAACAGACAAGAAAAGGTTCTTACAGTGGAGGGGAAACAGGGAGAAGGTAGAGGAAATGAGGGAATCTTATTCTCATAGGATTTGGCTTAAGGAGGGAATAACATACAGACTCAATTGGGTATGGAAATGTCTTACTGTACAGGAAAATAGGAGAGGAAGGGGACAAGAGAGCAGGAGGATGATAGAGAGAAGGGCAGATTGGAAAAGGGGTAATCAGAAGGAAGTACTTCTGAGGAGGGACAGGATGAAAAGAAAGAATAGAATAAATGGGGGGGCAGGATAGGATTAAAGGAAATAGAGTTAGTTTTTCACAACATGTCTACTATGGAAATGTTTTGCATAACTGCACATCTATGGCCTGTAATTGAGTTGCTTGCCTTTTCAATGAGGGTGGGCGGGGTGGGGGGAAGGGAGAAAATTTAGAGCCCAAAGTTTTAAAAACACATGTTTAAAAAAAATATTTCCACATGCAGCTGGGAAATAAGAAATACAGGAAATGAGGTACAGAAATATATCCTGCCCTATAGGAAAATAGAAGGGGAAGGGGATAAGAGAAGGGGGAGGGAGAGACAGAAGGGAGGGCAGACTAGGGGAATGGGTATTCAGAATGCATGGCATCTTGGGGTGGGGGGAGGGGCAAGATGGGGTGAAAATTTGGAATTCAAAATCTTGTGGAAGTAAATGTTGAAAACTAAAAATAAATAAATTTATATAAAACATATAAAATAATTTAAAAAAGGGGAAAAAATTAAAATTGGTCAAGTGAATGCTAATGACTCCATGAGGCACCACAAAATAATAATAATAATAAAAACTAAATTAAAAAAACTGAAAAAATAGGAAAAATGGAATATATTATAGGAAAAACAACTTATCTGGAAAATATGAGAGATAATTGCACTACCTAAGAGGCAACCTATAAAAAAGACCCTAGATATCATATTTCAAGAAATTATAAAGAAAAAACTGCCTAGATATCTCAGAACCAGAAGTTAAAGTAGAAAGTAGACATGGAATGTGCTGATCCCTTACTGAAAGAAATACCTAAATGAAAACTTCCAGGAGTATTATGATCAAATTCCAGAGGTCTCAGGTCAAGGAGAAAATACTACAAGTAGCCAGAAAGAAATAATTAAAATACTATAGAACCACAGGTGGAATTACATAAGATTTAGCAGCTAACAGTGTCAAGGAGCAGAGAGCTTGGAATATGATTTTTCTTGAAGACACAGGAGCTAAGATCTAGAAAAAAACAAAATTTAAAATGGATAAAAGATTTATATGTAAGTAAATCAATAGAGCATTGAAAATCTATCAGATCTATGCATAAGAGATGAATGCTTGACCAAATGAGAGATAGACAGGTTCATGGGAGGTAAAATGGATAATTTTGAATACTTCTTTTTTCAAAATTACACATATGTAATCAAAATTAGAAGAAGAGTAATATAATGCTTAAGAAGTTTGAGAGACATACTTTCTGGGTATAGCATGTTATCAGTAAAAGAGGCCAGTGAGGGGCAGCTAGGTAGCACAATGGATAGAGCATTGGCCCTGAAGTCAGGAGGACATGAGTTCAAATCCGGCCTCATACCAAACACTTGTCACTTACTAACTGTGTGATTCAGGGTAAGTCATTTAGCCCTAATTGCCCCCCCCAAAAAAGAGAGAAGGCCAATGATACTCTCAAATGCCAAAAACCCCTATGGTGGTAGGCTTACAGTTTATGTGTCCTTGAAAGAGTGGGTATTCTTGAAAGTGGCCATCAATTCTGATTGGTTAACAAAATGAGAGAATGAAGATTGTAATGAGAGGTGGGCTATATTCCAATGAAGTTCTTGAAGCATGTGACACTGAGCGCTCAAATCTTTGTCAGAGACTTATCAATTTTTGTATCACCTGTCTGACAAAAAGGAAAACCCACTTTTTCCCAGATCCAACTAAGTAAACACAATGAGCCAGAATCTACCCATTCCCCTAAACTTAGGATTTCTTTTACTGTCTTTGATTACATCTTAGTCATCCTGGCTGGGTATATCTTTGAAAAAGATTTCCTAAACTGGTTGATTTCTGAATAAGTAGAAAAAAGGGAAAACCTTGGTCCTGATTCAATAATTAGTTATTAATGCAAGAGAAAAATAATAATTTATTTCAGTAGATAACTGGGAAAATTTTGTAGTAAGTTTCTCTGATAAAGATTTCATTTCTCAAGTAGAATTGGGTTAAATTTACAAGAATAAGAGCCATTCCACAATTACTAAATGTTCAAAGTATATGAAGAGGCAGTTTCGAGAGGAATAAAGAAAAGTTATCAATATTGCACTAATGGAGAAATGCAAATTAAAACGACTCTGATCTGCCACCTCACATCCATCAGATCAGGTAAGATGTCAGAAAAAGGAAAATGACAAAGGTGCAGAGGATATATGAAAATACACTAAGGCACTGTTGGTGGAGTTATTTCTGGAATACACTTTGGAACTATGCCCAAAAAGATTTAAAACTGCGCATTCCCTCTGACCTAGTAATGCTACTACTACAACTACATGTATATTCTGAAGAAATCAACTAAAAGGAAAAGGTCAAATCTGTACAAACATATTTATAGCAGCACTTTTTGTGATGGTAAAGAATTGAAAACTGAGGGGATGCCCATAAGCTGAGGAATTGCAGAATAAGTTGTGGTTCATGATTGTGATGAAAAACTATAGTGCCTTTAAAAAAAATTATGAAGGGTACGGTTTCAGAAGAAAACTTAGGAAAATATATGAATTATTGCAAAATAATGTGAGCAGATCCAGGAAAATAATGTGCATAATAACAATAATACTAAAACAATGATCATCTGTGAAAGACTTAGCAATTCTGATGTACATGGTGATACAAGATAATTTCAAAGGATTCATGATGTAAAGTGTTTTCAATTTTCAGATAGAGAACCGATGGATTTAGAGTACAAACTGAAGCACATTTTTTTCTCTTCATTTTTTGTTGTTATTTTTTTCTCGCAACATAGATAATGTGAAAAAAAAACATTTCACAACTTCATATATATGATGCATTTCTCACTTCTTATCTTCTCAATGGCTGCAGGAGGGGTGGAGGGAGACAATTTGGAGCTGAAAACAAAAATAAATGAAAAACAAATAAAAAAACAGAAATACACATGGGATGTGGTACCGCAGCTCTATGAGCTCTGTGCTTGAAAAAAAAATCAGTTTCTAAGAACCAGAAAATGCAAAACAATAAGAATCAAATCAAATTAATGAAAATAAGGCATTATCTCTAAATTTTTAAAAACTGACTTCAGACGCTGTTAGATTCTCTTCCAAGAAGCTATACTGTGTGAAGCAATGCCTGAGTCAATGGCTCTATCAACCTTGTACTTTACCTTCTGGCCTTCAACTATCCTGACCTGCAACCTATTTACCCCCAACTAATTCATCAACCAGTTATCAGCTTCAATTTGAGCTTTCTCTAGCTGAATTATCTCTTCTTTGATTTCCAACAACTTTTGCTACCTTCCATAGACCACAAACCTGATTCTCTGATACCAGAAACCTTTTCACTATCACTTCCATTTGTCCTAACAAAAGAGTTTTTTTTTAAATGTGGGCATTTTTCTTTAAATGACTATTTATTAGAGAAATGCAAATTAAAACAACTCTGAAATACTTCCTCACAATTATCAGTTTGACTAATGTGACAGAAAAAAAAATGACAAATCCTGGAGGAAATATGAAAAAATTGGGACACTAATGAATTTTGGTGGAGTTGTAAACTAGAGAACAATTTGGAATTATGTTCAAAGGGCTATAAAACTCTGTGTACCCTCTTATCCATGAATGCCACTACTAGGTCTGTATCCTAAAAGATCATTAAGAGGGGAAAACATATTTTTGTACAAATGTACAAGGATATTTATAGCAGCCCTTTCTGTAGTGGCAAAGAATTGGAAACTGAAGGGATGCCCATCAATAGATGAATGCAAACAAGATGTGGGATATGACTGTGATAGAACACTATATATATGAAATGATGAGCAGAAAGATTCAGAAAAACCTGTGAAGACTTATATGAATTTATGTAAAGTGAAGTGAGAAGAACCAGGAGAACATTATACATACTAACAGCAATATTATAGAGATGATCAACTGTGAAGAACTTAGCTACTCTGATTAAGATAGTTCCAAAGGCTGCATGAAGAAAAATGCTATGCACATCCAGAGAAAGAACTGATGAACTCTGAGTACAGATTGAAGTACATTTTTTTTAAATTTTATTTTTCTTTTCATGAGTGTGTGAGTGTGTGTGTGTTTGTGTGTGTGTGTGTGTGTGTGTGTGTGCATGCGCGCATACTTCCTTTTGCAACATTACTGGTATAGAAATATGTTTTGCATGACTTAACATGTATAACTGTTATATTGCTTGTCTTCTCAGTGGGTGGGGGGGCAGAAGGGAGGAGGAAAATTTGGAATGCACAATTTAAAAAATGAATGTAATTACTTTACTTGTATTTGGGAAATATTTAAGGAAATAAAAATATTTTTAAATAGTCATTTTTTAAAGTAAAGCCTAAACATCTTTTTTCTTTCTTTTTTCTTTTTGGCTAAGCAATGGGGTTAAGTGACTTGCTCAGGGTCACACAGCTAATAAGTGTCAAGTGTCTGAAGCCAGATTTGAATTCAGGTCCTCCTGACTCCAGGGCCAATGATTATACATCTCTATAGCTGTAACTGGGGTTAGCAATGAGCAAAATTATAAAGTTTCCATGCCCTTAATTTCTCTCTCTGTCTCTGCCTCTCTCTATGTGTGTCTCTCTCTTTCTCTCTCTGTCTCTCTCTCTGTGTCTCTCTGTCTCTCTCTTTCTCTTGCCATGGAGCTACCTTGCCCATTACTTTTGTCCCATATGGATCCTTTCTTTTTCAAAATTGGTTCTTAGAAAAAAATTTAAGTAAAACACTATGCCTTTTTGTGCATCTGAAAATACAGCAGACTAAGAATAGTCAAGATTATGCTGCAGGAATAAGCAATAGATTTCAGCTTCTCTTTATAATTACATCATAAACATCCAGAAAATGGACCAGACCAAGTCTTGATCTGGTAGTCATTTTCCAGCCCAAATCAGTTTAAAGATGGACAGACAAGCCCCTGGATACTAGTTAGAAGTGCTCAGAATCATTGGGACTGAATGAGGGCTAGCAGCAGTGCACTAGGGCAAGAAGGGTTCCTGCTTCCAACAGAAAGATCTAACACTGTTCAGTGAAGAGGAATATGTGCTAACCAAAAACTCAGTCACTCATTTCCCTGGAACTAAGTTACAGATTCACTATGGATGTAAGAGGGAGCCCGCAGGTCAGGGTGGAAGACAAGGGATAGGAGCTGCCACAGTGATCTGTACATATAGATCCAGGGCAAGGAGAAGTCTTGGACCTGAGGCTGTTTACTTAGCAAGGAACAAGATCAGAAGCATATAGAAGCCATGTAGCTTTGATCCCTGGGTGGAGGGCAGTTTCAAATGCTACTTCCACCCCAGGCTGAAGGCTATATCAGATTAATGAAGTCAGGGACCTCAGACCAAAGCACAGCCTGTAGTTTGTTGCTTGGAAAGTGCAAAGCTTTCAGCTGGTTGATGGTGGCTAGGACCACCAGCAGTCTACTAGAGTCCCAAGGGTAATCACATAGCTGTGTTATTCCGACCTAAACCAAGGTCAAGAATTTGCAGAGTTCAGACCAAAAGAGCAATGATCCCACTTCACCTTGGATTAGAGCTCCTTTACTGCAGTGAAAGCTTTCAAAAGCACAGATAAAGCTGTCCCTAAGATTTTAACACACACACACACACACACACACACACACACACACACATTATTCAACTCAGAGAAAACAGAAATGGGGAAATTAGAGGACAAAAAATAAACACCAAACAAACAAACAAGGCTAATCATGATACAGAACCTGACAGAAAGAAGCAGAGTTCAATGTCAGAAAGGAAGTTTGTAAGAATGAGAAAAAAAACTCCCAAAATAAAGAGTCATGATGGATAAAGGGATGCCCAAAGACACAAATTCAGAAGAAGACAGTGACTCTCAAAGAAATAGCTACAAATAAAATGTCAAAGAAGAAAGCAGTCTGAGCACAAATTCATCTAGAATCCCTGGAAGCAATAGTTTTGAAGTAGTGATGAGCATAAACATTATTTTGAGATATTTGTAACAAGAGCAGTATGATATAAAAATGTCTATGGTTTCTGCTGGTGACAAACACTCCACTACTGCTCATTCTACTGTGTTTTGTTTTGTTTTGTTTTGGTTTTTGCTTAAATTCATAAATGAATTAAATGCTAACTTTCAGTTAGACTTTAATGAAAATAATGATGTATTTTTCCCTATCAAAGTTCATAGACCCTCTGAAATCTATCCATGGTGCTCCATGTTCCCTAGATTATGAATCACTATACTAGAGAGTGACCAGAGCCCACAGATTAATGAAATAATGACTTTTTGGTTTCTAGACAGGGTGAACCTAGACATCCATTTTCAAAATGCATGTACACATTCTGTCAGGCTGAGATATGTGGCCCTACCTTCTGATACAGAAACAATTTGATTTAGTCTTGAAATTGTTTGTTTCATTCCCAGATCCTAGGACAAAAGTTTTCATATATATGGAGAGAGAAGTAACTCTAAGAAATACCCAAGAGTCTACTAGAGATCATAAGATATTTAGGAAGATAATCTGAGTTAAAGAAACAAACAATAAAAATGCCACACACACACACACACACACACATACACACACACACACACAAAAGAGGAGCAAGAGAAGAAGGGAAGGAAAGCAGGAAGAAGAAACAGAGGGAGGGAGAGAAGACAAGAGAAGACAAAGAAGACAAATTAGAGTCATGGGTGCCAATGTTTTCAAATCTCTTAAAAATATCCTTTTAAATCATCTTGCCATCCTATCAAAATGATGATAAGTAAATTTGGAATTTGGATGAACAGGTAATAATAGAGAACACAGTGAGAAGAAATAGATCAGTGTATGTGTGTTATAATTGGAAAGATTTCTGATCAGTAGGATAATCTGTCTCACTATGGATGGGATGAATGCTCCCTCTCTAGTTTCCAATACCTTAAATTCTCATATCACTTTCAAAAATATTTCTAAAACATAGTATGTTTGGTCTAGTATTTATAAGACATCTCTGTCAACAATTTTTAGCTTTTGATGGAAAGTTTTCTATATCATTATATCAGTCAGTGAATAAACATTTGTGGGCTAGATCTGCAAAGAGTAACTGAAGAGAGTCCCTATTCTTAAGGACCTAACAATCTAATGAGAGAGACAATATGCAAACAACTGTGTTCTAACAAGCTATGTACAAAAGAAATAGGAAATAACCGACAGAGAGAAGGCACTAAAATAAAGACGGTTTGGGAAAGGCTTCCTGTAGATATACTAATTTTATCTTGAACTCAAAAGAAGTAAAAAAAAAAATCTGGGAGTAGAAATAAGAAGGGACAGTATCTCCAGGCATGGGGGACATTCAGTGAAAAGGATAGGACTGTCCTTAAGCATAGCCAGAATAGAGGATTGTCTTTAGAATGTGACTTCTTGAATACAAGGGAGATCATGCTTCTTTACCCTTTGCCCCTCCAACTTACTTGCTAATGAAATAAAAAAAATCTCTAAATGGACATAAAGTGATTCAGTCCACAATTAGAATAAAGACTTATGTAAAGGATGTGCAGAAATAGGCATGTTAAAGTAGGATATTGTGATATAAGTTAGAGAATTAAAAAAAAACCATGGGGGACAAGGGCAGGACTCCAGCACATGTGTGGTGCTCCATATAACCTGAAGTAAAGGGGCCTGTCCAGCATGCTAGGACATTTATATCCCATTAGCAGTCACTTAATGTAGGAACTAAGGTTTTTGAAAAGTTAATTCTCTTGTGTAGGAGGAGGCTGAGACAGCTTTGAGGTTCAGCCTTCAGGGACTTACTGTTTAAAAGGGAAGGAAGGACTTAAAATGGGTAATAGGAGAAGATAAGGAACAAAGACAAAAATTCCCAATAATCTCAAGAGAAGAAAAAGCAATTAAAAACCTTAAGCAAAAACAAGTAAATCAACAGTGAAGATTTTAATAAAGGAAGGGAAGATGTTCTTTAGGACATCTAAATGAGTCCAAACATCTTTCAATAAATATTGCAAGGAAAAAAAAAAAGAATCAACACACGATGAAGCAAGGAATCCTGTGGATTCCCAAGAGAGCATGGAACAAAAGCAGGATGATCCTGAATGGTTCAAAAAAGAAATAGAATTGTAAAAGCAGAATTTATGACTTATACAGCAGAAATGACTGAAACCATAGTGGCATGTCTCTTCCAAAAAAAAGCAATAAAAGGAATTGACTGGGAAAACAATTACAAAGACATAAACTTAAGGAAATCTGAAAGAAGAGAAGCACAAAAAATGAAATTAAAAGAACACATGTGACTCTGATGCCAAAATTAAAAGGAAAGAATATATAGAACAACATCTGAAATGAATAATGAAATACTGAATAAAATAATTGCAAAGAATCTACAGTAATATATTAAAATATTACACATGCTGTTTTATATCAGAAGTATAATGTTAATTCAGATGACCTGAGAGAACTCAAAGATTAAACTAAAATTTTACTTGAATTAATGAATAACATCAGTAAAATATTAGAATATAAAACTTACAAAAAATAAATCAGTCTTTCTATCCATTACCAATAAAATTCACTAATAAGAGAGCAAAAAGAATAAGCAATGTCATTCAATATCAGTACAGAATATATTAGAAACTACCATTCAAGGTGTATCCAAAAATTTTATGTGACGGGTATAAAATGTTTCATAGAAATTAAGGAAAATAAATAATTACTTAAATTAATATATGTTACTTATGATGAGCCATACTATTATGATAAATATTTATACTGCCCATATTAATTTATAGATTCAAATGTATATAAATCAAACTACCAGAAGCTTTCTTTATATAACTAAAAAAGCAGTAATGAAATTGATTCCATAGGAACAAAAAGTCAAGAACATCAAAGGAAACAATGAAAAAAAGTGGAAAGTAAGGCAATCTAACAGTATTAGAACTCAAATTAAAATACAAAGGAAGAATCATCAAAATTATTTTGTACAAGTAGAAAAATAGCAAAGTAGATCAAAGCATTAAGTAAACAAGACAAAGGAAAAATTCAATATTGTTTCATTAAAAGATAAGATAATGTGTGTGTATGTGAGAGTGAGAGAGACAGAGAAAGAGAATTATATAGTTATATTTGGGAAGTGGGAATCTGATCTAGCTGAAAGGATTTGGACAGCAAGACAGGAAATAGGGCAACGTTGAATATGAGTAGTATAAAATAAGTAAAAATGCAGAACTTGGAAAATTCAAGGAGTAAGCAACATATAGCAACTTTGAACAGAATAGGTATGTAATAGAAGATAAATACAGCACAGGTCATAGGATTACAAGTTTATACCTGAGAAGAAACTTAGAAATCATCTATTTCTATTCCTTATTTTAGAGTTGAAGAAATTATGTTCCACATAGGTGAAGTAGCTGGTGCAATTTAACAAAGAATACTAACATCAGATTCATCATTTAAACACAACTGACAGCAACACATGAGCAGTAACTCTAAGCCTAAGGCTCTTTTCCCTTCACCATTAGAGTCTTTTGGAATCAGATTGTTTTGTTGTTGTTGTTGTTTTAGGTTTTTTTGGCAAGGCAATTGGGGTTAAGTGATTTGCCCAGTGTCACACAGCCAGTGAGTATCATGTGTCTGAGGCTGAATTTGAACTCAGGTCCTCCTGAATCCAGGGCTGGTGCTCTATCCTCTGTGCCACCTAGATGCCTCGGGATCAGTTCTAAAAAGCAAATTAAAAGATGGCTAATAAATTTGAACTTTATTCTACAAGCAGTTGAAGCTATATTACAGATTTTAGAGCCGGGGAATATAAATACCAAAGTGGTATTTTAAAAAGGCTAATCTGGTGATAATATGAAGATTTTATTAGAGGTAGTCCAAAGATTCCTGAATTATCTTTCCTTGATCTATTTTCCAGGTCAATTTTTTTTTAATATGAGGTAGTTTAAATTTTCTTGGGTTTTTTTTTCAGTCTTTTGACTTTATTTTGATATTTCTTGCTTTCTCATTGGGTCATGAATTTTTGTTTGGTTCATTCTAATGTAACAGCTACTATCTGGCTCCCACTGAAGGCCAGATGTTACATTTCATCCTTCCTCCAGAGTTCTACAGTACCCTTACGGGGTTTAGGACTCTAAGTTTACTTATGGTGTTTCTTTAGTTGTAGAGGGTACACTTCACTCCATTTCCATTTAAGTAATTAACAACTGGATTAGTTTTACAAAGAAATATTTACCTCAAATGTAGAATAAGAATGAACATGCAAACATTCACCCTCCACACCTGGGAGCACATTCTGAAAGCTCCCCACTCCACTCCACCTCACACTCTGGGAAACAGAGTGTGAATTAAGGTCACAGTTTAGCTGAGTTTCTATACTGCACAGTCACACCAAATAACAAATCAGACGTCCCCTTGAGTTCAAATTCCAGGCACTCTGACTTTCCTGATAAACTGGCTGGCTTCACAACCATTCTGGAATCCTGGCTCCAAGGTCAACATGGCTCAAGTCCAGGAACAGTGGGAATTCTATTGCCTGTACTTAGGACTGAAAGGGACAAATGAAATAGCTCAAAATAAAATCCCAAGTCCATTTCTCAAAGACATAAAGTACAAGAGGAGAACAGAGCAAGGTTTTCCTGCCCCCACCACACACAATGTCACATTGTGGCACTTTCAGGTGAACTTGGATCTTCATTCTCTCTGGATACCACAAAAAAGAGAAGGTATCTCAATCTATCAGTGTTTTAAATATTCAATCTGTACCAATTACACAGCCCATTAAAAAAAGCATAACACCTCTGGGTTAGGGAAACATGATATGTATTCTGAAAACAGAATTCCTCTATTTTAGAAAACCTGGATGTGAACAAGAGAGCCTCCATTACAGTCATTTTGGGGGACTCTGTTATTTGAGTAGTTGAGTAGTCTTTTTTAGTTTTTGTGGCAATCTATTGATCCTCTTTTCAATTCTTTCTTCCATGGCTTTTATTTATTTTCCAATTCTTTCCTCTATCACTCTCATTTCATTTGTTATACCATTTAAAAACTCTTATTGTACTTCTTGCAGGACTTCTAATTGATCTTTTGGATAAGTTGTGTTTTTCTTAAAGATTTTCCTGTAGTTCTTTTGGAGCTACTTTCTTCTTCTGGTTTTCTGTCTTGGGGCTTTCTGTCTTGAATTCATAATCATTTCTTTCTCTCCCTTCTTTCCTTCTTTCTTTCTTACTTTCTTTCCTCATTCATTCATTATTCATTTATTCATTTGTCTTTTTATTCTTTCCTTAACTTCTGTTTTCTTTCTTCATTTCTCCATTCATTCATCTGTATATATCTATCTTATCTGTCTTATCTATTTTGTTTTAATTATTCTTCCAGCAGTGTGCTGTGGGCAACCCCATATAGTTGGGTTTGTTGAGAATTCTGGGTGCTGAGTCTATATTCCCTGTCCCTCTTGGAGACATGCCTCCCCTTTTTACTGCCATCTTGGGTAGTGGTCTGTGTCCACAATTTTTTCAGGGTGACCCTGAATATAGCTAAAGGCTCTGTGCTTTGCATTAGGACTGAGTACATGCTTTTGACTCTGAACTGTTCTCCTGAGCTGAAGCTGAATACAACATAAGCTCTGCATGTTTTTAGACTTCACACCTATTGCAGAGCTCTTAATGCGGAGAATGAGATCTTTGCCTTTAGGAAACTCCACACTGTTGGCTTGGACTTGGGTCTGAATGATCAGCTTTGGGCCTCTCAATTCTGCTCACCCACCTTAGAGGACTAGGTAGGAGACCCTATGCTCTCTTCTCACCCAGGTTCCAGACTTCTTGCCCCAGTCTTTTTCATGTATGTCAAATTGGTGGTCTTATGCTGAAATGATGGCCAAATGTAGTTTTCTCCTTACATTTTTAGTTCTTTACTTACTCTGATCTTCTTAGACTATTGTTGAAGTAATTGTGAGGGGAAATGGGCTCCATTTCTTCCTAGTCTATCTCTTCGCTGGTCCTCTTGAGTTTCAAAAAATATCAGTTGATTAACATATTTTAAGCTTATTTTATATTTTACAGACATAATTTAAATTGAATTCTTTAAGAAAGATAAAGTATGATGGAGACTAAATTTGCATAGCTTGATTTACATTAATGAATGTAATGGGGCACAAAAGTCAGTGTTTTCTGTGAGGAAAAAAAAAAGATTGTGATGAGCTGTATTAAGCCAACAAAACTGAAAAAGCACCTTTCATCAGTCCATCCTGATAATGCATCTAAAAATGAAAGTTATTTTCCCATAAAAACCTCACTTTGAAAAAAACTGGAAAACTTCCAAAACTTGGATTTACTATTTTTCAAAAAAAAATTTGCTTAAAATATGCTATAGGGTTGTTTACTGGATTGCCAAATAAAAATTTCAAATTATTGGATAGATTTTAGTAAATCCCTGTGTATCCTGGGAATGGTCAAGCTGGTTTGTGAACAGGAATAGAGGAAATAAATGGAAGTGGGTCTTTTGCCAAATGATTTGATGTGTTCTAAAATAGTTGATAGTTCTCTAAACAGTTTGAAACTTATCATCAAGACATTGGCAGACTCTCCATTCTCCTTCAGTATGTAAATGGATTAAACTACAGACAAATACTAATGTGGACACCTCCTTTTATTTTTGTTCACTGTGTGCATGCTGACACCATAAAAGAAAAACCCTTATTACGTGATTTCCTTTTGAAAACTAAAAAGGACATTGATGTTTCATTTTTTTCCCTCCAAACAAAGCTTTGATGGAAAGAAAAGCTTCATATTCATTATAAAGATAGAGATCCTGTTATGCTTGGCAATAGATCTGGTTTTGAGACTTTTGTACAAAATTAACCTCTTCCCATGATGGCAATTCATTTATTTATTAAAACCACAGGCATATACTTGCCATGAAGACACTTCTAACAATCCTGAATGAAATTTATCAAAAATAAAAATCATCAACTTTATCTGAAGCAGGTTTCTAAATCATACTTTTAAAAAATAGGTTTTGTCAAGAAAAGGGAGCAGATTATGAAGTGCTTAACAGCTTTCTGGTTTTCAAGAGGACAAATCTTAAACTGCTCATTTGAATTAAGGGCAAAATATTTTTTTTCCTAAAAGACTAAGAAAGTCTAGTGTTGGAACACTTGAAAGAAAGGATTTTATCCATTGATTACCTTGCATAGAAAGTTTTTTTTTAATCTTATGAATGAGACAATTTTTATTTTAAAGTCTTGAAGTCACCATTATGGACATTATTGAAAACTTATAAGCATTCTTGGCTAGACTGCATAATGCAGAAGAAAAGAACAGAGGTCAGCATCCTCACACATTTTCAAATGTTAGAAAAAATACTTTACAGAGATGGAGTTAAGGAGAACATCTCTGTTGATTTTTTCAAAAAGAGAAATCTATAAAAACCTATAAATCCCTCAGAACTCTTTCAAAATGTATGTTTATTGTGATGGCACTAAAGTTAAAATCATGAGACTCACAATTTTTCTTTTTAATATTAATTGCATCAAGGATGTTGTTCTCATCAAAAATGAATTCATTGAACCAAGGATAAGAATTTTACTACTACTAGAATATCCCTCAGGAAACCCTGAATAATTCTATTTCTTGAGAAAAAGCTACTCCTGCCTTATAAAACTAGTTAGAGAAGCATTTGTTTCATTTGTGATAACATATCTTTATAAATAAGGATTTTTGACACTTAAAACAATCAAAATGAAAACTTGAAAGCAACTGTTTGTTCAACATTGCATATAGGCTGTCTTGTTAAAGAGCATCCCATATTTTAATGTTATTATTTAAGCTAAGCAACCGGTCTTCACTCTATGAGTGTTTTTAAATAAAAATTAACTTCATATTGACTGTATTTTAAATGTATCATTTTATCATTTAATGTATTAAAAATGAAGCACATTATCATATTATAAGTTTGTTTTTAACATGCCAAACAATATATTTAAATATAATACATAGTGCACACATACACATGCACAAGTTAAGAACCTCTAGTGAGTTATTTGTCATGCAATTATTTAAAAGTCTATTTTAACCTTTTAGTTAAGAATTGGCCAGTTGATGGTTCTAGGCTTACATATGATTCTTCAGAGCTTCATGACTAATCCCTGAGGAAAATGTGAAGAAAAATAGATTGCCATTAATTAATTAAATTGCTACTTCACTTAAAGGTATATTAATGTTTTTTTTCAAGCTACAGCATCATGTTAGAAAAAAGATATACAAGTGAACTCTAACCCATCCATATTAATGTCAGCATAAAGGTCGAATTAGGCTTTAATTCTTTTTCAATAATATTGTGTCCCATTATTAAGGATACTTGTGAATTTTGGGTCCCAGACTTCATTCGATTGACAACTTTATTCAAGTATATGTTCTGTTCTATTGTTGTTCTTGTTTTTTCAAACTTCCAGAGCAATGACTGTCTTTTGACTTTCTTTGTATCCCCAGAGTTTAGCTTATGCCTGAGGAACAGTAGGCACTTAATTAATGCTTATTGACTGAATTGACTCTTCATGGAAATGCTATAAATCCAAAACCCAGCTAAAATTTAACTTCATTAAGAAAACCATCCCTGATCTCATAAACTGTAACAAGAACTTTCCTTATTCTCAACTCTTATAGCACTTGGATTGTACAGTTTGTGTAGTTATATGCTTTTTGCATCTCTGCATGTGTTCTCTTCTTTTATCTATTCCTTATAGGCAGGGACTTTGTTGAATTTTTTTTTCTTTCTGCAGCCCCTGAAGTCTCAAATACTTGGCCAGATGTTTAGTGGGTATTCAAATGTTTCCTGGGTGTGTAATTTCAAATATACTCTATTAAGAAAGGAAGCAGATCTTTTGGAAATATAAATAAGTAAAATAAAGGCTAAGATACAAATCTAATAAAAATAAGATAAAACTAAACAGTGGTGATCAGGAAAAACAGAATACTATCATTTACATTTTCTTTAGGTAGGAATAGTGGATGATAATATTTATAAACTAATTTATTTCCAGCTTGCCTTTTTTTAACCTTCAAGAATGCAGATGTATGAAAAAGAAGAAACGCTATGATATTTTAAACGATGTTGTAATAGCAATTTTAATTACCTGCTTTATAGTCACTAGAGGAGAAATTTAGATTATTTTGTTCTCAATGCCATAGCCCTCTTGAAAATCAAAGGTTGCTCAGAGTCCAAATCTTTTACAGACAAGTTGGTAAAGCCTTATTTAGGGAAACCAATTGTGGAGTAAATTAGGTCTCTGTTGATTAATTGAGGAATGTTGCAGGTATCTTCCATAATTTAAAAGGAATTTTTCAGTTTCTTTAAATACATTTCTTTTATCTCTCTTTGTGACAGCCTTTAAAAAAAATCCACAAAGACAAAACTGTCAGCAACCCGTGGTTTCTAAGCCAATATTTTTCTTTCAAACAGATCAGGAATTTTTATTTATTATTACAAAGCTTATGTTAACTTCAAGTGATAAGCACAAATGTTAGAATAGACAAAATATAAGAAAAATAAGCAAACATACAGGTATAAAAGGAAACTAGAAAACAAAGTTTTATTTGTGTAAACTCCTTGCTAGTTGCTAACCAGAAGTCAAAAATATTCATGCAGAATTTAATGATGAAGAAACTAAATTATTTAGTATTTGTTCATGACCTATTTTGAACTTCTCAGAATCCATATTTTTACAAGATTTATCACTATTGCTTCTATTTTTCCTTATATAGGTGTACTTTTAGTCCCACGTTCTTAACTCTGACTCACTTTTTGTCTTCCCATAAATCTGAATCTTCATATTTGCCATTTGTAATCATTGAAGTAATAATGTGTTCATGTGACACAATGTGTTTACCTATATTCCCCGATCATTGAGTACCTGTTTTGTTTCTAGTCTTTTGCTATGACAAATAGTGATGTTAGAAATATGTTCATGTTAAGATAAAAAACATATGAGCCTTTCGGTAATTTTTACCATATAGTTTGTTGTTGTTGTTCATCCTTCCCTCTTGAAGAAGATCATTTGTTATCACTTTATGAAAAGGTGAGCCAATTCTCAGCACCACCTGAAGAGTATAGATTTGTTCTGTTCCAACACTGTTTTCACCATAACTACCTCACAATCGAAGCATATCGTCATCAGTGGCTCTACCAATTTGATAGGTATAAAGTAAAATTTAGGAATTGTTTGAATTTTATTTTGCTGATTATTGGAGATTTGAAGTGTTTTTCATGTGGTATTGATAATTTCCGTTCTTTACTATTCATTCTCTTTTTCAAGTTTTCTATTGAAGGATTATTCTTACATACATATGAACATATGTACATCAGTTGCTTGTAAATTTTAGATGTTGACATTTTAATAGAAATAATTACCATACTTGTTTCATTCTTATTCTAGTTATATTTTCTTGCCCTTTTAAAATATTTTAACATAAACAGATATTTCCATTTTCTCTAATACTTTCTTTTAAGTTATGACTAGATAAGAAATTATCCCCTTTCCAAAGCAGTGAAAAATAATATTTTATATGAATTCAAAAAAAATTGCAATATTTAGCTCATTTGACCCATTTGAAACATACTGCAACAATTGGTCAAAGATGTTGATCTTTTCTCAATTTTAATCAAACTACAATCTAATTTTACCAATGATTTAATTCCATATAAAATTACTTTATTTTTCTTATCTATATAATTAATGTCTCAACTACTCTATCATTCTGTTCTTGTCCAGTGCCAGACAGTTTTGACAATTATTATTTTATAGCATATTTGAGATATAGAATTATTTACTTATGAATGGAAAATATCACAGTCCAACACCTTTGTTTTATATATGTAGAGCCTGAGACTCACTGGGATTCCGTGACTTCTCTGAAGTCATCATTTGATCCCAGATCCTCTGGCTTCAAGTCCTGTATATTCTCCATTGCTTCATCATTTTTTTCTCCAAAAGGAGATCACCCAGAGTTTGTTTTATTTATTTATTTTTATAAACCCTGTTGATATTTTGAACTTTTATTTTCCCATGTGAGTTCTATAACATCAAATTCTATGCTTTGACTATTTTGATTGATATCATGTTGTTCGTATACAAGCATTTTTTCACCTAACTCTTTTAGAATTTTATTCCCAAATTTCTTTTGTTATTTTTCTAGAGTTAAAATGTCTAGAACTCCATCAAATGATAATGCCAACAGTAGGCAGCCTCACTGTCCCCTATTCACATGGGAGCTATTCTAAAGTGTATTGATTGCATATAATTCTGGTCCTTGGATTCAGGTAAATACTATTGATTGTTTTAAGTAAAAATCCTTCAGCTTATAGTTTCTTTTTATTATCTTAGCATAAACAAATATTGTATTTTTCATTGGCCATGTTGTAGCTTATTGATATAATCACATAGTTTAATTATGAATATAATTAATTATAGTTGTGATTTTCCTCCTATTTCACCATCCTTCTCATACCATTTTTAAAAAATTAATATATTTCTTTATTCCCTTTTTCTTTCTCTGATGTAGGCCGGTATTTCAAATGCATATTTTATTTTTCAGATCTTATGCTTGGTTTATCTGGGTTGTAGCTCTTGGAATCAAGCCCAGTTTCCCTTAGTTTATTATATAATGGGGCATCTTAGTGGCACAGTGAATAGAGCACCAGGTCTAGTATCATTTTCCTTAGTTCAAATCTGGCTTCAAATACTTACTAGCTATGTGACCCTTGTCAAGTCACTTAACTCTGTTTGCCTCAGTTGGCTCATCTGTAAAATGACCTGGAGAAGAACATAGCAAAATACTTCAGCAGTTTTGCCAAGAAAACCCCTAATGGGGTCATGAAGAGTGAGACAACTAAAAAAAATGACTGAACAACAAATATATATATACACATAATTTTGTTTTAGCTTTATGTATCAACTGAGTAGGTACTAGGTTCAAATTACTAGGTGCTAGAAATGATTACGTAAAAACAAAGCAAAACAAAACAAAAAATGTTTATTTATTTTGACCATCAGTCTTCCTATTGCACCCTGGTTAGAAGCATAGCAGAGATTCATGGGCTCAATCCACCTTGCTGATTGGCATGGGAGATTTGATCTGTTCCATTTCAAGCCTATGTCATTTAGCTCTTCTCTGGGCCTCTCGGTGGCCCCCTTATCTCCAGGGGGGCACATTATATTAATGCCAGACAGTGTGGACGTTGAATCGGCACAGCGCAGTGAAATTCTGGATTTCTGTTCTCAATTGAGCCACTGACTTTAGCCTTCCCAGTTGCAATTATGGGTATGCACTATAGCACCTGACACCATTCATCATTGAAAGATTAAAGATATTTATTGAAGTATACAAGAATAAGGTAGGAAGAAGCATCCTACTAGTCTGGTCCCACTAGCTGTGAAAGAATCCTCAGCTTCTTGTACAATGAGATACATTCAGTTATTCAGTCAGTGAATAAACATTTATTAAGTTCCTACCAAGTTCCAGGAACTGTGCTTAGTGCTGAGGATACCTAATATGAAAAATAAAGATAGTCTCTGCCTTTGAAGAGTTTGCAATCTAATGAGGAAAGACAATACACAAAAGGAATGCAAAATAGGAAGGAGACAGAATGGAAGGTACTAGCAGGGTGAAAATGAATTAGTCAGAGTTCTTCCTTCCTTTCAATGATATTTGCCTGGATATTCTTATAATTACAGGGGACATTGTTCATCCAATTCTGCTTACTTCCTGCTCTATTGGTTCGTGCACATATCCCCATATCTTTCTGAATTCCTCATTTTTTAAAATAAATTTTTCTGTAAAATATGATTCCAGTATATTCACAAAGCATGGTTTGCCATCCATTCCTAAGTCACTGGGGACTCGCCTTGTCTCCAGGTGTATTGTATTCTGACTGCAAATATTTTAATTGATATTGGATATTTGTTTCTGTATTTGATTTTCTTAGGGAGTATGCTTAATATGCATAGGGGAATACACACTAGATTAAAGGGAACACGGGCATATGTATATTTTTTCTTTTGTTTTGCACAATTAAAAAAGTTATCTAGAACAATTGGGGAAAACTCATAACTACTAACTCCAGCCACTTTATCTGCTGATCCATTCCTCTTTAGTTTAAAGCTTTAAAACCTCTTAAAACTTTCCAAGTTTTCTTGGAAAAGAGTCAGACTTTAATCCACTATCAACCATTTTTACTATTGTGTGACAAGATATGGTTGCAGTCTTTGGCATACAAGAATAAAAGAGGAGGGAGAGTTGTGAATGGGATTTTTGTAGAAGGTAAGAGAAAGTACTTTGGGGAGGAGGGAAGTGAAGAATTTTGATTAGCAAGTTTCTATGTCTTGAAATCTTACAGATGCCTAATTTACCTAAGCCTAGACCTCTTCATTTTCTATGTCCCTATCTGAATACTTCATATTAATGGGTTCATTAAATAACATTCTGCTCATGGTCTTGTAGTCACTCCTATGTTAATGCTGAAGTAGGAAAAATTGTATCCTTTATGCCAGAGAGGGCATAGGGGTAAAAAGTGAATATATTTAGCAATAAAAAAGCTAGAAGAAAGGCTGGGAAAGATAGATTGGCAGTAGTTGCGGTAGAGATGAGATCCCATGGGCAAGAATCAGTGTTTGAACCAGATTGTGAGAGGAACAGAGCCTGCCAAGGACTGAGTTATACAATTGATGGAGATGTAGCCATGAATGAACAACTTTGGTAGATTTCAGTTTGCCCTGGGTAGCAGTGCTTAGGGAAGAGGCTGAGTTCTGAGTTTGATTTGTGGACAAACAAAAAAGATATCTGAATGTGAGTACACAAATCTTATTCTTTCACTTCTCTGGTTTGGGTGGTGCCTGGAATTCAGGGAAGCTCTGGGTTGGGAAGAGATGCCCACAGTTTTTGATAAAAGGGTTCATTTACAAAGAAAACCACACTTATAAAACACTAACATATTCAATATAACCCTAAATGTGAATGCATTAAATTCCCCATAAAATTAAAGAGAATAGAGGAATGGACTAAAAACAAAGCAAGAAAGAAATATATGCTACATACAAGAAGGACATTTAAACATATAGAAACTGATATACACTGTGTTTCTCTCAGTCCAAATTGCTTAATTTCTCGATTCCCACAGAAAACTTTCTAAGACTATTTAGGAAATAGCAAATTAGATGTGATCTACTTTGTTTGAGGGAGTTCTCTAAATGCGAAATATCTATACCAATGAAATTACATACCAGATTCAGAAATATAACAAAATAAAACAAACACAACAAAAAAAAATAAAAAATACTTATGTAATGAAATTTTAAAAAACTGAAGCAAATCAAATGTGCTTGATTCAAAGCTAGAGATTTAGGAGTTGTTATCTGATCCACATGGATTTATAAGTGAATTCTATCAAATATTTAAAGAACAATTAATATGTATGCTATAAAAATAGAGAGAGAAGACACTAACTGACATAGTGGGTAGAATACTGGACATGAAATCAGGAAAATTTCACTCAAACATTTACTAGCCATATGATCCTGAGCAAGTCATTTATCTATTCTCAGTTTCAGTTTTCTTATTTGTACCATCTTTTTTCTTTACCTTCTCAGTCACTCTCTTTTCTAAAAGCTTAAGAAAAATTCTATGATCCTATGACCTCACAGAGTTGTTGTGAAGATCATATGATACAATATGTGTGTGTATATATATATATATATAAATAATACTTTGCATTATACTATATAAACAACATTTGTCAAAAGGAATAATTTCAAAATACCTAAGAACAATGATCAATGCAATGATGAAACATGATTCTACAAGATGAAGATGTGATTTAAAGTGCTACCTACTTCCTGGTGGCAGAGAAGTAATGGCAGTTTTGGACATGAGCAATATAAGAATTTGTTTTGCTTAAGTACATATTTGTTACAAAAGTTTTGTTCTTCTCCCTCCCCCATGGGAGGAGAGAAGTGGAAGGGAGAAAAAATAAATGTTGAATAATGGAAAAAAAATTAATTAAAAAGAATTTGGTTTAAAAAGGGTGAGCAGCTGAATGGCACAGTGGATGGAGTACTGGCCCTGGAGTCAGAAGGACTTGAGCTCAAAATCAGCCTCAGACACTTAGTAGCTGTGTGACCCTGGGCAAGTCACTCAGCCCTGAATGCCTCTGGGGGAAAAAAAAGTCACATACATATCTGTATAGGTATGGGTGAGTCACCACTGTAAACAATGTAAGGGCAGGGGCTGATCACTTAGCTTTCCTGAACTGGGCTTCAGTTTTTTGTTTGCTTCTTGGTTTTTTGTTTGTTTGTTTTTTAAAGAGAGGGTAATGATGACTCCTTGGAGCTATTTAGGAACCAAGAGGACAGAGTTTATGCTTATATCTTCTTTAAACCCCCATTTCCATCCCCATGGCAGATAAAGTGATATTGCCTATGCAAGTTTAAAAATAGTAACAGTAAAAATAATAATGATAATAGTGAAATCAAAGGCCAACACAAAATAAACAGAGAGAGTTTTGGGAGAATGGACTTATTTTAAGGAGAAAATGGGGTGTTTCTCCCCTGCCACCCATTTCCTTAGTTAGCTCTGGGTCATTTTATAGGTCTAGGTGTGGGAAGGAAGCAACTATACCTTAAGGAAGAAGTAGTAGACATCTTGTCACCACTTACTCTAGCAATGAGTTGCGAGTTCTTCCAGGGGTAGAATTTATGTTTTTGTTGATTGTCTAGACTTTTAAATAATTATGGAGAATGTTTTAATAATTGATATTAAATTGAAAAGTGAGTTGTGTGTATATTTTGGAGAGTTATCTCTTAAAAATTTACCAGCACATCCTGGGTGCTTCCTAGTGGTACTTTTAGAGATGCAGCAGTTTTCTAGTCTCAGAGTCGTAACCTACAGCACAACTCTAGTCACCCTGGAGAAAGGGCAATAAGCACCAATAAGATTCTCCCTCACACCCTACAAGGAGCCTCTGTCACTGATAGTATTCCCCAAATGAACTTTACAAGGACTACATTAAGGGAGAAAAGAACCTCTAAGATTGAGAGTTAGGAGGTACCCCTTGCTATATGTATTCTCTAGAGATATGCGTCACTATGTTTGTAACTTAAGTTAGAGTTTACTCTACCAGGGGACCCTGTGTGTGCAAAGGAAGAGCATTCTGGATTAGACAAAATGTGTTGTGCCATCTATTTTTTCTATACCTTCTCAGTCTCTCTCTTTTCCAAAAGCTTAAAAATAATTCTTTGATGATATGACATCTAAGGTCCTTTCCAGCTCTAAATCTATAATTCTATTAAGTTTCCTTACATTTTTTTTGGTTTCCATTGGACTTATTTCTATGGAAAGGGCCATGGATATAGCCACAGACAGAGTAGTAGGCCATAGGATAATTAGCCCTGTTTACTCAGGAAAATTGCTGGGCTCATCCCTGTTTCTCCCATTATCCCCATAACCTTTCCCTCCCTCCAAATGTTCTCTCACATCCATCCCTGGTGTAGCAGTAATCTATAAGATGAAAGTGAGATGATATTCAATGCAACTGACACACTTTGATGAAACCCTTTTAACTTGGGGAGGAGAGGCAATGTTATTTCTTGCTTAATACCATTAAATATGTGTCCATAAGCTCAAAATCTTTGGAAAAAAATTTTTCCCTATCCACACATATGATAAAATCAAGAATTTGGAGCAAAGGAATGAGCCTGAGGTCAATGACTCTAATCAGGTTCACCTGGAGAGTTAGTTCTTTAACTTTTCTCTTCCTTTGTCTTGTGTTGACAACCAAAAGAAATGAAGGACTGAGAAAGCTGATGGTCTTGGACCCAGAAACCCTGAAAAGTATGTAGAGAGACTGTAGTCTAGAATTTTTTCTGAAAGATGCAGGCAACTTCATATCAGAAGTTAAATAATAATTACAAAGACTTTATAACCCTAATTGAGACAGAGGATTAGAACGAAGACATAGATCCTCCAAGCAGGAGAAAATAAGGGTCAAAAGAGAGATTAAAAACCCATGGGCAATATTTAGCTACCTGACAGTTATTCTGAATTCTGAAAGAACTTGACCTTAGAAATGAAGGCTGTACACCTGCAAAGACAAAGAGAACCACCCAAGACTCTCCTGTTTTATGAGGAGAAAAATAATTGTGGATTTTTCCTTAGTTTATATACACATCCCTAAGAGAGCAAAAATGTAAGTTTCTTTTATCCTATAAGCTAATAAAAAAGATTCTAGATTATATTCTAGAAGAGGCTAAATGTCACAATGAATAGGGGAGCAGTCCTAGAGTCAGGAAGCCCTGAGTTCAATCTTACTATGTAAAATCCTTTGTGCCTCAGTTTCCTCAACTGTAAAATGGGAATTATAATACCACTTATCTCTCAGCATTGTGAGGACTAAATGAGATAATATGAGTAAAGGCTTTGCAAGCCTTAAAAAGATATATAAATATAAGCTCTTATTATTATATGTTGACTAAATAATATCATTAGAAGACACTAGTGGTCCTAAAACATCAGAGGCATGTAGTACACCTCCACATATGTACCATGGCTTCACATATTGGCTAGATTCATGCTCCTCTAAAAATATGCCCTGACCAAATGTATTCCATATGTGTATACTTCACCACATGTGTGTCCAACCATGTACCTTCCCTAATTGTGTCTATTCTTTCCACTGATCATGTGTGCATGTGTAGGAGAGCATGGAAAAGTGTGGAAGGAAATGTTCTATTGTCATTTTTCTTTCCATACTATTTCATGTTATGACTTTCAATTAAATAAGCAAGTTGTTCCTTCTATTCGACTATCAAAATAAAACATATTGATCAGAGTTCATTATAATTTTGAGTTGACATGGACACAATGAATATTTTAAAATTAAGTTACCTTTATTGGGAGCCCCATCTACCAATATGTGTGTTTTTAGTCTTCTTATTTATATTCTTTGGGTTTCCCACATTTAACTACAAACATTTGAATTTTGGTGACCCCATTTCCTACTATAGATTATGATCTTGAATTATATAGCTCATCTTCTCTTATTATACTCCAGAGTGCCTAGCACAGTACTCTCAGTAGCACACGTTTAATTGAACATTTCACCACTAGCAGCCCACTGGATAACAGAAGAACAGACACAAGTAGTATCTCTCTTTTTTTGTTTGTTTGTTTTTGGCTAGGCAATGGGGTTAAGCAACTTGCCCAGGGTCACACAGCTAGTAAGTGTTATGTGTCTGAGGCCGGATTTGAACTCAGGTCCTCCTGAATCCAGGGCCAGTGTTCTATCCACTGTACCACCTAACTGCCCCTACAAGTAGTATCTCTTGACCAAGGAGGGCAAAGTGTTTTTCTTTATTTTTCTCACCTCTAATCATGGATAATTGAATGAGGCAAAAGGATCAGGTAAAATTTCCTGAATGTTAATTGAGATCTAGTTCATCCATCCATGTTTCAGCAAATGGGCTATGCACTGCCCCATGGAGCTATGTTTGTTTTAGGGAAAATCATATTCGATTTATCAAGGTAGAAGTAAACAAGCTCTTATATCTTAGAATAATTTTGGCCAAAAAAAATGTGATTTTAGGAACTTCAACTACTTCTCTTAAAATATTCATCTTGTTTGCAGCAACTTCCAACATCAGATTCACATTTTCAAATCTATGAGGAATTTAGTGTAATGGGAAGGACTGTATCTATCCTTTGCCTCTGCTTCCTTCCCTTATCTCCAAGTTCATTTCAAAGGGGAAACAAACAAAATAGAACAGAATACAAATCTGGCTCTTAGACCTAGAATGAGAAAATTTTAAATTTTTAAGTTTTGCTAAAATTCTTCTAAAAATCTACTAGGGCATGACTGGAATCAAATATTCCCCCAATAGCTCTTGATTGGCAATTAGCAATTAGCAAATTTCATAAAGTTCAGGATATAATTTTAGATAAGTATCTACTGTAAAATTGTGGCTTATCTGTACCCTTGTCAAAGCCTCCACACTGTGGGTGTGCTAAGTCAAGCAGAAAATATCAGAGTTTCAGAATTTCTGTTAGGAGAGGCATAGCACCGAGTTCATTCAAAGCAAACATGGTGTTTTTAGTAGGATGGCTTTTTATAGAGGAAGCAATGAGGAATGAAAGTGGGCAAAAAGGAAACATTAAGAGAATCTGATTCATATGGTCATAGGCCTTTTCCTTTCAAGTTCCAGAAGAAGTATCTTAATTTCTCTATTTAGGTCACTTTAATTATTTTCTTCTCATTTCAACCTTAGCTAAAGCCATGAACCCCATAGCAGAAAGATAACAAAATAGTTTTCAATGATAGCTTTGGATAAAATAATCAATTATAGTACATTTTGATGATGGAGAAATATTCAGGAATATAATCATTTGTTTCTGTCATGCTCTTGTATGGATGGACCATGACTGATTGACAGGGTGGCATACTTAATTAAGCTCTGGACTTGGAATCATGAAATCTTGGACTCAACTCCCATCTCAGAAAAGTTCCATGATGCTGATCAAGGGAGATAGTTTCTCTGAATCTCAACTTCATCATCTATGAGTTAAGAATAACATCTGTAGCACTTAGCTGATAAGGTGGTTGTGAAAAACAAATCAAATAAGAGAATGAGTATTATAATAATAGATAGCATGAAGCACTATAAGGTTTGTAAAATACCTTAACTCTGTTATCTTAGCTGAGCATTAAATCTACCCTATAAGAGAGGTACTTCTATTATCCCCAAAAGGGTAAAGCAATTTGAAAGATGAATGACTTACCTATCATCATCCAGTCTGTAAATGTTAGGCATCAGTATTCCTGAATCCAGGTTCAGTTCCTGGTCTCTATACCAAACTGCTTCTTCATTTAATTGCTTTCTGTCCTTAAAGCACATAAATGCCTGTTGAGGCATGTTCAGGGCTGTTCAGGGAGGACTACAACCTCTGGTGTGAAGACTTGCAGAGTCCTTTTTAGGGCTGTTTATCCACATTTGGTGTCCACCTGTCACCCAACTCTCACCTATGGCTCTCAGAAGCTGTAGCATGTGCAGTGGCCACTATCTGGTAAAACTTTCTTAGCAGATGAGCTAAATCAGGTTGAGAGTAACCAACAGACCTGAAACCCATCAGTGAGTTAGAGGGATGTCTACTCCAAGCATGTGAAGACTTCCCTAGAGGAATGGGCAGATGAGAATAATTTGTCCCAATGGCCATGGAGGGGGCAGAAGCAGACACTGTGGAGCACTTAGAACTTAGTCAGACTTTGAAGACACCAAGGTCATCTACAGCATTGCATGCCATAGCCAGTCATCCTCACCTTTGTCTTGCCACTGGCCTTTGATAACTTTAGAAGACAGAGAGAGGCTGATGGCTTTGTGCAATTCTGCTTCACTTCAATTCACTATCAAGTCATTACCTCATAATGTCATTAGTCCTCTTTGAAAAAAAGGGTGAAAAACAAAAACAAATGCCTAGTTTTATTGCTGCTACTATTTTTGCTCTTGTTATTAGGCCCAAAAGCTATTATTAGAAGTAAGAAAGATATCATAGAAGGGAAGTAGTCCAGGAAACAGGGGCCCTGGATTCTAGTTGTAGCACTACAGATTCAATACTTATGTAATTTTAGGTGAAACATTTAGCTTTCATGGCCCTCAGTTCTCACTAAGTGTAAAATAAAAAGGTTGGATTAGAAGATATTACCCTTCCATTACATCCTTTCTTCATCTTCATTTATTCTTTTTTTTCTCTTTTTCTCCCTTTAGTTCTCTTCTCTTCTGATCCCCTTCAACATTTTCCACCATTTTTGTATTTCCCTCTACATTTTCTCTTCAGTTATTTCCCTCATTCTGCCTATGGGTATTCCTAGTCACTCCTAATCATTGAGTAGTAGCCTTTCTCTTTTAACCATACAAACTACCTCCCTGAAATCCCTTCTTACATTTCATTTTCAAATTTTATCCATCAACCAATCCATCTATCTATACATTCATTGATTTATCTTTATAGTTATTTAATTATTTTTGCTAAGGATTTCATGGAACATTATAATTTGTTTGGTTGTTTATTTCTGTCACTCCACATCACCGCCATTCTTTTGAAAAGGCAGAGTAGGTGTCATACCACCATGATATGATATGAAGGTTAGAAGACATAGACCTTTGTCACAAAATATTTTCACCATCACTTATTCATATTGGCTGAATTCCACCATTGGAAATCTATTCCCTTAAAGTCTTGAGAAGAGATAGTTTGGGCAACCCCTTTTTCTGTATCATGGACTCCTTTGGTATTCTGGTAAAACCTATGCATCCCTTCTCAGAATTTTATGTTTAATATCATAAAATAAAATATACAAAATTTTAAAGGACACAAATTACTGAAATATGGTGAGATATGTGTTTATACATACATAAACACATGTGTGTATAGGTACATGTATATTGTGTATATATAGACACACAAATATTCATTTGTTTGAAGTTCTTGGACCCCCAGTTAAGAACTCCTGTTATAGATGAAGTGTTATAGATGAAGAATCTAGGTTAGACAAAAGTAAATTGATTTGACCAAAGACAGTTAATGACTAAGCAAGAATGAGAAGCTGTATTTATTTTTACTATGCCATATTGATGTTTTTCTTCATTCAGTTTCTATGACTTCCTACCCTCTAATTTCCAGAAACCCTGGTGTAGTTCCCCCTGAGTAGACCTAATGTTATGATGTCTCGGTCACTGACTATGAACTGACCTGCCACTACTACTGCCACTACTACCACTACATACCACTACCTACCACTGACTACTACTGTTACTACTACTACTACTACTACTACTACTACTACTACTACTACTACTACTACCACCATTACTAGTAGTAGTAGTAGTAGTAGTAACACTAGCATGGTTATCAGTATTTCTACTACTACTACTACTACTACCACCATTACTAGTAGTAGTAGTAGTAGTAGTAACACTAGCATGGTTATCAGTATTTCTACCAATAATGACTATACTAATTTCCTTAATCTTCCTTAAGAATCATTTCATTAAGTTCAAATACTATTCAGAGAGGATTAATAAAGTCTTAAAACAGTATGTGTTAGACAACTACAATATTCAGAGCACTGTATTGTTTGGTTCTAGAAGAGTACTACAGTTTAGGTGAGACATTTTACTTGCCCCCAAGGCTCTTATGCTCTAGTGGTAGATAATACATAAACATAGAATATAATAATCATACAATTATTATATGAATGTGCTTTAGAAAATCAGCAAACTAGACTAAAGGGGAAGGTTCTACTGATGGAAGATATTGGAAAATATCAGAAAACACATCTTGTAGGAGGTGGCATTTCAGCTGTGTTTTAAAGAACTAGTAGGAATTCAGCTGGTGAATGCATGTGTGATTTCATAAATAAACATTAATTAAATGCTTATACTGGGTAAATCTATATTCTAAGGGATGAAGATAAAATACAAATGCCAAATGGTTCTTGCCCTTACAGAGTTTACATTCTACATGTGCTATGTGACACAACCACTCTGGGAAGTAGAAGCTATGATCTATATATAAATGATAACCACTATCATTACTATCAATGCAAGGGTGAAGGTGAAATCACTTTCTTAAAAATGTGAAAAGCAAAAAGAACAACAAAAGTACAACAGAAACTTTGAATTTATAGCTGGACAGAGGGCAATGTTTTGATTTTGATTTTCTGACATAGTTTGCCTTTTGAAAGTTAACAGGAAAGCATTTCCTTTTGGCTTTCCTTTGGGGAAGAATTGAGGTTTTCTCTTCTTTCTTTTTTGATCCTTTCAAACCATAAATCAGATTAGACAAATTAGCAAGGTACTATTAGCTAAAAATTTTAACATTGTAAACTAAGACCAGACCTGGAAAGTAATTAGAAGGCTAGAGCTGTCTTATCCTTGGGACTTGGAGGATCAGGGGATTCAGAGCTAGAAGCACCCTGTTCTCCTTGTATTTTTACAGTTTAAAGAAGAAATAGCTTGACCATAAAGGTAAATAAACTACACACACACACACACACACACACACACACACACACACACACAAGTTGTTCAGTCATTTTCACTCATGTTCAAGTCTTCACAACCCCATTAGGGATTTTCTTGACAAAGATATGGAAATGGTTTTCCATTTCCTTCATCTTCTCATTTTACAGATGAGTAAATTGAGAGAAACAGGGTTAAGTGACTTGCCCAGGGTTACATAGCTAGTGTCTGAGGTTGGATTTGAACTCACATCTTCCTAACTCCAGGCCCAGCACTCTATCTACTGTGCCACCTAGCTACATATATGTGTGTTTATGTTCTATGCAAGCTGTTGCTTCATGTCCTTAATTACTGCAATCAAATAGGGAAGGATACCTAGATGAAGATCCAGCAAAGGAGATGAATGAAGGAGTGAGCAAATAGGTAGGAAAAAAGCCAGGGTTGAGTAGTGTCACAGAAAACTGGGAGAAAAGAGTTTCAGGGAGAAGAGGGTGGTCAATGGCATTAAAGGTTTCAGAGACATCAAGAAGGATGGTGGTTAAGAAAAAGACATTCAGTGTGGCAATTAAAAGATCATTACTAATGTTTGATGGTTGGCAACTTTTCCCCTTCTCTTCATCTCATATCACTAATATGCATTCTGCAACCCTCTCCTCCATCATCCCTGACTGACACAGAGAAGTAGCCCTTCAAATTGCTAAGATAAACCTTTTTACGTGCACAAATGATGCCATTCCATCCTTTATTTGCAAACAGATTGCCTCCTCTATAATCCCCACTCTCTAACATATTTAATCTCTTTCCAAACTGCCTGGAAACACAATCACATCTCCTCAATCTTCAAATTAAAAAAAAAACTCATCTGTTTGTCCCTGATAATTATTAACAATAATTCCATATCTCTCCCCACATTTGTAAGTCAATTCCTTGACAAGGCCATCTACAGTAGGAACTTCTACTGGCTTTCTTCTCATTCTCTCCTTAGTTCTCTGCAGTCTGGCTTCCAACCGCATCTTTCCACTGAAATTGTTCTTTCCAAAGTCTGATCAAGGGTGTACAAAGAGAGGTTGGCTGTGTCAAGGAGATGGATAACCTCTTCATCAACATCCCTACTACCTTTCTTCTCTCTTTTCATATAACCACCTTACATAAGGCTGTCATCATTACTTTCTCTGCTCAACCCTCACTTCTGAGGGAATTAAGGAAATCACCAGCTTCCCTTAATGCTGAGCTCAAATTCCGCTTCCTTCAGGAGACCTCTACGATTGTTATCTTTATCCCATAAATTTGCATTTGCTATATATGCATTTTCCATTGATATCTCTTTACATGATGTTTTCCTCTAGGAGAATGGAAGGTTTTCTAAGGCTTTGATTGCTTCTTTTTCTTCTTTAAATCCCCCATGCATAACACAATACCTTACCCATACCAGGCATAAAAGAATGGAGGAAAAGCTCATGATGATGACACCATAGATCCCAGGTATCATTGTCATGCAACTTTTACTTTTTTCTATCTTATCTCTCTTGACAAAGCTGTGTTCTTCTGGAGATTAAGGCCTACATTTTATTCTATACAGTGTCATATATAGTACTTCCTCATTAAAACTATTAAATTAAGTGTTCAATTAATGTTTTATAAAATAGTAAATCATAGAAAGTCAGAGCTAAAAGGAACCTAAGAGACCATATAATAGTCCAAACATCTCACTTTACAGATAAGGATACCGATCTATGGAGGACTTACTGTAGTATAAGGACTACCATGTTAAATTCTGAGGCCATGAAGTGGTATAAATCTCGTGACCCCATATGGGGTTGCAACCCACAGTTTAAGAAGCACTGAAGGAGTCGTGAGTAGATAAAGTTTAAGAAGCCCTGGTATAACATATGATCTCTGACCTTCTTATATATATATATATATATATATATATGACCTAGTTGATGAAGCAATTTTTTTTGTTTTTCAGTCATTTCAGTTGTATTTAACTCTTTATGACCCCATTTGGGATTTTCTTGGCAAAGATACTGGAGTGGTTTGGCATTTCCTTCTCCAGCTCATTTTTGTAGATGAGGAACTGAGGCAAACAAGGGTAAATGACTTGCCCAGGGTCACACAGTTAGTAAGTGTCTGAGGCCAGATTTGAACTCATGAAAATCAGTCTCCTTGATTCCAATCCCAGTGCTCTATCTAGTCTACCACCTAGCTGCACCTACATAAAGAATAATACATAACAATGACAGGCCAAGGAGAAAGAAAATGCTCAAGTCAGTCTATGATGAAATCACTTGAAAAAAGTAGAAATTGGTACATATTTGATCTCCTTGTCAAATATCTACTGTTATGTTTCAAGTGGTCATTTACACATAGAGTGTTAATAAAAAGTGATTCACTGAATGACGTTTTCATCTTAACGTGTGATGATGTTCAACCCCAGATGGTCTAAGTTCTCTTTTGAGACTCCTCTTCTTTCTGTCAGAGTATACAGTGTGTATGATTCCATAGTCATTCAATCAGCAATAAAGACATTGCTATTTGGGTTCTGTCTCATTTCTTCACCATCGGCATCAAAGAATGGAATAATTAGCCATCCAATCATATTATTTTGATCATATTTTCTCCTATGCTCACAGAATCATAATGTGTTTATTTATTTCACTGCAGCTTATTTCCTCAAAGCAAGGACCTTAGTAAGATGCCTTTAGCTATTCTTTAAGGCTTGTGTAATTGTCTTTCAATATATTCAGAATATATTGTTTTTAGTTGAATGAATGCCACTAAATTTCGTTGTCATGTTTTTGTCATCACTGAGTTATTTCAGGAGGTTTCTGTTTCAAAGAATATGACACTCTATCTATATAAATCTAAAATGCCACTCTGTCTCTCTATCTCTATTGTCTGTCTGTCTTTCTCTGTATGAAAAGCATTAAGGTATGTCAGCAAAGACTTGGGACAATATTTTGAAACGTGTTTTCATCACATAGTATGAATTTTTTTTAAATCAAATGATGCACAGAATATTCCTCTATGATCACAAGATCAAGAACTCCTAAGGAGGCTGAATTAAAAGATATATCAAAGACAGTTTATTGCACAAAAATACACAGTAAAGATGAGATAAGGTAGGAGGACCATCCATAGAACCCACAGGGTTATGAAGAGCCATCCAAGAGGCTAAATTCAGCAAAATAGTTTAGTTTAGTTTTTTTTAAAGAAGGTAACAAACCTGGTGACTGGGATCATCAATACTTATATTTAGTATATCTATGATCTCATATAACAGATCCGCATGAAGGAATAAGGGAATTCATCCCTTATTAGACCATGAAAGAAGAACAAGGAAGCCCTTTCTAGGAAAACAAAGTCACAAACTGGTCAGAACATGAAAAACATTTGGCTACCTCTGAACACATGGACTCTTACCCATAGTACCTTCCTTATTCCAGGCAATACATACATGTGAACTAAGAATATATATCTCTCTGATTCTACCTATGACCAGGTGAAGTTGGCCAATTGATTTTAAGTTTGGATATCTTGGATTTGGGGACATATTTTTGGCATTAGCAGTGAATATTCTTTATATAAAGAAAACAACTGATTTTGTTTTTCTTTTCAGGCAGTTCTACGGGCATAAAGCACACTTTTTTTGAGCTTAGAAAAGGGCTTTGAAGGATAATACATTGTTTTATGTGAAGCAGTGTGACTTTGTTCTCTCCTTAAAAAGCAAAAACAAAATAAAAAAAAAACTGAAACAACTATCCCCTGAAGCATTAGACTGTAGAATGTTATCTATGTTTTCTTTTCTTTATATTTTCTCCAGTATTAGGATTCCAAAAATACAAAAGAACTAAGGAAACTGGCTTTAAAACATGTCTATTCGCAATACAAAAAATTACTATGATGTTTAACCTCCTCACACTAAAAGATGTTTGACAATCCAGGTTCCATTACATCTTAATACTGCTTATAGGGTAAAGGAAATCATTGTTAACATTCTCTCCTTTCCCAAAAGACAAAACCCAAGACCCAGCAACTCTTTCTTATTGGTACTGGTTAAATAGAGTAACTCAAGTTTCTGCATGGAGCCCAGGGGGGACAATTTGCATTCCTTCTGAAAAGAAGAACTTTTAAATCATAAAATACTGTAGATGTATTGAAGCTTTTAGATTATCCAGGATGATTCTTTTATAGGTGAGGAAAGAGAAGTCTAGATTGGCCGCATGACTCATACGAGCTCAAACATGGTTAAAACAACTAGAACTTAGATGTCTTGATTCTTTAAACAATAAACTTTGTTTCTTTCTTTTTTCCCCCCATCTTATCCCACAAGGAAGAAAAATTGAAAAAATAAATCAATAAAGGAAAGGTTATAATAACTGGAGTTCATTAAGTACATTTCTTCTAGTGGCAGTTTATGCTTCATTTTTTTTTAACTTTTAGACACAATGGAAAGTTTTCCTTTCTTTACTTTATAGAAAAGGACAACATTCAGAGAGGCTGTTACTCATAGAAAATCACAGAATGAATCAGGCAGAGTCAGGACTCACTTAGTCCCCTCCAGCTGATGACATTGCATTCCTTATTCATTTTGATCAGGCCTAGAGAAGTTCCACCTATCAGATTTCCTGATGCTATCACAGAGTGCATATTGCCCATATATTTTCAAACACAATTGCTTTCCTTTTTTCTGTTATGAAATATGAGCATAATACTTTTTGAAAATTTTCCATTTATTTCTACATTGAGCTACAGCTACATGCTGCATGTCATGGCTATTTTCCTCCAAAATTGCATAGGTTCTTGGCTTTACCTTGCTCTTTGTAAAAAGTGAAGCCTCTATAGTTCTCTTATGCATGGAAACCAGCCATAGAGGCTGTGATGGTTGAAGAATTGTTGTTTTTTGTTTTGTTTTGTTTTACCTCTTGTTTTATTTGTTCCTCTCATTTGGCACTTGTATTGCTAAAGCATGTTTCTATACTTGGAGCTTAGGAATAAATGTTTATTGAATGAATAATAAATAATATTTTGGCCTTCTAGAGCAAATGTAGTCATTCATATATTGTAGGTTTGAGTCCTTCCATATCTGCTCACATATTTTTGTGAAGGAAACACTTTGTAAACCTTAAGGTTCTACATTTATAAAAGGCTATTTTTATGCATATGCATTGTCCCTTCAACTAGATGTAGGTTCACTGAAGACCAGGACAAGGAAGCATAGTTCAATGAAAAGCATGCAGGTTTTGGCTCCAAAGGACCAAATTTCAAATCTCTTCTCTGCCCCTTAGCACACATTGTACCTTTAGTCACTTACTTATTTTAACTCCTTACAACTTAGTTTCATTTTTTAAGGGAAATGGAGAGATTAGATGGCATTTAAGGTCTCTTCCATCTCTAAACCTCAATTTAGAAATATTACCTAGGCTTTTTTTTATATCCAAGAATAGTATTTTATATACATATCAGGAGGGCAGCTATGTGGCATAGTGGATACTGGGCCTGGAATCAGGAAGACTCATCTTCCTAAGTTCAAATCTGACCTAAGACATTTATTAGCTATGTGACCTTAGGCAAGTCACTTAACTCTGTTTACCTCAGTTTCCTCTTCTGTAAAATAAGAAGATGAAGGATATGGCAAGCCACACTAGTATGTATGCCAAGAAAACTCCAAAACAGCATCACAAAGAGTCAGACATGACTGAACAACAATATACATATTAGGAACTCAATTTATGTTGTTTAATTTATTGATATAAATTACTCAAAGATTGCTTTTTAATAAATTTTGAAACTTCATTTTTCTTTTCCTTAAGGAAACTGGAGGAAGTATAGTATAAAGGCAAGTCCTTCGGATTAGATGAAAGGGATTGGTTCTGAATCCTGGCTCTGACACTTGTTACTCATATGACCTGTTAAGTGACTTAAGTTTGCTGGACCTGTTTCCTCTTCTGTTAAATGAAGGGAGTTGAGCTATATTTTTTTTAAGATCTCTTTTAATTCTAAACCCTATAAACCTTTGAAATTGATGTTGTTCTAGGTAATAATAAGGGTTTTAGAAAATACGATTCATTGGAATATCAGGAGGAAGGAATCCATTCATAAACAAGTTATTTCCTAAGCACCTACTATATACCTAGAGGTATGTGGGTGGTACAGTGACTGAAGTATGAGAACTGGAGTCAGGAAGACATGTATTCAAATCTGATCTCAGACACTAATTGTGTGACCTTGGATAAATCACTTAATTTCTGTCTGCCTCATTATCCTCATTTGAGAAAGGGGACAATACTACTAACACTTACCTCCCAGGGATGTTGTGAAGATTGAATGAGATAATACTTATAAAGAGTTTTGCAAACCTTAAAGTACCGCATACATATTGTTGTTGTTGTTGTTGTTATTGTTGTTACTGGCTACTGGGAGTAAGAAGACAAAAGTAAGAGAGCCTATGCCCCCAATGAGCTTATACTTTAATGAGTGAAGAAAACCACATAATGGGGACCTAGTAAGAAAAATATACCTGTAGCCATGTGGTAATATGGTTTGGAAATATGCAGTAAGTGATGGGGAGGCCTGGTTTTGGAGAAGAGTAGGTGAAACTTATTAAAACCCAGGATCCCATTGACAAAATCTAGTTGGAGAATCCATCCTCTTCCAGTGGGAGAGGCTAGAGCAGGATGGTTGGAGTGTAGGCATCATACTTTAGAAAATGAATAGGCAACCACTTTGGAGAGCAATTTGGAACTGTGCCCAAAGGGCTATAAAATGTGCATTCCCTTTGACCCAGCAATAACAATTCTAGGGCTGTATCCAAAAGAGATCATACAAATGGGAAAAGGACCCACACGTACAAAATATTTATAGCAGCTCTTTGTGTGGTGGCGAAGAATTGGAAATTGAGGTGATGCTCATCAGCTGGGGAATGGCTGAAGAAGTTCTGGTATATGAATATAATGGAAAACAATTGTGCTATAAGAAATCATGAGCAGGCAGACTTCAGAGAAACCTGGTATGGTCTGATGCTGAGTCAAGTGAGCAGAACCAGGAGAACATTGAACAGCCACATTGATAGACTTAGCCCTTCAAAGCAATGCAAGGATCTAAAACATTCCCAAAGGCCTCATGATGGAAAATGCTACCCACATCCAATGAAAGAACTATGGAGTTTGAATGCAAACTGAAGCATATTATTTGCTATTTTTTTTCTTCTGTTGTGCTTTGTTTCCTCTTTCTGGTGGTTCCTCCTACTGGTTCTAATTCTTACTTACAACATCACTAATGTGAAATATGTTCAATAGGAATGTTATGTGTATAGCCTATATCAGATTGTGTGCTTTCTTGGGGAGGGAGGTGGAAAGGGAGGGGGAGAAAAATTTAAAACTCAAAAAATTATAGAAGGTATTATTGATAAATCAGAATAAATTAATAAAAAACAAAAAAAGAAAATGACTAGGGAGACAGGAAAATATCATTTTCTTCTAAACTATTCTAAACAATTTTCCATCATTCTTTAAATTTTAATTATTTAAATTATCAATTATATATTATTAATTACATTAATATGATAATATTATATATTATTATTTATATACTATATTATATAATTAATAATATATTATTAGTTATATAGTAAACATATTAAATTAAAATGTAATTATTCTTTTTTTGTTTCTCTATACCTCCTCCCTTGTCTTGGAAAAATTACTACTCCTGCCTATAATTTACTGGGTTTTTTTCCTTCATATTGCTCATAAACTTGGAATTCTTAAAATGTGATCTTGTCTCTATACAACTCCAATTATATCATGAATCCAGTGAAAGGACAGAATTCCATACATTAAAATTCCAAGTATTCTGGAATTTCTCTTTTGCACATTGAAGGGTAACAACATTCAAGGTTTAAAGTTAGATGAGAATGAGACCTCATAGGATACTAAATCTTACTATGTGATTTAGGGGAATCAGCAAAGGCTGTAAGTTTGTGAACCCTGGGTAGCAATCATGACTCTGGTGTCCATGTGGCCTTCAGCACCTGACACAACCTTTCACTAACTGCTATTTCATTTGTGAAATGGAGATAACATCACCAGGTTTTTTTTTTGTTTGTTTCATTTTTGGTAGTTTTGGGGGGTTTTTTTGTTTGTTTTTGTTACCCCCCCACCCCTGCACAGGGTAAATGACATAATAGTTGATATATAAAGGCAACAGAGAAGAGTAGAAAAAGCACCATAAATAACAAGAAACTAGGAGTCAAGGGACCTAGTATTCTAGTCCTAGTTGTCCCGTTTCTTATCTATGTGACTATAATCAAGTTGCTTGATTTCCATATGTCTCCATTTTCTTATCTGTAAAATGATGGAGTTGCACACGAGAACTTAGAATTCATTTTCCCTATTTGAACATTCTATAATTATCTTTAGATGTCTGACCCAGGAAAAGCTTTTATTTTTCTTCTCTTTCTCTCTCTCACTCTAGGTCTTACTTTGCTGTTCAACAAAAGGATAGTTGGACCAAATGATTTCAAAGTTCTTTTTAAGCCCTAAAAGCAGATAATTATTTTAGTTAGGAAAATATTTTCCTAGATAGAATTCTAGATGTGAAAATGCTTTCATGCATTGAATGGGGATTATAAAAAAAAAAACCTAGGAATAGGAAAAATTGGATAACTGGAATAAAGGGAAGAGAAAATTACCTTCTTTTTTTTTCTCCATGAAGATCTTAAGAAGAGCAGTAAGAGGGAATGTCTCTTTTGCTACCTTCCCAGAAACTTCTAGATATTTTTATTATAACATTTATACTTCCAGAGCACCCAGTTATTAAGCTCTGTCCTTTGAAAATTTGCATTGAAACAAAGCCTGGAAATGGTCTCTGTCTAGAGGTTCTACCTTGATTGATTTTTTTTTTTCTATCCTCACTCTCTGCTGGGGGATTTCTACCTCGGTAGGAAAAATCTCATGGAAACTTCACACATTTTCACAGATTGGGTTATAAAAATGCATCAGATGTTGTTTTTGGCAGCTCTTTGACTTCTATTAGGTGCATGGGGCCTTCTTGTGTGTTCTGGGAGATGTTTACACACCTAACTGAAGCCCAACTGTTTTCATTTGCATCAGCTTGTAAAGGTTCTAGTTGTACCCAAGTGGCAGCTGAAAGATACTTAAGGAATCATATTAGGAGGAAAGAAATTACTCCTGTGCAGCTTCCTGCCACTCTGTTTTCTGTTGATAGGGCCCTGAAGCTTTGGTTTGCACTGCAAAGGGAGAAATAGTCCTGGGAAGAGGCCTGAGGGGCCAGTAATGTGAGGGGAAGAAAGGGGAAAATTGCAGGGATGGCTGAAGAACAAAGGTCCTGCTCCCTTCTCTAAACCAGGGCTCAGCAAACTAGATAGCCTGAGTGTCTCTCATGGGTAATAAAAAACAGACTGGGGTGAATAGAAAGAAGGAGAAAAAGATATGGAATGAGAGAAAATGAAAGAGGAAATAAGGATGAAAGAAAAAAAATTAAAAAGACAGCATACACTAGTAGAAAACTCCCTGGCCTATGTGGCCTTGGGGAATTGGAACCATCTGGTCCTCAGTTTCTGCATCTGTAACATGGGAACACTAAAATTTATCCTCTATACCCACAAAGTTGTTTTAGGAATAAAATAATAGGTGTTTTGAAAACTTACTAGTACTATTCAAATATAATGCATAATACCTTATTTTATGGAGACAAATTATACAGTGCCATTGCTAAATTCCAGAGGTGCTAAATTGTTATCTCAAGAGCTCAGACCTTCTTATATTTCATAGAGCCCAATCAGATAATATGTTGTTCTTTTCTCTGTCTCTCTACTTTTCTTAGCTCTTATTTGCCAGTCTTGTACTTTTACTGACTTCCTTCAGTTCCCCTTTATGATTTAAGGCTAATTTCTCCATGAACTTGATTAATGTCATTGGTCAAAGAACATCATAGAGTGTTAAGACCATAGAATCTTACAGCAAGAAGAGAGCTTATATGATCTCATTGAGTGAAGCACCACATTTAAACTTGAAAAGACTGAGTCCCTGAGAAAAAGTGACTTAGCTCAAGTGTATGCATGTGACAATGTGCCAAAAATGGAATTGAAGTCTAGATCACAATTCTAGAGTCATAGAATCTGAGCTTCGGGAGGAACCTCAGAGATCATCTAGGACAGCCTAAATCTCATGCGATCATTTTGTCCACTAGACCACAATGAATTCTAGGATAATGTTTTCAGGTTACCTTTAAAATGTGAATCAAACATATAAACTTTTTTTTCCTTTTTAAATTACTTTTCTAAACCAAAAAATTTATCATCTTCCTCTATTCCCAGATGGTGAATAAAGTTGATTTAAGTTGCATTTCGAATAAACCGTAATCAGTGTCCTGGTGATTTATTAAACTTAACCCCCCCCATCTCTGCACTCACCCTGTCCCCATTAGATTTTTCTTTCTATATCCAGACTATCTTTAGGGCCTTTGTACCCTATCTGAGTACTATAAGCTAAGGGAACACATGTATCTGTGTAACAAAGAAGGTATTCCTATACCTTCTGAGATAGGAAGATGCCCTCTTGGTTCTAAAAGTAAGTATGTAAATAAATAATGCCCCTTTGAAATTGAAGGGGAAGATAATAATAATCCACATTTATCTAAAGTTTAAAGTTTTCTAAGTGGTTTACACACATAAGAAACTTGCTATAATTATCTCTATTTTGCAGATGTGGAAACTGAGGCTCAGAGAGTTTAAATAACTTGTCCATGGCTTTTAAGTGTCTAAGATGCCTAAGTGTCTAAAATGCAAACCCGTATCTCTCTAATTCGGTGTCTAGCATTCTTGACATCATAATACTAAGTGGTTGATATGTTATGATGTGGTGAATTTACCAGAGACACATGGCATATAACCCCAAGACTACTAGATGTGGTAATGTAGAACATATGTAAAACTTGAAATCTAAAAACCTGAGTTCAACCCCAGACTTGCCATTTATTGCTGTAGCTTTACTTCCTACTTCCTTGAATTTCCATTTTCTCAGTCATAAATATAGGGTGTAGTACTTGCTTAGTGTCCCCATTGCTACATTAAAGTTCCCCTCTTCTTCACATATCCCACCATTAGGAGCCCTCATTTTATTTCTTCTGAATTTTCTTCAACCAGCTTGAATTAATCACATGACATCACAGCAATTTAAAAAGGTATTTACTTAAAATGAAAAGCAAGCGCTATAACAGGAATTAAGAAACAAATAGCAAACAAACACTCTCAATGTCCATTTACCAAACTACAAACTTACAAAATTCTTGCAAATATAGGTTGTAAGTCCTCTCAGTTCCACTTGCCATCCTGGCAAATCTACTGGACTCTAAAATTACTAGAGCAGGAACAGCAAGTTTACAAGTCCATATCCTTAGCCTTACATGTACAGTGAGTCTTAAAAACTTAGGAGGAATTAACAGTTATTAGTCACGTGGTGTTAGCATCAAGCTCTGGACCCACAACTTTATTCGAGTCTGTGCCCAACTCTTTGTCCTTCTTTTGCATCTGTTCTAACAAACATGGTGATGGAGAAATTCTATGGACTATCTGAGTGCATGTTGTTCACTGTTCAACCAACATTCTTCATCCACTTGATCTTCCCTTTGTGGATAATCATGACGAAGCATTTTGAGGGTTTGCAAATATCTTCTAGGAGGCTCTGATGCATTCATCACACTGCCATCTGCAAATAGGAGCATCTGGAGGACCTCAACACACAGGGAATTCCTTTTCATCTTAGACTCTATGTCGGATCATCTACTGCATAGAGGCAGACAACCTTTGGTGAGCATGTGTCTCCATGTTTAATTTGTCACCTGATGTTTATGAGCATAGAGTCATTCAATTAAATTGTTATCTGTTATTATACCTTTCAAGGAATCTTGAATGATTTTAATATATGAAAAGGTATATCATTGAAAATGATCCTGCAAGGAGACATTTTACAATATTGAATAAAAATATTTCAAAATCAATAAATAATAAGTGCAGCAGGATTTTATGGTAGCATCCCACAAATCTCTCTCAATCTCTCTCTCTCTCTCTCTCTCTCTCTCTCTCTCTCTCTCTCTCTCTCTCTCTCTCTCTCTCTTTCTCACACACACACACACACACATGCATGCATGCACACATACACATACACACACACACACACACACACATACCCATTGGGTTGCCTGGGGAACAATTAGACCAGGTTCAGAGTATTCTGTATATTCTTTGGGTCCACATGGCTAAAACTATAGCCCATAAGCCCCCACCAATGTCTTTATTTTTAAGTCAGTAGACATATTAGGACAAAGCAAAAATTAGAAATTACTGAAATGTCATATTAAAAATCATCTCCACCTGGGATATATTCTCTTTCAGCTATATACAGTATTAGTTTGAAGAATGGAAAAATAAACAGGGGTTAAAATGCAGTGCAACATGTATAAGGGACACACATGGCCCAGAGAACTTACACTCCCACTGCCACAAGGGCCCTCCTAGTGTTTTCCAGAACATCACTATTCATGATGTATGGCATTTTTGCTACATAAGTTCCTCTGCTAGACTCCCTAAAGCTATTTGTTAGAGTCATGGCTTTCCAGCCAGACATCTCCCAAAAAGGTTCCTGCTTCTAGGAACTAGACTCATAATGCCTTTTCCTGTCTTACTTGACTCTGTTTTGCATTTAGAATCTTTGGGCCTGCCTACTTCTGGCCACAGCATCTGGGGGAAAGAAAACCACACAGCACACTACATTCTGAAAAAAAGAATAAAGATAACAGGTCAGAAGTGTGAGTCCCGTTCGAGAGTTGGATTCTTCCACCATAGCTGGCTCTATTCTCAACAGACAGAACTCCTCTTTTCATAGCTTGGTGGCTTCCTTGTTTGAGCATGATTTTACTTCATTTTGTTTGATTTATGCCAAGATGGTTAGATCCTTTTACCCATTTACTGGCTGCTTCTTGTTTAATCTCAGCTGATTTTAACCACAGGCTGAGGTACAACCACCTCAAGTTGATTAAGGAGCTTATTCACATCTCCTTAAAGAAGAATGAAGTACAAATATGTCTTTATGCTCCTTTCACTATGGCCAATCAAAGTCTAAAAAGCATATACTCTTTCATTGTTTCTGTTACCTGTCCCCTTACATCCTATAAAGGCAACCACTCAAAATCTTAAAGTGGAAACACTTTGTCCTTCTTACCTCTATTACCTGGTCCTTACATTCTTTAACTTAAACATATGGATCACAGGGTCTTAATTTATCAAAAGTCTCCTCATCTACTCTTTGCTTTGCTGTATATTTGTTTTACCTTTCAATCAACTGTGAAATGGTAAAAACATTACACTTTGTTGAATATCACTTGTGAAAGTGTATTTGTTCCCTACCAAGACCAATCAAGGACATCTTTATTTCATGTACAGATAGCTGTCATAATGATTTTGTTTAAATGGGAAAGTCAGCATATAGATCAGTAGCTATTTATGCTCTCATGGTCAACTGAGATGGTTTTCTACAGCTTTGATATCTGCCCTTTCTCCACAAAACTTCACACTGAACCTTCAATGCACTCATGGTTGTGCTCCCTCTAGCAAAGGGCTTCTCTATATATGTTTGGATCAGTGTGGCTGCATTCACTGTTTTTGTTTTCCTTAGTGGCATGCGTACTCCTGCTAAAAGCACATTCAGGACTGAGATATTAGAATTCAACTGTGATGGTTACAGTGTCCTTGATGGAGCAAATGGTTTATCATAATATTTTTTACAAACCTTTTCCATAGATCTTTTTTTTTCTCTTTCCATTTTTATCTCTAAATTCTTTTCAGATAACTTTGTTTAGTAAAATGCTTTGCAAGTTTTCTTCAATCTGGTTTTGCCCTCTGCTGATTCTCTCTGCTTTATGAGAGAATAAGCTCATAACTATTCACCATTCTTCTTCATAAAATTTTACATGGAAGTTTATATTTTAAACCAATGTTGACTTTGGCAGTCTATCTCTCAGTCTGGCAAACAAGTCAGATGTTTGCTGACTAAGGTGCTTTTTAAAATTCTTTTGGTCTTTTTTTTGTGAAAAACAATTTACATTGGTTAAAATTCTTCATACAATTATTATAAATGATGGTATAATTTCTGTTGTTCATTTCCCTTTGTGATTGCAAATTCTGTTTAAATAGTCCAAGATTGAATAGTCTCAAATATATGTCCTGGTATGATATTTCTTTTTGGCATGAAGATAGCCCTTGGTTCTCGAAGGCTGAACCAATGGAGTATGAGATCAAGCAGGTTCTAATTCTAAAAAGGCTTTCAGATTTCATCCCAGAAACAGATTTACTCATTCTCTAAGGACCAACCCAGAAAAGTAGGAATAGATTCCTGTGGATGGAATGTTTCCTTATGGAAATCCACCAAAACAAAGGAAAATTTAAGGATATTTTTCAGTCCTAGATACTCCGTTTCAGCTTTTGCAGTTACAATGTTAAAGTTACCACCAAAGAGGACAGAGAATGCTAAGAATCACAATTTTAGAAATAATTTCCATAAAATATATTATTCATACTCTAAATATTGGTATCCTAAATGTGAGTTCCTTGCCTAATGAACAATGAAGCAGAATTCTGAAGGACTTGAATCATATCAATCTTGATATTCTTGTTATAAATAAGACCACAAGAAAAAAGGAAGTTGTACATAGAGTCAATCAATAAATAATCAATCTGCAAACATTTATCAAGTGCCTAATATGTCAGTCACTGTGCTAAGCACTGGGAATACAAAAAGAGACAAAAGACAGTCTCTTCTCTCAAGGAGTTTACCTAAAGGATGAGACAACATGCAAACAAACATACACAAACAAGCAATACAAGATAAATATGAAAAGAAAATTAAAGGAGGGAAGGCACTAGAATTAAGAGGAGTTAAGAAATACTACCTATAAAGATGAGATTTTAATTGTAACTTAAATGAAAAAAAGGTCAGTAGGTAGAGAGGAAGAGGTAGAACATTCCAGGCCTGGGGGATGACCAGAGAAACTGCCCAGATCTGAGAGAGAGTGTGTCTTGTTCATATCCAGGAGGCCAGTGTTACTGAATGGAAAACTATGTGTTGGTGAATAAGGTAAATAAGAAGACTGGGAAGGCAAGAAGAGTCCTGGTTATAAAGGGCTTTGAAAACCAAACAGTGCATTTCATATTTGATCTTAGAGGCAATAAGGATCGAGGGAAGTTGATTGAGTAGGGGGAATAGCATAATTGGACCTGCCCTTTAGTAAAATCACTTTGGTAGCTAAAGGGAGGGTTGCTAGGAGTGGGGACAGAATTGGGTCAGGCAGACCCACCATCGGGCTACTTTGACAGTCCAGGTGTGAGGTAATGAGGACATATACCAGATTGGTGGTGGTGTCAGAGGAGAGAAGGGTGAGTACTGTAGAGATTTTGGAGAGGCGAAACCCACAAGCTTTGGCAACAGACTGGATATAAGAAGTGAGAGATAGTAAGGAGTCAAGGATAAAACCTAAGTTGAAAGCCTGAGGTACTGAGGGGATGATGTGGGCCCCCACAGTAATAAGAGAGGTAGGAAAGGCAACAGTTTAAGGGGAAAGACAAGGAATTTTATTTTATACTTGTTTAGGTGAAAGGAAAGGGCATGGGAATGAATACAGTGCTTACTATGTGCCAGGCACTTTGCAAAGCACTTTACAAATAATATCTTATTTGATCCTCACAACCCTGGGAGGTATGTGCTGTTACTACCCCCATTTTACAATTCATGAAATTGAGGTAAACAGGTTAAATGATTTGCTCCAGTTTGCAGTTAGTGTCCGCTCTATTTGAACTCAGATATTCCTGACTCCAGGACTAGCCCTCAATCCATTGTGCCACCTAGTTACCTCTTTATTTTAAGATGTCTGCTAGATGTCCAGTTTGACAACTGGAAGGCAGTTGGAGATGCAAGATCATATGACAGCAGAGAGGTTAGGGCAGGATAGGTCTGTTTGAGAATCATCAACATAGAGATGGTAATTGAATCCGTGGCAGCTGATCAGGTCACCCAGTGAGTATAGAAGGAGAAGAAGAGACAAGAAGCCTGAGAGACACCTATCATAAGGGTGTATGATCTGGATAAAGATCCAGAAAAGGGGACTAAAAAAGAGCAGTCACCTAGGTAGGAAGAGAATTAGGAGAGAGTGGTGTTTTAAAATGCTGGAAAGAAGAGAATATCAAAGAAAAAAAGGTGATCATCAGTGTCAAAAGCTGCTGAGAGATCAAGGAGAACAAGTGAGAAAAAGGCCATAAATAGAAGAATGGCTAACAGATACAACTTGGAGAGGAAAAGAAAGGAGTTGATGGAGAAAGTTTTATTATATGTACAATGGCTATAAGAAGTATTCTTTATTGCAATGTTTGTTATGCATATTTTGTAGTACTGATGACAAGAACTTGCAAAAAGATGATCATGATAGAAATTTTAGCTTATCCACCAACTTTGTAGAGAATAAAAAGGCAGAGAAGTTCTATGAAGAACCAGATAAGACCCTCCAAATTAAATAAACATACACTTCAACCATTCAATGACTTATATGCCAGAGTGTCAAGTAGTAACGATGACAAGACATGTATGGGAAAGCATTGTTCAAGAGGAAAGAATGAGAATTGCCTGAAAGACTTGTAGATTGTCCAGAAGTCTCACCCATTCATATCATGAATGCTATCTGCAGGAAAAGACTCTAGACAAAGCAAACTTCAAATAACATCACAGAAGATGAAAAAAATATATCTAATATATACATATATATGTAATTTATCAGATAGGAAAAAACAAAATAAAACAAAAATTATTGATATGGAAATTATCCCTGAATCAGCTATCTGGGTAGAGTCACATTATCAAAATATTACAGTTGATATCAAGATTAAAAATGAAGGAAGAATAATAACAAGAGAAGGGACATGGCATACAATGGAATAAATTCATTCAGAAACTGAACTCATCAGGGATTGTCAATATGGTTTTCCTCTCCATTGACTTCAAATATTCTAGTTATCTTCTTTTCATAGGATTGACCTGAGACCTAATTGTGAAATTTGTCTTTACTCTCTACCTACATCCTCCCTGGTCCCCCTTTCCACTATCTCCCAAGTTTCAAATACAGTTATAAAAAAAATCGATTCACAGGATTATGAAAATATGGTTTAGTAGACATGGTCCTGGACTTAAAAATCCAAAGATCTGTGTTCAAATGTCAACTATGTTATTTGTTATGTGGTCCTAGGTAATTCAATCCGGTTTCTTTTTAGCCAATTTGGGTTAAGTGACTTGCCCAGGGTCATACAGCTACTAAGTGTCAAGTGTTCGGTCTGAGGCCGGATTTAAACTCAGATATTCCTGACTTCAGGGCTGGTGCTCTATCTACTGTGCCACCTAGCTGCCCTGGCACTATTTCTTTATATTAAAAATGAAGATATCAAAACATAGAATAACTGTTGTGAGGAAAGCACTTTTTAAACCTGTAAATCCTATTAAAATGAGAATAATACAAGATGTTAATAATAACATGAAAATTGTGATGATGACAACGATGATAAAAATGATGATTAAAGTTTTCAACAGTAATATATTTAATTATTGCTTTTGCCCATCTTCGTGGCCGGGCTACCTCCTCAAACCAGGCTCCAACTTCCTCTAAAACAACTTGCTTTGGACCTTGCAGATCAGTAGCATAATTCATTAAAAGTTAAAAGAAAAAAAACCTTCAGATAAATGGAAGAAGTACTATCACAAAGAGGATTAAGTCATGAGAAGATATCATGCTAAATTTCACATGTAGAATTCCACCCCTTTGAAAATTGACAGATTTATTAATAAATGATGCTACAAATTGGTGAACTATTTAGAGCTAATCAAAATTATTAGCTCTAACATAAGAGAAGTAGAATAAAGGAATCCTTAACTTAGTAGTAAATTTATTCTAATTCAACAATGCAAGGTATCCAAAGCCTAATTATTTAACAACTATCTCCCAATGAGCTTGTTCTTTCATTTGTTCTACCTATTAAAAATTTGAGCTAATAACCCTAATGCTTTCAAAAATATCCAAAAATCTTCCACACATTTTGTCAAGACACAAATTTTGACACAAAGACATGCCTACTACAAATGGCCATAATTCTTCTCCTAAGCCATAATAATCCAGATATTTTAATGCCTAAAATAACACATTGTGCTATGAGAACACAAAGGCCCAAGAGAACAATAGATTGCCACTAGACCATTGTCACTTTTAGTGGGTTAATCTGTGGTTCTCAGTTAAATTTTTCACTTTCACATTTCTTTGCCAAGGAATAAAGTCGTTGAAAATTTAGTAGGACTAGAATCATGAAATTAATACGGCTATACAGGCAATCCAAAGAGTGATTGAAAGATACACGCTTGGTGATAGTAAGTAGCAACATATTATCAATGACTTATGTACAAGAAGTGGTATAAATGAAATAATAATGATAGTAGTAGTAGTAGTGGTAGTAGTAGTAGTAGTAGTAGTAGTAGTAGTAGTAGTAATAGTAGCTTTTAAAGTGCTAACTTTAAGATTTGCAAATCGCTACATATATCTCACTTTATCTTGACAACAATATGGGAGTCAGGTGCTTTAATTATCTCTACTTTACAGATGAGAAAACAGAGTCAGGCAGAGGTTAAGTGACTTGCCCAGGTTCAAACAGTAAGTTTCTAATAGTAGATTTCAAGTGAGATTTTCCCAGCTCTAACTCTAGTGTTCTCTGCACTGTGTCACATAGCTTCTTGGAAAGGAATAGATTGGGATGGCCATGTATCAAAGTGAAGAAGATTAAAAATGGACAATGATATTTGCTTTGCTAATCACCAACTATTAAAAAACAATTTTAAAAAACCCTAGAAGAAAACTTCCAATGCATTGGTTAGATCTTTCATGAATTTATGGAAAGGCATAAACAAAGATAAAGTGTAGATTTGTAATTTTCCCCTTGGAGGAAGTACCCATGTTAATAGTTTTACAGATTGTGTAGAGTATCAGATGATGGCAGAGCTGAAAGGAACATTTTCATTTACTTATGAAATCTAACTTCTTCATTTTCTAGATGAGGATGCTGAAGCCTGAGTGAAGTGACCTGTTAAGATTCCATAAAGAGTTACTGCATCTAGAACATTTAGTTGAAACTAGGCTTTGGACTCCTGATTTGAAATCATTTTCCCTTACACACTACTACACCACACTTCCAAATATTTATTTATGTCTGTGTATACACACACATACACACATACATGCATATATACTCTTGTTATACATACACATGTACCTATATGTGTATATGTGTACAATATACATATAAACATATACCATAAGCACATACATACATACATATGTTAAGAATTTATTTTCAGAGAGCATTTGACTAGCTAATTTAAAAAAAAAAACATGCCTATTGTGAAGTTTTTAAACATATTGGAAAAACCTCAAGACTCAAAAGCTTTTTCAAAATCGTATTTTGGTGATTTATGTGTAAATGATCCCAAACTTCTTAGCTAAATTATTTCCTTAAATTACCTGTGATTCAAAAAAGTTAAGTGAAAACATTTCCGTAAAACCTTTTTTGAAGTTTCAACAGCTCTTAGGTGTTAGAAATTCATTTGGAGTTGGCTGATACATAAGAGTTCGCCCTGTTTCCATCAAACTGGTACTTAGTATCAGAATTTCAACCAAATCCTTCAACTCAAGGGCTGGAGATTCTTGGAAGTGTAAATTAATTATTGTTGCCTACATCCTTCTTCTTAACAGGACATGTCAGTGAAAATGAGAAGCAACATCTTAAGACCATATGATATCTTTATGACATCGAGGCAGAACCTGAGAAAAATCAAACTATCACTATATCGGCAAGGAAAAAATATATATATATACATATATATATACATCTAGGGAAAAATATGAATTCAATAAACTTTGATTTGGGGCTGGGGGTATTTTCCTATGTCTTCTTCTCTCCTCAATACTGTCTATGGCATTTGCTCTCTCTATCTTCACTCCAATGAGGTTTTAAGTGACCAAATGTGATGTCTATCCTATCTGCTCCTAGGGGAAAATACTGATAAACTTATTCATTCTAACATTGAATAATATGTTATTTAGCCCAATGGTATTTGTATTTTAAAGGGACATAATAGAATTACCATAAACTGGGAAATTTCAGAAATAAACAATCTAGAGAGGGGCAAATACAAGGAACTTTCATGGCAGCCCTGAAGTCATACTATGAAAATGGTTGCCCACTTTAATATTCATTAAGACTAATGCTTAGTCTTGAATTTGTTGCATCTTTGTCAAGAGGTGGGTGGTATGTTTAATGATTAGAATTTTGAAGTCACAATTGCTTACTACTTTGGTCAAAATTAGAAGGTCTGCTTTCTTATAAAATATTTATTCATATTCTTTTTATAGCATACACACTCTAGGTTTACTCTCCCATAACCAACTTTTACTTGCAGGCTGCTTGTACAATTCTACCTTAGGGCTCTAAAAGTATCCTGGAGGTTGGTAAGGTTGTTAGGGTGGTGGGGTGAAGAACCATTTCCTCTCTAATTCTCTAGTCCATGAGTTTCCATTAGTATATTTTTCCATTGATTATAAGTTGATATCAATTATCCAACCAGATTTAATTAAGTTTTAGGAATATGATTCAATTTCCAAAAAGTATATACAGTTCATAGGAAAATGGGCTTAAGATTAGAGGGTATATGTTGCCAAAAGGGTATCCCCACAACTCCTGGAAGTTCTTTTGCTCAAATCCTCAAAATGTTCAGCTTAAGTATGGTATAGTCCATCTCTCCTTGTAGAGCCTTGAATCTCACTTTACTTATCACATCTGATAATTCCTCAAATACCAGTAGAGTACAGCTATTCCAGGGATACTGCCAGGACACTGATAATAACTCCCAAACTCGTCAAAATGAATAGGTTCCTCCTCTGGCCAAAGGGCTGTGCAGGTGAAAAGTTTGAGGCTTCAGAAGGCCAAAGCTCTTTTCTCCCAACTCCCAAGCAATTCTTTCTCAAGGGCTTGCCTGAAGGCTTCCACCGCTAAGCTTTGAGATACCTGAATCCCCCTGAATGTGTCTCTTTGTAATTTCTACCCATAGCTCCTGAGTCTGCCTTCTGAGATCAAATAGAACAAGTGTTATACCCCTTCTACATGCCAGCCCAACACAGGCATACCAATTATGCTCCACCTGATCTTTCTCTTCTCCAGGGTAAACACCCCCACTGCCTGCAGCAGAGCCTCATATGACATGGATTTATGCCTTTCAACCATCTCGTCAGGCCTCCAGTTTATCAATGTGAATCATAAACTATGCTGCTAAGAACTGAGCATAATGTTCCAAATGAAGTCTAGTGATGAAGTACAGTGGGACTATAGCTTCCAGTTCTTGAAAGCTATGCCACTCAATGCAACCCAAAATCACATTAGCTTTTTTGGCCGACCCATCAAATTGCTAATGTATTTAATTTGAAATCCCCTAAAACTCTTGTTCCCTTTTTTTTTCAGATAAACTAATGTCTAACAATATCTGCCCCATGTCGTAATGGTGAAATTGCTTTTTGTACCCATGCGACACTTTACATTTATTTCATCTTATTACTTTTTCCCAAATACTCTAGCCTGTCAATATCTTTTTGAATAATGCCTTTGCTATGTATTAACTACATATTAACTATGCCTTCCAGATTTATGCTGCCTGAAATTTGATGACTGGGACTTCTGTAACTTTCCAAGTCATTGATAGTAAGGGAATTGAGAAGATTAGGACAGCAAGTGTAATTGGGAATTGAATGAACCTCACTGACTCCATCCTCTTAGTTTTAGAGCTAGGTTGGTTTCTATTTAATTATGGCTCTAGGCCAGCTTCTATGCTGTGAGAATACTTTGTTCAATTGTGGAAATTGAAAAACTTTATTGAATTGTTTGAACCTAACCCTGCATGTATGGGAAACTGGACCACTCCTACCTGCTGCTTAGAGACTCTTAACCAAGGACCTAGGTTATGTTGAACAGAAGCTTAGCCAGATCCAAAGACTGATGCAAGGAATTTTCTCACATTTGCACATCCCAGTCAACCCATATGTTTTATCTGAAAATTAACCCCATACTGATCAATCGATTATTGTTTCCATGTTCTTTTGATTGTTTACAGACTCTCAGGGGGTAAGTAGGATACTTCTTTTTCTGAACTAAGGGAATAGTATTTGCTCACTCCCCCTCCTCCCAACTTTGAAGATCCCAAATCTTTCCTCCAATTAGAAATCAGATTACCTAATGAATTATTTCCTTTTCATTGGTCTTATTTGATTAACTGTTTTTAATGTATAAAAGTCTGTTTTCCCCTATATTTGGGGTCCAGATCTATGCTGAAAAGGACTGGTCCATGTTTATTAGGCAATTGCCATGCATTGCTTAATAAATTGATATACTCAGAAGATCAAAACTTTATTTTCCTAAAGCATTTCATCATTCACCTGACATAATAGAGATACTAAACAGCACAGACGATGTTCAGCCCAGTTCCCTGGGGGTACTCTACAGGAGATCTCCTGCCAATTTGACCTTGAACAAATAGTGACTTTTTTGGCCATCCATCCAACCATATCAGAAAGTGTATAATTTTAAGATAATATAGTACACACATCTCCATTCTTTCTGTAAAAATAGCATGAGATAAGTTTAATTTTGCTAAAATCTAAGCTATATCTAGAGCATACCCCTCTTATCCAGTTTACCAACCCTCTCACATAAGGAAATAAAGTTAGTCTGACATGACTTGTCCTTTATGTAGTCATGCTATGGCTTTGTTATCACTTTCATGCTTTTCTAGATATTCACTAGCCATCTCTTTAATGAGCTGTTAAAAAAAAATCCCCAGAAATCAAAGTCAAGGTTGCTAAAATATATTTTTCAGACCTTGTTCTTATTGTATTTTTGGATACTGCAACCACCTTTGTCCTTCTAAGGTCTTGCAGTATCTCTCTTAGGTTCCAGCATCATCCAAAGGTAACTCACAATGGTTCAGCAATTAAATCTGCCAGTTCTGTCAGTATTAAAGGATGTAGTTCATCTGGGCCAGGTGACCTGACTTCATCAAGAGTAAACTGATGTTTTCTGACCTTCTCCTGACTAATCATTGATATTGTTTATTAACCATTGTAATTCTGTCATTTCTAGTGCAAAGGAACATCACCTTGGCAAAGAAATAGAAACAAAATAGCAATTAAACAAATGTCCCTTATTTTTTGTCAGCTTTCATCATATCATCCATCAGAAGCAAAGATCCTGTTCCTTCTTCCTTTCTAATATGTCTTTAAAAAAAAAACCTCTTATTCTTACCTTCCCTTTGAACTTCCAGTTCATCATGAGCTTTAATACTCCTGACACTATTTTTAGAAAACTATGTCAGACTCATCTTTGTACTCTTTTATCTGACCTTATTTCCATCTTTTGTACATTAAAAAGATCTTAGTTTGTTGGTGAGTAATATTTGCATCCACATTGATGTAGTCAGACATTTTTCCTTCAGGTTGTAATTGGTTCCATGTCTGTCTTCAGAATTTCATTCTTTAATATCCTCCATCCGCCCTTGCCTGAATTCCCTCTTAGAATGTTACTCATGTTATTCTACTGACTTATCCCTGAACACTTTGAAAACTTTTTTCCCCAAAATCTTGTATACATGTCAGACTATGCTCAGGTTTCCTCTCATTCTTTATCACAAACTCCAGGAGAAAAGATCAGTTTCTTTTCCAGTTCCCATCATTGATACACTGTTGACCAATTTATCCTTGTTGTGAGGATCAAATCCCAAAGAGAATCTTTCCTTTGTTCATTTATAATGATTTTGTCAGATGGAATTATTGTTAAGGCAATTTAAAAACTTATTGATTGGTCTGTTTGAGAGAGAGAGAGAGAGAGAGAGAGAGAGAGAGAGAGAGAGAGAGAGAGAGAGCAAAAAAACAAGAAAAATTAAGTTTTAAAAAAGTATGCTTAAATTTATATTCAGACTCCATCAATTTTTTCTCTGGGGATGGATAGTGTTTTTCATCCTAAGTCCTTCAGCACTGTCTTGGATCATCATATTGCTCAGAATAGCTAAGTCATTCACAGTTGTTCATCTTAAAATATTGCTGTTACTGTGTACAATATTCTCTTGGTTCTCATTTCACTTTGCATCATTTATTTAAGTCTTTCCAGATTTTTCTGAGCACATTCTGCTCATCATTTTATATAGCACAATAGTATTCCATTAAAATCATATACCAGAACTTCTTTAGCCATTCCCCAATTAATGGGCATCCCCTGAATTTCCAATTCTTTGCCACCAGAAAAGAGCTGCTATAAATATTTTTGTACATGTGTGTCCTTTTCTTTTTTTTTTCATTTCTTTTGGGATACATAGCTAGTAGTAGTATTGCTGGGTCAAACAACATGCACAGTTTTAAAACACTTTGGGCATAGTTCCAAATTGTTCTATGTAATGGTTGAATCAGTCCAGTAACAGTGCATTAGTGTCTCAATTTTCCCACATCTCCTCCAGTGTTTGCTATTTTCCTTTTCTGTTTTATTAGCCAATCTAATGGGTATGAGGTAGTACCTCAGAATTGTTTTTATTTGTATTTCTCTAATTAATAGTAAATAAGAGAATTTTTTTAAATTTGCTGTAGATAGGTTTGATTACTTCATTTCAACAGTGATTGCTCATATCTTTAGGCCATTTATCAATTGGGGAATGACTCATTTTTATAATTTGAATCAGTTCTCTATATACTTGAGAAATGAGGCCTTTATCAGAGAAACTTGCTTCAAAAAATTTTTTTGTCACAGTTACGATTGCCAGCTGTATTTCCCTCCATCCTAAGTCTCCTATTAATTCTATTCTCTCTCCTTTCACCCTGTCCCTCCTCAAAACTATTTTGCTTCTGAACACTGCCTCCCCCAATTTTCCCTCCTATCAGTTCCACACCACCCCCTCCATTTATTTCCTTCCCCTTCTCCTTTCCTATACAGTAAGATAGATTTATATTCCCAAATGAATGCATGTTATTCCCTCTTTAAGCCACTTCTGATGAGAGTAAGGTTCAATTGTTCCCTGTCACCTCCCTCATATTCCCCTCCAGTCTAAAAACTCTTCTTGCCTCTTTTATGTGAGATAATTTACTCCATTCTACCTCTCACTTTCTTTTTCTTTTAGTATATTCCTCTTTCTTACCCTTTAATTGTATTTGTTTAGATATCATCCCATGATATTCAACTCATACTTGTACCCACTGTCTATATATACAACTTCTAAATGCCCTAATAATACCTAATAAGAACATTCTTATGAGTTACAAGTATCATCTTCTCATGTAGTAATATAAACAGTTTAACCTTATTAAGTCCTTTATGATTTCTCTTTCCTGTTTATCTTTTTTATTCTTCTCTCGGGACTTGTATTTGAAAGTCAAATTTTCTATTCTGCCCTGATCTTTTCATCAAGAATGCTTGAAAATCCTTTATCTCATTGAATATTCATTTTACCCCTGAGAGATTATACTCAGTTTTGCTTGGTAGGTGAATCTTGGTTGTAATCCTAGATCTTTGGCTTTCTAGAATATCAGATTTAAAGCCCTCCATTCCTTTAAGGTGGAAATTGCGAAATCTTGTGTTATCTTGACTGTGAGTCCTCTATATTTGAATTATTTCTTTCTAGCTGTTTGAAGTATTTTCTCCTTGACCTGGGGGCTCTGAAATTTGGCTATAATATTCCTGGGGGTTTTAATTTTGGGCTTTCTTTCAGGAGGTGATTGGTGGACTCTTTCAATTTCTATTTAACCCTCTGGTTTTAGATTACCAGGGTAGTTTGGAAATGGAGTAGATGGAAATCTTACCTCGATTTCCTTGATAGATGGATAGACAGATTTCTTGAAACATCATGTCTAAGCTCATTTTGTTGATCATGGCTTTCAGGTAGTCTAATAATTTTTTAATTATCTCTGGGATCTATTTTCCAGATCAGTTGTTTTTTCAGTGAGATATTTCACATTGTTTTCTATTTTTTTTTCATTCTTTTAGGTTTGTTTTATTGTTTCTTGATGTCTCATAAATTCATTAACTTCTATTTGCTCAATTCTAATTTTAAGGAATTATTTTCTTCAGTTAAATTTTGTACTTCCTTTTCTATTTGACCAATTCTGCTTTCTCTTCATTGGATTTTTTTTAAACTCTTTTACCATTTGGTCTAGTTTGTCTTTTTAAGAAGAATAAGGAGGCCAGTGTCACTAGATCATAGAGTTCAAGGAGTTCATTCAAGTGTAAGAAGATGGAAAAAGTAGGAGAATACCAGGTTATAAAGGTTTTGAATGCCAAATGGAGGATTTTATATTTGATGCTGGAAGTAATAAAGAATTATTGGAGTTTATTGAATAGCAAGTAACATGGTCAGACATGTATTTTAGGAAGATCACTTTGTTAGCAAACTTGAAAATGGACTAAAATGAGGAGAAATTTGAGGTAGGATGACCAACCAAAAAAATCCTATAATAATCCAGGCATTAGGTGATGAGACCCTCCACTAGAGAGGTGTCTACGTCAGAAAAGATAAAGGAAAACAAAAGAGAGATTTTTTTTTTTTCTGGTAAGGCATTTGGGGTTAAGTAAATTGCCCAGAGTCACATAGCTAGTGAGTGTTATGTATCGGAGGCCAGATTTGAACTCAGGTCCTCCTGACTCCGGGGTTGGTGCTATATCCACTGTACCACCTCACTGACCCAAGAGATATTCTGAAGGTCAAACTGCTAGAGCTTGGGAACAGCTTAGATATGCAAGGTGAATAAGAAGTTGGAGAACACCTAGATTGTAAACCTGTTTTACTAGGAGGATAGTGGTGCCCTTGACAGTAATAGGAAATTCTGAAGAAAGGGAGGATTTGGGAGGAAAAATAATGATTTCAATTTTGGACATGTTAAGTTTGAGAGGCATATGGGAATTCAGTTATAGATGTTCAATATGTAGTTGAAAGTGTAGACTGAAGGACAGGAGACTAGTTAGGGCTAGATAAGTAGATCTGAGACTCACCTGTAGATATGAATCCTCATCTTTTTTTTTATTTAAAGCTCTTTTAAGTAGATTTTTAAGAAACTAGGCAAATACATTCTTATATAAGCCTTTATTAGGAGTCATCTGTTACAAATCTAATCCTTTTGCTATGTAATACTGTCTCATAACATACATTAAAGTCTTTTTCTTTTAACCTAAAGGAAAATTACATTATAAATATGTTTCCAAGGTAGTCTTAGTGAAAGAATTTTTAACAAGCCAGTCATTGACCTTTTGATAATGAACTTAGCTCCTTGGACAACAGATCATCTCCCACTGGGCCTTTACTGAAAGCCATTGGACTAGGCAAAAGTTATGACAGCTGGCACTGCAGTGTATTGTTGTGGACTCAAGGTTGCCTTAATGCTTTTAATGAGTTATTAGAGTTAGACCTTTGTAGAGTCTTCCACCTAACCTAAACAACTATAACAAGAAAAACAAAAAAAAATGACAAAAAAACCAATAAAAATGTCTATGGGTATAGTGAAGAAAAAAAGTAAATAGATGAAGAAAAAAAGCAGACAAGGATTATTACAATTTCCTGAAGAACTTTGAATGATATAAAACAATTGTTACGACAACCAAGCCAAAAGAGCCCAGAAACTGCCTCAGCCAGCAAACAGCTGGTCTCCTGACTGACTGAAGATATGTAGCAGACAAGGAAAAAATTAATTTAAAATACAAATTTATTTGTGAAATATTACAGAATTGATAGTAGAAGATTTCAAGCAGTGTTGCCTAATAAAATAACTAAGAACAATGAAGCATGTATACAGAAAGCTTTACATGTAAGATAGCTAGTTCATATCATTGCAAAATCATTTATAATAACTATGGAAGGATTCTTCACCTTATATCCCATCTATGCCTTTTCTATTTTCCTCATCTAGACCAGACTAAGTACATGCAGAAGATGCCTCCTAGATACAGTGTAAACTAGAGATCTTTAAGACATTTATTTTCAATTTATCTGAACTGAAATAAATGTGATTACCAAAAAAAGAATAAATATAACACAGAATACATTGATAACTTTTAATCCACAAGTTTATGTACTTGTCTCTACAGAATTTTTATGAGTGATCTTAATGTATGGATCTGACCATGTCACTTCTCTGCTCATAAAATATTATTAACTCTCTACTGCTCTACTAGTACTTCTTAATTTCAGATGCAAACAAGAAAGGCTTTCAACACCTTCAAGTAGGCCTTTTGTGGCAAACCTTATGGACAACAAGAATAAAAGTCACATGGGATAGACATGCATACATAGATAGCCATCTGCATCACTCCATGGAACTTTTGAATTAATGAGATCATATCGATGTGAATTTTTGGAAGAAAAAGAATCCTGCAATCAGTAATTTGGGTTTTTCTTCTGTAGCATGCCACTAGCTCTGTATGTGTGTATGAGAAAGAGGTGGTGTCTGAGGGAGAGAAAAAGAGAGGGGGAAAGATTTGGCAACATCAATTAAACTCTGCAGATCATAGTTTCCTTATATGAAAAATGAAGAGACTGTATTGTCCCTTCTGACTGTGATTCTATGATTCTATAAATAAAATATTCTGTATAGGTTTCTTTTCTCCCATGTTCTGTTAAGCTAAATTAACATTTTTCAAGTAACATTTACGTGGAAAATTTCTGGTCTTTCAGAGGTCTGTCAGAGAATCAGAATGCTAATTCACTACTTTAAGACCTGATAACTCCTGGAGATCGACACAGTTCCCAGAAAAAGGTGAGCATTCTCACTCTTAAGCAATGAATCCCCTGAAACTCAGAATCCTGGAATATAGATTCTGCCTTTATCTCAGCTCATATATGCAGGTCCAGAACCCTATTCCTGAACTCTTCTCTTGTACTATGGTTCCTATTATGCCCCAAATCTCTTTTTGGAGTCTCTCTGTCTCCATCCATCTTTATGTCTCTCTCTCTGTGTCTCTGTCTCTGTCTCTCTGTCTCTATCTCTGTCTTTGTCTCTTTTTTTCTCTTTGTCTCTATCTCCCTACCATGTGTCTAGAAGATAAGAAAAGCACCCTTCCAAAATCCCCTTATCCTACCATAATCGATTAGTTTCCCAACTCTCCTTCAGCATTCTCTCCCTAAATTTAACTCTTTATCCACTTGGTGACCTCCAGTTCTTTCCCAGGCTCTCCTACAATAGCCACTCTCTCCTCTTTTCCCCATCTTGACCTCTTGGTGAAGCAATTCAACTCTGAACTGTCTTATACTCATTTCATCAGTTCCCTTACCATTTCCCTAACTTCTCCCTGACTAGTCTCAACCTTAAATAATAGCCACCATTTGCTACTTACTCACTCCAGGTGCTCACTATTGCCTCCATAATCAAATACAAAATCATCTGTTTTGGCATTCAAAGCCCTTCAAAACCTAGCCTCATTTTTCTTATACATTTCCAAGCTTCTTATATTTCCCATGTATTCTTCTATCAAATGTCCCTGGCCTCCTTGCTATTCCACCACCATGGCATTTCGTCTCTTGTCTCTAGGCATTTTCTCTGGCCATCTCCCAAGCTGGAAATGTTCTCCCTCCTAATCTCTGCCTTTCCCAACCCCTCTTAATTCTAGTGCCTTCCATCTCTTATTGATTTTCTATTTATCCTGTTTATAGCTTGTGCATACATATTTGTTTGCTTGTTATCTCTTCCCATCAGAGTATGAGTTCCATTAGGGCAAGGTTTATCTTTCTTCTCTTTTTATATTCCCAGCATTTAGAAAAATAGTTTAAGCAGATAGTAGATGCTTAATAAATGTTTATTGACTACTGACCTCAATCTGTGCCCCCAGTTATTCTCAGTCTAAGTTTCTTTTTCTAATTGCTTTTTCTACTATGCTGCCTTTTCTTTTTTTAAAAATTTTTTTAGTCTTTATTAATTTATTTACTTTCAGTTTTCAACATTCATTTCCACAAGATTTTGAGTCCCAAATTTTCTCCCTATCTCTCTCTTCCCCGAACACAAGATGGCATGCATTCTGAATACACCTTTCCCTAGGCTGCCCTCCCTTCTATCACCCCCCCTTCTTTTATCACCTTCCTTTTCTATTTTCCTGTAGGGCAGGATAGATTTCTACACCCCATTGCCCATATATTTTATTTCCCAGTTGCATGCGAAAACAATTTTTAACATTTGTTTTTAAAGCTTGGAGTTCCAGATTCTCTCCCTTGCTCCTTCTCCACCCACCCTTATTGAGAAGGCAAGCAACTCAATACAACTTATATGTGTATATATATATATATATATATATATATATATATATATATATATACACATATACATACATATATATGTATGTATGTATACATATATATGTATATATATGTATACATATATATGTATATATATGTATACATATATATGTATATATATGTATACATATATGTGTATATATATGTGTATATATATATGTGTGTATAATATATGTGTGTGTGTGTGTGTATATATATACATATTATACATATATATAGATATAGATATAGATATAGATATAGATATAGATATAGATATAGATATAGATATAGATAGATATATATATGTATATAGATATGTAGCTAGGCAAAACATTTCCATAATAGTCATGTTGTAAAAAACTAATTATATTATCTTTCATCAAATTCTGCTGTCTTGCCCCATTTGTTCTATTCTCTCTTTTAACCTTGTCCCTCCTCAGAAGTGTTTGATCCTGATTACCACCTCCTCCAATCTGCTCTCCTTTCAATCATTCTCCCTCTCTTCAGCCTTATTTTCCTATAGGGTAAGATAATTTTCCATACCCAATTGAGTATGTATGTTATTCTCTCCTTAAGCCAAATCTGATAAGAATAAGATTCACTTATTCCCTCTTACCTCCCCCCTCTTTCCCTCCATGGTACAAGCTTTTTCTTGTCTGTTTTATGTGAGATAATTTACCCCATTTGCTCCCCCTTTCTCCTTCCCCCAGGATAATCTTCTCACCCGTTAATTTTTTTTTGAGATATCACCCCTTCATCTTCAACTCATCCTGTGCCCTCTATCTATCTATATCTATATCTGTATCTATCTATCTATCTATCTATCTATCTATCTATCTATCTATCTATCTAATTTTTCCCTCCAACTACCCTAATACTGACAAAGGTTTCATGAATTACAAATATCATCTTTCCATATAGGAATGTAAAAAGTTAAACTTTAATAAATCCCTTATGATTTCTCTTTCCTGTTTACCTTTTCATACTTCTCTTGAGTCTTGTATGTGAAAGTCAAATTTTCTATTCAGCTCTGGTCTTTTCTTCAAGAATGCTTGAAAGTCCACTATTTCACTGAATATCCATTTTTCCCCTGAAGGATTATACTCATATTTGCTGAGTAGGTGATTCTTGGTTGTACTCCTGTCTCCTTTGACCTCTAGAATATAATATTCCAAGTCCTCTGGCCCCTTAATGTAGAAGCTGCTAAATCTTGTGTTATCCTGGTTGTGTTTCCACAATACTTGAATTGTTTCTTTCTGGCTGCTTGCAACTTTTTCTCCTTGACCTGGGAACTCTGGAATTTGGCTATAATATTCCTAGGAGTTTTCCTTTAGGGATCTCTTTCAGGAGGTGATCAGTGGATTCTTTCCATTTCTATTTTACCCTCTGGTTCTAGAATATCAGGGCAGTTTTTCCTGATAATTTCTTGAAAGATGATGTCTAAGCTCTTTTTTTGATCATGTCTTTCAGGTAATCCAATATTTTTAAAAATTATCTTTCCTGGATCTATTTTCAGGGTCAGTTGTTTTTCCATTGAAACATTTCACATTGTCTTTTATTTTTTTCATTCTTTGATTTTGTTTTACAATGTCTTGATTTTTCATAAAGTCACAGGCTTCCATTTGCTCCATTCTAATTTTTAAGGAAGCATTTAATTCAGTGAGCTTTTAGGCTTCCTTTTCCATTTGGCCAATTCTGATTTTTAAGGCATTCTTCTCCTCATTGGCTTTTTGGATCTCTTGTAGTCTATTTTTTTAAAGTGTTATTTTCTTCAGATTTTTTGGGTCTCTTTTAGCAAGCTATTGACTTGTTTTTCATGATTTTCTTGCATTACTCTCATTTCTCTTTCCAATTTTTCCTCTACTTCTCTTACTTGTTTCTCAAAATCCTTTTTTAGCCCTTCCATGACCTGGAGCTGATTCTTATTTTTCTTGGAGGCTTTGGATATAGGAGCTTTGACTTTGTTGTCTTCTTCTGGTTGTATATTTTGATCTTCTTTGTCACCAAAGGAAGATTCTATGGTCTCACTTTTTTTTGTGCTTTTTGCTCATGTTCCCAGTCAATTACTTGAGTTTTAAGCTCTTTGTTAAGGTAGTAGTCTGCTTCCAGTGTGGAGAATGTATTGTCCCAAGCTTCAGGGGTTTTGTGCAGCTGTTTTAGGGACCTGTAAATTTTCAGTTCTTCCAAGGTGGTATGATCAAGGGCAAAGTGTTTACTCCTTTCCTGGCCTATGCTCTGGTCTGTGAGTGACCACACTCTTTTCTGCCTCACAACTGTGAGAAGGCTTCCTTCTTCACTGTCACTATGATCTCCACTATGTCAGTGCTCCTCCTTGCCCCAGGATTGACACCTAGAATCCAACCCAGCTCCAAGCACAGGCAAAGCAAGAGAATCCTGCCTCAGCACCAACAAAGAGATCCTTGTAATCCCCCTCTGATCAGCCACTTGATTCCCCCTCCATCTGTGGGCAAGAGCTCTGGAAGCACCCACTGCCCCAAGGCTGTGCCAGGACTGGGGCTGGGACTGAGCTCCTCTTTCACCACAGATCTGACAGACATTTCCTACTGAACTTCTAAGTTGTCTTTCATTTTTGGGGGTTGAGAAGTCTGGAAAACACCACAGCTGCTCTTGATTCAATCCGCTGAGGACTGCTCCAGGTTCACTGAGGCCTGGTCTTTGCCTGCATTGGCCACAGAGGAATTGCTCTCCTCCCCCAGCCTGGGGGCACCAGAACTTTCCAATCAACCGTCCAGGATGTCTTGGGCTGAAAATTTGTTTCACTCTGTCTTTTGTGAGTTCTGCTGCTCTAGAATTTGTTTAGAGCCATCTTCATAGGTATTTGGAGGGGTTTGGGGGAGAGTTCAAGCAAGTCACTACTTTTACTCCACCATCTTGGTTCCCTATGCTACCTTGTCTTTAGAAAGCTAGGATTATTGAAATGACACCAAACTGAAACATCTAGAGGAAGTAGAGAGAACAAAAGCCCCCATGACCACTCCCAAATTACTGTTTTTTTATTTAAAGAAAAATGCATGGTTCCCACTACACTTATAAATGGTGCAAATGAAGAAGAAAAAAGTAAAAAACATAAAACAATTAAGTGCAAATATTTTGACATCATAAATTATATTTTATACTCTTGGCATCCTAATTGGTACCTAGCAGTGTGCTAGTTATATAAAGTATCCAATCAAACCTCGCCCCAACAAAAAAGAAAAGTTAATTGAAATATTTCACAAAATCATCTCTATGATCATAGAGGTAATATTTAGTGTGATCCCACCAACAAACATGTAAGCAAATTTAGTTACAGACCAATTCACCAATAAATATTTTCACATGAATTAGATGGAACTATTCTGGACCATAGAAAATATGGAAAATTCTGGACTCATCTGAACTATTTTGATACCAGACTCTGACCTCAAAAGGTCACTTTCTTTCTTTGACTTATTGACTCCACCTAGAATTACTCTGGGAAATATATATATATATATATATATATATATATATATATATATATATATCAATGTCTATATCTACATATAGCTACCTAGCTAGCTAGCTATATATCTATCCATGTGTGTATACCGTGTATGTGTGTATTGTTTTGTATAAGTAATATATAGATTTATTTAGTGGAGGTTACAAGAGTGGAGGTAATAAACTCCATACAAGCATTAAAGATAACATACACAATTGGGAGAATCTTTATCTTATCACAGAGAAAATGTAGAATATGCGAAGGACTCAAAGGAGTATATAAAAAGGGAACGAAAACACACATGGCACTAAACTAATCTCTAAGTTCCCCTTCAAAAGGAATTGAACTTGGGACTGTATTCAGGGAAACCTTTGGACACTCTATTTCACAGCTTCCTTACAAAGTTCCTCAGGATTTCTAGTATTATCTTGTGTTTTCCACTCCCATGCAGGGTAAACATAATTCAGGAGTTGTTAAATAAGCCACCCCCTTCCCATCAGACCTGCTTTCTCCAAGTTACTAATGATAATAACAGGGGATGATAATGTCCAGTTTCCTTTCTTGCACCTATCATGATATGGTTTTAATTCTTCCGCTTCAGAGGCCCCACTGTTAATACTCTTTTTTCTATAAGAAGTATGCTATTAAAAAAATCTTCTCTTAGAGTCTAAAAAGTTAGCACCTGAACTCTCAAATTTAGGAACTCTCATATGTGGAGTTACCAACAAGGTAAACCCCAAAATTAGCACTACCTAAGAAATATCATTTCTCTGGCTAGAAGGCTACAGTGTGCTGAGATCATATAGCTCCTAGAAATCAAAATTCCACCTTCCTCCATTCTCCACACAAAAGGTTGTGATTCAATTAAATTATTCATGAAATACCCTCTTTAGCTATGTTTGAGCATGGGTAGCATTGTGATGTGATTTTGGTCTGAATTGCTGTCATTTGCTCTTGGGGAAGGAAAATACGCCGCTGCACAGTTTTCCCCACTCTGTCTCCACGAGCACTTAAGAATACAGCTTTTTCCTGAGTTACTATTGTCTGTCTTCTGGAGAGAGGGACAGAATTAGAGAAAGACCAAGCATTCAAACTAGACAGTCAACTCACTTTTACAGATCAGGGACAAGGATGACTTCCCAAAAAGAGTTTTATCCTCTCCAGTCTCAGCCTATCAGTTATTTTGGAATTCCCTATGTACTCTCAGCAGCCAGTGGCTGTACTCACACCTTTAAGGTGGTGACACTTAGATGCTTCTAATAAAAGACCCATGCTCTATAATCTCATCGTGTTGACTGGGGAACTCATCAAATTTTCAGACTTCCCTGGTCTCCAGATTTCTGGAGACTAAGTGAAAAATTCATTACATAAGCAAGTAGTGGGGTTGTCTTAATGAACACCCTGAATTAGTTGTGTTTTGGGTTTTTTTTAGCTCATCTGGATGATTTCCAGCTCAGGAAGAGAATTGATTGAATTCAGTCAACTGTTATCTTATTCACTCAGTCAATTATTCTCTTGTTTAAATGCTGCTTTGTGCTGCCTGATTATCTCAGGGCTAAAAATCACTTAAAAATGAAAGACCATTCATTTAATCATATAAACAATAATGAGTACAAAGTATTTTCCTAGGCACAATGTGAGATGCAATATATCTGTCTGTCTATCTGTGTGTCTATCTACATATAAACATATACACACACATATATGTGTGTGTACATGTATATATACACATATATGCATATATGCACACAAATATACACATATATTAATACATACATATATGCATATGGGTGTGTACACACATATAGTGTACATATATACATATATGTATATCTATATCTATATATGACATGACCTCTCCCCTCAAAGGACTTATTATCTGTTTGGAGAAACAAGGTATGTATGAAAAGGCAATATGTGGTACATAATACATCAAATAATTTATAGAGGCAATAAATATTTTAACAATTAAGAGCAAAGAAAAACAGTTGTGGGCTGTAATGATCAGAAAAGTCTTCATAAAGGAGATATCTAAGGTACAACTAGAGCTAGGCCTTGAATGAAAAGTAGGATTTCCTCAAGGAGGAAAGAAGTCATTTCTTTCCTTCAATCCAAAGGAAAAAATAATATAGCAAAAACAAGAAGTTGGAACGGGAAAAAAATGTAATTGGAGGAGAATAACTAGATAGATATAGATAAAGCCAAAGGCATGTGTTATCAGTCAGTCAGTAAACATTTAAGCACCTCCTGAGGACCATCTCCAGTCATCCTGTTCTATATCTGGCCACTGGACCCAGATGGCTCCAGAGGAGAAAGTGAGGTTGGTGACTTTTCACAGCCCTCCCTCACCTAAATCCAATTTACTTGCATGTCATCCCATTACCTTCCCAATGCCATGGTCTTCTTTGAGAATGAAGGACAAACAACAACAAGCACCTACTATGTGTCAGGTATTGGGTTAAGTGCTGGAGATACAAAGAAAGCAAAATATAGTACCTGTTCTCAAGCAAGGAGGTATGGCTTGGAGGACTTCATGAGGAGGTTTGGAAAAGTCACCTTGTTGAGTGGGTAATGAGTTAATTAAGTAGCTTTAAAAGGATTATCATGCTCAATGACATTCTAGTTGAGGTCGGGTAATGTAAATTTGTAGTGGACCAAGTTAATATACTTGTGCCACCTAGCTGCCCCTTAGGGTAAAGTATAGTCCCATAGTAATATGGAACACATGCACCTAGTAAGTGTCAGAGGCAGGATTCAAACTGTTTTCCTGATTCCAAATTCTATGTGCCAGACACTGTGCTAAGTGCTGAGGATACAAACATAAAAATTAAATGATCTCTGTTCTCAAGGACCTTATATTTTTGTTGGGAGAATCCATAAATACATATAAAAATGTTTGCACAATATGTATAAAATAAATATGTCCTTTTGGAGAAAAAGCACTTTGACTGAGGCTTCTAGGTTAATACAGGATTAGAATACAGGGCTCCTTATTCCTAATCCACTACTATCTTTTTTTTTTCAAGATATCAAAAGCAGCTTAGGAGTTTAGGATACTTATGCACTGGAAAATAATGATATGAAGTCCCTTCCTTGAAGCAGCAGTGCAGTAGAGTAAGTAGAGTATAGTGGAACATTACATTGACTAAGCTGGAGTTAGGAGTCACAAGTTTAAACGTAGTTTCTAACATTTACTACTAAGTGATACTAGGGAAGTTCCTGAGTGTCAGGCCTTATGTCTACGAAGTGTGGATGTTTTTGGTCTGGTTGTTGTGTACAACTCTTTGTGACCCCATTTAGATGACGTCTTTTTTAACATTTGGGGTTTTCTTGCCAAAGATACTAGAGTGGTTTGCCATTTCCTTCTCCAGCTCATTTTACAGATGAGGACACTGAGGCACACAGGGTTAAATGACTTTGCCAGGGTCACACAATAAGTAAGTGTCTGAGGCCAAATTTGAATTCAGGAAGATGAATCTTCTTGACTTCAGGCCCACCATTCTACTCACTAAGCCACCTTGCTGCCCCACAAAGTGAGGATACTGATGCTTGTTGTACTCACTCCGAGGGTTATTGGGAGGAAAATGCTTTGATATTCTTAAAGTGCTATAGAAACATGAATTATTATGATTATAGATTACACTGGAGCCCTGTAGTTAATGAAAGTAAGGATAGAGCCTCACCAGGGAAGCAGGTAATTTAAGTGAAAGTGTCAACCTCACACTTAAAGAGTGGGAACATTAATTTCTGAACGAATTGCTTATATATTCACCATGTAGCTTGGGCTACTAACACAGCTGTTCATTGGTTCTATATTAATGGAAACAAAATATTTTTGGCAGAAATTTATAATTTATTTCAATTGGATGGCATTCAGAGAACATAGCCCTTAAACAGAATATAGTAAATACACGTTCTTTGGTCTGAATATAGTAACGCTCACTTATCCAGTGGTCAGACTTTCATTATCTTAACAGCAGGTAGCCAGGAAACTGGGAATAAGCAATAAAAGGGCTCTGGGCTACACTGAACAAAAATAGCTAGCACAAAGTCCATGCACTATGCTCTACTTAGGAACCTCACATGGATATTTATATTTTCTTGGCTGAGACCTAAAATGTTTTCAGTGAGAGCTCCCAGTTTGGAAACTCACTCCACAGATGTAGATCAACAGTTCATCAGTAACTTATAGTGAGAGTGTCATAGATTTACAGTTGGAAGGGACCTTAGATATCATCTAAGTCCAACCCTCCTTATTTTATAGGTAAGGAGAATAAAGCAGAGAAATGTTAAGGGACTTGTCCATGTTTACACAGGCAGTAAAAATCCTGAAGCCAGAATTTGAACTCAGGTCCAGTGACACCAGAGACATTATTCTTTCTACTACATGATACTGCCTCCTTCTTAGAGAGCTAACTGGGTCACCAAGAGGTTAAATAATTTGCATTTCATCACAAATGTTAGATTGCTGTTAGATGTAGGACTCCAATCCAAGATATTCTAATTATAAGGCCAGCCTTCTATCTGCTATTCCACAATGCCTCTCACTAAAGTAATGGAAATATAAAGAAGTGTTTGACAGAACTAATGGAGTGAAAGTGGCATTAGAAGCAGAATAAAAATCTATTAAGCTTAAAAAGGGAAAAAATCACAGCCTGGAAGTCTAGGGTCATTCAGTAATGGGGAAAACTGCTTTACCATCAGGATTTACATGCCAAGAGTTTCTATTTATCAATCAATCAACGACTATCAGTGAAGAATGGATCAAAATGGAAAATGAAAGAAAGAAAGGAAGAAAGAAAGAAAGAGAAGAAAAGAAAAGAAAAGAAAAGAAAAGAAAAGAAAAGAAAAGAAAAGAAAAGAAAAGAAAAGAAAAGAAAAGAAAAGAAAAGAAAAGAAAAGAAAAGAAAAGAAAGAGAGAGAGAGAGTCAAAAAGCTCACAGTCTGTCATGGAGCGCAACCCATGTACATATGTGTATGTACTCACACAGGTGAACAAAATAAATACAAAGTAATTAAATACAAGTCATTTAGGGAGGAACTAACAGCTGTGGGGATCAGAAAAGCCTTTGTGGAAAAGGTGGATATTTGAATTGAAATTTGAATGAAGCAAGATATTTAATAAGACCAAGCTGAGGAGGGAGTGCATTCCAAACATGGGAGACAATAGCTTTAAATGCAGTAGATGGAGTGCCACATGTAAAGAACAGAGTGAAGACCATTTTAGCTAAGTGGCATGCAGAGTTCAGGAAGAGGAGTAATGTCTAATGATATCAGGAAGGGGTAAGGTTGGGAAGAACTTTAAAAGCCCAACGAAGGTGTCCATTTTGGGACACCTGGTAGAGTCCTAGAAGAAATAGAGAACCCTGAAGTTCATTGACTGGGGAAGTAAAATGGTCCGATTTGTTTAGGCAGATCACTTTGGCATCAGTGTGAAGGACTGATTAAGTGGGGAAAAACTCGAGGCTGGAGGAGGCCATATACCTACTCTCCCCTGCCTTCTCCAATACCACACTTAGGTGGTATCAAATCTCTATTCAGTCTGGTAAAGAACAGACCAGGTATTTTGAAGTTAGTCCTTACATCACAGAAAACATAGAAAAATTCAGGAGCAGAAGAGAATACAGACTGTTTTAATCATACTGACATGATTATGCAGCTGCAGACCCTGTATGCTGCTCATTTTTTTACAACTTCTTTTGGACTTTAGTCAGAATATATGCTTGATGAGAACACTTTTGCCAAGCATATATTGCCTGATACTCAGTATTTATTTGAAGAAAGTCCTAAACTGAGAGTCAAAAGACCTGCATTCAAATTCTACATCTGAAACATCACTTTTATAACCATGGACATTTCACAACTCATGAAGTTTCTGTTTCTTCATCTGTAAAATGGAAATAATTTGGGCTTTGAAAAGCTACCTTGGATATACCTTGCTCAGTTCCAGGCTTCCACAGAACTTCCTGGACATCTCCAGTCATACCACTGCGTGTGTTATACATGAAACCCATGAAAACTCCCCATTATGTGTTGTCTTTCTTTTCCTATTATGTGTAATTCTATCTCCTTGAGGGAAAGCACCATATTTTTATTTTATTCCCAGCATTTAGCTCAATGCCTGGTACAAAAAGTAGTTAATAAGTATTTGCTATACTGATCTATCTCTTTAACTACTCATCTCTCTCTCTCTCTCTCTCTCTCTCTCTCTCTCTCTCTCTCTCTCTCTCTCTCACACACACACACACACACACACACACACACACACGCATATATATATATATGTATACACACACACACACACACGTACCAGAATTTATAAGAAAGTTGGCTCTCTTTTCCAGTCCCATGTTGTTTCTATACCTTCCCAAATTCAGGAATTCCTATGTCACGAGAATGGAAGAGAAATCAAGCAAGTGAAAGATCTCAGTGAATTCTCTTATCCATAGATTTCCTTGCAGGCTGACCAAGATTTTGCTGCTTCAGGAAGAAAAAAAAAGATAAAAAAATTACATGTGTATTCACATCACTAACTTTAATTGTTTGTTTCTTTGACTGTATTGAAATAAGAGGTAACGACTTCTTCCTTGTTCACTAATTGTGTACTAAAGAGAAATCTCATCCAGCTAACTGTAAATTGTTGGTTTACTGTAATGTTTGCTATTTTAGTGCAAATAGTCGCAAATACATCTGTTCTCACATAAAGCAAAATGTTTTTATTATAAAAATACGCTAATGTAGTGAGCAATAAAAAAACAACTCTGATGTCTTCGGTTGATTAGAATTTGGTGGGTTGTAGGAAATGCTTTTGATTGTATCTTAAATGCACACACACACACACACACACACACACACACACACACACACACATACACACCCCCCCCCAAGAAACAACAAAGAATTTGCCTCCTACAAAGAACTAATCAGAAAGGAGGGCTGCTGCTGCTAATGCAATTGAGATCTGGAAAAATTTTTATTTATATGAAATATAAGTACCATCACACTAATTTTATGGCATGGGGAGACAAATTGCAGAGTATTCAAGGAGGAGTAAAAACTTCATCCTTAGTTCTAGCAACGACTAAAATGATGAAGATTAGGATGAGGATGATAAACAGAAAAAATAAAAAGTATGCAGACACCTTTAGATGTTCTTGCTTGACTTTGAGGTTTCACCATGCACCTATATCAAGTATACAACTTTATTCTTTGCATGACATCTCTTTCCTATTCAAAGTTTCAAGTTTAGGATGTTGGATAAACCCTCACCTGATTAATTATGTTTTCTTTGTTCACTGTATTTCCCCATTTTAATGATTGTTCATTGGTCATTGGCTAACCATTAGTCATTTACTCAATATTAAACAAATACACAGGCAGAAAGAACAAGTCATTATTACTTTTCCCCATCAGCTTTAAGTGAACTAAAGAGTCCCCTTGAAGCCCTAAAGAAAATGAGATTCCTATTAGTTGAGTTAAAGATAATATGTTAAACGGGTAAACATTCTTTTAAGGATTCAATTTGCAGTGCAAATTCATTCTATCTCTGCCATTTAATTTTAACTCTTAAAATTGATAAAACATAGAATTAATTTGCTATATTTGAAATCTCATGTATTTGGCATGGTGGATCAATAATCTTTCCCATTCACATTTAGAAATGCAAGTTTTTTTTTAATCGTCTAATACAATAACCCTATTTTATAGAAAGAAACTCAAGTCTCAGAAAGTGGTAGTGACTGGTCTAAGGTCACCTTACTAGTAAGTAGTAAAGCTTGAATTTGAACACTTCTGATTTCAAATCCATTGTTCTTTCTCTGTACTTTACTTTATGTGTATTAGTCACTGAGATTTAATATATCTTTCCTCTTCTAGCTCTCCTTCTGATTCTTTACTTTTCACCCCCATACCTTAGCTGCCTTTTCACTCTGGAAATTTCCTTCCATTACCATTTCTAATTCACCTTATCCATCCATTCATTCAGCTCCCTCTTCCCATTAGTGAGTTCCTCTAGGAATCTTCAGTTTGGGGAAAGATCCAGGACAGCTGTTCTTCATTCCCCTCCAGCTCTGCCTCCAATTCTCTGGATTTCATTAACATGCTTCCACTTAATAAATATTTATTGAATTAAATTGAATATAAAGGCAGCAAGGTATATCAAGCAGGAGGAGAAGGAAACCTACATTTTAGTCCTGGCTTTCCACTTGCCAACTATAGGATATTGGGCAAGCCATCTATACCCTCACTTTCTCAATAAAAAAAATGATTAGAGTTTAACCAAGCAATCACATCATTTTAAAGTCTCAACTCCAAGAGAAAGCAACCCAGTTCATGGTCACAGTGAATTTACCTTGTTATAATTAACTGAGATTAAAACAAATGAAACAATGAGAACATATGGCAGTCTACAGCATAGATACTCTGGGTTCATTTTGCTCTGGGTCTGGGATTTTCCACAAAACACAAAATGAATTCAAATTCTGGACAGCTCTATCAGGACTGTAGGCTGACTTTGACCTGCTCTGGCCCTCCTTCCCCTCTGGGAAGTACTTTCTTCTTCTCAGATGCAAGCAAAGAGATCTAATCAGCTTTTCAAATACATCAGTCTACCATGTGAAAATTTTAAGCAACTTTGAATATGTCAAACTAAAATAAATCAGATAAGTATACAGACACAGGTTAATAAAGTTTCCTTAGGGCTCAGAACCCATGGAAATTTAATCACTCTGTTTCTACCAAATAAAAATAATAACTGAGGTTCAGTAATGTAAACACATCACTCCAACTCTACCACAGAAACATGATCAAGTATGACCAGGCTGTCTTAGTTATGTTTAAAACTACTTCGGCCCTGGGGTTTAATTTGTTTATATGCATTCTAAAATGCATATGGAAGAGCTAGCATTCATATAGAATCTTAGAGCTTGCAAAACACTTTATAAATATCATTTCGTTATACCGTCACAATGACCATGTGAGATAGGTACTATTATCACCTCCATTTACAAATAAGGAAACTGAGACTAGTTGAGAATAAGTGACTTGCCCAAAGTCACACAGCTGGTAACTATTTGAGACCATGTTTGAACTCAGGCTTTCTTGACCCCCAGATTCAGCACTCTATCCACTGCAACATTTAGCTGTATATACATTCATATACATATATGTGGAAAAGTGTTTATGTATGTATGAATATATTAGAATATAAAACAATATGGATATGCATACATACATTTATATGTGTGTATACATTCTACTTATTTGTATATGTATATGACATAGTTATTCTAGAACATACACAAGAAATTGAACCTGATATCAGGAGTATTAGACATTTGTTTAGTCAATCAGACCATTATCATGACCATAGTAACAATATTAATAACAACTAAAAAAATAATGAATAGCAAACACTTATATAACTCCTAAAAGCTTGTGAATTATCTTATATATCTTATCTCATTCAATCTTCACACCAATCCTATTATTATCACTAATTTACAGATGAGGAAAATGAAGCTTTTAAAGATTGTCATTCATAATAGGACACATAGGTAGCAATTCTCTGATGGAGAATATATGTGTGTGCATGTGTGCATGTATATGTACATACACATACATACATATACAAATATGTGTATATGTAATTTATGTGTATATATACACATATATGCATATGGGTATACATATATTCATATATGCATATATATGGATACATTTATGTCTATGAAACACACATGTACATTGATATATGTATATGTGTGTGTATATATGAAGGGAGAGATTCTGCCTTAAGTTTAAAGGAAGAAAACAGAATTTGAAAGAATGACAAATATTAATTTGTTGCAAATTGAAAAACAATCCAAATTTTCTTTAAAGGGGTGGATGGAAAAGGAACAAATTCATGAAAAATCCTGCCATTGTGGGATTCACAATTTAACTTATAGTAGGCGGGAAATGGATTGCTATTAACTGAAACCTGTGAAGTGAGCTTCTGTCATCCATCGGACAGCTTAGGGCTATTACAACTTTTCACAATAATAACTTACACATGTATAGCAGTTTCAACTTTTCAAAAACACTTTCATGTATGCTACCTCATTTGATCTTAAAACATCCTATGGAGTTGTGAGGGTAGGACATGTTATTATCCCCTCTTGACAAATGAGGAATATGAAGTACAGAGTTTAAATTGTTTACTTGTCCAAGTTTATTAGTGATGAAGCTGGGATTAAAACCTATGAATGATTTTTCTAGTGTTCTTTCCATTTTTAAGGGAATCATTGAAAACCAAGTTTATCTTCTGAACAACACATGCCAAGGGATGATATTCATTGCAAGGACATAACATTTTTTTTTCTTTTCATAAATTATAAGTGACATCATTCTTCATTATGCTAGTATAAATTTGTTAGGAATCAAGAGTCCACAATTATTCTGCGCTGTCAGATAAAAGCATGCTGCTAGTCCTATACATTAAATAGTAGGAATGTGTTTATATTACATATTTTAAAACACTGAAAAATGACAAAGTGGCAAAATGAAGCCCATTTATGTAGGAATTACTATATGTTGAATGAACTAAGCCACTGAAAATCAAATATCATTTTTCTTTTCAGTATTTTGTGCTTGCATATACTATGCCACTTAAGGAAAATAGGTGCTTTCCTTGCAAATGATGCACTGCTCCATTCTCTTTCAGATAGATGGTATTGTGAGTAATGATGCCAATAATACCACATTGTGCTTACATTTTGACACATTATAGGACTTTTATGCCCATGCGAAGCATGAGACACTGTAACCTTTTACTCCACATGTCATTATAATGTAATTCAAAAACTCTGTGCCACTTGACCTACCTCCATGGGAAAATTTGAGGAAAGAGAGAGGAGATGGGTAGGTATAGGGAGAGGGAGGGGAAAAAAGGAATAGGGCAAAGGAGAGAGGAAAAGGTCTGGGGAAAAACCATAGAACCACACAAGTTTAAGGGGAAAGAGACAGATGAAGATCCAACAAATGATTCTGAGAAGAATCATTCAATTAGATAGAAGAAAAGCATCATAGAAGCCAAGAGAAAAAAGTATATATAGAGAGAGTGATCAGTCAAAAGTTTCAAAAACCAAAAAGAGGTCAAGGCAGGAGAGGAGTGAAAAAAGCCATCTTACCTAATACCTGAAAGATCAATGATAACTTTTGACAAGGTTTCAATAGAGTGTTGAGTTTGAAAGTCAGGTTTCAAGGGGTTGAGAAGTGAGCAGGAGTAGGTACAGTCAGTATCAATAAATAATATATTTTTTTAGGAATTTGGCTATGAGGGGGAGAAGAAGATAGGACAAAAGATTTAGAGCATTTAAAAGGCAAGAGAAAATATATTTAAGGATGGGGCTGGGTGGAAAATCCAAACATGTTTACATGTGGCATGAAAATATCTAGTAAATAGGGAGATTGGACATGAGAGAATGGAAGCAAATGATTGATAGGATAAGATGCAGGAGGAGTCAGAAGAATAAGAGACTGAGGGACTAAGGGAACAAGTGGATCTGTTTGCCATAATAGGAAGGAGGGATATCATCCTCGGACTCTGGCGTGAAACCAAATCAATCAGTTAAAGATGTTTAGAGATTCTGAATTGTAGAACAGGAGAGATAAACGGACTTTTCATGTGAGCCCTAGATTTTATCAGTAAATAGTATGTAAGGTCCTGTGCTGAGAAGGTGGGAAAGATTTCTAATAGGTTATTGAAAAAAGAGGAGAAGATCTGGGACAGCCAGTATGAATAATATGATAGAAAGCCAATTCTTAAGGAAGAACGGGGGATAACATGAAGCAGTATAACCTCAATTGAAATTAACTTGGCAGTTGTAGTGTATTATGTAACCACAGCAGTACGATTTACTCCAATGCCCTTCAGCATATAGGTCTGGGAGGAGAGAAGTTAGGTGGTAAGGATAAAAAACTGAGGATTGGCAGAGTGTGAGCAACAGTAGGAAATGACAAGGGTTTGATAGATACAGTATTTAGATGAGCTGATCAACTGTGGTGTTAAGACTACGAATGGAGAAAAGTAAAACCAGAACAGGAGGTATAAACTTGGAGGACAAGGAGTGGGGAGGGGGAAAGACAGACAGACAGATACAGAGAGACAGAGAGAAGGTTATGCTCAGTACAAATAAGACTATGAAGAATAGGGAAAGGGAGAGATGGAGGAATATGAGATTGTGATCAAAAGGTTAAATTTCAGGTCACAGAGAAGGCAAATTTTCATTGATCCTGAAATGTTATGACAACACTTATGAGAAACTTAGGTGTACTGAAGATATAGGTCATGGTAGCTGAGAAAACTGATGTACTTGGAGACTAGAAAGGTGAAGGGAAAATCAGTGTATGAAAGTCAACTAGCATGAGGATATGTGTTGAAGTGAAAAGGAAGACTATAACATAATACAGCTCTTCTATGTCCATCCCCATTCCTCCTTGAGCTTTATAGTTTCACTGATACACTGGGTGCTAGCTTTACCCTTGGAACTCATGTATTTCTTTTCTTAAATCAAGGAACTTTTTACAAAGACAAAACTATTTCTCACTTTCCTGAAGTTAACCCAAGTAACAAAGTTTCTATCTCCCATTGCTGGCAGAATATGAAGTAGAGATCTTAAATATTAAATAATCTTAAATAATCCAATCTGAAGAGTAAATAAATCAAAGTAGATGGAAAGACATTCCTGAAGAAAAAAAATTAGTCCAGATGGATTTATACATGAATTCTATTAAATTTTAAAGAAAAAAATAGCTATCCTATATAAATTATTCTGAAAAATCTGACAAATATAAAGACAAGATTGTGGGATAAGAATTCATGGTAGTGAACTGATCCAAAGATTTTGGAGAGTAATTTGGAATTATGCCCAAAGAGTTATTAAACTATCTATACCCTTTGACCCAACAATACCATTACTAAGTCTTTTTCTAAAGATGATCAGGGGAAAAGGAAAAGAACTTATATGTTCTAAAATATTTATAGCAGCTCTCTTTGTTGTTGAAAAAACTGCAAATTGCAGGGATACTTGTGAATTGTATAACAGCTGAACGAGTTGTGGTATATGATTGTGATGGAATACTACTGTGCTATAAGAAGTGATGAGCTTGTTCTTAGAAAAAATCTGGATAGTCTTGAACAAAATAACAGTACATAACACTATTTTAAGAATGACTTTGAGTGATTAAGTCACTTTGACTATTATAAATACCCAGATTAACTACAAAGGATATATGAAGAAAGACACTATTAGAGAAAGAACTGATAAATAGAAGTATGTATAGAATGATTTTACATACACACACATACATACATGCATACGCACATATTCGTGTCTAGTAGAAACAATCTCTAGGATGGGGAGAGAGAAAAAAGAAATTTACATGATAACTTTATTATATATTTAAAAGGAGTAGCAAGTTGTTCATAATAGATTTGCAGATTCATATGCAATTATCTTTTTTATTCTATGATGTTTTAGAAATGCCAGCTTTATTTCATAAATTTAAAATTAAAGAAAAGGAAATTAAGAAAGAAAGCATTTTACCAAACTCTTTATAAGACAGAGTCTTAAAGCTGAAACAAGTACAATACAAAGAGAACCATAGAATAGTATTATTCATGAATACTGATTTAATTTTTTTTAATAAAACCCAGTCAAAAAAACTACAGGAGTGACCAAAAAAGTATTCATCATGATCAAGTAGAATTTTTACCAAGGATGAAAGAACACAATATTAGGGCAAAATAATGTAATTTATTCTAACAGAAATAAATACACAAACAAAAATCCCAAACCATATGACTTCATCAATATCTGTGGGGAGAACTTTTGTCAACACCTATTTATAATTTGTTCTTTCTTTTGTTGATGCAAGTATTTAGAGATATAATTTTCCCCCGAAGTATTGTATTGGCTACATCCCATAAATTTGTTTCATTGTCTCATTGTCATAATCTTTAATGGAATTATTTATTGTCTCTATCATTTGCTCTTTTTTATAGTTTTGTTCTCTTTATTTTAAACCTCATTGTTTAAGATTAGATAACTTGGTTTGCAATTAATTTTAAATCTATGTTTCTATGACGCTTTATTGAATGTAATTTTTATTGCACAGTGACCCAAAAAGGATGCATTTAAGATTTCTTTTTTTCTGCATTTGTTTCTGAGATTTATGCCTTAATATATGATCAATTTTTATGACAGTGTCAGTTAACATATGAAAAATATGTATACTCCTTTCTATTCCTATTCAATTTTCTCCTAAGCTTAATTTTATCTAATTTCTCCAAAATTCTATTCACTTCCTTTTTATTTATTTTATGGTTACATACATCTGGTTCTGAAAGAGAAAATTGAGTTACCCACTGCTTCTCTTAATATGCCTCCTTCTTATCTCCTGTCCCCTTTCTCTTATCTCCTTCCTCTCCTACCTTCATGTTGGGAAAGATAGTTTTCTATACCCAAATAAGTGTGCAAGTATGTATATGTATATACACACGTATATGTACATATACATACACACACATATGTATTCTTCATTCTTTGAACCAATTCATATGAAAGTGAGGTTCAAGTGTTGCCCCCTATTAGGTTCCCCTCTATTAAAAAAACTATTCCTTATGCACCTCTTTTATGTGACATTATTTTCCCCATTCTTCCTCTCTCTTACTCCTCCCAGTGCATACTTCTTTCTCACTACTCTATTTTTTTTAGATCATACCAATATAATTTACTCATACTTCTGTTCTTTACCTATGTAGAGTCTTTTTAACTGCCTCAGGTGTTACATAAATCATATTCCTATATAAGGATATAAATACTTTAACCTTATTAAGTCCTTTATGATTTCTCTTTCATATTTACTTTTTTATGGTTCTCTTCAGTCTTACATTTGGATACCATTTTCTTTTTTATTCAGCTCAGGCCTTTTCATCAGGAATGCTTGAAATTGCTCTATTTCCCTAAATATTCATTTCTCCCCCTGAATTCAATATTCAATATTACTGGGTACCTTCTTCTTGGTTGTAATCTAGCTCCTTTTTTTTCCAGACTGTCATATTCCAAGTCCTTCATTTTTTAATGTGGTAGATGCTAAATATTGTGTGATCCTGACTGACTCTACAATATTTGAATGGCTTCCTTCTGGCTGCTTGTAATATTTTTCTGAAATCTGGCTACAATATTCCTGAGAATTTGCATTGTGGAATATCTTTCTGGAGGTGATGAATGGATTCTTTAAATGTCTATTTTACCCTGTGAGATTTGGGGGCATTTTCCCTTTATTATTTCTTGTAATATTATGTCTAAGCTTTATTATATTTTTTATTATGCTTTTAGGTATTCCAAAAATTCTTAAAATATCTCTCCAGAGTCCATGTTCCAAGTCAGTTGTCTTTTTCTGATTAGGTATTTCTTTTTTTTTCTATTTTTTTCATTCTTGTAACTTTATTTTATTGATTCTTGGTGTTTCATTAAGTCATTAGTTTCCAGTTGCCCAATTATAATTTTTAAAGAATTATTTTCTTCAATGAGATTTTGTACCTCTTTTTCTGTTTTGCCAATTCTGCTTTATAAGGATTATTATTTTCAATGAATTTTTATGTTCCTTTTACTTTTGGCCAATCCTTTTTTATAGCAGGTTTTTTTTTCTTTTTGGTGAGGCAATTGGGGTTAAGTGACTTGCCCAGGGTCACACAGCTAGTAAATGTCATATGTCTGAGACTGGATTTGAACTCAGGTCCTCCTGACTTCAAGGCCAGAGCTCTATCCACTGCACCACCTACTACCCCTCAATCCTTTTTTTAAAGTATTATTTTCTTCAATATTTTTGTGCCTCCTTTACCAAGATATTAACTCTTTTCATCATTTTCCTCTATTGCTTTAATTTTTTTCCAAATTTTTCCCTTATCACTTTTATTTCATTTTTAAAATAATATTTTTGATCTTTCTTTAGCTCTTCCAGAAATTCCTGTTGGGTTTGTGTTTAATGTACATTTTTTTTCTTTGAGGCTTTTCTTGTAACTATTTTCTCCTTGTTTTCTTAGAACTTTGTCTTGATTTTCTCTTTCACTGTAGTAGCTTATTATTGTTGGTTTATTTTTGTTTCTTTGCTCTTTTTTTTCCAGCCTATTTCTTGACTTTAAACATTATATTAAAGTTGGGCTCTCCTCACCTGGTAGGGCCAGGGCATTGTCCTAAGTTTCAGCCTTTTTGTGGTTCTATTTTCACAGTTAGTCCTGTGGTCTGTATGTTTTTTTGGTGTTTCCAAGCTGTGTGATTTGGGGAGAATTGTGATCTACACTCTGGTCCTTATCGAATAAGGCCCACTGCTCCCTTGGGACCACAATCACACCTCTTTGCTCTGAAAATATGACCTAGAATTGTATATTGGCAGTAAAGCTGCCAAATAGCATCCAGTCCTGGGCCCGGCGTCAGCGCATAGGTCCCTTGTAATCTCTTTCTGCCTACTTGCTCAATTCTTTTATTGTTTCTGGCCTGAGAACTCCAGAAGCTGCTGCTGTTGTCATAGCTACCTCCAATGCCCACAGCTGTATAGGTGTTGCATGTGCTTTGGGCCAGCCCCAACTATACTGTCACAAACCTTTCCTTCTGATCTCCTAAATTGTCTTGAACTGGAAAAAAAATATCTCACCTTTACCTTTTGTTGGACGTGCCACTCCAGAATTAAATTTGGCACCTTATTTTAAAGTTGTTTGGAGGAGAATGTTGGGAGAGCTCAACTGAAGTGCTGCTTCTACTCCACCATCTTGGCTCTGCCTCTAAAATATTTATTTATACTAAACCCAACAAAGTAAAAGCATAAATGTATCATTTTTAAATATGATCAGAAGTATATGTCTAAAAGCAAAAGCCAATATCACATGTAATGAGGAAACACTAAAAGCTTTCCAAATAAATATCAGAGTACAGCAATATTTTCAACTCATATTTCATATAAATGTTCTAGATGGCGATGTTAGAAATACTAGTGGTAACAATAAGGCAAAAAAATTAAAGGTATAAAATAGAACAAATGTACAAAACCATCCACATTTGTTGACAATGTGATTTATGTTGAAAACTTCAGGGAATTAGCAAAAAAGAAATAATTGGGCCAGTAAGTAGCAGATTACAAAATAAACCTACAAACATCAACACTAATTCTACAACGCATTAATAAAATGAAGAAGAAAACAATAAAAAGGGAAGCCCTAAAAGCCTTGTCTAATACTTTACTGGGAAAAGAGGCTAGAACCTTCTGCTTAATCTCAAAACCCCTTGATGCTATGCCAAAACCTCTCTTTTACTCTTTTTTTTCTGATAATGAAGTAAGTACCAAGCCATTTTCTTTGATGATGAAACTCGTTTTTTAGCTAAAATGTTCTCTCCAAAGTTGCCAGTGATTTCTTAATTGGCAAATCAGATTGTATTTCCTCAATCCTCATTCTCCTAACCCTTTCTGCAGCATTTGATTCTGTTTATTACCATCTCCTGTCAAATCTCTGGTTTTAATGATACTACTTGTGATTCTTATCATACTTATCTGACCATTCCTTGGTCAAATATATTACAACCCCCAACTAGGGGTGTACACGTAGGCTCTCTCAAGGATCATCTTTTACTACACTCTTCTGGTCATGTCATCACCATCCATATGCTTAATTGTTATTTTTACACAGATTGCACCCACATCATTAGTCCTGTCCTTAGTATATTTACTGAGTTTTAATTTCATATTACCAATTACTTATTAGACATTTCAGACTGAAAGTCTTATAAAAGTCTGAAACTCAGCATGTCTGCAACAAAATTCATTGTCTTCTTTCATAAACTCACCCCTCTTCTGAATTTCTCTTTCTTTAGAGGACACTACCATTGTTATAGTCTCTCAGGTTAGCAACCTTGACAATATACTTAACTCCTTACTCTTCCTTACCCTACATTTATAGTCAGTTGTCAAATGTAATTTCCACCTAATTTCTCTCATCTGTATTCTTCTCATTACTCATACAACCACCACCTTAATTCGTTCCCTTATTATCTTTCATTAAAACTATCACAATGGCATCCTAATTGGTTTTCCTGCCTAAACTCTCTCTACTCCAATCCATCCTCCAAAGAGCTGACAAGCAGTTTTCCTTAAGCACATGTCTGAGCATATCACTTTCATACTCAATAAATTTCAGTGACTCCCTATTACCTCTAGAATACAATTTAAATTCTTTTCTGACTTTTAACACCTTTCACACCTAGTCCTAAAGTACCTTTCTAGCTTTATGATGCATTGCTCTCCTTCTCATACTTAGGATTCTAGCAAAACTGGTCTTTCTGTTCCTCACAAAAGGTATTCCAATTTCTATCTCCATGTCTTTGTATTGACTGTCTCCCATGTTTTCCTCACCATTACTTCTTAAAATTTCATCTTTCCCTCTCTAAAATACCTTGTATTTTCCTGATTAAATCTATGTTTTTACATGTTCTATCCCATAATAGAATGTAAGCTTCTTGTAATAGGGGTTATTTTGCTTTTGTCTTTGAATCTAGACTTAGAATTGTGCCTTTCACCTAGTAAATGCTTAATGAATTCATTTCGATTGATTGAATGTACAAAATATCTATGTATCGATCTACCAAAGCATGTTCAAGGCCTATATGGGTACAGTTGCAAAATAAAGAAAAATGTAAACAACTAGAAGATAATCAATGTCTGTGGCTGTTCTGTGCCAATATAAAAAGGATGTTATCTAAATTAATTTATATATTTTATACTATAGTAAAAATTTTAAGGCAATGCTTTGCAGAACTAGGAAAAATAATAACATAATTCATTTAGAGAAACAAAATATCTAGAATATCAGGGGAAATAAGGAATTAAATATGAATGAAGGAGGAATAGTACTTTCTCACCTTAGAACATGGTGTAAAATAGTAGTAATAAAATCTAGGAAAAGAAGGAAAGAAGTCAAGGGGAAAAAATGTTTCGGATGAATTATCTCAGAAAAGGTCCTGGTATCCAATTTACATAGGGAACTAAAATAAATATATGACACCAAAAAACATTTCATAGCATATAAGTTGTTGAAGGATATGAAAAAAACAGTTCTCTGAAGAATTCTAAACTATTAATCAACATATGGAATATTGCTTCAAATCACTAATGATAAGAGAAATGCAAATCAAGAGAAACCTTAGGTTTCATCTCATACCTAGCAAACTGGCAAGAATGACAAATGATTGGAATACCTCATATTGGAGGAGCTGTATAAAGACAGGAATACTAATTATGCTCTTGGTGGAGCTGTGAATTCATCTGATCATTGTAAAAAATAATATGGAATTATGTTAAAAATAAATTGCAAAAATGACCATACTAATTAATCCCACTAAAAGATATCATGTAAATAAGATTCTACCCCCAGGAGGACAATGATAAAAAGAAAGATCTCATGTATACAAAACATATTTATTGTAGTATTTTTCATGATAGCAGAGAACTGGAAAAAAATACAGGTGTTCACTGATTGATGAATGTCTATGAATTGTGCTACATGAATATAATGCAATTTTCAAAACTGCAAGAAATAATGAATACGGAAAACAGCAATTATAATAATAAACTATTATAATTTAAAACTGTGTAATTATAATCTCTAAACTTTGTAGTGAAGAAACATTTGAAACTGACTATTGTGAAATTATAAAAAAGTAAGCTAGGCTCCATAGAAGATAAAAGAAAACTTTTCCTACTTGTTTGCAGAATGGGGGGGGGAGGTTTACAGAGATGGAAACTTGCATATAATGTGAGATTTTTTTAGGTATATTTGATAAATAGCATAAGTATTTATTAAGCACCTGTTATGTGCCAGGCACTGTCCTAAGCACATTACAAAAATTATCTCATTTGATCCTCTCTATTTTACAATTAAGGAAACTAAGGCAGACAGAAGTTAAATGACTTGCCCAGGGTCACACAGCTACTAAGTGTCTGAGATGGGATTTGAACTCATGTTTTCTGGAGTACAGGCCCAGCATTGTGCACTGTGGCACCACATAACTGCCTCTTAATATTATACAAGTTCACTGTTTGTTTTTTCTCTCTCTTCTTCTTTTTCTTTCTTTTGAAAATATTTGTGATAAAGAATAGATTTCTGAGATAAGGTCAGGGAGTAATTCAAGGGGAAACATTGGCAAGGTAATAATATAAATATATGTATATCAATAAAAATCTCTTTTAAAAAGGAAAGAAACTGCCCTAGGAACATAAGGTTAGAGGTGAATTTAGGAGAGAAAAATTCTAACTGAATTTTCATTTTACAGATAAAGGTATGAAAGTACAACGGGTTAGGAGACCCAGTAAAATCTTCTTTCTGGTAGATATTCCATATGTCTGTGTTTAGTTTTGCTTTGTTTTATCCAAATGCTCTGAACTACGTTCCAAAATCACAATACGTTAAAAAAAAATCAACAATAATAGCTTATTTTATATAGTATTTAAATTTTGGTTATTTTATCCTCTCAAGCTTCCTTTAAAGTGATTATTAAAGGTATAATTTTTTCCTTAGTTTACCAACAAGAAAACTGAGACCCAAAGAAATTAATTGAATTACCTATAGTCACACAATTAGTAAATATTGGAGGCAGGATTAAAACCCACACTTTCATGACTCCAAGTCTAGAGTTCTTTCCATTATACCAGCTGCTTTTATAAATCTATTCCATGTGAAGGAAAAATAAATCAACTAAATATCTGAAGCTATAAGAATAAAATTGGCTAATTCTTTTAATGCTTTGGCTACTTATTACAGTTGGTAGAGATTGTTGCTGGTTTTATTTTATAAACATATATTATGTATGTATGTGCATACATACATATATATATATATATATATATATATATATATATATATATATATATATATTTCCCTCTGTAATTCAAAATTACACAATGAACAAAATGGAAAACAATAAAAATCCTACATATACATTAAGCAAGATAGTATAACAGAAAGGTGATTATGAGTGACTCTGCATGCAACCCTACTCACATGTTCTCTATCAATTGGTAAAATAAATTAAGATTAACTGTGCTACCTTTAACAAAGGAACAATAATGGTGCATTGAATTTACAGGGAGCTGGTCAGCTGTTTGCTATTCTCTTTACAAAGCTGAAGCTAAAGTGTGCCATATAATTCAGAATCTACTTATTTTTCTCACTTTGTATCACTTCTAACATGGTTTCTCATAGTTCTCTACATTCTTCATATTTGACATCCCTTAAAATTCCATTCCATTCTTAAACCATGATTTGATTTCATTAATTTTTGGATAATTATTTCTAAGGAAATTTTATATGATTTTTCCTCAAAAATGAATCAAAGAATAATTATTCCCTATGGCTACATAACTTATTTTCACTTTTTTTTTTTGAGTCCTTACATATTTTTTAAATGTTTAGGTTCCATTTTTCCTGTAACTAACTTCCTATAAGGAGACTTTTTTATATGAAAATAAATGAAATAAGTATTTGAAATGGCATTAGAAAGGATAAATCAATCATTTATATGATTATATCATAATTATAATAAATTATAACATGATGATTACTACTTGTCAAGGCCATTGTTTGTCCTCCTAAAATGAGATAGTCTCTGCTCTCAAAGGCCTAATATCCTGCTAGGAGAATGTAACATGGCCACAGATAAGTAAATGCATCATATATAGAAATAAATATAAACAAGTTAGTAACCACCAAAGAAGATATTTAAACAAATCACATTCCATTCTACTAGTTCAGATGGGTAGAAGCAAGACTACATTTTAGTGTTAAGTTGGTAAATGTTTAACAACTGGTTCTCAGGGGCAAGAAGGGATATACAAGTGACACACTTTTAAGTTGAATCTGTATTATTCACATTTCCCATAATTTTCTTAACTATAGGTAATCAGCAAAACAATATATCAGACTTTGATTTATAACATTTGCTGATTTCCAAGGTATAAATGTTCACACTGATAATTAAACAATTGGTTCTCAAGATCTGGTTAGAGCTGGCTCCAGCGCATTTTTGCTGTATTTTGATTATATGCATAAGCATAATACGGTCTAAGTTCAATTCAGTAACTATATAATATTGAGCATCTATTATGTATTCTGTACTTGAGTAGTGACTGTGGGCAGTCAAAAAAAAAGAAACATAAAAGATTGTGACTGTGTAAGACTACAACTATTTTTTTTTTTTTGGTGAGGCAGTTGAGGTTAAGTGACTTGTCCAGAGTCACACAGGTAGTGAATGTTATGTGTCTGAGGCCACATTTGAATTCAGGTCCTCCTGACTCCCGGGCTGGTGCTATATCCACTGCCCCACCTAGGTGCCCCTACACCTATTTCTTAAATGAATGAATGATCCCCTTAGTTGTTTTAAACTGTGAGAAAACTAATGTGCTATGTGAGCAGACAACAATGTTACATAGGCAACAGAAGACTGAGCTTACATGCAAAGAGTTTATGGTATGTGTAATCAAATCAAGCTTAGGACAAGCTTAATGTGACACATATTAATGATATGCATACTGATGACTGTGCAGTTTCATAGTTAGCTCTCAGTGATGAAGAATTCAGATGAATAGCTACAGTTAGTATTATTTTTTGAAATTTAATTTTGGATAGCTTGTTCCTCTTTTTTTGTATGGTTTCAAGAAAAATCAGTGGTTGGTCATTTCCCCCAATAGCATACACTACTTAAGATCATCACTTGTACACCCAAACGTGCATACACATATACACATTCATGAACTAATGTCTCATTATTAAGGATTTCTCCTACTACCCCCCTATACTGAACAGTCTATGATAAAGTTTCACTGTAATCCTGAAAGGAAAGATCTTTGATTTTCTCTCTGCCCCTCATTCTCTGCTGCCTACTCCCTTCTAAGAGGAAATAAATATGCATTTTGATGATCTCAACCAGCATAATCTGTTTGTTTTGGCTATGGATAGGCAGCCTATGAAATATCAATATCACTACTACACTGTGGGGTTGGGAGGATGTATGAAGGAACAACTAGGACTGGAGATGAAATATATAACTCAGTGACAGTGCCACAGGGTATGAGATAAAGGATGGAGCATGGAAATGGATTGTAGCTCTCTGGCATCACTAAGTCCCAGAGATGAAGGATGGAAAGAGAAGGAAGAAGGAAGAGCCCCATTGGATACTTGTGCTCAGTTGGGATGAATTCACATCTCTAAGAGAGGATGATCTCATTTTCCTTTTCCTTTCTCTACCTCCTCATTTCCTAATAAAATAAATAAGATTCAAGGAGCTCTAGACATAATCTTAGCTTCTTCTCTATTCTGAAATGAATTTACCAAGTGAAAATGACAAGGAGAGATTGGTCTTTTATCCAGTGAGGGAAAGAAAAGTAATCTGGAACATTAGGATGCATAAAACATAATGGAAGAGAAAGGCAGTGGTGTCTTAAAATTTACTCCCAGAGTAACTTTGCCATTGTGCCTCTCCATAAGAACTTGACTGAAGGGGGTAATTATCTTTCTCAACCCTGAAAGCTCACAAAGGAAAAACCATAATTTTTTAACAGAATTATGCCCTAATATTTTACTTAGCTGGCATAAATGTAACAATACTCAAGGCAGATTATGAAGGACAAGCTAAGAAGCTGCTCGAATTAATAGAAAACTGGCTTTTCCCATTCAGATGTATTGAGATATTCTTCTCCCCTACCTCCATCCCCCATTGTTCTCCTTAAGCATTGACTGGCTATAGAGGCCATCTACTCCCTTAGACTCTCCCCCAACCTTCTTAAAATGAATGCAACTGAAGTGATCCACTTCATATGAAACTGGGAAAATGATGGTACAATGCAAATTCTGTAAAGATTCTACCTACCCCTTAAGGCAATACTTCTAAAGTAGGAAATTTTAAAAAGTAGTCTTGAGAACAGGAAAGAATATATTTCTTTCTTTTCTTTCTTACTCTTCTCTTTTAGCAGCTGAGTTCACATGTGCACACCGATCTGGATGTCTTCAATAGCTGCTTTTGCTCTGAGCTTCCACACTTTCAGCATCATTGTCTTTCTCTGGAATTTTTTTCCATTTCATTACTCCCCTCACCTTTCCCCCTCACTCTTTCACACACACACACACACACACACACACACACACACACACACACACAAGAAATCACAATACACACAGGCACTGACTTGTCAAGTACCTAGAACCCAATGTTTGTCTATTTTCTTATTGTTATGATGCATCAATCCTTCCCAGTTTACATTTGCCTCTCTGATAAAGAGGCCCTACTGAAATGGGAAAGGAAACAGAGGAATCTGAAGACCCCAAAACAAATTTCATCTACTTGAAAATGTTGGTTATTTGCCTTCAGTTTTGTCCAGACAAATATAATCTGTGTAGAGGTGTACTTTTTGTGCACAGCTGTGTATATTTAGTACTTGGCAGAAAATTCCCTCAAAGAGAATTTAAACTTAGTCAAACGAAATGTTTATAGAATGATATAAGACACTCTACGAATAGATGCTAACACATGAAGTATCAGCATGGACTGAAGTTGTTTTAGAATTTCTAAGAGGAGAGGGAAGCAAAACTTTGAACATGCCATCTCCTGCACAAAAGTTTGCAGCAGTAACTTACGGCCTACTGACTTATCTATAAACTTTTTATTTATTTATTTTAAGTTTTCAACATTCACTTTGATAAGATTTTGAGTTACAAGTTTTCTCCCCATCTCTCCCCTCCCCCCAATCCCAAATATAAAGCTCTTAATATGGAATTAAAGATGTTCTTCAGTTGGCCCTAACCTACTTTTACAGTTATCTTCCATTACCACCCTTATACAGATCCTACACACCTACATCCAAACAGCTGAACCAGATGGGTAAATGTCTAGCCATCTTATACCATAAAAGAATTCTGTGCCAGGCTGATAACTTTAAATAGATAATTGTCAGTTGCCCGTACTTCATGTTCTTCTTTGCTCATTTCTTGACCTTGCTCTGAGTAGAACAAGACCATGGTTTTTCCCTTTTGCATTCAAACTTTGTTTCTAACTTTTTGCTTAGACTGTAACATCATAGCCTGTGACAACTTCTAACCAGCACTTGGCTCAAATTTGCTTTCCTACTTGGGTCTCAATTTGAAACATATATCCTCTACTTCTCCACAGGTGTGGTATGTCCCTTCAGGACTATTAACTACTCATAATCTCTGACACATCAGCCCTCTGGTACTCAGCTGCTATCTCCTCTTTTTCTTCCCTTTCCTTTTTTGCCACCTCCCCCCCCCACCAGCTCTATAGGTAGGACAGACTCCAACATTTAGCCTTTCCTCTGCCCAAGGTTTCCTCTCCACTATTCCTTTCTTATTTGGGACAGAGTGAGAGATAATGGAGAAAACACCCAGGCTATTGTTGGATGGGATTGGAAGGATGGTGTTGTCCTCTGTAGTAATAGAGAAATTAGGAATATGGGAAGATTAAAGGGAAAGATAATGTTCAATTTCAGACATGTTGGGTTTAAGATGTCCACTGAACATCAATTGGTGAAGTCTGAAAGGCAGTTAGAGATGTGAGATTAGAGGATAGCAGAGACATTAGGGCAGGAAAGGTTGATCTGAGAATTATCAGCTTAGATATACGTTCTTTCAGTACTCTTTCAAGTATACCACAATGCTGTATTTTAGCTCAAAGTCTTATCCTTTCTATACAAGACTTGTTCAGGGACACTAAAATGTATCTTTTCCTAATCCTTTTATGCTGATATGATGCCATTACAGGTCACACACACATATATTTATACATAAATATATAGATATAGATATAGGTAGATAGATAGATAAATATCTTATTCTTTAATTGCTTGTAGCATACAATTTAGCATGGTAGCGAGGTACTGTATACAAAAGAAGACAGATATATAAATATTTGCTACTCAGAGCCTCTTGGTGAGCCAGCACATCAAGACGTGTCTGTTCAATGCTCACCTGAACATCTGCCGATTTTGCTTTGCCCTTTTGTAAATTCTTTTGTAATGAGAATTACTGACATGTGGATTTATACATTGCATGAGAGACTGAGACATTACGGGGCTTAATTATAAAGCTTTTTGAAGATGGGTGCTATACAACATCAAGACCGCTAAACTTGTGTGAAAAGTCACACAGTGTATTTTCCTTTTCTATCAACTCATTACACTTATCATTAAGCCAAAGCCTAACCGAAATTTCCTTTCCAAACAGGAAAAAAAATAAGTAGAGAAGCTTTATCTGGGCTGTTTCAGCCTTTGTCTAAGTAGCTTTAAAGGATGGCTTACATCATAGACAGTTAACTTCCATAATGAGAAAATATTTCCTGGGGAATCAATCCTATGTTTGAACCAGAGTGTTTGTCTTGTTGTGTATCACATGGTAAATTAGTATGAAAATCAGATCTTCTTTTCTGAAGAGTTCATTTTCTCCTGCTGCTTCATTCAGACCCAAAGTTGTAATCTTCTATTTGTGACAGCACTGTTGGTTGCTGAGGGAAGAGGTTTTGATGTTACGAATGGAAGATTATGACTTCAGGTAGGGGAAACACAGCGGGACCACAGGATGAATTCTACAAGCAAAAATCCTGTTGTCATGCAAATTGTTCCAACCAACAGGGGGAAAAAAAGACACTAAGAATACTGACATGCTCGTTCAAAAAGACATTCTCCAATGTCAAGCCATTTGCAAATCCTCATTCAAAGCAATGGCAGCTCTTGATTTATGGGGAGGAGGGTTAATTTCCACTAGGGATGAGCTCTTTACCTTGTTTTATATAATTGACTCCTTTGGCAGCCTGGTAAATTCAATGGACACCCTTCTTACAATAATGTTTTTAGAAACATAAAATAAAATACATAGGAATACAAAAGAAAAAAATTACATTGAAATATAGTTATCTAGAATATGCATATAATACATATTTATGCATGTGGGCATATATGCATATATGTGTACGTATATATGTACATGCATATATTTACATATGTAATATGTATGAGCATATATACATACACACATACATTCACACACATACATTCACACACATACTGTGTGTATATGTGTGTGTATATACATATATAATATGGAGAAGGCATTTCTATATGTGTGTGTGTGTGTGTGTGTGTGTGTGTGTGTGTGTGTGTACACATAAACAGAGAAAGAGAGGGAGAGAGAGAAGGCATTTAGCATCTAACTGTCAAAATCACCTTGGTAAATAACTTTTGCACCTTATTTTGTTATTTTATTTATTTTTATTTTTTCTGATATAAGGACCCAGTTCCACCCTCAGCATCATCTCAGCTGACCAGTGGGGAGAGGGAATACATACTGATGATCTCTCCAAGCTGCCATACATTCAAATATTCTAATAAAATTCAGTCAATACACAATTAAGTGTCTACTATGTCTCTCCTTCTTCATGGCTAAAAGCATTGTGGCCACCAAATATGTCAGAAATTCTTTCAATATCCAGTCATGATAATCCATACTCACTTCACTTCCCAGATCCTCATAAAAATCAAGATAAAGTCAGGCTTCATGGGATTACAGGTTATGAAATGAAAGGGATTTTAGTGGTCATTTAATCCAACTCCCTCCTCTTACAGATGAGGACCATGAGAACCAGAAAAACTAAGTGGCTAGCCTGAGGTCACACAGATTGAGAGTAAGTGGTAGAACTGATATTTGAAATTTTGTCCTATAATGCCAAAATCAGGATTCTTACCATATCATGCTGCTCTCTGTGGAGACCCACCTGAAATTTAATATGATCTATCTTTATTTACAATTCCTATGCAGATATAAGGTGGACAGCTAGGTGGCACAGTAAAGAGAACACTGGGCCTGAGTCAGGAAAAAACTGAGTTCAAATCTGGCCTCAGACACTTACTAGCTGTGTGAGCCTGGGAGAGTCATTTGACCCTGTTTGCCTCAGTTTCCCCATCTGTAAAATGAGCTAGAGAAAGGAATGGCAATCCACACCAGTATTTTTGTCAAGAAAACCTCAAATGGGGTCATGAAGAGTCAGATATGACTGAAAGATTGAACAACAAGTAAAAGTTCCTACAGCCAATGGAAGTATTTCTATAATGGTTCAGTTAAATGTGAACCTAAGTTGGGATGAACTGATCTCTCAATAAAATATTAATTAACTACAGTGAACACAGAGCTTTACCTCATAAAGAATACTAAGAAATATAAAGAATAATTGTTTCTTTCTACTTTAATTGGAAAGATAAAGCATTATCTAACTGCAAAATCATCACATGTGGCAGTATGTCATTTGTTGAATGAGCGGTAGAAGATTAAGTTCTATATGAATTCAGAGGACAGATTTGGCCTGTTATGGGAAGGCTTCATTTAGAAGACTGAATGTGAGCTGGTGTTAAGGGCCTGTGCTCATCTAAAGTTTTTAGTTAGCATCGGTAAGTAAGAGTCAGGAAGAATTAGTGAAGCAAAGAATCTTTATTTGACCAGGCTGTGCAGATATCAAGAAGGAAGGCATTTGCCCTGAATCTCTGGGGAGGGAGCTTTTAATACACAGCTTTCAGGCTACATCACATACCAGGCAATCCTTAGTTACAGTAGGTCTTATAGCAGAGCAGTTTCTAGGGAAGGAAGGAGTAGTGTAATTTGGAAAAATTAGGTAGCAGTTTTAAGAGGTCCTTGTAACAAAATGAGGCTTAGGGGTTTGAGCAAGGGAAAAAGGGCAAGAGGAATCCTTGTCCCAGTTACTGGAGCTAATCAGCTTTGGGGTAAAAGTCAAAGGATGTTATCATGGTCCCACTCTTCAAACTTAATGCATTTTTCCTGGTTTTCTTCCACAATGCCTACTGACTGTTCAGCCATCCTTGGGAAATCATAATTAGCATCTAACATCAGGTTATAGTCCAACTGTTTGGAATGAGGGTGTGGGAAGTAGTGATCTAGTGATCCCTCACTCAGCTACAGCCAGGAAACTGGTACACAGATAGTCAATTTTTTTTTTGTATAACATTTGTTTTTATACCACCTTCATTTCCAAATATATCTCTGCCAGTAACTCATCAGATTAGCTTGAGGAGGTGGCATTTTATAGTAATTAAATGTAAATTTATAGTAAAAAAGAAAATTTGGTTCAAAACTGACTTGTCCATTGGAATTTAAAAAAAAATTAATATGCTTTAATGATCAGCTCTATCAGAGTCTAGAACACAAGAGACATAATATTGTTTTTGTCCTTCATAGGGGCAATCTAGATTCTGGCAGGATTTGACTAGACCTAGAAATTAGTGGTCTTCTGGAGTCACTTCAGTGAGGTCTTTCTCCTTCCTTTTGAGGAGAATGGAAATTTGGCTCTGTGCTCTTTTATCACTCTACCTAGAAGGAAAAGGGGAACAAAGTGGCTCCTTTATCCTTCTAATGCAATAATAGCATGACAGATCCATTGGGTGTAATACAGGTATGGATGGATGGTACATTTCTATACTTCTTTCAGTGATAATTGTGGTCTTTATATTGTTAGGGTAATTGTTAAGCTCTATTTTCATTTAGCGCTGGACTTAGAGTCAGGAAGACCTGAGTCTTAATCCTTACTGAGACACTTAATAATGGTTTGATGCTTAGTAATTGATTTAACCTTTTTTAGCTTACATTTCCTCTTCTGTAAGAGATGATAACAGCAATTACCTTACATATTTGATTTGAGGTACAAATGAGATACTATTTGTAAACAGATCCACAAACCTTTAAGTATTATATAAACATTGGCCATAATAACAATTATTATTACTATTATGCTTAATATTTTCATCAGACACTTAATGTTCTTAAAAATTCCCATTAAATATTTTTTTCTTTAAAGAAAACAAAATGTTAGTGGAATTAAACTTATTGGCTAGAAGATCCTAAGAATACCTGCCTTCAATAGATTTAAGGTACCATATACTTATTAATGCACAAGTGGAATTTTGATAGAGAATATGAAAGAGAGAAGGTCATTTTAGGTAAGGAAATGATGTAAAGAAAGACATAGGGAGAGGAAAGCATGAAGAACTTTTAGAGGAAAGTAGGAAAGCCATTTTTAACTGATCCACCAGGTTCACTGATTAATGAAGTTAGGGAATTGTGGGAAAGTAATAATGAGAGATTGGTAGGTTCTGTGTAGACTGTATACAACCTTAATGGATGAAGGAAAAGATAGGAAATTGCCTTCTCTCTCCAACAGCTTGCAGTGTAATTGGAGACCCAAGAATCACACAAATAAAATCAATTAAAAATGAATGTACCAACATATATTTCAGTGCCAAATTTCATGATGTGGATTCTAAGTATTTTAGATGTTCAATGAAGGAGAAGAGATTGTTGTATCCTGGATTGTTCAGAAGAAAGTTCACTGAAGGAGATAAGATAAGAACCAACCTTGAAAATTTGAATTAGCAGAGGTGAGAAGGGTCTTCCTTATTTGGAAAGAGAAAATAATAGCTCAAACAGGGGCTAAGAGAAAACAGCAGATACTGGGGAGGAGAGATCGGCAAAACAAGAAAAACTGTGTATAAGCCCAATGCATGTTTAGAAGAAAGAAACTGACTTCAGAGGCCTAGTTTTCATAAACATAAAGGAATATCCTGGCACTATCTAATCACTAACAATTATCCAAGTATTTAGTAATAAAGCTTCATTGTAATTCTTCATACAAGGCAAGGTAGATTTTACTGAGTTCTTACTTCCTGTTAAAGAAATCTATTAATTATCGCAATTTCTGCAAAATGTTTTAGAAGCTCATTAAATTGGAATCCTGATAATGGTCATTATTTCATCTCTAGTTTAGCTCATTAATGCTATAATTCTAATGTTTACAGAATGATGGAGTTTTCCTAAAAGTGTCTGTTTCCTAATTTGAAAGAGAAGACTGAAATTCAACAGGATGAGTGGAGAATCGCCATTTTAGCAAGAATTTTACAAATATGAACAGTGAAATTTTTTTTAATTTTTAATTTACATTTATATGTAAATTGGAAAAGTCCATTTGCTTCCCTACCCCTTTGTTCCCTTCCTGGATCTTTCCATAGAGAAAGCTATGGTTTTTCCAGTAGCAATCTATGGCTGTGAACACTCAGGGAAGCTGAGTGCTGCAGAATTGATGGTTTTGAATAGCGGTTCTAGTGAAGACTTTTGAGAGTCCCCTAGACAACAAAGAGATCAAATCAGTTAATATTTAAAGAAACTAATTCAGACTATTCACTAGAAAATCAAATACTGAAGCTAAAGTTTTATATAATACTTTGGCCACATAATGAGAAGATAGGACTTACAGGAAAAGACCCTGATGTTGGGAAAGATTGAAGACAAAAAGAAAATGGGGCAGCAGAGGATGACATGGATAGATAGTTTTATGGAAGCAATGAGCATGACCTTGAATAGAAGTTGAGAGACAGAGGAAGATAGAAAGGCCTGCTGTGCTATGGTCCATGGGGTCACAAAGAGTCAGACACAACTCAACAACTGAATGGCAACAGCAGCAACTGTAACAACAGCAACAGTTCTTTATTTCTTCTTCTGTGAAATGCAGATATTGGACTCTATAAACTCTAAATTCCCTTTCAGTTGTAACATTCTGTAATTCTGATCTCAAGTTTGTAAGAATTGCCAGACATTACAGTGAAAGTTGAGATATCATCTTTCAAGGTTTAGAAAGATATAACTGAAGTCATTTAAAGTAAATTACCTTCATATGATTCTTGTACCATTCTGAGTTCATGGACGAACCCTAAAAATAGGCAAAGGAGATTACTGCTTTTTTTATACTGAGCAACTGCTTTCAGGATGCAAAGGGTCAGCTTGAAGTCCAGCTTGGGTAACATTTTATGTGTATACTGGAAGGCAACTGAAAGCCAGAGAATATTAAAGTGAATGGTGAATGCCTCTAATTTCATAGAATCAGCTTTCAGGAATTTAAGATCCTTTGTTGTAATTTGCCTAACTGCAGAAAAGCATTTATTTTAGACTCTGGTTCTCCGGAGGCAAAGGATAGAAATGGTATAATACAGAAGGCTGAGGCAAAGCCAACGTAGATGGAAGAGATTCAGGGGGAAGAGGCAGAGTCAAGATGGAATCATGAGTCACACATCCAAGAATGCTGAGATCAGAGCTAGGACTAATCTCAGAGGAACCGTGAATCAGTCAGGTACAGTCAGAACTGGGATCAATCAGATTCCAAAACCAAGGTCAGGATCACTAGACTGTCAGTCAGAGTACAAAAAATAAAGTGGAGCCAGCAGTCATGTCAAATTGATGTGAGAAGGACTGAGCTGAATCTGCAGCCTTTTGGTATGGTTTTAGGAGGTCACATAGGACATAACACAATCTAAACAATGTTACTGAAAGGGTATCATAAGACCCTGACCCCTTCCATGGCTCTACCTTATGCCTAGATGAAATACCCATCATTAGACTCTCCTTTTTTTTTCTATACACACACAGACACAAATATATACAGACAGTTATTGCTTTGTGTGTACTTATATATATAATGTATCTCTGTATATGTATAAATATGTGCATATGTACATGTGTGTAGTATACATGTAGATACATTTGTATATATAACGATATAGAGAGATCTCAATCTTCAACTATATATACAGATAGATAGATAGATAGATAGATAGATAGATAGATAGATACATAGATAGATACATAGATACATAGATAGATACATAGATAGATAATCTTCCATAGGTGTATTTGCGGTCCACTGCACAGTGATATAATGGGCAGTGTATTAGCAAGGCTGGTTTAGAAGTCAGAGCTTCTGGATTTGAATCTTGGCTTTCCAGCTGACTAAATCCTCTTCACTTTTCCCAGCCTGACTCAAGACCCAACTCCTCCAGGAAGACTTTTCTGATAACAAACTACTGTTACTTATATATTCCATTCCATCTCCTGTCTTCGTGCCTGTCTGTGCCTAGAGTGTACTCCCTTTTCACCTCTATCTCTTAGAATCCAACTGTATTTTTTTTTGGTAGTTCAGCTCAAAAGGAGATGAGAGATAAAACTTTCTGAGTTTTTAAGAAATGATGTGAATGAAGGCTTAGAGATAGAATTAATAAAATCAATAAGACTTTTCATGGGGAATGACTAGGCCAATGTGACTAGAGCAGAGAGGTTTTACACAGGATAGGAGTGAATGTGAATGGAAAGGAAACACACACATATTACATACATCCTTTGGTTGCTTGGAAGGATTCACTGCATTATCTTTACCCTGTTTGTGATCAGATCATATAAGAAGGTGAATGGCTATGGCTAATGGTAAATGATTCAGGAGGTAGGATTGACATTCTACTCTCTAATCAGACATACTCTTTGCACTTTCATGCATTCAACTCATGGAGTCTAATATTATTTGTTACCTTCTCAATTTAAAACAAAAGAACAAACACAGATCAGAAGTTTATAAGCACTAGGGAAAAGAGAAATTGTTTTGCCAATGTTCACACCAATCTAAGTTCCCCTTAAGTTGAACTTTTGGTCTTGTTTATTCTTAGCAGAGTATGACTTCCTTTGCTGAAGGAAATATGTTAAAAGCTTATTAGGAAGGCTTAAAAACATCCTGTTGCCCTTAAGCAGTATTATTGTCATGGGCTGAGTAAATTAATTCAATTTTATGGGATAAATTAGAAAACACAATCTTAAAACTCCATTGCTCGTTAAGTTATGGTCTGCATGCATGATCTTGAGGTTTGGTAGAGGTCAAATAAAGATATTTACTGGGACCAAAAGCACATTGGACCAGGAATTAAGAGACCTGGATTCTAGTGTTTATTATACCACTATCTGATTGCATGACCTAAGACACTCTCACTGCTTCTCTAAGCCACAGATTTCTTATGTGTAAAATGAAGAGATTGGATTAAATGATTTCTAAGCCCTGTTTTTCTAACATTGTTTTATTTTTCTGGCAATGGTTTTGAAATGACTATTTAATAATGACACACAAAACCTGAAAAGATAGACACGTCTTTGTTAAGATAGCCATTCTCAAAGACTGATAATAAATCACTAAACATTATTGAGCACATAATTTTCTGCCAGGAACAGTGTTAAGAGTCGGAAACACCAAGAAATACTAATGTAATTCTGCCCTCAAGAAGTTTACTTTCTAATGATAGAGTTATGTACAAATAACTATGTGCACACATGATATATACAGAGGAAGATAATATCAGAAGGAAGGTATTAGCAGTCGGGGCTGAGACTGAAAAAGCTTCCTGAAGAGGGTGGGATTTGAGCTGAGTCTTGAAGGATGCTAGAGAAACCAAAAGACAGAGGTGAAGAAGGAGAGCATTTCAGACAAGAGGAATAGACAATGTGAGGGCATGCCATTGGAGCAAAGTATGATATGTAAGGAATATCAAAGAAACTAATGGTGCTGTCCTCTTACCTGGCCTTCCAGCTCCTACCTCCATGCTTTGGCAAAGGCCATCTCCAATGCTTAGAATGCACATCTCTATTTTCCTTCATGGCTGAGCACAAATGACAACCTCTACATAAATCCTTGACTGATCACTCTGATACCTGCCAAGACATGCTCCAATTTATTTGTGTATACTTCTATTTCTATATAGATAGACACATAATGAAAAGATTTACATATGACACAGGACAAACAGATTTGCTGTTCATGATGAGTCCTCAGGCTGCGTCTTGTAAACCACACCTTAGGGCACTATCTTATACTTTAGAATAGCAGGAAAGAGAAACCTTAGACCCTGTCAGATTTTGAAGTTCTTTTTTTTTTTTTAAATTCGCATTGAGGGGCTGCCTGTACTATGTAAAGATAATGCTAGCCTTCTAACTATCAGTCAGCCAAACATTGCAGCAGCATGGTGCATTTGTGTATAGGTCATTCAGTCCTAGAGTATACATAAACAAGGAGGTGAAAAATCATAATAATTTGCATGTTCTTGTTTCATCTTACTACCAGTTAGGTTGCAAATAGGGATTTGTTATACTTCTGTATCCCTCACCATTCCCAGCAGAGAGAGAGCAAGCCACAGATTAGGTGTTCCACAAATAATTGTTGACCACCTGATATTTTGGTCAGTAGTCCCTTCAAGGTAAAAGAAAATCCAATTCCTTTTAAAGATGTCTACTGAGGTTTAATCAGTCCCGCAGCATTTTTGAAAATGCCAATCTAAAACGACTGAACATAGATATCGTGTGGAAGAAGAGGAAGAAGAGGAGGAGGAAGAAGAAGAAGAAGAAGAAGAAGAAGAGAAGAAGAAGAAGAGAAGAAGAAGAAGAAGAAGAAGAAGAAGAAGAAAGATGAGGAGGAGGAGGAAAAAGTAAGCTAGGAAGGAAGGCAGAAAAGAAGGCAGGAAGGAAGGCAGGAAGGAAAGCAGGAAGGAAGGCAGGAAGGAAGGAAGGAAGGAAGGAAGGAAGGAAGGAAGGAAGGAAGGAAGGAAGGAAGGAAGGAGGGAAGGAAGGAAGGAAGGAGGGAAGGAAAAAGCAGGAAGGAAGAAAGGCAGAAAAGCAGGAAGGCAGAAAATAAGGAAGGAAAGAAGGAAAGCAGAAAATAAGGAAGGAAGGAAAGGAAAAGAAAGGAGAGGAGAGGAGACGAAAGGAGAGAGGAGGGGAGGGGAGGGAAGGGGAGGGGAGGGGAGGGGAGGGGGGGAGGGGAGGAGAAAAGATACAACAGAGTTGAGAAAGAGTACTAGATTGCCCATCACTCAGCAGAAATCTGTAAATTCCCAAAATGATTATTCACATAGTCTCTTCTTGCATCTCCTTCAACATATGGTTAGTATTCAGTACCAGTCTGTGGAATTCACTTGAATGTCAAAAGTATGAACTTGGTCTGGATAAAATGTATGTGACCAGAAGAGCTATCTGAGTGCTTTAGAAATAAACTAGTTTGATTAGAAACTGGGGGAAAGGTCATTTAATTTTTTTCAATTTTGCCCTCAGTGAAAAAGAGGCTTATTTGAGGGGGGTGATTATGACACTGCATACTACTTCAAGTATTATGAATTTTTCAGTCTTTTAATTTTTTATATTGTGTATCCATTAACAAAAAGGCAGTGAAGTGGGTGACAAAAAATTCCAATAAATAAAGAAAATACAATTAAATTGGATGTTATTTTCACAGAATAAAAGTTAAATTGGGAAACTAAACAGTCCAAGTCCCTTATAGAGACAAAGAGCCCACCACATTTCCATAATGCATTATTAAAAATCAAGACAATATAATTTTTTAAAAGAGGACAGACTGTTACTTTCAAGATTCAAACTAGGATAAAAAGAGTCTTTTCAAAACACTTTACTCCCCAAATAAAAGCTTTGCCAGGGGCCCTTCAAGATCTCATGGCAGCCATGCTATATTCACAAAGGACTTTTGTTTCCAAGGAAGAGAGAAACATAAAGGTTCAAAGGGATCCCTGTGATGCTTCTACCTCAAAGGTTTTCACTAGGACCGGTGGGGTAGCAGAGCCAATACATCCTAAAAGAAAACAAAAAGCAGCTTTATTAGGATATCATAGATCAGATTTGCATAATGCTTCACACTTCACAATGTAGTTTCCTTACAACACTGTGGGGTAGGTTGAGCAAACATAATTCTCATCATTTCACAAGTAGAGGAACCTAAGGTTCATAGTGGTTAAGGGACATGCCCAGAATCATTATTACAGCCAATGTCCTCCTTGGCTTTCTCACCTTTGTATTCACTTTCTCCTTTGACAACTTGTACTCCCACAGCGTAGGTTACCACCTTCATGCAGATGACCCTAAAATCCATACATAAAGTCTGATCCCCCTTTTGAGCTTCTGACATAGTACAGTACAGTGGATTTGGAAACAGAGGACTTGAGCTTAAATTTCATCTCTTCCATTTGCTGCCTGTGGGATTGTGAGCAAGTTTTTTTTAACCTCTCTGATTCTCAATTTCTTTGTAAAAATGAGAGAATTGGACTACATGATTTCAAGGTTCCTTCTAGTCCTACATCTCTGATTTTATGCCTCCTATCCACAAATGCCTATAGGACATCTCTACCTGAATATCTCTTTGATATCTCAAACTCAATATGTACAAATTTTACTTTATTGCATTTCTCATTAAACCTGTTCATTCTTCTGTCTTTAATTCTGTCATTGGTAGCACCATTCACCCAATCACCCATATTTTTAACCTTTAGTTCTCTATTTTTCCCTCTCTATCACTTCTCATATCTTTTGTCTTATGCAATATCTCTAACATTCATTTTCCTCTCTCTCCCCATTACCACCACCCTTGTTCAAATCAACATTGTAACCATAATGTTACAATATTCTCCTAACAAATCTTGCTGCGTCCAGTTCTCCACTACCACTTCCTTCATAATCTTGCCAGATTTTCATTTTAGTATGATAAATCTAGCTGTCACTCCTTTGCTCAAAAACCTATAGTGATTCTCTTATAGCATAATGAATAAAATACAAGTTTCAACACATGGCATTCAAGGACTGCCATGATTTGATACATTAAATCTTCCAACATCATCTCATATTAGTCCAAAAAGTGTTTGCTTTTCTATGGCTTCTTAAAGATCCATAATGCTTATGTACTCTGGACATACCCCTTCCTTGGCACACTGCCCTTTCACCTTTCTGGAACCTTCCACATTTGTAATCCTAGGTTTCCTACCTAATCCTAGGCATCAAATCTATTTAAAAAAAAAAAGCATTTACCTATTAGAGACTTGACTTTTTCTGCAAGTTCACCATCTAAATCACTGAGGTGCCCTGTTTGTGAAGGGTAAGATGCAAGAAGTCCTATACAAAATGAGGAGGCTGATGAAAAACTGGGAAAAATTGGAAAAAACCGGCCCTGGCTACCAGGGCTGGAGGATATTCCCTTAAAGAATAATTGGTGAAAAGGACCCATATGTACAAAAATATTTATAGCAGCTCTTTCTGTGGTGGCAAAAAATTGGAAACTGAGAGGATGCCCATCAATTGGGGAATGGCTGAGCAAGTTGTGGTATATGAATGTAATGGAATACTATTGCGCTAAAACAAATGATGAACAGGCTGACTTCAGAAAAACCTGGAAAGACTTGTATGGTCTGATACTGAGTGAAATGAACAGAACCAAGAGAACGTTGTACTCAATAACAGCCACTTTGTGTGATGACTAATATTGATAAACTTAACCCTTCCCAGAAATACAAGGATCTAAGACATCTCCAGAGGCCTCATGATGGAAAATGCTATCCACATTCAAAGAAAGAATTATGAAAGGTGAATTGCTATTTTTTTCTCTTCTGTTGAGTTCTGTATCCTCTTTCTGATGGTTCCTCCTATTGGCTTTAATTTTTACTTACAACACCACTAATGTGAAAATATGTTTAATAGGAATGTAAAAAAAAAAAAAGAAGAATAATTGGCTCCCTTCATTCTCTTCCTATGACCTTGAAGTTATATACGCTGGGCCTGGCGAATCCTATTCAGTGGCTGAGTCCCAGTTACAGCTTATTCTTTGTGGAGGCTGCAACTCAGTTGTAATTGTCTCTCCAATACCTCTGATATTGAT